>NC_080541.1:175596501-176196501 GCF_028640845.1 Ahaetulla prasina
TTAAAATTATTTTCTGAATTTTTCCCAGTCTAAACCTTCTGACTCTTGTAAGAGTTTGTTCAGCATTAAATAGCAGCATATTTCATTTTAGCTGTAGCATTCTAACCAGTGAACTACTTACTTAAACAATATAATATCATGTAACAATATAATATTAGTGGACAGGGAATTTGATTATTTATTTAAGATACCGCTTCCCAAACAGGACAGTCAAGGCAGTTTACCATTAAATTACTAAAGTGAAATAGTAAAAATCATATAGTGAAATATTTATTTAAAAGTTTGGGTGGGAAAGATAACAAAGCAATTAATCTAGGGCAAGTTATTGTATATAAACAGAACGAACTCCCCTTCCTTCTAGCACTGAAGATGTTACCTAGTTGGGTAACAAAATGTCAATAAAACATCTGCAAGAAAACAATCAAGTTCAGAGAGTACCAAGGACTCTACAGAAGAGCAAGGTTTTCAGTCTAAGAATTATAGTGAAAGATCTTCCTCATGCAGTTTGGGGAGGATAGTAGGCATTGTCTCAGAAGTTCTTAGTCCATTCTCACGGTACTTACGAATTGAAGGCATGAAGTAGTTCAGTACAAGAATGTATATATATCATTGGGCTTCAAAAAGTTTCTAAGTGATGATGTCTTTAGCAAATTTTCAGTTACCTGAGAGATATATCTGAAAATAGTTTATGCTTAGTAGATACCATAGTATCAATACTCTTAGTGTGCAAAATCATAGCAAAAATAATAGACAAATACGATGAAAACTTTCCCCAGACCAAACTATGTGTAGTATAAAATTAAAATGCCAATTATAAGTATTCGGTAGTTTTAGAAGGTTATTTGCGGCATCTTGTTCATCAGGTTCTTTTTTTGGAACATGGGATTTGCAAACACCTACTAATATTTTCCCTGTTTCATCATTTGTGGTTCAATGAAGTTGTGTCAATGTGTAGAAAAAGTTTACGTTTTTGCATGGATTTAGTGGCCAACAGGTACTGTGTTGTATTTTTATTGTATTTCTCCTGAGTTCTGTGAATCATTAGAGAAGTTTTATACAAAATGATTTATGAATAACCATACAAATTAATAGTTGATTTATGAAATTTTATTCCATCCTATCACAGTCAACCCATGTAGTTCATAATCCAATTATATGCAGGATAAAAACAATCATATAAAACAATACAATAATAATATCACAACCTATTGCTAATTATTGTAATACTATAATACCCTTCACCCGCATTTATTTGTAGTGCTTCATCATTCTAAACTAGGCAATGTGGGAAATGACTAAGGGCCTTTCAGAATAGTCCTGTCTTGATAAGATTCTGGAATATTTTAAAGGATAGGCTGCTGTTCATTCCGGAGCAAATACAGAATGCATGCTTCCATGCTTCCTCTTCTTGGATACCACAGTATATTGGGATCCACAGCAAACATGAATTCTGTCCTATAAAACATCTATGCAGCTGCATTGTGTACCAGCTGAAGTTTCAAGGTGGACTTTTAAGGACAGTATCATACAGAGTAAATTACAGTAATCCAGCATAAAGGATTGACTGTTCTTAGTGCCCCCTACTCCAGGAAACACCACATCTCTCACACCAGCCAAAGTTGGATAAAGATCAACCTGGTTTTGGCCTCTACTTGGTCCTCAAACAAAAGCCATCAGCCCAAGAGCACCTTTGTCCCCCAAGATGCTCTTTCAAATTAAGTACAACCCAGCCCAGAAATAAAGCCTTTCCAATGGTTTTCCAGTTAATAACTGCAGTAGAAGGGAATGTGCTCAATTGCAAACACTGAACAAATCAGAAAGCTTCACTGTCAAATATTAGCATTCAAACAAGAAGTCAAATGATTAAAATACATTAATTTTTGTTAGCATTATGATGTGTAATAGTAACTGTCTGTTGCGGAAGTACCATAAAAGACTTTATGGCTTGTGAAATGGTACTAATGTGTAGATCAGCCCTTTAAACATGCCCAAATACTAATTTACCAATAAAGCCATAAAAAGGAAAATATATGCACTTTTTTGATGGATTAAGATTTTACTAATTGAATAAGCAAATGTACATAGATTAATAAAACAGAATGGAATTACATAACCTCGAAAGTTGTGGGAATTTTTATTAATTTGTCAAGAATGGTTTAAATGTTGAATCAATATGTTTTTCTTAGGTTCCATTGGGAAAATGAGCTCATCTTTTTTCTTTTTTCTTTTTGGATTTGTTTAGGTACGGCACAGAGTATCGGATCAAATCATGGCCCTGAAGATGAATACACTAAGCAGCAATCGTGCAAACATGTTGAAAGAAGTTCAGCTCATGAATAGACTTTCTCATCCAAACATATTAAAGTAAGAAAAGGTGTGTGTGTGTGTGTTTGCATGTATGTGATTGTGTGCTTACAAGTGTATCAGTCTGTGTGGGTGCAAATTAAATTTAATTTTACTACATACCACATATGATCTTTCATGTTTTAAATATTCAGACAGTGCTCTTTGGAAGCTCAGAAGCCAATGTTGTCTCAGGCTTACGTATATTTTAGTTCCTTGTCTCTTTCTATTATTCTTAATCCTTTCTATTCGTCTATGTCAGGGGTCCCCAAACTTGGCAGCTTTAAGACTTGTGGACTTCAACTCCCAGAATTCTCCAGACAGCATAGCTGTCTGGAAAATTCTGGGAGCTGAAGTCCACAAGTCTTAAAGTTGCCAAGTTTGAAGACCTCTGGTCTATGCTATATTTCTGGGTCTCCTTTCTATTTACTTGCCTCCCGGATCAAATACATTTATGAAAATATTAGTGAAAAGCACTCAGAGGATAGTTTCACCAAGCATTTTGGCACAAACAAATCACACCTTCAAAGTGTTAAGGTATTGGAGTCAAGTTGTGACTTGTTGAAGACCTTACCATATAACCTCTATGCATGTAGAGACAGCACTTCCCCTGGGATTGATAGGAACGAAGAAGATATATGTGTATGCAGATATAATCTGTAAAAGCTGTTTAATCAGTTATTCTTATAGCACAGCTGCATTTTAATGCTTCCTTTGCTTTAGTGACCTGTGTCACTAAAAGAGCCCCTTTGAATCTTTTGCACGGTCCTGCAAAATGTAAAATGTAGATCCTGGGATCTAACCTACACAGAAAGGAGATTTGGTTATATTCACATCTGTTGCTTAGGCATCTGTTTAAAATATAAGGACCAAAGTATTGGAGTAGGATATATGAAATGTCCAGTCTAAATATTGATGTACATATAGGGTCCATTCTTTTGTACACTGAACAGATTGGAAATTGGTACAAAGGTCTAAAGAAGTAAGTATGGCTTGCATGAATTGCTTTCCTAATCACTTTAATCTCTCAAATGCATGTCTAGACTAATTAGGGAAATACGTTAATGTATGAGGAACCTTGTATTAATGTTACATGCCCTTGAAATGTGTTATGAATGTTATTAACTTCTATAAACATGGCTACTAATTTAATTTTTAGCTTGCACTGGAAATTTCTGTAGTATAACTGAACAGAATTCATGAAATGTCAGAGAACATAAATTTATTAAACTTTATTTATTAAAATTTTTATGCCACCCATTTCCCCTATAGGTGACTATTGGCAGCTTACAGATTATAAAAAAACAAGTAGAAAAATAATTAAATTATGAAAATTATGAAAATTTAAAACTTGAAATTATATATAAAAAAAACAGGACTAAAAAGACAGCACAGTGGTAAGTGCCCCCTTTCAGGCCCCAAACCAACTGGCAAAGCAAAGTTTTAATACCTTTCCAGAAGGCCAAAAGGGTGGTAGCAGTTCTCACCTCCATTGGTAGAATATTCCACAGGGATGGGACCATGGCAGAAAAGGCTCTTCTCCCTGATCCTGCCTGCCAGAATGCCTACAGATGCATCTATAGCAGGCTTCTTCTGCTGGTGCCAGTGGGGCAAGCTAGTCCTATTGGGGTGAGATGGCCTCTCAGATAAGTGATGGCAGATTGTCCAATTTTAAAGGGTAGTAAGAATAAACAAAAAATCAACATGTATAGCTGTAAATATTTATGATGTTTGGCATCTATAAAAAAACCTAAAGCAAATTCCATTCATACTTTATGCTTCCTAGAATACATATTTCTATTTTTAAAATCTTTAAAAATAATAAATATAGAAAAAAATAAGTGCTATGGTGGATATTGGATCTCTTCCTCTTTTATGTGATTTGGAATCATGGAAATAAAATATTTGGATATAATATGTATTGTTTTAAAATATAATACAGAGTAGTCTGTACGCAGGCCATATTTAACCACCAGCCTGCATTTTTCTCCACATCATGCAGCTTAAATTCAATGGCAAAATAGATTATCTTTGGCTTTACTGCTTCTAGCAAAAATAAGAGTAGAATTTGATACACCATGCTTCTATGGGGGAAAATCCATCTCTTTTCATTCCTATTTTCTTGAGCTAATATTTTTAGCCTTGCTCTTCTGCCTAATGATATCACCAAGAAACTTTCCTGAAATTTTCAAATGGCAAAATCATTTTTTTAAAAAAATTATTGGCTACTAAACTATTTGCTGTTCCTTTGTTACATCCAGATTGTAGCTATTTACATTCTTGTTTTGAAAGAAGTACAAGCTGGGAATGTACTTCTTTCTTCAGTCTCACCTCAGGAAATAAGATGTTCCGAAGGGCAGGAGCCAACAGCAGAAAAAGCTCTTCTGGACTCCAGCAGCCAAAATTCCCTGACCAACAGGGCCCACAACATGCCCCCTTTGCCAGTATCAGTGGGATGGGTCAGTACCATTGGGATAAGATGATTCCTCAAGTAACCTGGGCCCACATCATGCAGGCTTTTAAAGATAATAGCCAACACCTTTAATTGCACAAGGAAATAAACTGACAGTCAGCGAACCTCACAGAGCAGTGGTGTAACATGGATCACCCTAGGGATCCAAGAACTGCCTATGCAACCACACTTTGACGAGTTGTAGCTTCTTAATGCACTTCAAGGGTAGCCTCATGTAGAGTGCATTGCAGTACTCTAAATGTGAGATGATCAGGGCTTAAGTGACTGGTACAGGGACTCCCAATGAAGGAAGGGCCACAACTAGCATACAATACAATGTTGTCTAAAGGGTCTCTTAGCTGTGACTGCCACCTGCTCTTTGGCAAGGATCTAATAGACAGGTGGTTATATCTCTCAAAGTTTCACCTCCCAAGGAAGGTTTAATAAGTTTTTCCTGCACATTGCAGAGGATTGATGATCTTTGTGGTCCTTTCCAACTCAATCATTCTATGATTGACATTAATATTAAAAAAAACATGAACATGAAATCTCAAGATTAAAAATATAAAAACAAGCATTTGGGTAGATAATAAACTAAGTCACGCATGATTTGTGTGTTCTTTTTCTCTAAATGAATCAGCTTAGTTTGGGAAAAAATAAAAGTTATAAAATCAGAATAAATAGTTACGCTTCCAAAAGAAGCATGTTTAATTTTGAATCTAACTTAGAATTTATTGTTAGTCATTCTCTTAACCCTGTATTGTCAGACTGAAATTATTAAAACATCTTGATATGACATACATTTATTCAAAGATTTTAATTTTAAAAAATTAAGTTACATTAATTTTTATTTTTTCTTTGATTTTTGTGAGTCACCCAGAGTTATTGAAAATTGGGTGGTATGCAGATTTAATAGAGTAGTAATCACCATCATCGTTGTATACTGTGCCAGTACATTATAGCATCCTACGTTCTTGGGAAGAACTTGAACTTGAAGGCCAACACCAGCTAAAGAACTGGCAGCTCTGATTTCACATTTTTGTTTATATAATAGCAACTTTGCCAAAGGTTACCTATATATTACAGAATATTCAGAACTGACACTGGTAAAATTTATGAATCACTTTCTACTGGTGTTTGCTTATTTTTGTAAGCTTTCTAAACAGTTGATTGACTTATTTCTACTTGTGTTACACTTCCATAGTTGAACATAGCTGATAATAGTTTTCTGTTAGAAATGAACTTTTACTACATGTATTTTACAGAAATGGCTTTAGCCTATTTCTTTGTATCCTGGTTTAAAGTATCTGGTATTTATTTGTTTTTTAACTGTGCTAAGGAAAATACAATGTGCTTTGCATTTGAAAAATTTCACTTTCAATTTCTGGCATTTCTCAGTTAAAACCAGTTTTATCAGTACTGGGAAAGTTCTTTTATCAAAAGCCTTGGGAAATTGTTGTCAGAATAGATAGTATAGAGCTAAATGGATCAGTGATCAGACTCTGCATATAACTTGAAATGGCAACTTAATGTTGATAAGATGTAGTTGTTGTATATATTATCTTTGATTATTGTCATGGATGAACCATCTGAAAGAATTGGGGATGTTATCTACAGAAAAGAAGATGAAGGAAAGGCATGAAATTGCATTCAGATACATAGAAAAGATAACTTGGAACGATGATATTTTTCAGAACAAAAAATTGTGGGTTTTTTTGAACAAGTTTTTTTGAATTTTTTTTCTTTTCATCATACATATTTTATGAACAGAATGCTGACCAGGTCACATCCTATACATATATAATCAAAATCATCCTTATAATATATCTTGTATCTTCCCATTTTTCAATATTTATCTCTTTTATACATCCTTTATCACAAATTTATCATTTTTTTCCATCTCTTCTTATTATTCTGCCATATTATTTTCTTTCTATCATTTTTTATCCTGTTAAATTTTATTTTTAAATAACATCACTTTACGCTTTATGCTTCTTCTCTGTTACAATCACTCCAGTTGTTTATATTCTTCCTTCATTTCTGGAAATATCTCTCTAATTCTCTTCCCAATCATGAACAATAAAATATTCATCTTAATTTCCATTATCAGAATTAATAATATTCTTATATTACTTATTTTCACCTTTCCATCTACTGTGGTTTGTCACAAACATGTTCTATTCCTTTTTTTTTACATAGTCACTTTCATGATTTCAGCCTTTTTTTCTTTACAATTAACATTTTTACATTGATATTACAATTCATAATATTGTCAAATTACTTATTTTCACATTTCTATCTATTAAAATTTAATATAGACAAACTATTCATTCATCTTCATATATTTACTTATAGTCCTTTTCCATCATATCTTATTTTTTCCACTTCTACCATATTATTCTTGCATATGTAGTTTTTTTTTATTTTACTTTTTATTCTACCTTTATTTTATAAATAACTCAAGGCAGTAAACATAAGTGATGCCTCTTCCTCCTCCAATTTTTACCCACAACAATAATCCTTTGAAGTGAGTTGGAGAATTGTGACTGTCCAAGAATTGCTATATAGTTACACAAATCTAACAATTCACTTGCTAATTAAACCCATTCTGAGCAAATTAAACAAAGCAAAAATGAGTCATTCCAAATGTTCCTTTTTATATTTCATCTGTTTTTGTTTATTACAAAAGAACAATCCATATTTTGGGAGTATTATTGTATGTTAGTATTTAGGAAGGAATAGAAATATTATAATTCTTTCAGCAAGTTTTGCAGAAGAACATTATAGATTGGAAAAGAATCTGAATCAGATAATGTACTTTTGAATCAATCATAATAAGATTTTTAAAATTAAGTTACTAAAAATAAAGTTGTGAAAGTAAAATTCAGACATATTATGTAAACTGTCTTTCAGTTGGGGGATCTTGCAAAAGTGCGTTATATGAACATAGAGATCTGATAGTCCTTCTATTTGCTATTTATTCCAACACACTTTTAAATCCACCATCCCTATTTTACACTATTGTTACCATTTGCAAATTGTTTCTCACTAGTATTGTTTACCTGCTTTTGAGTTTGGAGTTTCAAAGAGCATCTTTTTCTAAAGATAGCTGAATCCAGAGGATGTCTGGATTCAGACATCCTCTGGCTTTTTCTGCTTCAGAGGCCCTTTACTGCATTTATCGCCCTTAAAACTTTTAATACTCTATGAATTAGCAACTTTTCCCTTTTCCAATACAAAGCAAATAGGTTTCTGGAGTTCCCTTCCAATACATGCCTAGTCCATGTGTTCATCACATGTATTTGCATATTTTTCTGATGACATGCAGAATGCTTTTCTTCACAGACTTCTATGGAGGTGATTATAAGGGAAGATTCAGTTTTAAGATTAATTAGCACATCAAGAGATTTCAAAAGCCTTCTCTTCATTATGTGCCAGATCAGCGCTGCAGAGTGAACCCTAGGTATACAATACTATTTTTTTTAAAAATCCATGAGGTGTTCTTCCAGCAAATTCAGAACTTTCCAGTGATGATCAAGAATTGGAGGTTAAGGAAACTTTATGTCATCTCTGATTTACAGTCACTATGCAAGGTAGGAAAAATCATATTTGGAAGAGCTGATAACTTGATTTCTACAGTTCTTCAATTCTTTACGTAAACAAATATGTAACTTGCTTTTCCACTTTGATAGCCAGTCTTTTCTCTCCCCAAAGCTGTCTAGCAACAAAAGGATTAAAAAAGTTGCAATTAAATTAAAACACTGAGGTAGTACTTTGATTAAGATCTCAGTAAACAGGAAATAAGAAATAAGTGGTCCTTTAATTACTGCCATCTTAGATCATTTATAATTTTATAGGTTAAAAAACTATCATTGAATTATGTTTGGAAAGCATTTTTTAACAGTGAGATATTTCATTTGGTAGATTCTGTTAACTACACTGAGAATTTAGAATTTAAATAAATTTTCACTAAAACTTTATGTGTAATTTGAAATTATGGATCAATATCTCTAAATATCATTTCTGACTGCAAAATTGTTTTCCTAACCATATGAAACAGTTGGAAGTTGTACCTAGTAGCTAGTACATGTATGATCTGTTTAGATTAAGAAATTTTGGGAACTTAATTTCTGTAATAAAGTTGGATTTCCAGTGCATCTTAATATGTTTGTTTCTGAAAAGCTGACACAGGAAAAAAAATGTCATAACTTTGATATTCAGTCAGCATTTTCTATTTTTACAAAGAGGTTGTGAAAGTAAGTTTTGAAAAACAAAAAAGAGGTTTTTAGCATTCCATTCCATAATTAATGACATTTCCTTTGAAAGTGAATATTCCAGAATATAATTATATTAACCATTTTATAATAGCACAAGCACAACCACTTGAAAATAGTTTTCATCAAAGAATCCATATGCTACACTAATCCAGTCCTTGTTCCTAGTTTAAAACTTAACTTTAATTACAAGATAAAGCAGTAGTGTTACTCCCCCCTCCCCCTTATTTTCATATTTTTTCTGGACTCTTAATTTGAGGATGCATTTGATTTTGGGAATCCTGAGGAAGTGAACAGCAGTTTAGACTCTGACCCTTCCTGATTCATTCGGTCTGATATACTGGACAATTTTTGTGGGAAGGGGTAGAGAAAGTGAATGGATAATAGGTTATCTTTGAGGAGACTGAAATTGAGGCGGAATGACCTTCATGCTTCTGTTTGATCTGTCTTTAGCTTTTGATAATATCAATCATGCTATCTTTTTGAGACATCTGGGAGGGGGGTATTGTTTTCTTCTCCTTTCTGAAGAGACAGCTTCATTGTATGGTGGGAAAAGACTGAGGCCTGTGCCCCTCAATTGTGGGATGCCACAGGGCTCAGTGTTCTCCTACTTCTGTTTATTATATACATGACACCACAGCAAAATATGTTGGTACAAGCCTAGATTTTATTGATATGTTGATGATATCCAACTTGACTCCTAGATCAGAGGTTCCCAATCTTTTTCGGTTTGCGGCTCCCATAACACTTCGGATTTTTTCCGCGGCTCCCTTAATAGGTACATCTGATTTTTTTTTAATTTTAAGGATTTGGAAATCTACTTTTTAGATCGTTAAGGTTAGGTTAATTGAAAAATAAATTAAATACGAGCTTTAAATTCACAATTTATTGAACATCGTTTAATGATTTAAAATTATTAATGGGATGGATGGGCTTGTTGTTCGCTGCACAACTTCTCAAATCTTGGAGTAAAATTGGAAATAGCGACTCTCATTTCTTGCTCGAGGTTAATTTTTGAGCGATATTTACTTTTTATTACCGCGACTGCCGAAAACCCAGCTTCGCACAAATAGGACGTTGCAAAAGGAATTAATATTCTTAGGGCTTTGCAACTATTATTCAAGTTTAATAAGAATTTGTCCATTTTAGGGTGATCAGAAAAATAGCTTTTGAAAAGTAACTTAACCACCATTAAGCAATGCCCTACTGGGGAATGACCGCCTCCAAAACTTTTCGAAGCCGCGCCCTCATGAGTAAGCCGCCGTCTGCATGACAGTAAACGCAGGCAATAACAGAGGAGGGTCTGCCCGTCTGGATTTGCTGATGGACGCGCCGTCTCCTTTGATGGGAGCGGCCTCTGCGGAACTTTCCCAGGCGTGGGGGTCCCTGCTTCGGTCTCGGAGTTTGGCCTCTCGCGATCCCCTTGTTCCCTCGGGTCTCCGCCTTGTGGAGGAGGTGGCTGTTCTCGCCTCCAGCCTGGCTCACCTGGGAGGAACCAACGGGGTGGTTTTGCTATTTTCTGCGCAGCCCCTCTTTCCCGATGCCGTCGAGCGTGGTGGCCGCGGCCGTGTTGGGCAGCGTGTCGGGTGGTCTGGGAGGCCAGTGGCGTCGCGGGCAGACTGGAGGGGAGGTGCGCCGTTGCTTCGTCAGGCGGCGGGTCTGGGCGGGCGCTGTGGTTCAGGCGGGCGGGCGGGGCCGGAGCTCGCGCTTCTCCTTTGGTCCGTCGTCGGCGTCTGCCGTCTTCCTGCCTGCTGTGGCCTGCCCCGCTGGGGGTGTGGGTGCGGCTGCGCGGGGGTCCCTTGGCTTTTGGAGTTGTCCCGAGTTGCGGTGTGCGAGTCCCGGTCGCTGCGGCCGTGTCCGGCTTTGTACGTCTGGGATCTCGCGGCACCGCGTGTGGAGCGGACGCTGCTTCTTCGCGGCGCCCTTGTGGCGGTGGCGCGGCTCCCTGGGGAGCCGCGGCTCACACTTTGGGAATCACTGTCCTAGATGATTCTGTCAAAGTACTCTCCACTCTGGAGGTTGTCTGGAACTGAATGGGGAGGAACAAGTTAAGATTCTCCATCAGCAAGATGGAGTGGTTTTGTGCTTGAAGGCCTAATAATTTCAGTGAGATTCGATTGGTAGATCTGGAAAAGATTGAATTTTCCAAAATAGAGCTGATTTTTAGGAAGATAGGGGTGCTCTTGTATTCATAGCTCCTGCTCAAAGAGCAAGTGACAGCTGTGGCCAAGAGAGCTTTTGCACAGCTCCATATTGTGCAGCAATTGCAGGCTTTTCTGGAAGGGGAGGAATTAGTCTTAGTCATTAATGCCTGAATTATCTCTTGATTGGACTACTATTGTAATGCACATCATATGGGGTGCCTTTAAAAATATTTGGAAAATGTAACTGGTTCAGAATACAGTAGCAAGACTAGTTTTAGATACATTTTATGGCCTCCACAAGACATCTCTACTGTAAGAGCTGCACTGGCTGCCATTTAGCTTTCAGGTGCAATTCAAGATGCTGTCTGTCACCTTTAAAAGCCATCCAAAGGTCATAGTCTAGGTATATTTAGGACTGCTTTCTCCCAGTATGTCTGTCCTCTATAAGGTCTATCGTGGGGCTTATTTCATATGCCCTTGATTGGAGACTACCATTTCATGGATCATAGAAGCATGACTTTTCAGTCAGTATCCCTCTTATGGAATATTATCTCCTCCCCCAACATTCAAATAGTTCCCTGTCCTTAAGCTTTGAAAATCTGGCTGTTTTGTCTAACTGAAGGGCCAGTTCTCTATTACCATCCTTCCTGAGAATTAATTTTGTCTGCATGTATCTACTTAGATGTACATTATTATATTTTGTTTCAAAATTTGATTTGCATTGTTTGTTATCCCAATTATGTACTGATGAATCGTGTGCTCCTCACAGTAGGCTAATTGGAATGGCTTATAAACCTGGTAAATAAATAAAATAAACTCACTCCTGCTAGTAGGCAACTCAGTGCTCAGAATTAACTGCAATTCAAGAAAGATTTTCATAAATACTAACTTTTTATTATTAAAAGAATGGTATTTGAGAATGTAAAGTAGCACTTCCTTTGTAAGATTATTTTTCAGAATTATTTCCTATTTTTATTTTTGAAATATATTTTCAGTTCAATGAAAAGTTCCAGAATTTAGTATTGTCCTGAACTAAATGATAGATGTATATCTGCAGTCATCTAAGATGACATAGTTCAAAGCTGTTTTCACAAAAGCAATATAAAATACTAAGAACTCATTTGCATATGATATAACTTACCAACAATTTGGTTTTCAGGTTTCATGATACTTAATTTGGACCTCCATTTTCAAATTCAGTTTATAAAATTCTGAAAATGGCATTGGCTGTGTTAGAAAATGGCTAGGTAACATAAGGAATAGCAGTTACTAAAATGGCAAAAATACCACAGAAACATTTGACAGAGGTTACTTGTCTGATGTTAAAAGAAAAGCAACATATTGCCCAAGAACTGAAT
The DNA here is from genome assembly GCF_028640845.1 of Ahaetulla prasina. Lineage (NCBI taxonomy): Eukaryota > Metazoa > Chordata > Lepidosauria > Squamata > Colubridae > Ahaetulla > Ahaetulla prasina. The sequence goes on from NC_080541.1 coordinate 175,609,073, forward strand.
GGTGGCAGTAATGTCTAACACCAGCAGTCCCCAATCTTTCTGGCTCTGTGAACTGGCAGAAGTGGTGGCATTGGGAGGGGGAGCGGCAGTGGTGGTTTGCTCCCAGTTCTGTCCAGTTCTGTAGAACCGGTAGTAAAAGCAGCGGGAGGCTCTGCCCACTGGCCCAGATGTCATAATTGACGAACTGCGCATGCACTCCCATTACAAACTGGTGGTAAGCGTAAGTAGAACCCACCTCTGTGGAGGGGGGATGGTTTCATGGAATTTTCTGCCACTTGCACGGCCTGGTTTCCAATGGGCCACAGCCCAGTATGTACTAGGCTAAGGACCAGAGGTTGAGGATCCCTGGTCTAAACCATAAAGTAGAAAACCAGTTCATTGTTGGTTCTTATTCACACTCATTCCTCAGACTCCATTCTTTATTCTTCCTTCTGCTCCTGGGCTGCATGATTCTGTTTCACTCATTGTGACCTCTCCATTCTGACCATTTGTTCCTCACTGCAGGAACTGTTTCTTCTCCTTCTCCCTTTTTTATTATTATTATTATTATTTTTGGAAAGTGGTTACGAAACAACGGAGCTCTGGATTCCTTTCACTTTGAATAATATTTTATGTACATGTAAGACCAAAGTTCAGCTGCTATCTAGCCAGAAAAAAATGATTTTAGAAAATACATAAATAAATAAATTCTCTTTTCTCCAATTCTTCCTAAAAAAAGAAAGAAGGGAGGGTTGGTGAGCAACTAAGAAGATGTGTTCATATGTAGTAATACCTATAAATGCCATATAATTACATTCCAGTATATAAAACCAATACTTTCAATTAATGTAACATTTTAAAATAAATAGGTCATACCTTTTCTAATTTTATTATGATGTTTTATTATTACTGCATGTAAAATTATGTTTATTCTTTTGACTGCAAATCTTTAGAATTGTTTATCACTGTTTAACAAAGAATTGTTTGGTACTCTGCTTAAAATGAGGGGTGGTATACTTATCTATATCCACTTATTATTCCAGTTCTAATTTATTAACAACTTTTTATCATACAGGTAGTCCTCAACTTATTACCACAATTGAGTCCAAAATTTCTGTTGCTAAGTGAAACATTTTTTAAGTTTTGCCCCATTTTATGATCTTTCTTGGCACAGTTAAGTGAATCACTGCCCTTATTAAATTAGTAATACAGGTGTTAAATGAATCTGGCTTCCCCATTGACTTTGCTTATCAGAAGGTCGCGAAAGGAGATCCCATGACTCCTGGACACCGCCACCATCATAAATATAAGTAAATTGAGAAGCGTCTGAATTTTGATCACATGACCATGAGAATGTTGTAATGGTCATAACTGTGAAAAATGGTCATAAGACTTTTTCATAAAAAGTTTAAACTTTTTATGAAAATGTGAACAATAAATTACATACATTCTGAAACTTCTACATATATTTAAATATAGTACAATTGGAATTTATTTCCTATTTTCAAATACACTAGTTCATTATTTATACTTAAACTTACATACATAGCAGTATATTTGATTGTAGAACAGTTGCGTAATGTTTTGGAACTGGTGTCATCCAATATTTCTAATTTTTAAAAACTGTGTATGTACTGTAATGATTAAAAAATAATGAAGCCCTACAAAATCCACTGTTTCTGATTTAAGATTTTACTCCTGTTTTGTAGGTTTATGGGTGTCTGTGTACATCAAGGACAATTGCATGCCCTTACTGAGGTAAGCTGATTACCTCCTTCCCTCAGCTTTGCAAAATTTCTTATGGTGATGCTAAACAATGTATTTAGAATTCATTATTGGCCAAGTGTGATTGGACACACAAGGAATTTGTCTTGGTGCATACACTCTCGGTGTATATAAAAGAAAAGATACATTCATCAAGAAACATAAGCTACAACACTTAATGATAGTCATAGGGTACAAATAAGCAATCAAGAAACAATATCAATATCAATATAAATCGTAAGGATACAAGCAACAAAGTTACAGTCATACAGTTATAAGTGGAAGGAGATGGGTGATGGGAATGATGAGAAGATTAATAGTAGTGCAGACTTAGTAAATAGTTTGACAGTGTGAGGGAATTATTTGTCTAGCAGAGTGGTAGTGTTCAGGAAAAAACTGTTCTTGTGTCTAGTTGTTCTGGTGTGCAGTGCTCTATAGCGTCGTTTTGAGGGTAGGAGTTGAAACAGTTTATGTCCAGGATGTGAGGGGTCTGTAAATATTTTCGCAGCCCTCTTTTTGACTTGTATAGTATACAGGTCCTCAATGGAAGGCAGGTTGGTAGTAATTATTTTTTCTGGTGTTTTAATTATCCTCTGAAGTCTGTGTCTTTCTTGTTGGGTTGCAGAACCAAACCAGACAGTTACAGAGGTGCAGATGACAGACTCAATAATTCTTCTGTAGAACTGGATCAGCAGCTCCTTGGGCAATCTTTGTTATTGTGTTAGGACTTGCTCAAATAATGCCCATTTCTGAGTAAATCGGAGCAATTTTATCCTCCAGATGCATAGAAAATTCCTCAGAACAGCTCTGCAATTATTTTTCTAAGTCATCCTTCTCAGTAGGTTTCAGGGTTCTCTGTCTCACACATAGATATCATGTGAGTGAGTGTGTGTGTGTAAATATCAGTCAGGCAGATAAAGCTTTATAGAATGATTGCAGCTGCTGTATTTAATCTGGCATGAACACATTTTTAAATTTCCTATCAAAATAGAAAATTGCCAGCATTATGGTTGAATCATTTTTACTACTTCCGATTATATCATATGGCATTGAACTGAAATATCTCTTAAAGGCAACATAATTTTTAGAATATAAAGAGGGATATGAGCATTTCATAGCTACATAGCATTCCTATAAATGACTGTATATCATTATTGTAGTAAGTAGTATTAATATATAGTTGCAATGTATTTTGTATTGGTGTGTATAGATTCTGTTTTTCTTTTTTTAATTGATTCTTTTTTAGCCATTCTTTTAACGGATCTTTTATTTTTATGTATGATGCTATGCAACGATATGAATGGCTTCTTCTGTTCTTAGTTCCTTACATTTGTGTTTTGCCAGAAGACTTGCAGCCCATAATAAAATGCTTAATTTAGGCTTTTTTTTTTGTTTTTTTTGTTTACATTTATACCCCGCCCTTCTCCGAAGACTCAGGGCGGCTTACAGTGTATAAGGCAATAGTCTCATTCTATTTGTATATTTTTACAAAGTCAACTTATTGCCCCCCCCCCAACAATCTGGGTCCTCATTTTACCTACCTTATAAAGGATGGAAGGCTGAGTCAACCTTGGGCCGGGCTCGAACCTGCAGTAATTGCAGGCTACTGTGTTCTTAATAACAGGCTTTTACCAGCGTGAGCTAAACCGGCTTGTAGGCTGAACATTAGGAAGATGCTTTGAGACTTTTTGATAAGGATCTTTATGTTTAGAAAAGATCTTGGATTTGTGAATTGTAACATAATCTTAAGGCACTTGAATGAGAGATCCTAAAGAAGGACCATTTTTCCCAAGAGAGTCATTTCTATCATTCAGGCCTCTTGCCGTCCGTCAAGGAACCCCATATATGAAGCCATATGGTCCTCCTTTTGCCGCTGGTGCACCAAGATAAGGCTCATTCCTATGTCAGCGTCCGTCCCATATGTCTTGGGGGGACTAGCCACAAACACTCTCCATAGACAGGTAGCAGCATTGGCTACTATCCTGACCTGCAACAGTGCGTTGACTCTCTCACAACATCTGAGGGTGCGTAGCTGCTTAAAAGGGGCATCAAACTTTAGCCGCCAACGGTCCATAGATACTCATTTTGGGACCTATCTCTATTGTTGCAGGCACTCACTTCTCCTCCGTTCAAGCCATTAGGGTCTGCCAGTCTCAAGTTCCCCATCTTCACCTTTCTAATCACAATTACATCTGCTAGACAAATTTCTGAACTGGCAGCCCTTTCAGTATGTAAGGTTTGTTTATCTTTCACCCAAATAGAGTCATACTACGCCCAAAATCAACACCTGGTTTCATAGGGCCCAGGAGGTAATTCTCCCGGATTTTTGTCCACCTTCCAGACATCCCAGAGAACGACGGTGGCACTCATTAGATGTACGCAGAGCCCTGCACAAATACATTAGCAGAACAGTTTCCTTTAGGAAAACTGAATCGCTATTTGTCTCATTTTAACCCCAGTCCATGGGCCCAAAAGCGTTGTGGCTCCAGCCCCCGAACCTGGCCCCATGCCCGAAAGTGACTCTGAGAGTGAGGGGGAAGGGCCGGTAAGGCTTACCCAGAAGCACCGATTCCTTTGGCCCAGCTCCAGGAGCCAGAACCAGGCCAGTTGGAGGACGTAATGAGGCCGACACCCCCTGATTCCTCCCTTCCTCAGGCTATGCCTTCAGATGCAGCTGATAATCATACTAATCCAGCCTGGATCGATCGACCCGCGCTTCAGAAGATTAGAGAGGCGGCGTCATCAAAGGGAAGGATGGGGCAGGAGCCCCACCCCACAGGATATATAAGGAGCTTTGGGACTGCTCTCAGGTCCACGGGAAGCAAATTAGCTGAACTGTGTCGAAGTGAGCTGAAGTCTTAATCCGTTTGAACTTTTTGGCAGGCAGTTGCGTTTTCTCGGCCAGGACTGATAGGAGCCGTGAACCCACTGGCTGTAGGCCAGCTCGTTACTCAAGAGTGAGGACAGAGACAGAACAAAAAGTCACTCCATCTACCATTGGTCGCTGGCTCAAGACATGCATAGTATTGGCCTATGACCATCAGAACAGGCCACAGCCCAGCCATATTACGGTGCAGTCAACAAGGAGTGCAGCCACCATGGTGGCTTTGGCTACACAAGCTTCTATCCTGGAAATTTGCAGGGCGGCTACCTGGGCGTCACCCTCACCTTTCATCAACAACTATAAAATTAATCAGTTAATTAATCGGCCAAGGCAGTGTTTGGAAGAAGGCAGTGTTCGGAAGAAGATTGCTACAAAAGGTTCTTCCAGTTGTGGGAACCCTGGACCCATCTGTTTCCCACCCTGGGGATAATTAGCTTGGGTATATCCCATTGCTTGGACTCTCTAAGCAGCGCACAGGAGAATGAACGTTGGACTTACCTGAACGTTCATTCTATCTGTGCTGAATGAGAGTCCAACCCCTCCCTGGTTCGGTAAGAGTACAGGGTACAGGAGCGGATGAATTTCCTTTACAGGTTACACCTCTCCAGCACCATCTTATCATTAAAGAAACTGGAGTCCAGCCAGGAGGAGGAGGTGTGGCCAAACAAACAAATTTTAACTCAGTCTCTGGCCAATCAGATGAGGTTAACACCCATTGCTTGGATTATCACGCAGCGCACATAGAACAAACGTTCAGGTAAGTCCAACGTTCATTCTGTAGAATTTATCTGAAATTCTACTTTCTCTGGAATTTACCTGGAATTCTTATACTGATTATTATACAACAAATCTGAAACCACAGTAATTAGAGGCTTGGTATTTTGTCTAAAAGTTATCAGAAGTAATTAAAAGTTGCAGCTGTTAATGTACTTCACTAAAAAAACAAACTATGGAACAGAAATCCAAAATAAAGCTTAGTTAAAAATGAATTGATGCTTTTGGTGGTACTATTATTGTTTTAACACTTCTTTACTTAGTTACTTGACTTTTCTTCTGTCATTATCTTTTCCTAATTTTTATTTGCTTTAAAGGTCCTTAGAGCTATCTTCAAATTGAAACTGTAGTTAAAGGATGACAGTATATAATCATAATATGGCATATAATCTTCATTATATTCTCAGAAGCCCCATAAGAAAATCACTTTAGATGATTGGCCTGAGAGGGAAAAGAGATAGTGTTTGTATGTGCTTTCTCTTTACCAATGCAGTTGTGAGAAATGCCTCTCATAAGCATGGCCTTTGACAGAAAAGTTTTTCTACTATAGTAAACTGATCCTAGGATTGAGGGAGAATGCTGTCAATTTCATTTGGGGGTGGGATGTGTAGTACATGTGACTTTATTATTTACTGAAGTAGCACATGCGTCTTCTGTAAAACGAATTAGGGAAAAGAATTACAAAATTAAAAAGATTTTTATCTCTTCAATTAGATGGAAGGCAAAAATATATATATCATAAAATGATTTTATTACATTTATTCTAAATCTTGTAAATACCATTGCATTGAATGCAGAAATTGTGTAGTGCAAAAAAGTGGCAAAGTTTTCCCAAAGTACAAACAGTAGATAATGTGACAATGGGAGGTCCTATTTAACAGAAACATTCTGAGCGCTGGTAATAGTTGCTTTGATATTTCTGGGAGATGTGGATAGACTTGTGTCTTTAACGCAAGCATCTCTTCAGAATCAAGTGATTTGGTGGCAGATACATACTGCTTAGTTTGCACTGAATCAGGAAAAAATCTGGACCATGTTCACCAGTATTAAATGAAATATTCATTATCGTATGAGAGCACTTTTGTTTGAAACAAAGTCATGCTGTAGTTTAAAAAAACCTTAGTATTATTTTTGGCTTGGATACTGTCTTCAAATGATTCAGATACTTTAGTGGTGAAGTCTCTTGAGATCTTAATGCATATTTCATGAAATTAATTTTAGTAACTGTCATGGCCTTTTGAAAAAGTTGAACAGAGTTTACCGCTTGTACTGCAAAAATAGAAGCTATTTTATTACTGAAATGTGATGGTCTTTTTCTTATTCAAGATTTATCTGTTGAATGTATATATGGGTGCCTGATTTAAGAAAAAAACTAAATGAAAGGTTTTTACAAAAGCACTGTTGAAGTGTTTGTCATTTTTTTTCACAATAAACTAGTAAACTGTGATCCTGTGATTCCTGGGGAAAGCATCACAGAGCTTTAAATGATATTGATCTTCCTCTCCTCAGGCACAGAGGTTCTTCGATGAGGGTGAGAAGTTGTGGGGAGGTGGGAAATGGAAGATAGATAGATTAGACATGAACAATTAAGAAATAGAGGGAGTGATGATTAGTATCCTATTTTCTTAATGAAAGCTATTGTTGGAAGAAATGTCCATCTGGGTTCAGTTCCAAGTGGGAAGAAAGACACTGGAAACATGGAGGCTGATTGGAAAGATGGTTTAATGGTAGACAGGACCACATGGTTTGAGGTCCTGGGCAATCGAGCATACGAGAGAGAGAGAGAGAGAGAGATTTATACCCTTCCTTGGGCATTGAACTTGCTTCCTGTTCCTGTGAAAGAAATGTCAGACTCCCATGGGACCATTTAGGGGTAACTTTGTAGGTTGACTTGAGTCCCAGGCTTGGTTGAATCTTGCTGGGTGATGCAATGAAGAGGCTTTGGGCAATTCCTGTTGTGGCTTAACGGCTTTGTCCTGGTTTGGATCTTGAGTGAGGGCTAATCCTATCACCCTGGAGCTGAAGGTCTTTTGCTTGTAGATAAGATGGCCCAGTCTTTTGTCATGTAAATAAGCTGGCACCAAAATATCTGCTGGGGCTGAGTTTCTGTATCCCTTAAGAATTCTATTTCTCTTTTAGGGGAAATATTCTGCCTTTTTAATAGAAGGGTGGGTGCTAACTTTCTACACTATCCTGAATGGCATTTTTTAAAAAGAGGTTCTGCCTTAAAAATCCTCTATAATATTTTTGGCCATTTCATATTCTTAACATATCCAAAGCATAATAGGCCAGCCCAGGAACTAATTTAAATGAATCCATGAGCTTTTTTAAATCAATGGACGTTTTAGATTTGTTTTAGAAATGGACTTCTGTGCTACATTATGAACTGAAAGTTTGAAACTGTTTCTTCCAGAAGATATTAGCTATGTTCATTCAGTGAACCTAACTGAATAGCTTCTTGACCTAATTTAATTTTTCAATATAAATTGTTTTATTTTTATCCACTAAAATTATGTACTGAATAAGTTTGATTTAATTGCTTCACAAAGTAGCAGAAGGCATATCCTATCTAACCTCTAGATAATGGTTTCATACTTAGCAAGAGCTTCAAAGTTATCTGAACTGTACAATATGTCCTATAAATCAGTTTGGCAGTAATCATCGCAAAAGCAAGAGCCTGCAATTCATGCTATAAATTGTTGCAAAGAGGAGTAGTCATGGTGGCACTGTTTCCTGCTTAAAAAGCTGTGAAGATATGAGTCATCAAAGATTGTTTCCCTATAATGAGAATTTTTAGGGAAATTTAAAATAACTACATCTACAAGATTAAATATGTGGACTATGTGTCTCAACTGTTTGCAGGATGTAATGCCTACAGTCTGTGAGTGGCCTGTCATTCTTGTTCCTTGCCTCTGTAAAGATGCAAGGTCTACACAGATGGATACATTTTAGGATCATCTATGTAGTTTCTTATTGGAAAGAATGCTTACTGCATCCCCTATCTCCCTACTCTGTTTTGATCATCCCTAGTCATGGAAAAATCCAGGAATGCTGCTTTGCCAGCATAAAACTCTCTGCTATGTGAAATACACTCCAACAACAAAGCTGATTTGGCAGAAGTAGTGGAGAAGCTTTTCTAGCTTTTTAGTGAGCTTGTTAATTGGTTCACAATGAATTCTTCCTTTGAAAGAGTCCCGTGACTGCCTAGTGCCTCCACAACACCTCTACACAATACCTGTTATTGCTGCCTCTGGGAGTGAATGTTTAATACGGCACTATATAGATACAGGAAGAGAGATAGATAAATGCCTGTTAGGGGAAGGAATTGGTAACTCCATAAATGTCATGCATATAAAACATGAAATGGTGAGCAAAGGTTGCTTTCATTGTGAAAGAGAATTGGGCTTTAACACATTGATTAGCTGCAATTGGATGTTTTTTTGCATTCAGCTATTGGATAATTTAGGCTGAGAAGTCATTGGATGAAAGTATTGTTCATGAATTGCATTGTCACAGAAAATAGGGAAGTGTGAATCGCAGTTGATGAGGATTGCAGGAGACAAAGTATGTACAATAGTGTTGAAATTATTTGCAGATCAAAGGGGTTGCAGTATACCAGAGTTCCTTTGTGGAGCAAGCTGTTTTGTAGTTTCACCTCCATTATGAGTCATTTCAGATGTAATATTAAATTATAACATGCGGAAGAACATCCCAACAAGCTATTTCTTCTCCTCCCCTCTTTACATGGAGTTTTTCCTCAATTTCTAGTTTTCGCTAATCTATTTCAAGCCACAGTTTGAGAACATGGATTGAAATGGATTTGGGAATCATAATTTGGTAATGAGTACTAAGTATTGTATATAATGAAATAAGTAGCAGGATAATTATATGAAAAGCATGCAAGATCACAAGAGTCTTGGTTGCCAGTTGTGATGCTAATACTTCTTAACTGAGTCATAGTTTATTCAGATTCTCCCAATTGCTCAAAAGATAGATTTTATCTTCTTTCAGTAAGATGGTGAACAACAGTAATTTTTTTCCTAAAAAGAATAGTCTTTAATCTGTCTAATGTTTGATTTTGTGTACTTTTATTTAAAATAATATGGCATATTTGGTCATTTTAGCCACCCAGACTTATTAATAGATGGCCTCATATATTGAAATTAAAAATAAACATATACATAAATAAATACGTATGTGTTTCAACTGCAATCTAATTTTCTTCTATGTAAGCATTTAAGGTTTATTCTAAAAGGAAGAAGTCTCCAAGCCTCAGACAGTACTGTTTTGAAAACTTTATATTCCCTATTCTGCAACTTTGAACGTTCACTGTGTTTTATTACTTATGAGTAAGTCAACCCATAGAGTGAATCCACCCATATTATTTTAACACCATTATTGTCTTGGAAGTTTGCACATCTCTTAGAGTTCTTGTAATATAGTCTGTCACATGATTAGTATTGGTGGTATGCCATCTTAGGGTGTTCTCAAAACACTCAAATGTCAATTTCAATAGGACTCTGTCCATTTTTTTAGCATGAATTAGATGGCTGATGCTTGAAGGTTTAATACATAAGAACATCTCATAAGAATGTATGAGTGCTCAAAGGTCTAGCAATTAAAATGTGTACTCATAATTATGTACATCTTTATTAGTTAAATAGATGATGCCTGAAATAAGTCTGTATTCACGCTGTTGGACATTGTGATTCCTTCCAATTTTAGAAATGCATAAATCATCTTTAATATGAATTTAGTGCCATGCACCTAAACATTCAGGGTGGTGGCATCTCTACCTATAGCTGCAAAACATGTGTCATTATTCCTGTAGAAATAATTATTGACTTCTTTCCTGATACATTGATTTATGTATAATTGATTCACATTATGTTTCCTTGATATCATGCCATACATATTAGGAATCTTGTGGAAAAAATTAAGAGGCCAAGCCATTTAATGTACATATGAGTCAGTTCACAATGTCTGCTATACCTTCTGTTGCTACTGTTCATTCAGTTAACAGCTGTATATTCTTCCACATGAATAGAGGTGTGAAAGTCTACTAGAACATTCCAACATATCACAAAAAATAGTGACCCATCAAACAGTTTATATGCTGCCTCAATCCTAAAAGGATAACAAAATAGCTGTAAGCCTAATTCATTTAAATCAAAAATTGCCTTTTGGAGTGTTAATTTTTAATACCATGCTTTTTCCTAAAATAAAACTTATTAAGCCAATGTACTGCAATTGTTTAAGCATAAACAATAGAACAGTAAAATAGCAATGTTTTTATTACTATTTCATTAAGCAACCGGGTCCAACACCCCTCTAACAAAGAAAATATGGTATCATGGCTTAGTTTAAATAAAGATCTTGCTATGTATGGGTTTTTTCCCCTTAAGTTTTCATAGTCTAAGCATGAATATGTGAGTTATATAGACTTGATTTTGGAACCAAGAATACATTTTCTAAACCACTACCTATTATAGGAATATATATATAATACAGATCTTAAATGATAAGATCCAAATTAATACGTTGCGACACATGAGTAGGTAAAGATACAAACTATGGCTCTCCAATTATTTCATTTTTCCTCCTGTCTCAGGCAGTGAGCTCAGCAAAATTGGGGCAGATATAGTTGGATGGGCCCAAAGCTTCTCAAAGATAATCAGCATGAAATCAAAGGGTTGGGCAGAAAATGTACTGTAAAGACAGTTCAAGTGTCAATCAAGCATCTATTCAAAGTTTCAGACCGATATGTGCAAAAGTCAGAGTACAAACCAGGGGTGAAATGCTCCCGGCTCGGACCGACTCACACGATCCGATAGCGATGGTGGCTGCTGGTTCGGAGGACCGGTAGCAAAAATCCCTGGCCCTGCCCCCCTGCCTCTGCTGAGCTACACCATCTGCAGAGGGTTTTTTTTGTTTTTTTTTTACTTTTAAAAGCCGGTTTTGCTTCAGCCGAAACATGCCTTTAAAAGTAAAAAAAAGCCTTTGAGGATCCTGCCCCTCAGTTGAGATCGGCAGACACTTTAAACTTTAAAAAAAAAAAATTAAAGTCTCCTCTGGCATCTCACCTGAGTTCCTCATCAGCAGAACCTTACTTGTACTCTTACTTGTAGAAAACATGTTTTCTACAAGTAAGAGTAGAGATTCTAAGGCACTTACCTGATTACTGATGAACGCATGGCTCTTTTTCCAGCCCAAAAGCAGTTTCACTTTCAGCCAATCAGAATCAATTGCTTAGCTAATCTATTTCCTTGGTGATTAACTGGCTGGCTTTGCTGGTTGAGGAACTCTGGGATTTGAAGTCCACAATAAAATAAAATAAAATAAAATAATAAAATAAAATATTTGTGCAGCTTTCTGAGATTTGGTGTGTTTCTGTAGTGTTTCACTCTAACTACACAAACACACAAAATCTCAGAAAGCTGTATGTGGCATTTTGTGTGTGTGTGTGTGTGTGTGTGTGTGTGTGTGTGTGTGTGTGTGTAAAGTGTGAAAGTTGGTTTTTGAGCTTTTTGTGGCTGTGTGAAGTGTGAAGTGCAGCTGCTTTTACATTGTTTGTGAGTCAGTTGTGTTGTGTGTGTGTAAAGTGTGAAAGTTGGTTTTTGGTACCTCTTATTGTTTTTTATACTTTGTTAATTATTTTTATTATTTTTATTGGCCACGCCCACCCAGTCATCTGACCACCAAGCCACGCCCACCAATTAAGCCACGCCTACAGAACCGGTAGGGAAATTTTTTTAGATTTCACCCCTGGTACAAACTGAGTCAGAGTCCAAAAAGTCAATCCAGAAGTTCAGTGCAAGATTCGAGATAGGAAGTCACAGGTGTATGTAAGATTTTGGGCTGATTTTCTAACTGAAGATTATACAAAAGACTTCTAGCTTTTGTCTCCAAGCCCCAAATAATATGCATAATTCTGACTACAGAGTTATTCAAATGTGGGTTCCTTGTAGGACATTATTCCCAGGAAACCCTTCCTCATATTTTTGTGCTTTTCCACCTTTGAGATTTTACTAGTTGATACCGTTCCCCAAATTTGGAAATTCTGAAGAATCTCTGGATCTAGGTCAGAGTCTATGACTGTAAGTTTCCATGCTTATTGGGGTCAAATCATCTTGTTCTATGTCCTTATAACCTGACATTTTTATATCTAATGTCTAATATCTTAAAAAATATCATTTTTTGTTCAGTACAATATCTTTGTCTCCTTGCCCAGTACAATATTTCTTTTTCTTCCATACCATCATCTATTTTGTCAATAAATTTATCAACAGTGGCAGAATCTTTAAAATTAATTTTTGAGTCATTTGATCCCATTTCTCCGTGCATCCATTGTTCTGTTTGCTTCTGGCACCCTCTAGTGATCAGTTTTCAAATTTCCATCTTGTTTATATGCCAATAGTAAAACATAACTTCTTTCCCACGGGAAAAATTCTTATATTGACTTAATCCATTTATAATAAATCCATCTGGGCCATTCATCCATACATAACGTTTCAGAAACAATGCTCAATTTCCCTTTTGCTGTTAATTCCTTAGTTCAAATTTTTATAAATCTTAAAATCATATTTAAAGTTTTGTTCTCAAAAGGTTGAAGGAAAAATCTCACACGCTAAAAATCTAAAAGGTTCTTAATATTTTAAAAAGTAGTTTTAAAATGTTCAAAATGATTAAGAAAGCAGAATTGGTACAATTTTGACTCCAAAACAGCTGTGAGCTCCAATAGAATCCCTCAACTCTCAACTACTCCAGTAGCTAATCATAAAATAACATTTTTATGGTTTACTCATGAGAAGTAGCAATGTAGAAGATATATGAATGATCTTGAGATTTTTCTCCAGAATGATCCAGAAAGATTTTCCATTGGTCCAGATCCTGCATTCAGATCTACATAGATCTCTCAAAATATTATAGAAGAAAATGACAAATATTTGGTGGTGCTAAGTAGTATTCTTAGTAGACATTTCTACTGCCCCAGAAATAAGTGTTCTTGGCTTTCAGTCTTTTTTTGTTTTTGCAGTAATTTTACTGAAGTTTTCAATTAAAAGATAAAAGTCAATACACACTAAAATTAAAAGAATAAAAATAAAAAGTATAGAAAAGAGAAAAATGGAAAAAATTAAAATATAATTTAAAATATTTAATAAGTGTTTTCCCTCTTCATCGCAGCAAATATAAACTTTAATAATTTATTACTTCTTCTTAAAATTCAACAAAAGATCTTTTCTCCATATTTCATCTCTTATCTATAAACAGATCTTTAAAGCTTTGTCATACAGCCCTGGTCACCAAAAGTCTACTAAGGATTATCAGATATAACAAATCTATTTCAATCTTGATAAAATAACTTTATATTCCTTTTTTATTTTAAACAATGTTAATCTTTAATCCCTTCAAATAGCTTTTTAAAGTTTAAACTTGTGTTTAAGGATTGAAGGAAACTCATCGGATGCTATAAAAATTGTCATCCTGAAAGATCTTAATATCTAAAAAGCAATTAACAAATAATTTCCAAAAGTGATTAGAAAAGGAAGGAAGCAACTCTGTGTCCATAAAGGCTGTGACTTCAGTTTGGGCAGAAATTGCATTCCCTCATCTTCCAGAGCCTTGTTATCTTACAATATCCATGTGAGGAAAAAATGTATGGAGCAGTTTGGGTGATCCTGTGTCCTTTTCTTGTCCAGAGACATATTTTGAAGAGCCAGTCTACTTGCTGGCTCTTCATTCCATCATAGTTGTCATCTCCATTCAGTTCACCATTTCTTCCCCATGTTTACATCTGGGCAATAAATATGTGATTATCTTTCATTTAAAGGTTTTGATTAGGAAGAATTATGGATGTTCAAATAAATTGTAGACTTTGTGGATACAAGAAAAGGTTTCAAAAAATATATAAGATCACCATATAATAGCAAAGAAGTTGAGGATGCAAAATATTGCTGCACAGATCATAAATGTATTCTTTGCTTCTCCGGATGATCTTTTTTCCTGCCAGTCATGTATTGTGTTCTCTGTGCAATTGCCTTTTTCACCTGCTAATTGCTCTGAGATCAAATTAAGTTACTGCTACAAGGAACAAAGTTCTTGAAACAAAGGGGCCACTTATTATGAAACTGGATATAGTTGTATTATTCAACATCTTTGAATAGTGCCAAATCTTGATCTATCTCTGAACTATAGTTTAATTGTGTTACTAATTAGATGTGAGTTACATATACATATGCCCTCTTTCCACTCTCCATAGCATGGTTTCAGATCGTCAGCATCTATTTTTAAAATAGGAGTCCCTAGTATATTTCAAATGGGATGCAGAGATTATTCTGCTTAGATGAACAATGATTGTTCAAGCTGCAGTTCATTTTTCCTCAGTTTGGACATAATAATGGAATTGCAGTAGTTAGGAAATTGCATCTTGTTCTAAGTTTTTATTTCCCATAACAGTGAGAATATGTTCATGGGAACCACAATGTATATTTTATGTTATGAAATGTTCCAAGACAACCAAAATAGGCACCATATGAAGAAACAGTCACAGCAGTACCCAAACTCTCTTTCAAAGGTTATGTTTATGTTGAACGAGGAATATCCTAAACCAGGGATATCCAAACTTGGCAACTTTAAGACTTGAGGACTTCAACTGTCAGAATTTCTCAGCCAGCAAAGCTGACTCTGGAAGTTAAGTCCACAAGTCTTAAAGTTGCTAAGTTTGGAGAACCCTGCCCTAAACTAATAAACATTGTTAAATAGGTATCTCATAGGCAAATCATTTGAAAATGTCATTCTCAAAGGGATTAGAACCACAAGTGCCATTTTAGATAAGTTGTCAAGATGTATGTAAGGGTTAATAGTATTAATAGTTGTAGATTTTCTACAAAACCAATAGAGTAGCATTCCTTAACACCAGGTCTGGGCCTATAATGGACCATCTGAAGCTTGTTCCATAACCATATATAAAGTTAGATTAAAATGGACAATCTATTGCACTCAGAAATGTCTGGAGCCAAGATACTACGCCATAACAGAGCCTTGGAGGCTGTTTATTTAAACAATGTATATATAGGCTGCCAAAATCTTGAACAGTTTATAGTTAAAAGTTTTTTTATAATGTACAAAATTCCGAAAAAAATTTGTACACCCTAGAAACATCATAAACTGAAAAAAAAAAACATCTAGCATGGGCTCAATCTTTGCTCTTCCCCAGAGACTGGGAAAATAAGCAATTTTTAATAGATTCTTGAACACCTGCAGGGAGCCATCCAGATCTCTGAACAGATTTCTCTTCCTCTTGCTCTCCAAATATATTGGATTTAAATTTCAGTATATTTTATTACTCTGCAGAGGCATAGGTAGGCTTTTTCAATCTCATTTCGATTAATCTGAAACTCTCATGCATTTTTAAGTGTCATACAATCGAGCTGCATGCTAAAGTGATATTCACCACTTTCATTAATCATTTCATTGTTCTCCCTGTCTTTATAAGGAAGGAAAACCAAGGTTCAAGTTCATATAAAGGTGGCTATAATTCTCCAAAGAACCTGACTACATTTATGGATTGTGTAAAGTGAAAAGTTGTCTTATAAATACAGATTGTAGGTACAGTACATTGGTTGGCTGTTTAATAATTATAACATTCTGATTGATTTATTAACTAGATTTGTACCATGCCACAATCAAATAACTCTTAGTGACCTACATAGTGTACGTATAATAATTAAAACATCCACAGTGAACACCAATCAGTACAGCTCAACACACCAATGGAAAGAAGTATCAACAACAACAAATAAAATCATACAATTAATTAGTATATTAGCTTATTATATTTGTACTGTATTCAGAGTTGGAAAGATGCTCTTGAACATGCTGCTATGTTTTCAGCTCATTTCTGCATTTTGGAAAAAGAAATGAAACAGGTTTGTTTGTTTTAAGAAAAAAATGCTAAAATTGTAAGAAACTTTGTAGGGAACATTGAGAAGTTATTTAGATACATACATTTTTAGCGTGGATCACTTTAATTACCTTCTTCCACATCCATCAAATGTCCAAATTTCAGTCATGAAGTCAAAGCATGGTAAAGCATGATTTTATCAAAAGAAGTTTGGAAAACCTTCCCTGGACCAGATAGCTCAGAGTGGAGAGCCTATTATGTCTAGAATTCCACCCTTCAGAAACTCACATTCAAAAGAAGTTCAGGACATCTAGTGTATATTATAATATCATAGTAGACCACTAAAGTTCTGTATCTCTCCCTGTTGCTGTATAGAGAATCCAGGCAGAGAAACCTGAAAGGGAGTCAGGCCTTTTTCTAGTTTAGTTTGTGATAAAATAGTTTGGCCAACTGTTTTCCTATTCATTAGACTGGGTGTTCAGCAGCAAAAGTTTCAACCCATTGACTATTGTCAAACTCTTACAGGTTTTTTAAATTAGGAAACTAGGAATTAGGAAATTAGGAAACAGTTGGCAAGTGTTCAACTTAATCCTGTTGCACATTTTATAAACCCATCATAAACTCATTTGGCAGATAGTAAAATTCACCTGAGAAATAGGATCTAGTTTCATCTCTGTCTTTAGTTTGAACTTAAGAAGTGCAGTAATTAAAATAATTGCAATTATAGTTATTGTCCTCAGTTGCTCATATATTTGACAAATTCCTTGTGCATCCAGTCACACTTGGCCAATAAAAAATTCTATTCTATTCTATTTTGTCCAGTTAATAGTAACAGAAATTATTTCCCGTATTGGTATAGCTCTTACATCAGCGGTCCCAAATCATAAATTCTCTTTGCAAATATGAAAATATTACTGGTGTAATAAAATTTGTTTGGTTTCATTGATTAAAAAAGTATCAATTTCTGGTGGAAGATTTTCCATTTTGAATAACTTAATACCCTGTTTCCCCCAAAATAAGACATCTCCTGATAATAAACCCAATTGGGCTTTTGAGTGCATGGCACTCAGGCCAAGCGCTTATTTCAGGGTTAAAAATATATATAAGACAGGGTCTTATTTTTGAGGGAAACACGATATTTCCATGATAGAGAACAGTGATCCTGAAAACTTGCTGCATTGGTTGTATGTGGATGCAAGTCTCACTGAATAATGTAGTACCTGTATTTTTCTGAGACCCAGCAAGCTGTTATTTATAAAGACTAATATAGTAAGATGATCTTCTTAATAAAAATAATTATTTGCCAAAGAAATATATTGATAGTCCTTAATTAAAAAATGGTATGCCATCATATTCTTTGTGACACAATCTAAAATACTTCTGGCAAAAATATGCTGAGGTACTAAGATCTGTGCCAATTTCCATACAAATAAAATGTTTTGATCTTTTTTAGATTCTTGAGTATTTTAGCTAGAAATTAACAGCTCCTTCATTTGTTGGCCTGTATATTATACCGAGATACTGATTGATGTCATGTACATATGATGTCTGTATATGTCATTATACTGTCATGTACAGTATAAATCTGTGTATGAAGAATTCATATTCATTTCTTTGCATATTATTGATTTTTTTTCCATAACAAATGTGATCTATCATTTGATAATATTACTATGAAGTCCTGAAATTTGAACTGGCTTGTAGAAGAATTTCACCATTTTACAAATTTGTATAGTTCTTAATCATTTATAAGTGAGATAGAGGAAAACAAATTATTATACAAATACATTCTATACTCTAAATACTCTATGATTATTAAAAACCAGGATAATATGTTATAAATTTCTATTGTACTTGCCTATTCTTAAACTTACATTATTGATTTTTATGAGCACTTTAAGGAATTGGGCAGAATAAGAATCAAAATTATTGTATCTTCTTCCAATGCTTAATCTTATCTTTATAATATAGAATCATAATTTTTGCTTTGCTAGAGGAACTGGTTACAGTGTACCAGTATTATAATATGATATTTTAATTCAGTTACATTAATGCATTAGTCTACTCAGACAAAGAAGATCACTTCAGTAAGTAAAGCTCCATGTTGAAATGTACCATCTTTTCTCAACAGTATTTGTTTGTCTTGAGCTACATTTTTAACCATAGCTTTGTTTCTTTACAGTACATCAACTGTGGTAACCTGGAACAGTTGTTAGATAGTAATCAGCACTTGTCCTGGACAGTGCGAGTAAAGCTGGCATTAGATATTGCTCTTGGACTCTGTTATCTTCACTATAAAGGAATTTTCCACAGAGATTTGACTTCCAAGGTAATGTTCTTCTATCTGATTGTATTTTCTGGCAGCAAATTTCTTCTCTTTATCCCTTCTCAAAGCTGTGTTGTCTTACTGTCAGAAGAAAGCAAACTGCAATTGTGAGTTAAGAATTATATTTCCAGGAAAATAGATGTAAAATTAACTCATTTGGTGCAATGTTCTTATAGCTTTCTAACTTCTATAACGTTCTAAGGCTAATCTATTGGTATAAAACATAATACCTTATTAAAAATGAGTAGTGATGTTGCTTTCAAACTGCTACAAATATGCATATTTAAAATGTACCTATTTTTTTAATGAATTCACCTGCAAATATGCCAGAACTGTAAATGAGAATCTGGAATATCTATATACTACAAAAATTCTCCCCATGACCTGGGTGAATTGGTGCATCATAGGATAACAATTTGAACCAAGGTACCTCATTTGGGCTAACTTACAGAATGTGCCTAAATTCCAGGATCCATAACTCGAGAGGAAATGAAACTAGGGAATATTGTGGTAGCTTCAGTACTGCTTGCTGCTGCTGAGCTGTTGCTATGATTGATTACCTAATTTTCATTTTCAAAGTTTCATTCCATTCTGTAACAGTTTCTCTGCTAGTCTTGCAATCCCTTTTCCCTCCCTATCTAGCAGCAAAGAATTGACTCTTCATGTAGATTTTAAAGAAACAACAACTTTAGGTGCATGAAGAAAAGCCTGGATGTTTTTATTGCTTTATGTTCCTCTTCTCTGGCACACAATATTCCCATATTCTTATCCTATACAATTAATGCTGGAATTTCTTTACCATCGTTTTTTTTTTGCTGGTAGGTACATTGTAGAACACAGCCTTGTCATAATCAATAATAAAATTGTAGTAGTGTACTTGGGCATATTAAAATAACTTCCACACGGTACATAGCAAAAGAACACAATTGTTTATAACTCCTATAACTAACCAAGAATTTAAGAAATCGCTGTACTGTTTATGATAATTTTTTCACAAATTCTAAATATGGTTCTTTACTGAACCTTAATAGTAAAATAGTAAATAGTATTATAAAGAATTCCTTTGTAATATTTACAAATCAAATATTACAAATAGTCTATGTGCTAATGGAGGGAGGGAAACAAATGATTATCATTGAATCATTGAAGCTACCTACAAAAAGATAATTTCAAGTATGAATTTTTACCATATTTTTAACATTGCAGTATGATTAATGTTATTGCTTTAGGATTTATGTACATTTTGCAGTGAACTTATGTACATTTTGCAGTGAATTTATCCTCAAGTAAACGAAATAGATACATTTTTTTTATTAGGAATAACAATAGTCATAGTTGAAAAGATTCAAAATGCATTGGATAAGTGCAGTTTAGGGGGCTTTATGTATAGTTAAAAATCCAAAGTGAGCTGTGTATTCTAAAATACATTTAGGTGAGAACTCATAATATTTAGGATAAATATTAAATAAAATCAATTACTGTATCTTTAATTGAATTGAATTGAATTGAATTGAATAAAATCAAATACTGCATCTTTGTGCATGGAAAAACATGCTGAAATTTTGATAGTATAATGCCAGTTTGATCTTGTGGTTAAGGCATTAGGCTTGAAAACAGGAAACTGTGAGTTCCAGTCCCAATTTAGGCATGAAAGCCAGTTGGGTGACTGTGGCCAGTCACTCTCTCTCAGTCCAATTCTCAAAAGGTGATTTTTTTTTGGGGGGGGGAATAGAATGAGGAAGGAATATTAGGTATCTTCACTGCCTTTGTTGTTGTTAGTTGCGAAGTTGTGTCCAATCCATCGCAACCCCATGGACAACATTCCTCCAGGCTTTCCTGTCCTCTCTCTGGAGTCCATTTAAGGTCATGCCTACTGCTTCAGTGACTCCATCCAGCCACCTCGTTCTCTGTTTTCCCTTCTTTTGCCCTCAATCTTTCCCAGCATTAGGCTCTTCTCCAGCAAGTCCTTCCTTCTCATTAGGTGGCCAAAGTATTTGAGTTTCAGCTTCAGGATCTGGCCTTCTAAAGAGCAGTCAGGGTTGATCTCCTCTAGGACTGACCGGTTTGATCGCCTTGCAGTCCAAGTGACTCGCAGGAGTCTTCACCAGCACCATAGTTCACAGGCCTCAATTCTTTGGCGCTTAGCCTTTCTTTCACAGCCAACTTTCACAGCTATACATTGCAACTGGGAAAACCATAGCCTTGACTATACACACTTTTGTTGGCAGGGTGTGATGTCTCTGTTTTTTATTATGCTGTCTAGATTTTCCATAGCTTTCATCCCCAAGAGCAAGTGTCTTTTAATTTCTTGGCTGCAGTCCCCATCTGCGGTGATCTTGGCGCCCAGGAAAATAAAATCTGTCACTACCTCCATTTCTTCCCCATCTATTTCCCAGGAATTGAGGGGGCCGGATGCCATGATCTTAGTTTTCTTAATGTTGAGTTTCAAGCCAACTTTTGCACTCTCCTTCTTCACCCGCATCAAGAGGCTCTTTAGTTCCTCCTCACTTTCCTCTTCACTGCCTTTAGTTACTTGTAAAAATAATAAAGGTGGGATACAAATAAATAAAATGTATTTTCCCAATTTCTTTAGTTATTCTTTAAATTGTTCATGATCAATGTTAATATTGCAAAATGCCTTTTCAACATATTCTGATATTCATTCTTGTTTACGTTTAACAGATATACATTTATGTGCTATGCTCAATATTGCATACAGTTGGAGCAGTAATTATTTAATGGGGGGGAAACAGTACCATAATATGTAGATACCATATGTCCTCAACCTATGTAGATATTTTAAGATCTGATTATAGGCACTTGGTAAAATATCTGTCATAGGAAGGTTGCCTTCACGAAATAGCTATTGTAGAAGGAAGAGTCAAAAAGCTTGCTTTTTACTGCCCCCTCAAGGCTAATTGTTTCCAATCCTTTGCTTGCCACTTGTATTTACAAAACACTAGCTACTTCCAGTCACCATTTTTATTTTTTAAAGACTACCCATGGGGCCTGTGTGAAATTGTTCATCAAAAACTGAGGGTGGCACTTAGCTTTGCAGCATGCCATTTTTAAAATTCTGCTAATTATTCAATATTCTTTTAAACATTTAAAAGGCAGAATGGGCTAAGAGATTGGCAGATACTGACATGTTCATAGGTGATGAAATCAAAATCAAATTCTTTATTGCAGCGATATTACAACTGTACTATATCTACTTAATATTCATTATTGTTTCTTTGCTTTTATTCAGAACTGTTTAATAAAAAACGATGAGAGTGTATATTCCGCTATAGTGGGTGATTTTGGCTTGGCAGAGAAAATTCCTGATTATAGGTAAGCATTATTTCTGAGTAAACACCAATTAAGAGTTTAATAATATTATAATGTTAAGCTAAATAATTGTGGATCGCTGATCATTGCCTTCTAAGATTCAGCATTTTACTTAAAACTCTTTTGGATTATTTATTGAATTGCTTACATTTTAGCTTTTGAATATAATCATTCTCTATCTGCATGAACAATAGACTTGTGATAGGTCACTGATGCAGATAATAAATGTGTTTAAGAGCAATTTTGCAGTTTTAACAGTTTTAAAAGAACCTTTAAGATATCCATTTAGATTTGATTGACATGTATAAATGATTTGCACACATGGGTATACCAGTAACTTTGCTTAAACTTTTCACTGTGGCACATAAACATTTTCTTATTTCAGTAGGCTTTGTAATATACTTCCTAGTAGAATACCTTTCAGGATTTTGAAATATGTGAAATAATAACAACATTGTCCTATATAGTTTGCTTGGAATGGAATGGTAGTCATTCACGTACTGAAACTAAAGGAGCTGTATAATATTTATGAGAAAGCACTTCTAACAATTACCTTTCAAAATTTGTTGAAGTGAGAAGTTGCCAGTAGTAGGTTCTCCTTACTGGATGGCACCTGAAGTGCTGCGAGATGAGCCATATAATGAAAAGGTAGGTATGTTTGAAATAAATACTGTTAACATAAAATGTTGCCCTGGAATATAGGAGAACTTGTACTTGTACCTAGCATTTTTCTTTTATGTAAGCTATATTTGCTATTTTTAAGTCTTTCTAGTTAGATTATCTCATGAAAATTCTGTTGTCTTTGATAAACTTGATATCCTATGGGGCAATTGTTTGCTTTCTATATTCAGAATCTAAAATTTTATATTTTATTTTTAGCTAACATTAAGAACAGTATTATAAGTCCTTACCCATCTTTTGTGAAATAGTGATTTTCAAAGCTGTAAATCAAAATTACACTACTTATCAAGGGGCAATGCCATCTTTTCCCTTAATTTATAATTTTGTTAATAACAATATTGTCTTCCAATAAACTGTAGCTTTTTAAAAAAAAATCAGTAAAAGCTGGTATTTTTCAAGTTTTATAGCTCCCTCTAATGATAAAAAAACAGTACTGCAGTCTTTTTCTTAGCTGGTCAAATTTTGGGTGCCCTCAGAACTTTGCAAGTGGGCAATTTGCAATAGGCAATTTAAGCTTTTGAAATGTGTTAGGCACCCATTTTGCACCCATGTGATAGGAACAAAGGAAAAGTCTCATACCATGGGCAGGGGGGACAACCTGCAATGGAAGGGAAAGAGTATACCTGCAAAATAAATCTGGGATCACATTCTCTCTTTTAGGCAGATGTGTTCTCATATGGAATCATCCTTTGTGAGATTATTGCAAGGATCCAGGCAGACCCAGACTATCTCCCACGAACAGAGGTGAGCAAAGTTCACTGATAAAGACTGTCAAGGAAAAAAATGAGTTTCATGGGTCATTAATTTCCATAGAGTTGCCAAATGGGCTATAAAAGTTGCCATAAAACATTAATCTTTTGTTACATTTATATGCCAAGCTTGGCACAGAATGCTGTTCTCTCCCCGCCCTTCCACATTTAAAGTACATAATTATCCTTGCATAATATTGGATTGAATATTGTATTAATCAGCCAATTTTCAAGAGATTAACTGTCGTAATACCGAAGAGATTTCTTTCGCTTCTTCATTCATGAGAAGAGGCAGTTTGATCAGAACATTTTCTTCTCTTGATTAGATCTCACCCACATCTTTTTGCCTTTTCAACAGATCATGATGAAAGGGTGGCTATTTTATTTATACTACATCATTATTTGTTTTACATTAACACTATTTTAAAGTGTTTTTTCTCTTCTTTTATAAACAGCATATTGCTTTGAAGTTAGGTTATCTTTGAGAAATACATAATTTAAAAAATATTAAAGTGAAAAAAACTCTAGTTGGGTGAGACAGTTGACATAAAAGGTCTGTTATATGTTTGAAAATGTTTGTATTTTAAAAATTCCAATCCCAGTAAAAAGAATTAGATAGCAGTTGGTCTGTTTTAGTACGCTTGATAATTGCTTCCAATGGACAAAATTGGTTAATGTAGGGCACATTTTTGTGAAATATTATGTAGGTGAAATGTGGAGATATTCTTAAGAATTATCAATGTTATAAGTAGTCAGCACTGAAGTTATTACAAAACTATTTTCATAAGTGGTTATGATGTTATTGCATCACAAACTGGCTGTGCAAATTGTGTCTACATTCTAATATGATATTGGCCAAGTACTAGGTACTGTGTAGTGGTGCTTTCTTCTGTAAATGCATTTTCATGCTAGACTTCCTGGTGAATAAGTTTCTTAGTGTAGACACATTTATAAAATTCTCTTTATAGCATCTTTTATGGGTCTAAATGTTAGACTATATTGAAGGAATTAACTTGGACTATGGGATTGAAACTATTATCTCTTAGAATATCTTTCTCTTATACTATAACTCCTTATGTATTTTTAAAAAGCTAAATTGGTGCTGTGTTTCCCATATTCAAAGAACTGAGTGTTCTGCAGAAAAGGAAACATTTATTTTCTCTATGCTAGTTTCAGTTTTAGAACTGAATCCCGAATAAATACAGTAGCATTTTGGGTTGTTTCTCTGAACTTCCTCTTTCCCTTTAGTTCAGAGCGGTACATCTGAGCTATGTACAGGCTGAAGATACATATTCAGTCCATGCTGCAGAAATAATGTAATAGTTTACCAGCAAACTAATATACTTCTGGAGGTTTTAGAATAATAAAATGTAGTATTACTTAAAACAATCCTAGGAATTCTGCTGGTTAACATATAGATTTGGTTAGGGAAGGAGGACATGTTGTTGGGCCACACAACATGATCCTTGAAGCAGCTGCCATTTTCCTAGCAACTGCATCGAATCCTGGCTGTTCAGAAACTGGCAGCTGTTTGTGTTTCTTAGGAATTCTATGATACATGGATTTCGACTCCCAGAATTCCCCATCCACCCTTGTTCCTCTGCTTGAATTCTGGGAGTTAAAGTCCCCATACCTTAGACTTGCAAGGCTCAGAAATGCTGATATAGACAGTATATCAGAATAATAGCAGAATAATAAGAAGGAATGGGACAATAATATGTTGGATTCAGAAAGTATTTTTAGGCCAATGAAGAAAATGGCAGATACATCAGCACCTCTTTGTCAAATCCACAGAAGTACTGACTCAGAGCTCACAAGGAGAATTAAGTTCTCTATCTTTTGTGTTTTGTCTTTTAACCCTTGTAATTTCCCCACTGCTTTCTTTTAATTCATGTTTATTTTATTTTAGATATTAACAGAGGATCTCTCTTTTTTTCATGTAGAATTTTGGACTGGATTATGATGCCTTTCAGCACATGGTGGGAGATTGTCCTCCCAACTTTCTCCAGTTAGCCTTCAACTGCTGCAATGTCAGTACACTCAAAAATAATAGTAACCTCAGTTTATGTTAAATTTAAAAATGCAATGATGAATGAATTGGGAGATTTTGTAGTTTAGAAATTATGAAGTGTTTTGAAGGCAAAATATGAATGAATTGTATAGATTAGTTTATAACATTTGTTATTTATGTGTAGATTTGGTATAAAAATGGGCAAAGAATATAAAGTAAGGATATAAAAAGCTGTCACTATCGTTCTTTCTAATATTATATTAGACAAGGTATTATGAAAATGAAACATCCAGTAAATTTTATTTAAAATAGAACGGCAATGGTTGATGCAAGGGTGTAGGACTCCATTGGGTGGAAAGTAGGCTCAAGTGGGGAATGGGAGAGTTAAGAGGGGGGCATTCCCCGCTATTGGTCATAAAGGCAAATTACTTTTGGGGGGCACTGCAATGACTGTAATTTAGGGATTAGATTGTAAATAGCTTTTGGGGATCAGCCATAGCTTCAAATGGTTGCTAAATAGTCAGTCCTAAATTGAAGACTACTGGTAACATAAAAGCATAGATTTTTTGTTATGTATTTAATTTATTATTTTTTCTTACCTTCATAGATGGACCCAAAGTTACGTCCTTCATTTACTGATATTGTCAAAACACTGGAGGAAATTCTGAGCAATTTGAAAAGAGAAGAAGATGAAAGAGAACGGAAGCTTCTAAATCTAGATGCTGCAGATCGAAAACCCATCTTTGTTTCCAAAGGTAGGATCAAACAATATGGTCATAAAACTGCCCAGCTTGCCAAACAATCATTAAATATTTTATGTTATAATGAATTGTGTTTTTATTTATAAATAGGAAGCATTGTATTTACAATATTCTAACAAAGTATAATTAAATATAATTGATATTGAATACGAGTTAATTTACTTGTAAATTAAATGGAAATACAATTTGATGTTCACAATATATCAAATCTATTCACTTTGTCTTCCTTGAAGAATCAAATTTAGTCCACAGACATATTTATTAGACACATAGTTTCTTAAGTCACTGTGATAGGTTGGAATTTAATTTTGTTGTTGTTGTTCATATTAACTTGAGTGAGATGCATAAACATTAGTCTAGACTACCTGAACAAGTTGATATATGGTATACCCAGCTGTGTTGCACAATTGTTTCTGTGCAACTAAAAATTAAGGATAGAGCAATCTAATCACATCAGTGTGGTCCTCTAAATGACACTTAATTTCAACAGTTTTTGTGTATGCCTCTCTATTTTCTTACATAATTTGTACTGCACTCCAATAACCTCAAGATTCTGGATGGATCACAAGAATAAGTGCAAGACAGAGTCATAAAAACAATTGCTGTACTGTGTGCTGCGCACGGATGCATGCATCCACACACGAACAAGCACACACAGACACGCAAATAAAAATAGCAACAGAAATAGCACCCACTTCCACAAATGCATTAAAAGGCTTCACAAAAATACTTTTATTTTCACCTCCCTTCTAAATGTTAAGAGATAAAAGTAGAGATAAATGTTAACCAAGAGGGTACATTGTGAACCACGGTAGGCAAACCTCGGCGACCATAGAAAAAGCTGGCTTTCTAGTTCTTTCTTCCACAGACCTCATAATGAAAGGCAAGACTCTACAATATTCCTTCCAACTTCAAATGTATAGGATAGGCAGATTTGGAGAAGATGCCCCAAATCAGATTTCTAGATAGACTCAGAATTTACTCTCATGAAACAGAGGCTTCCTACTTCAGAAGCAATCCAATCTCAGGACTTTTTGCTCTGCCCCCTGAAAAGTTGTCACCTCTTACATTAGGATTAATGAAAATCATGTAAAAGGGACACAAGTTGCATGTATGATATGAAGCTGTGGAGTCACAAGTGTCCCAGTTTACCATCACATCCCCAACAGTGGAAGAACAGCCCCTGAAATCTTGAGCTATATTTATTTTGAACAAAAATGGTGAGAAAAATACCAGCACCATTCCTTCCTGATCTTTTGTCTCCTAATCTGCTGCCAGTATGACAATGAATATCACATAGATTTTAATGGATAGAATTGCCCTACCTGTAGTGTGAGGAAATTCTTGTATTAGACACAATAAAATGGTTGTATTATAGTAACCGTGGGCTTGGCGTGTTAATCAGATTACAGAGGAAGAGAATGAAGTTCACTTTGCAATGTTGATGGTTAGTGGTTAGCAACTTCTCTGAGATATCCATGCTTTATTAATGTCAGAATGATGTAAAAAACTACTCTATGTCGCTAGATGTGGTTACCCTGTTTTTCAAAAGAACTCTTCTGTAGACTTGAACCTTCGATAATGGTCATTGTTATTTTGTCTTGCTTTGACACTCAAATTCTAACTCTATGGCTAAGAAAAATATTACAAAAGTAATTACTTGCTGTAGCTTTTTATGTTCTGGTCATTTCTTATGATGTATAATTTTAGAAAATATTCGAGGCTTTTTGTGTCTTCTGAGTCCTTGGTAAATGTATGTTGGAGTTTAGTCCAAATTAAGCGCTGTCTTCATGGCTTATTTTGAATCACACATACATCTTGTGGAATATTTATTATCAGCTTGAATTATAGCAAATTTTAAAATAGAAAGAAAAAGATGGAGGCTGAATTAATTTATGAAAATTAAAATTTGGGCAATCCAACAGCCAGCTGGTTGACTTTGGGCCAGTCACATTCTCTTAGCCCAATCCACCTCACAAAGTGATTATTGTGAAGAAAATAGGAGGAAAAAGGAGTATTATGTTTATTCACTGTCTTGAGTTACTTATAATGTAGGAAAGGCAGGATGAAAACAAAATTCTAAATTATGGCATATGCAAGGTTTTGGGGGAGGGATGTTTTACTGCTATGACCACAATATAGACATTTAAGACATTTCTTTCATTGAACTGGGAAATTTGAATTAGCTAAGTATAGAATTCCGTAGCTGAGCCAGTTTAAATTTGTCACTCATTTCAGTCTTAAAGACAAGATATATAAACTGTAGCCCACAGTTAGTGTGTCTTTTGTGATCCCAAGAGAAGATTAGGCCAATGGTTGGGCCTCCTTTTATTGGAAGGCTTTTTGGAGTTTTAAGGAGCAAAACATGGCCCTTAATTTTGCGTATTGGGCAAAATAGATATTTAAACATTCATCTCATTTCTTAGAATTTCTCCCAAAAGCAAGTCCATATTTATGAATGCAGCTTTCAACATGCCATGGAAATCCTGGCATAGTTTTCAGGCCAAAAGATATATTTACATTTTTTGACAGGAATGCATATGAGAAAGCCCTTAAACATGAGGAAATCCATGATGGTACTGGGTTTTGTACAACAGATTTTTGAATCAATACCAGATACTTAATTTTAACAGTGGCAACATAATACAAATGAAACATACAAAATTAAAATTAATGATAAAAAAAATGAAATGAATAAAAATGAATAAAATATGACCATTGGAGTGCTACTAGAAGCAATCTGGTGATTCCCATCCTTTCATTTCTCTGATTCAAGTAGTCCACCTTTATCAACCACATTTGGGATTGGCAACTTCATCGTTAAGCTAAGTGAAACTGTGACTGTGTTTATGATCTTACTTCAGCTTTCCTTTACTTTACAGACCTGTGAAGGTCATAAACACAAGGATTGATCATAAAGTTAGATTTTCATCTCTGTTGTAACTGTGAATGGTTACTATATGCTAAATGAGGACTACCTGTCCCACAAAAACTGATTTTGGCTTTCAGAGAAAAGAATGGAATAGGAGTGTCAGATTTCCAGGAGGTAAAGTGGTACTATTCCCACCCTTGAATTATCCAAATTAGAATGTTCCAAAATTGTATCATCAAAATGCTGCCATTTTGATGGCTCGATCCTGAGATCCCGTAGGCTATGCATGGGTTTTCCATTCTTGTTTTAAAGTATCGCTTTAATATCTGTTCTGCTTAGGAAAATTTAAACATAAATTCAAATATCTTAAAGGAAAATGATATTTTTTTGGAATGTAGCTAAACACTGTCCATCTGATCTTAATATTTATAGCTACTTTGTCAGTGACTTCTTATTTAAATGTATTTAACAGATTTCCCCCCCAAGCTCAAGTGCTGTGTATCCTAGTTTCTACATTGGACAATGTGCTGTTTGAAGGCTGATGTGGAATATAAGCATTTCCACAGGGAAGTATTATTGTTTGCCTGCCCTTTTCACAGCATAGAGGTGTCTTTTGCTCCAGGGAAACCTCACTTCTGAAAAACATTGTCTTTGAATTAAAAGGGGAGTATCCTCTTTAACTTTCACTCTTGGGAAGACTTTTAAGCTATACAAATAATTGGAAAATAATATATTTATTGTCATATTAGCTATTTCTAAGTATTTTATGCATTCAAGGGATAGAAGACATGTAGAAGAGTATAAAGACAAAAATATAACAATATGTGATAGATTGCATTCTCTGTCTATAGAATTGGCTTATATAAAATAGATTGAAAAATCATTTGAAATGATGAAGAGCTCTATGAAAATTTGTAAACTTCCTAAGGGTGTATGGTTGTGGAGGATATGAGAATATCACATTTATATTGATTATTTCCCCCTGTGTGTGTATATGAGTCCAGATATGTCACTGAGGTAATGTGAAGATTTAAATCTGAATTTATTTTTTAGGATTGCTAGAGAGGGGACAAGGTATCAAAAGGCTGAGCTCATTGGATGACAAGATTCCACCTAAATCACCCCGACCACGGCGCAACATCTGGCTATCACGCAGTCAATCAGACATTTTCTCTCGGAAACCTTCCAGCAAGATAAATGTTCAGGATCCATATTATACACCGAGCAAAGGGGCAAGTCGAAAAGTCAACCCTTTCAATTCCAGGGAAGACTTGAAAGGGGGGAAAATAAAATTTTTTGATTTGCCTAGCAAATCCGTGATATCTCTTGTATTTGACCTGCACTCTCCAGAAGCAAGAGGATGTCAAAAGATGAGCCAGTCGCTGTTCAAGCACACCTATGCCTATGATTGGCAAGACTCTTCTTTCCTTCCTGGGAGGAGAAGCAGATCACTTCCAGTTTCTCCTGAATTTGTTCATAAAGATTATAGTACATTTGGAGATTTCTCTTCAACAGTCAGTAGTTGTGATCCCACCCAGCTAGGGGCTGAGGTGCGCCAGAGGCTGCTGTGCAGTAGTAAGTATGGTGTATCTGAGATCCCTCCTTTTCAGGTTAAACAACGTAGGCAGGACTCGCATCCTCCACTTCTGCAAGAGGAAGAAATGGATTGTTCTGATGAACTGGAGCCTCTAAACAAAAATGGGTATTCTGTAAAATGTTCAGCTGAAGAGGCAGAACTTGGAAAGCCTGAGGGACAAGTGCTGCAAGACACTTCTGGCCAAGTGGCTAATATCTTAGTGCACAATGTAGACTACCCAGAAAATCAATTCCCAGAAATGTTCATGAGCTGTACCACCTCTGAAGAAATGGAGGTGGAAGATGAAACTCAAAGGAATATGCCTTCCACTAAACTGGAATCTTCTAAACAGTTGCTCAGTATTAATCCTTCCTCACAGCAAGGCAGAGACTCCACTTTCCTTGAAGTGGTGGATAGCCACACTTCAAATGTTTCTCTGCTGCCTTCAGACACACCAGCATCAATAAGTGGACAGCCGAAATGTGACATTTAAAAGCCAACCATTGGATGATGGTGATGATGATAACACTCCTATTTACTACTCTGGTTTTAACTTCCTGTGTCAAACGTCTCTAAAACAGTGTAGCAATGTAACCAGTCCATTTGAAAATTCTAAAATGTATTATGAGAGATTGTATGCATGCAAGGATGTATGAAAGGAATTCTCAGCATACCTCAGGAAGAAGCTAATATAGGAAGGTTTGCTGTTGAGTGCCTGATTTATGCAGGGTCACAATTATAGCGATACTGGGATTATGGACATCTCTCTGTGTTTCTATTTGTGTTATTCATACTGTTTAGGTTTTGTTAAATGTTTTTAAGAACTTAGTATCTTCTTCAATTTCAAAATCTCTGTCTCATTAGCAGTAAAATGCCAAGTAGCAATAAATATTTATATGGAATATATTTAAAATAACAAGTACCCTAGGGGCAGATTGTCCTAAACTAGTCTTACTTATCCTGGCCAACCTTCGAAATATGAATTTTAAATCCCAGTATTCTGAACAATGTCCAGTGTTGGAATATTCTGGGAATTGAAGTTTATACTTTTGGGGGTTGCTTAAAGTTAAAGACAGTTTATTTGTGTATATGTATATGTACTGGACTACAACCACAACTGTTCTGGCCATTAACAAGGGCTGATGAGTTCATTATTACCACAGTTTCAAAAAACCAGCTTCTCTGCAAGTAGTTCAAGGTATCAAACTATTTCTACAATACTCAAAAAAATCTTGGTCCATGATTGGAAGAAATCGTTTTTGGATTGGTTGATTTCCAGAATATCCCATTTTGGATCAAAATGTTCCAAAATATAATGTTTTGCACATGATACTTCCTCACCCTTGCTTTAAATGAACAGGAAGAATATGGCTCTGAATTCTCTAAAATTTATTAAATAAGATGAGTTTTCGTTACAATAGCTCCCTTACCTTTTCCAGTCCAGTTGCAAACAGTGGAGGCATTGAGCATATTCCTACTTCAGGCATTCCTTGTTAAATTGTTAATTGCTTGTCCAGTTTTATTTGCTGGAAAGGAAATTTTCCATTAGCCGTTTTACTGAAGGAACAGCAAAGTTCCATTTCTGAATAAATTGTTCATGAAACAAAATGAGATGAATATTTTCATCTCTTTGGTAACCTCATTCTCTTTATTATAGAAGCATGAAATGTATCACCATCAAATGTTTGGCATGAAAGAACTCTCTTCAACATATTTTTTTTAAAAATCCAGTTTTGCATGCATGTCTTCAGTTAGTCTATGTGCTTCACTCACACAGAAACATGATCTATGTATGCAAATTATATAAATTCTGTAGATAAATTGCTTGGAATTTCTCAAATGGCAAGTGAATTTTAAAGTGAAGCTACAGAAATAGTATCTCTATACTAAAGTCTCTTTGCACATCCAAACCAGCATTATATGCTCAGAACTTAATAGGACTTAATACAAATTATATAAAAAGGATTAAATTCCCAAATCTTGCCTCTAGTTCGAATACACTTGAAATTAGTTCTGGTGAAAATAGATTTCCTCATATTCATTCCTCATAACTAAACTGTAGAAAGGGCAAATCCTCACAAAATATGAAGCAATAAAAGCAGAATCACAAATATTGAGCAGACCAGGTTTGCAAGCTACGTTTATTTATAGACATTCATAACAGCCTCAAGTTCCTTCCAGTAGCTGGAGAACAAAATTATTGTCTTCTCAATTATTCATTTGAAAATTTCTAAAGTAGCACCACATTCCAGTTTAGTTGTTTCCTCTTTCAGGATTAGTGATAAAGAATCCCAGTAGTTATTATCAGGCTGCTTTATTTAACGAGTTAAAAAATATAACCATTTAAACAGTTGGTGCGATTTTGAATTCAGTAGCATTTTCCTCCACCCCATCCAAAGCAAAATAATTTATGAATGTAACTTATGCTCAGCTCTGGAAAGCACCAAGCATGCAATGTATCTCAAAGGCCATTTCACTTCCAGAAAGTATTCCATTTCTTTGCCTGCATTAGTTTATAACTTGCTCTGCTCTTGTAGCCTTTCGGTCTCACCCTTTTACTGCTTGTGAAAGCTGGATGTGACAGATTACTTCTGTTCTGGTCACATCCCCTCCTCCCTCCTTGTGTATTTTCCAGGTTTTTTACAGACTCTACGAAGTGGTACCTTCTCTTGTTAAGTGGGATGATGGATTCCTACTGCGGTTGCTCTGCCTTCTTGTGTTAATGATAACCTAGGTCCTTGACGCAAAAGTAAGTCTTTCTAGACTGCAATTCGATGACAGTTGGCTTTGTAGGAACTTGAGAAAGCAATAACTACAGTTATTGGATGGTTAAACATAAAGGTAACCTGTCCTTTTATACAATATGTAAACACTCTTATTATCACATCCTATGGAAAGCCAGCAATGCAGAGCAGCTATGGGCCATCATCTGTACTCTATACAGAATGTGGCCAAATGAATGCATAATTTGTACAAACACAATGATACTAGATGGTTTTGCTTTTCAGCATGTTTGATTTGCTAACAAAGATGCCTATTGCTTTTGATAAGCCACCTGAAGACACTTCTAAGATCCTCACTCTATTTTTACTTCATTAATTTTGTCTAAATTACATTTAATAAGCATTTTAGAGGATATTCATGTGGCCAACTGATGAAAGACTGTGAATACATGTATGTAACAAATTAATACCTGAGTAGAAAAAAAGTGTACGATGGATTCTTGGTTGTTGCATCTTGTCCAAGAACACTGGTATTTCTTGCCAGTTTAACTAGACACTTGAATAATTCCTCTTTGCACTTAATGCTGCTGTTTATACTGCATGTCACTACATTTCTATGCAAAAATAACCTTTGAGGTAGCCAAATATTTGATTTAAGGTTTATAGATCTTTATAAGATCTATTTTCATATTTATGAAGGAATTTTATGTCTTAATATTTGCTGTCTGTAAATAGCTAAATTTTGTCATTAAAGCTTAGGAATAAAATTTATAGCATGTGTATAATTTAACACTGCCAGGAAAAGGGTTTTTGAAAAAGCATTTTTCTAATACTTCAGATATTATGAATGTTTAAAGAAAACAAATCTTGATTTGTATGTGTTGATTCATGTCTGATTTCCCTCCACCTTAGAATTACATAAATAGAGTGTTTCACTGGAACTGAAAAAAGTAACCAAAGATAAATATAGTTTAAAATATCTGCAAGTTTTCTTTATCAGTTTTTGAAAACCATTCCCCAGTTCACTGTCGGAAGAAAATCAAATATGTGGTTGAGAAGACAAAATTGATGATGCAAAGGAGTAATATAAAATGAGAAACATTCATTCTGACTTAATATTCATACATTCCAGTATTTTGTTGTAAAAGTGATAATCTTTGTTCTGTTAAAGTCAGATTCCAGAAGAGCTTGTCTCATTCCAGAAAGAATTCCTTATTGTGCTTTCCCTTGTTTCAGATTTCCAATTGTGTATTCACCAGCAATTAATGAACATTTAATTGTTCCCAGACAAGACACATCATATTTCATAGTGTATAAGCTGCAGTTACCTTATATTAAAAGGCTAGTAACTGAAGCTAATGTCACATTGTCATGTTAGTAAGTTAAATGGTTTCATATAAACAAGTAACAAAACATGGGACAATTGTCCTGTTGAGGCATTTGCATTTGTGAATTCCTTTACAATACAGATCAATGCTCTATTAATTTGGTTATTTCTACTTTCCGAGTACTCATGTATCCATCTTGAAATTTTCAAGTTAATTGCATTTGTCAAGGGCAGAATTACCAATCAACTTTCACTAAATGATTCAAGGTTCTATTTTGAGCAAAAATTTCTCCCTATCTTTAAGTACAATAAAACCTACTCGCCACTTTTAACCTACTACCTGATTTTTATACCTCCTTAAAGCAAATAAAAGTGAAAATATCTAAATGCTTTCATTTTCCTTATACCAAAAACAGTTCTTGATTGTTTGGTTGCTTTTTCTTATCTTTCGATTTCACATTTAACAGTTATCCTTCAAATATCAAATATGTTTGCAATACAGATGAATACAAAATTATCATGTTATTCAATTCCTTTTAAAGTTTTTCCTAGAATAAAATATGTAAGTATTAACATTTATATAAAATGTGTGTGCTATTGCTGCATCACTTTACATAGATTTCAAATTTTGTCATTTTGCTGTCCATTCCCACATGTTGATAACATCTGGCTAGAGCTATCCAGTTAGCTTGAACTTTCTTTTCCCTAGTTAACTTGGTATTAATGACAAGCTTTAGCTACGTCATTGCTCTCCCAAGAAACAATTTTTAAAAAGTTGAACATTATTGACCCCACTAAAGTTGTTATCAAATAATGCTTTCCAAGCAATGTATCTGGAATAGATAAGATTAAAACATCATTTTTAGCTTCCAAGAGATCTCATTATTGTTTTGTTGTGTGCAACTGGAATACATAACTTTGATGATCTGTATTGCAAAAAGGCTTGCAACAATAAATTAACAGATTAAAAAGCCTCCAGTCTGTCAAATATTTTGATACAAAAAAGTAAACATTATTTAATAAGGGAAACACCAATGTTTTATTTCAGTAAAGATTGATGATGGCAAAGAATAAGATATCCCTTTGAATTATTATACTAGAATGGGGCTGGGGGGCATTGGCCTTCCAGATGTTGATTTGTAACTCCATCCTGCAGTAATGTTTTTTCTCAACTGTTAAGTTGCTTAATTTGCATTAGGAAAATAAGACTGCGATAGAACTGTGGGAGAACAAATCAAACTATTTGGCTTTAATTCCTTATCTTTTCCTTAACTTTTTGTTACCCCATCTTAAGGATTTAAAATAACTAAAAACAAGCTGTATAATATAAATCACATTTAGAGGGCATGATTCCAAAAGGATATCCAGAAAGAGGAGAAACAACCAGTTGTTTGCTAATGACAAACTGTAGTACAAGAAAAGCAGTTATCACTCTTACGTTATGGTAGGCCAGATTCAGGAAGATTTCTGAAGCCTCGAGAGCTTTGTAGTAGATTTAGATGGCTGCAATCTCCCTTTTGGGCTACTATAAAAATAGTTGATTTTATATTTGGTACCCAACATTTGCATTCTCATTGTCTAAAACAAAAGTCCCACAAAATTTCAGAAAGTTTGATTAGAAATTTCAGATATGCATGCCATATCTTTTAGACAAACTCAGATATGTTGAAAAGAAAACTACCTCATTCTTGTCAGTAAAGAATAAGATTCAGATAGGTGTTGGTGGGGAGCTATCAGTGCAGATTTTTAAATATGTGTGGATAGTACTTTAATGCATCATTTATTCCACATCCACTGCATGGAGAGCTGTAATGATTTCACATCATCTGAAGCCATGGACATTAGAGAGCAAGGAATAGAGCCAACTACCTGACCTTATGAATATTAGGATGATGGTGCAAGGTAATCCATGTAAAAAAGCTTTTCCACAGTTCCCTTGGTTAATTTCTCTGAATGGTTAAGGCATATGATTTTTTGGGAAACTTTACAAGGCTGCTTGAAAACTGATGCCAGCTGTCTTCTCTTAAATGCATTGCCATTCCCCAAGAGGCATTGTATGAGCATGAACACACAAAGTTGTGCACCAGTCTTGTAAAAGTGCTTTCTTAAGCATTTGAAAAAAAAGTGCTTCATCTACAGTGTAAAGGTTCTATCCCCAATGGGAAAATTTAATACATAATTTTTACAAACATTTAAAAATAAATCCATAATCCATTCAGGCTGCTGCACATATTCATGTCTTATTAATGTCTCTTTAGCAGCTCTGGTTTGAGTATTGCAGCTTCAAGAAAACAATTGATAGTAATGACATTATCTGTGATCCTGAGCAGTATGGTATTTACTTCTAACTACTGTCCCATACCAATTTCATCTTTTGGTTGTGGGCTTTGGAAGATTTAGAAAACAAACTTTTCACAATCTGAAGAGGCACAGACTTTCCACTAAGGTACAATTTGTTGTAGCACTCTGGCAACCAAGGCCCGTCATTTGAGTCACTCTGTTTATCATTCTTTAGCATCTGGATGTATGCTATTATGTAGCCTGTCATGAAAGCATCAAACCCAGCCCGGTGAATACTCCCTCGTGAACAATTAGATGGTGCTACGTTATCTGTGACAGGCAAAGAGGTCACTGCAGAATCACTCTGTAACTGGGCTTTTGGCTCTGCTCCTTCCCTTCCTATTGCCTTTTCCTGCTGGAAGTCTTTGAATGGTGAAGAAATGATACTCTCATTGTCTGTGGCAATAGCAGCATTCCCATCAACACTGGCATCAACTGCACTATTGGAAACTAGTTCTTGTTCCACATCCATTGAAGTCTCCCCATTACCAGACACATTTTCTGCATCTGCACTATCTATAATAGGAGCAATCACATTACTAGGGCAAGACTGTTTGGAAGGGGAACCTTTTTCCTTATCCCAAGCCAACTTTACATCATTCATGGGGCTGCTCAGTTCAACTTTTGTTGACTCTAAGTTCTTCCGCCGTTTCCATTTCTGTTTCCTTGTCTTCCGCTTCGCTTCCTTCTGATTCTCATCCTCATTAATAATTAGATCAATATTGTGAGATTGTGTACATTTCAATCCATCTGGGCACCAGCCATAAGCCTGTGAAAGAGAATGAGAACTATTAGGATAGTTTTTTAAGAATTTTGCAAAGATTGGAATCCAGTCAACTTTTCCTAGACAGCAGTACTATGCATAATCACTGATGCTAAACCTCTTCACTTGGATCCCAAGATAGCTCTTTCCCGAATGAAGCAAAAACTCCAGTTTTGTTCTTTTTTAAAGAAATATGGCTTCCTTAACACTGGAAAGGCTGATCTAACAAGATCTTTTATCTGGGATAGCTTGTCCTCATAAGTCTGCATCTAACATTTGAGGCACTAAAACTGTTATTTCCAATTTGGTTTTATAGACAATTTTTAAGATCCTAAAATGTAGATGAAAGACCCAATAAATAATACTTAACCGAAAATGGCTGGCAGATGACAATTTTGTTAGCAATGTCAGTTTGAGCCTGGCTGACATCAGCCACAGAGCAAAACCGGTATTCAACATAGGCATCTATGCTGGCAGGATAGCTGCAGAATTCTATGCTGAGATATGGTTTCTTGGAGTCTTTCAACCTGAAGTTTTCTCGTTTGCTGAAATTCAAGAGCAGTATAATAATAGCAAATGTATGGGGATAATCGGTAATTTTTCAGGATTCGCTTTTCTTTTACACGATCATACAAAAAGTTAAAAGAGAATTGAGAAAATGAGGTATGGTGGGAGAAAAAAATCAATTCAAAACAAATACCGAATTGCCACTGAGATGAAAATAAATACACAAGGGCTGTTGTACAGAAGAATTCAGAAGTACAGAATTGCATTATTTGTCTAGTTTTACAAATGCTATTGCCAGCTAATTGTCACTAGCATTTTTCCTGATGACCCTTGCCTTTAGTTAGTCAAACAAAAGAAAAAGTTCCTATCATTCCTATTTCATTTTCCCATGCTAAGCAAGATTATTCCTGTCTCCTTCTCTCATGTTTTCTAGGACACATGGAGAACACAGAAAGCAGATAGACACGCAATTCCTGCCATATTTTAGTATTTTTCTGAATCGGTAGTCACCAGAGCAGAGAGTGAAAGAAGGTTTTAAATTTCATTTCAGAAGAGTAATAAAGCCATTGGTAATCATAATTAATGGCTAGTTAATCAAACAAAAATCTGTTGTTTTCCCTCCCATATTTTCACAAAAGAAGAAAAACAGTTCTTGAACAGTTAAAAGCACTACATTCAATTTAAATATTTGCCTCAACATATACATAAATGGAATGATCTATAAGGTGCATGAAAACTGACCAATCAGAATAATAAGGATAATTATCTTCTTAACCTTTAGATTACTTGGTCATATGGATATTGGAAGCTTTTTATATATAAATAAAAAGCAGGAGAGGAGCAATGCAACTTCAACATCTGTCAGGATGTTTACAGCATTTATTTGTTAAATGATACATACCATTTCTTATAGGCATACTCTAGATAAGAAGCTACAAAACGTGCCTCAAATTCTGAGGCATATTTTGTGTCATAGATGCCGGCTGGGAACATCTCTGAAAGATCAGCAGTGAAAGTGCCCAGATTGTCAGGTAAGTGGGCATAGAAGCACTGGTAGAGGAAAACTAAATCAATTAGGCCATTGTGCAGAATGATAGGTTTTCTTGCTCGAATTATTTCCAGGAAAAAAGTACGAATTGTCTGACTCCGATTTTCATTTTCCTG
Source organism: Ahaetulla prasina (assembly GCF_028640845.1). NCBI lineage: Eukaryota > Metazoa > Chordata > Lepidosauria > Squamata > Colubridae > Ahaetulla > Ahaetulla prasina. The sequence continues at coordinate 175,648,507 of NC_080541.1, forward strand.
TGAGTAAATAAAATGGAAATGTTGTTATTTAGGCATCCCACTATGGAAAGTCCTCTTCTGACAGCCCTTTAGATCTGGATAGACAAATGGGATGCTGGAAGTTATCTCTTCTAGACCTATTATCAAAAGAAAATACAATCTAATCTAAAGTATTGCATAGGCAATGTTTACCATTTGTTAATTACCAACTAAACCATTCATTGAACACACAACTGCATCTTCTAAATATGGCCTTATCAGTAAGAGCTCCAATCTCACAGAAAAATGCTGCTACTGGTAATTTTCCTTGCAATAGCTGAAGTTAATAGATGCAAGTATGCATCTATTATCATATGAGACCTTTTTGTCAAAAAGCTTGAACCTGGATTGGTTTCTGATGTTGAGAATAAACTTTCACCAAATTATGGAACAAAATATTCTGTGAAATCTACTAGGTAAGAAGTCCTAACCCATTTCCCAGTTTCTTTCATATATTTCCATCAGATTTAGCCCTTAAATTAAGGAATTCTTGTACCTTATCATTGCCCCTATGATAGGGAATGCCCTGAGAATACTGCTTGTTGAAGTCAAAGCCATGTTGCACCAGGAATTGGACTGACTGTGGTTCAATTATATAATCATCCATACACAGCAAGGTCAAGTTGTAGATCTGGGAAAGATATGTGTTCTCTGTCTGCAAAATAAAAGCCAATCCAATGAAAAGGAGGACCACAATTACTATTGCATTGGGGGTATGATCTGTCTCATACATACATTTGCATACATTTACAATATATGGCATGTACATATTTATTGTGCAGAGAGAATCTCCAGCACTGATTTCAGCTACAGTAAGCAATCTTAACCGAGAAAGCTGAACACAGAATAAGATATTTGTTAGGTTTCTATGTTTCTGTCTACTATTTCTTTTTTGGATAATTGTCTTAAATTTGGATTCTCTGTCTTTTATGTGAATACAATAATACCTCAAAAATGCAAAAGTTTTATAAACTAATGCTAGTGACACCAGGAATCATATTTAAATTTCTAAGGTTTGCCTTCAATATTTATTCTCCATCAGAGGTAGGATTATCTTATCCTCACAGAAATATCAACAGAGGGCTAGACACAAAACGAGCACCATACCTTGTCAGGAAGGTGTTTAAAACAAGCAACTCCAAGAGACAAAACAGAGCGTGTTTTAGCAGCATTGCAAACCGCTTTATATCGTTCTTCAATGCACCTGTGAGAAACATTAAGCAATTGAATAAGAAGCAAAAACAGAGAATTTAATCTGCAGAGTGCATGAAAATCCCTGAAAATATCATTAGTATTGTTTACATTGGGCTAGATGGACCAATAATCTGATCATTATAAAGCTGCTGCCAATACTCAGTAAGATTTCAAATCTGATGACAGGATCTTGTCATTAACCTGAATACATCTCCTAACTTTAAACAAGACGAAGATCCTCCCCAATTCCAAGAGTACTAGACCCATATAGTGATGCCTATAGCTAACATTGTCTATGTTTTCAGAAGAGCCAATTGCTTAAATTATCAAATCTTAATCATTAATTCCATCCTATAGCTACTGAATGCTTTTATCTAAAAATCTGAAATAAGTATATTCGGTAAGCATTGTGAATAAAATATTTGGTCCAACATTAAAAAATTGATAGTTCAGAATTTGGTATCATCTTGACCATAAAACTTCAGAAGAAAAAGAGTGGTACAGTACTTACTGATTCAGCAAACTCTTCCTTGTTCCAAGCCCACTAAGTTCCTATGGATAAAGATAACACTTTCAGTGTTCAGTAGAAGATGCAAATACATAAAATAATTAGGGATAAATTTTACCTTACTCTCAGAAGTCTGACTGCAATTTCTCTTTTCTCTTGTTCCAAAGCTAAAACCAATAAAGAGCAATTTTACTCACTGTGTCAACAGCAATAAAGCTAGAAGTTTTGATAGCCAAAAGCATGGATGGCCAGAGCTCCTTGAAATTGTCATCCTGGACATCAATGACGGGCACCCTTAAAGAGGCCATTGTAATACAGCTGTTGGGAACAAAACACATATGATCCATTATTTTAATAATCCAGTTATTAACTTTGTTTTGGGGAAACAATGGTGAAAAAGTAAAATAAGCAAAAGGTTACCAACTAGTCAACTTGTGGCTCAACAGACTAATGCAGTCTGTTATTAACACAGCTGCTTGCAATTACTGCAGGTTCTAGTCCCACCAGGCCCAAGGTTGACTCAGCCTTCCATCCTTTATAAGGTAGGTAAAATGAGGACCCAGATTGTTGGGGGCAATAAGTTGACTTTGTATATAAATATACAAATAGGATGAAGACTATTGCTAACATAGTGTAAGCCGCCCTGAGTCTTCGGAGAAGGGCGGGATATAAATGCGAATAAAAAAAAAACTTAAAGAACTGATGCATTTTCTGTATCTACATCCTCTCTTCCATTAAAGCTCAAAAAAGTAAAGTTAACATGTCCGAGTTGCAAGAATCCCACACGACCTGCAGAAGATAGCAGAGATACAGGAAACTTTCTTTGCTGCCATCTACCGGTCCTCCGGATTTGTGCAGTATTGATATGGTAGCGCTAATAAAAAGAGTCATATTGCAATGGCCAATGTCTAAGCGGGAGCAGTCTGCGTTCCGCAGAGCTATCTTCTCTGCGTTCCTGGGTACTAAACTGCGTGGGGAAAACCATATAGGAGAGAAAAATAAAAATAAACAGAATCCCGGAACTCACATTCAACTGTATCAATCGCTGGAAGTTTTCAAATATTTCTATTACTCTTAAAAGCTTAGAACTGGTCTGCCGCTGATATCTTAAACTTCCGGCGCGTTGTGAATTCAGGGGTCCTTCCCGTGCTGATGGCGCATATATGTAGCTGTCTATTTTAAGTGCCTTTCGTTGGATGCTAGCGCAGTTATGTAAGATTACCTAAACAGGAGTCCCATTCAAATTAGCAGAAAAATGAGTATTCCAGCTTCCCTAAACCAGATGCTTTAAAAGTTTTTCGCACGCGATGTTTAACAACTGTGGTGCTTTCTGCAGATTTTTTTTTTTTAATTAAGCCCAACTTCCGAGGCCATCAGAAATTTTCATTTTGCGGCATATTAGGGTAAACGCTATAGCCAGCCCACTTTGCAAGCAGATCCCCCCACAAGCCGAGAATAGATGCAAGTATGCATTTAAAAACTATTTGGCAGCGGGCAAGCCTTTTCAATTCAAACTTTTACCAAAATTGCCAAGTGAGAGGAGAGATTTTCCATTACAGTCTTATCAAGAACTCGGTGTTTTTTTTTTAAAAAATAATCAGCGGTATAAGCATAAAATATGTGAATTACAAAATACAAAGTATCAAGCCAGACAATCACACTATACATAAGCATAAACTGGCATGCTGACATTTGGTTGTTTTTCATCAAATGAACATCGCTAGCTTAACAAGAATTAATTCTTTTCCTAACAGGCTTTAGCTACTAAGATCTTAGTTTTTCAATCAATCACTGTGGAGAAAGAAAAGTGACTTCCACGTAAATAAAACCTGGCGGTATGATTTATAAAAACGATCTGGAAAAAGAGTTAGTCTCTGCTCCTCCCCAATGCTTCCGCCGAGTTAAAACTTCGCGCCTCCAAACCGCAAAATCCGCAGGACAACACAAACTAAGTCTCGGGTCTATTTGCTGCTTGAAATATTAATTGCAGGACAGTTTGCGAAGAACCCCGTCCCCTCTCTCCATTTGAAACACACCTCTGTGTACACGGAATAAGAATTAAGTTAGAAAGTGTGTTGCCTCCAGTTGTGGGAAAGAAACACGTGAGTACGGTAAAATCCTTAAATTGTCCTTTACTTTCACTTCTACCCAAAGAGGGGCATTTATCGATAAAAGAAAAAGTAACCATTGGAGAGCCTAGGCTTTTGTGCTTCCTACAGTAGCACTGTGGTTGGTGGGCGTTGTACATCCCTTTGCTTTTCAATCTGCCGTTTGTGTAGTTCGTGGTTTGTTCTGTTTGCGTGCACGGTCAGCCTGTAGCGTTTCCGTGACGGCTCTGGGGCTACAAAGAGCCGTACAGATGAGAGGGAAAGGGGAAAAAAGAAACCCTGTATGCCTCCTTTGAAAGGACGTCTGTTTTCTAATAATTGTTCCATTTTTGAGCGTGTAAGAACAAAACAATCCTCCTACACGGATGTTGTTGGCACGTGGTGAGAGGAGCCGACGGCTTTGTTAGGCATGGAAGGCTAGAATAGTCTGCATTAATTTAGGTTATTGAAAGGAAATCACACTCTTCGAAAAGTGGGGTTTGATTGCCACAGGGGAAGATTGCTTGGTGTAATTTTATTTTTATATAGGGTTTATATTATATATTTATATATATGTATGTATGTATATAGGTTTATATTTAGGTTTATATATATACCTATATATAGGTATATAGGTTAATATATAGGTTTTTTATTATATATAATATAATATAAACATATACATATACATATCTACATACATATAATATAGGAGGGGGGCAAAGACCTAATCTTTATTTGCACTGTGAAGTCACTGTACAAGCTTTGGAATTTTCACCTCTCTTATGTGAGTTGGTGAGTCTGTGTCAATAATAAAAAAAGATTCCCATTTGTAGCCCTCATTTCTCCTTACAGCATATTTTTTTCAGATTGCCCACATTTGTAATTTGTAATTATCTGTTAGCATACTAAATTTGTTACAATTCCGAGTATATATATAAAGAGTTGCACAAATTGTTACATTTAGATTTGGAAAGACTTTGATTTAATCTAATGATAACATATTTTATGCTCTTCCCTAGTTTGGAAATGAATAAACGCCAAACGTCAAAGTGCAGCAATCTGGGAAAATCCAAAAACCATCAAAGAAAGATGAAAAAAGGACTTGTACTTTGCAAAGGTAATAGAACTACACAAAATTTTTGCTCAAGAAACAGGAGAATAACAAGACTAGTACTGTATTTTTCCACAGTCTCGACTTCTTTTTTGTAATGTGGTAACCAAAACTGGATGTAATATTCCAGGAGTGTGGTCTGGAATACTGCATCCTGTTTGAGATTTTGGAAAAAGTGCAGAGAAGAGCAACTAAGATGATTAAGGGCCTGGAGACAAAAACATGAAGAATGGTTATAGGAATTGGGTATGGCCAGTCTAGAGAAAAGAAGGTCTAGGGGTGACATGACAGTATTTTGAGGGGTTTCCACAAAGAAGAGGAAATCAACTTATTTCCAAAGCACCAAGAAGGCAAGACAAGAAACAATGGATGGAAACTAATCAAGGAGAGAAGCAACCTGGAATTAAGGAGAAACCTCCTAACAGTGAGGACAATTAATCAGTGGAACAGCTTGCCTTCAGAATTTGTGGGTGCTTTATCACTGGAGGTTTTACAAGGAAAGACTGGACAGCCACCTATCTGAAATAGTATAGAATAGAATTTTAGAATTTCTATTCTATTCTGTTCTGTTCTGTTCTGTTCTGTTCTGTTCTGTTCTAGAATCTCTTGCTTGAGAAGGGCCTTGGACTAGAATACCTCCAAGGTCCCTTCAGCTCTATTCTGATTGATTGTATTGAATAAAATATAATTTAAAGTGTAATTATCATCTTGGGGTGGTTACTCCTAACTTAATCTTTTATTTGATTATACATTATAATAAATTGGAGAGTGAAATTGCAAACAATTCAATTCCAGATTGATTGCCCCCTCAACGTAGCCCTAAGAAATGCTGACTTTAAAATGTTAATTTCTCTTTACTACAGAAGTGCCAAGTTCTCAGCCTTTATTTCACACATTCAGTGATGCAGTTGAAATCAGAGACTTCCAGAAGAGACTGCTATCTTGGTACAATAAATGTAAACGAGATCTGCCATGGAGGAAACTGGTATGGAAAAATAAGGAGTAGTTCAGAAATATTTTGTTTTCTTTAAAATAAGGAGATAATTGTTGCATTGGATTTTCATTCTTCCTGTTCCTCTATTGCAGGCTGCAACTGAAACTGATGATGACAAACGAGCATATGCTGGTGAGAGCAATAATTCATCTATTTCATCAAACTATATTAAATGCAAAAAAAATGTCAATTCTCATCAACAAAATGAGTGATTTGATTGGCGTTTGATTATATGTTGATTTGGGTAATATGTTTATATATTATAATTATATAATATGATTATATGATTATATATTATTTTTATTAATAGAGTTGTTAAGGGGCATACCTCTTATCATGCTTCCTTGATCTAGGTATCTTTAATCAACACTCTCTGATTGTTTCTGCTGCTGTTTCCCCTTTGTGCTTGCAGTATGGGTATCGGAGATCATGCTCCAGCAAACCCAAGTGGCTTCAGTGATTAATTACTACAATCGTTGGATGCAGGTGATGCTGAGCTCCTTTCTTTGTGACAAATTCGCATGTACATTAACCAGCATTCTGGGTTTTGAATGATTTGTGCATCTGTTCTGCTTTGCAGAGCCAGTAAATAAACACCTGTTTTTCTTTGTGATGTAGAAATGGCCAACCTTGCAGGATTTAGCTGAAGCTTCATTAGAGGTAAAAATATTTTAAATATGTTTATGAATATGCACACATTTACTAACTGAAAAGGAAATGTATATATATGACCTTATCCTTCTTGGGTTAATTTGAGTTTTTTTTCACATTTCTGTTTGAGAATAGGAAGTAAATGAACTATGGGCAGGCCTTGGCTACTATTCTCGAGGAAAAAGGCTCCAGGAAGGTGCATATAAGGTACTTTAGTTTTGACAATATTAATGAGTTACTGGGTGAACGGGTTGCTGCTTAACTTTGGCAAGAAGATAGTTCTATTTATTTGGCTTATAGTCACTTCGCAAATTGAGACTGGGCAGATAATATAGGATTAAATCCAAGAACAAGCCAACAACAAGGAAAAAATGCAACCCTTGATTCCACTAGAATTGGGTGGCCAATAAATTTAAATAAACAAGAAAATCCAAGGCTAAACATTAGTCATTTTCACATTCCACTCATAAATGGGCTCATCCAACACATTGCCCTAAGTCAGGTCTTCAAGATCCTACATAACTTCAACATGGTTGGGAACATCTTAAATAACTATTAGCCTTCAACAGCATGTCTGAACGTCTTAGAGATGTGTTATTTAATAAACGGATTATTGTGTTGAAAATACTATGGATACAGCACAACCTTCCTGTTAAGAGTATAGCAGACATTCAGTTTATTTCTTTCCCTTTGCTTTGATTGCTTTATTCATTGATCTTTTACAGGTGATGTCACAACTGGCAGGTCATATGCCAAGGACAGCAGAAGAACTGCAGAAGCAGCTGCCAGGAGTAGGGAAGTACACTGCAGGAGCTATTGCATCCATAGCATTTGGCCAGGTAATGATGCCATCATACTGGGTACTTAACCTTGCTTTAGGGTGCATATGGAAGATAGCATTGGGCATCTATGTTTCTGTTTGCAAAAATGATCATTCCCAGCTCTTCAAACATCTTATATCTAATTGCCCTTTTGCAGCTTTAGGCTTCTTCTATTTTGATCCTGTTTATGTGTTTAGAGACAAAAAAAAGGCATCTCCCCTTGCTGGAAGGGCTCAGTGAAAAGATGAAATATTTTCCAGTAGGATGGAGAAAAACCAGTAAAATGTTTTTATTTTTTTGAAAGAATCGCTCTATTCACATAAGTTTTATGATATACATTAGTAATTAGTAATATCGGTGACATCCAATAATTGAAATTCTTTTGAACAATCACAAAATTAAAATAATGCAACAATAAAATGTAATAAGTAGAACAGGAAAGGTCTATCATGCATGTGCATGCACAGACGTAAATATAAATATTTTGATTTTAGCTTGGCTCCTGATGTCTACATGAACTGTAAAATGCCTGGAAGGAAGAACAGATAGTCTTAGCCTAGTATTGAAAATATATCAGTTGCAAACAAGTGTGTTTCCCTGGGGATGGGTTTGCATAACCTGGAGTCCCAACTGAAAGGCCCTGTCCCTTGTAAACAACCTACTTCCTTCATGGAAGGTGGAGGATTTGAACAGACATTTCTAAGATGACCAAGAAAATCTGTACACAGCCTGAATGGTACTGTGGTCATGAGTATGTTTAGAAGACTCATTGAAATCTATCTCAAGCATAAAAATTTTTCTTCAAAATATACAGGTGACAGGAGTGGTAGATGGAAATGTGACTCGAGTTTTGTGTCGTACAAGAGCCATTGGAGCTGACACTGCCAATTCAGCTGCTGCAGATGCACTCTGGTAAGGAATTACTTTCATTCCTACAATGCACTAAGATCTATAAAGCAATAATTCATACAATAGAGAAGGGGTGTCAAACTCGATTTCATTGAGGGCCGTATCAAGATTGTGTTGACCTTGGGGGAAGCGGAGTGGGCATGGCCAGGGGGCGTGGCCAGTTCAATGTCATTCATGTCGGGGGTGCCTGTGGTGGCCCGAGAAAATGAACTCCCGAGCTCCATTTTTGGCTGCAACAGCCTCCTGCAACCCTCTGCCAGCAAAAACTGAGCTCCATTTTAGGTTGCTACAGTTTCCTGCAACCCTCCACCCGCAGCCCTCCCGAGCTCCCTCCTTTCACTGGCAGAGACACCGCAGGTCGGTCCTTCACTCTTTCCAGAGAGACCCCGCAGGCCAGATCTAAGCACCCCGCAGGCTGGATCCAGCCTCCAAGCCTTGAGTTTGACACCCCTGCAATAGAGAATAAAGTACATTGCATGTAAGAAGTCCCTTTGAAGTCAAGAGGACTTAAAGATCTCTGTCCAGTGTAGCTCACTGGGATTGTTGCTGGATGAAATGAAGAGAAATCCCAATTACAACTGCCTTGAATTCCTGAAGAAGAAACAAGTTATAAATAGGGGGGAAAATCCTTTAGGATTGGATTAAACAGTGTGCTGAGGAACGAATAGAAGCTACAAAGAATGATGATAGCATACCTAAAAATAGTGTTTGCATTGATAGCTGAATTTTCAGGATACATAATTTCTATGTTTTTAAAATTTGTCCACAACTATGAAGTGTCAAAATCCTTATTTAAATAGTGAAATGAAAGATTCTTTAAATGATGTGTTTATGCCATCAGATTCTATAGAGGAAGAGTAATTTCTCATTCATGTCTAGATAACTTTTTAAACTTGGACTCAATTCAAATATTTGTTGGCCAGATTTTCCTTTGGCTTACAGTGAGATATATAATTGTTTCTAAACAAAATAGGCTTTTTTCTGTTCTTTATTTAACAGAGGTGTTTATTGGCACATCCTTCCCCATAGCCATTGCCTTGGGCATATCTGAAGTAGGAAGCCAAATAAATCAAGATTTTTATAGTCACAAGATATTGTTGTGGGGGTCATATCTAATATTTTATTCAGGTATTAGGATATTAATATCTTAGTAATAAGTTTTGTCTGTCATGTTAAAATGTTAGACTTTTACAGAATGGAATAAAAAGATAAACAAGATACTTGCTGAGACACTAACATTCATACAGGTTGTCCCAAATTTACAACTGCAGTTGGGACCAGAACTTCTGCCACTAAGACATTACAGTTGTTAAAGGAATTGTGCCCAATTTTATAAAAAAAAAATTGTCATTAACAAATTATATAGTTGTTAAATGAATTTGCCTTCCCTCATTGACTACTTGTTGGAAGCTGGCTGGAAAGGTCACAAATGGTGATCAGGTGACCACAAGTGCAACTGTTGTAAATACATACTAGTTACCCAAATTGCAGTTGCGACTCTGGGGATGCTGTGAATGTCATAATACAACCAGTTGTAAGTCACTTTTTTCAGTGCTGTTGTAACTTCAAACTGTTGTTAAATGAACGGTTGTAAGATGAGGACAAGCCTGTATCAGGTTTTTCTTATAATCCATCTTGAAGTTACTAAAATAAAAGATGTGAAGTTATGTAGGATCATATTAATAATTTAGGTCCAAAGTGCTCTAAAATAGTGAACTAATGTCTGACACCAGGGGAAGGATTTGTAGAGGTTTTACAGATGATGGATAATCATAATACATGTTATTCTTGACTTATGACCACAATTGAGCCCAAAATTTCTGTTGTTTAGCGAAAAAGTTGTTAAGTGTCTTTTGCCCCATTTTGTTACCTTTCTTGTCACCATTTTTAAGTGAATCACTGTGGTTGTTAAGCTGGAACACAATTGTTAAGTGAATCTGGTTTCCCCCTTGACTTTGCTTGTCAAAAGGTCATAAAAAGTGGTCACATGACCCCAGGGATACTGCAACTGTCCTAAATATGAGTCAGTTGCCAAGCATCTGAATTTTGATCACATGACCTTAGGGATCCTGCAATGGTTGTAAGTGTGAAAAAGGGTCCTAAATCACTTTTTTCAGTGCTGCTGTAACCTTGAATGGTCACTAAATGGACTGTTGTAAGTTGAGGACAACCTATACCTGCAAAGACTTAGCAATGACAACAATGAATAGAATAGAAAACAGATTACAATGTCATATTTGACACATTCAATGCATGCTATAAATGATGGAGATCAAGCCTACAGGAGATCAACCCTGACTGCTCTTTAGAAGGCCAGGTCCTGAAGATGAAACTGAAATACTTTGGCCACCTAATGAGAAGGAAAGAGTCACTGGAGAAGAGCCTAATGCTGGGAAAGATTGAGGGCAAAAGAAGAGTGAGATGACAGAGAATGAGGTGGCTGGATGGAGTCACTGAAGCAAGTGATGTGAGCTTAAATGAACTCCAGAGAATGGTAGAGGACAGGAAAGCCTGAAGGAACGTTGCCCATGGGACGCAATGGGTCGGACAGAACTAACAACAATAAATGATGGCATACATCCTGAAGAAAGAAATTTGGTGGTGTTTTTTTATTTGAGGACGTTGAGGGGAAATCTTGGTTGTAATAGGATTTTGGTAAACTTAAGATTCTGTATACATAACAAAATGCAGTATATAATGTTCTCAGCTTGAAGAGAAACTAAACGTAATTTTTAATGTGGTACTTGTTACTTCACACTTATTTAGTTTCTACTTCATGAAAAACCATTAATTTAATTGTTACCTCAGCCATTCCACAGAGTGCAGGGTTGTCTCACGTTATGCCAAATTGTATGCAGTGAGATTTGTGGAATAGCGGGAGATCTTTTGAACAAATGAACCTTATCTTTTTCTAACTTGAATTCCTCCCCTACAATATATAGCATTAATGAATAACAACGCTATTTTTCTTAGGGCTTTAGCCCACACTCTGGTTGACCAGACCCATCCAGGTGACTTTAATCAAGCAATGATGGAGTTAGGTGCAACTGTGTGTACTCCCAAGACCCCGTTGTGCATGGAATGTCCAGTGAAACAGCACTGCAGAGCTCTCCATCAAGTAAGGATACCCTGTTTGTTTGAATGCTCCACTCAGATCTGCAAGAATTATATGAGGGAGGCTTTGTTCTTTGTGGGGTGTGGTGCACTGGCTTTGTATCTTAAACTAAAACGCTATATACACATACATGTGTGGAGTAGATGAAGATTCCAGGAAGACAGACGATAGGATCACATATGAATCTTGAGGCTGAGAGGGACTATGGCCTTCCCCTGTAGACTGGGAATTTGGGGAGTTGTCTTAATATGCTTGAACAGCATCATGTTGCTTTAGTATGATTAAGGTTGTAGCCTTATTATTAGGCTAACAGTGCAAGCCTATCCAAACACACTCAAAAATAAATCTAAGATCTTGAAGAGTGACTTATTTCTGAATATATATGCATGTTAGCCTAATAATGTTGTCCTAGTGAGGCTTTGTTATATTTGTATTTATCAGAATGTAAATTATTTTTCACAATCTCTTCCACATAGCAATTCTACTACAACTCTTTTTTTTTTAAGTGTTGACTGCCTTCCCCAATCTGGACATACTCTAGTTGCTTGGAATTCAACTCCCAGAATTCTCAGTAATGGCTATCATCATTTTAGCCATTGTCTATCCACTGCAGGATGAAGGCATCTTCCGCATGTTTCCAAACAATACGGTCCTGAGCTTTCTTTTGTCAATTGGGCCCGCAATACTTGCAGATGTTGTAGATCCAACTTGTTTTAGGTCTCTTTTATGGATGCTTTTTATCAAGTGGGATCCATTCCATGGCAGCCTTGGTCCAATTGCCATCAGTTCTTCTTGCCAAGTGACAGCCCATTTCCATTTCAATTCTTTTGCTCTCTTGATGATATTGTATACTTTCGTTTGTTCTCTAATCTACATGTAGCTCTTTCTGTCTTGTCTTGTAATGCCAAGCATGTATCTTTCCATGGCTCTTTGTGCCACTCATAGCCATTCTATCGATTGTGAAATTAAGTGTCCATCTTTCCCCTGGAAGTTCTAAAAATTGAAATTTGCACCTTTAGAGAGTGCATGAGCTTTATTATTTATTTACTACAAAAAATTGTACGAGAAAGGCTGCTGTATAACAAACCTTGCAGTCCAGTTTTTCACTTGGCTTAATCTTTACTTGGAATCATAATTAACTGAACCCTAAAATTGACAGGCCTTCCTGTCCTTCCAGTCATGTCTCTCCCTGTTGTTACCTTCACCCTCTTCCTACACCAGTACAAAAACCCTTTATCCTTTGCAGGTGGAAAAGGATCGGTTAAATTCCACCAAGAGACCGTTAGGAAAAACTGCTTCTAAAAGCCTCCCTGTGTTAGATATGGAGGAATGTGGTAAGTGCTAATAAATAATTTATATTACCAGGATGATTGTTTACACTGAGAATGAGAATTAAGGTTTTACAAAAGCGAGGAAGACTCTCAGAACTTCATTCCCGACTAACCTCTTTCCACAGACATTGCTTCATTGTCCCAGTGATGCATAAGGAAGGACAGAATTGTGATCGTGCTCTCAAATCAGCTGGTTTATCCCTCAAGAGAAATTGTATTTTTGTCTTCGTATTACCTTCATTATTAAGGCTTTAACAACGTCCTTGTGTAGTAAAAAATGTTGGAGATGTGAGATGGAATTGGGGACTTATGAACATATGTGGTATAAATGTGATAAGGTTAAAAAGTTTTGGCAACAATTGGAGAAAATGATATTTGAAATGATGGGGAAAGTAATAATATTGAGAGTGGAAACTATATTATTGTTGGTAATTAAGGAAATAGAATTAACAAAATATGAAAAAGAATTGATTAGAATTATGATTATAATAGGTAGAATTATAATAGCTAGATATTGGAAATTAGATGTGATTTTTAGAATAGAAGAGTGGAATTTTGAAATGTGGAAATTAGCCTTAAATGATAAAATGACATGTGATATTAAAATTAGAAGTGGTGTGTATAAAGAAAATATTTTCTGGAAGACTTGGAAACCATTCGTGGATTATGCGCTTGGAAAATTGGATGCTTCGGTACCTGTACCTCGAGAACGTGGATTTTGGCAATCATGAGGATATATCCGAAGACCCAAATCTTCCTTTTTTTTTGTATAGCACAAGGGTGTAATAATGTATTTTCTTTTTGTTTGTTGGAAAAAAGTAATAAAAAATTTAAAAAAAAACAAAAAACAACAACGTCCTTGTGGGAAAAAGTGGATTGAACGTGTGATGTGCTTCCAAACTGCCTACTCGTTTGGAAAGTTTGCATCTTTAAACTGAGGTGGTCTTTGCTGCAGGGGACATTCAACTTTCATTTTTGAATGTAATCATAGGATCTGGAGGTCATGGCAAATGGATTAAAAATAACATCTTTGTGTAATGCTTATTTTATACTTGTTAATATTGCTATTTTAAATGTTGTATTCTGTTCTATTATGTTTATTAATATAGGCTTTCTTGGGAAGGAAGGGTGGGAGGTTGCTTGAACTTTGTCACTATGGGATGGGCAGAGTCAGAGGAACTGTGATTCTTCTTGCCAAGCCAAGCCTTCCTGTCCTAGATGTCCATGAAAAGAGATTATAATGAAGGACTACTCCTGCTACTGTCAGCATTTCAGAGTTTGGCTGATCGCCTGCTGCTTCCTTCTCATTATTAGCTGCTGTCTCAGGGAGCTGTTCCCTCTGCCTGCCTTCCTCAGTACCATGGGAGCCCAGCCTTGGTGTCACTAATTTCCCAAGAAAGATTACCAAGAAGCAGCCCAGAATAGAACACACAGCCACATGCGTGCTACAGAGGAGATGCAGTGATGGGAATCCAGAGTACTTTCTTGTGAGGAGGGCCAGCTCAGGTAACCAGCTGAAGAAGAAATCAAGGAAGGCTAAGCATTGTCAACTAATGTTACATCTCCAGCTCTAGTTCTGTAGCAGTTATAGAAATTTGGATCTTGTCATGAAGTGTCTTTTTGTCTTGTTTTTTTAAAGAAATTACTAGGAAGGATTGTTTCTCTGAAGGTTTTTAGAGGCTTTTCTTAGGCTAAAGAAGCCAATTTTATCTTGGTAACTTTGAATAAGAAACTACAAATATGTGAGCATCTGTAGGCCTGAACCAAGAGCCAATTTATTTGTATGTCCATTCCAGGTACTGTCCAGTGGTGTGGGCCCAAGCGTCTTTTGATTAATGACATGTTTTTCCATTCTCATTGAGAAAACATTTGAATAATAAAGTTTATTGAATTCCTTTATCTATGTGAGAGAAATATTGTTCTTTAACAGAGAATACTCATTCCTTACATAATTACTGTAAAAATAACATTTTAGCTGAAAGCATTTCAATAGCTTTTTTTTTTTTGAAGCAGAGAGTTCAAATTCACACATGTAACCATTGTGTTATCTTAAATTGTACTGATTAGACATTTTCTTGTAGGTCTGCTAGCTGGATTGTGGGAGTTTCCTAGCATCCTCCTTGAACAAGGGCAGGAAAAGCAACAGAAAGTGATTCTGGCAGATCACCTCCTAGCCTCGCTTGGCAATGACTTGGCAGTGAGGCAACTACAGTATGTCGGAGAGGTAAATTGGATCCCAGATAGGAATTGGTAATGCTTTTATAATCAGCCATTGTTAGCCAGTCTTCCAACAAGTTTCTCCCATGTTTTTGTTGTGTCTTGGATCTTCAGCCCAGTTCACTTTGGGGTAGCATTAGCATTAGAAGTTCTATTGCTATTTACAATTATAGTAAAGTTTTAGAGTAGAGTAGATACAAGGAACCAAGATGAATGTACTACATTTGGAAAATGGTTGTTGAATATTGAAATTAGCCAAGGTTACAAATAGATAGCTACATAGCAATGAAATTAGTTCCCCAAAAATGTGGGCAGCAAAATTTATCAGTTTATTGTCTTACTAAGACTTTTAAAACTTTGCAAGGTTACAAAAATATTGATCTTAATTTCAATTTTAGCCTTATCCAAATTGTTATAAAGTATGGTTCAATGCAGCAGAATTTTTCCCCCCGTATCTTTGCTCCTAAATCTAGATATCATGTCCCTGTAGCTCCTTGTCTCAAAGCAGGGAAGAGTAAAGGTTAGAAAAGAAAACTCCAAGGATTCCTCTCCTTGGGGCATTTAGTTTCCATCTCTACCATACCACTCTTCCTTCTGCCCATCATAATATTGAGTTACAGGATCCATCCACATATCCACCACTCAGGTTCTCCATATCTTCTCCCACATCCGTCAAACATATCTGATCTATTTTTTGAATGTGGACAAAGATGAGGAAAATTGGAATAGGAATGTGGAACTGCCAGCACCCCGATGGGTGACCAAAACAGAATTTCAGATCTCAGCCATCTCCACAGCTATGAAAAAGGTACTGAAAACCTGAGATTTAAACACTTTCATAGTGGATTTTTTTGCAATTCTCTAAAATGTTGTATGTGAGGAATGTAGGTAAATGTGTTAGATTTGTATTTTGCCATTCCTGTAGGAATACATTACAATTTATGTAGAATCAGTTGTCCATTTTCTTCTATCCCAACCTCCTCCTTGAGATACCGATTGGCCCAGAGACATCCAGTGAGATTTATGGCAGAGGATAGACTTAAAAATTGCAATTGTTTCATTTCACATGAATACCATTTGCTTCATTGTTCAGACAATGTGCTTCCAAGAAATGTTGATAGAAGACTTCAATGCACAGAAACAGAAGCCATCCTGTCTCCCTACCTCTCTGTGGAATTAGAACCAATTCTATGCAGACACTCAAGCCTGTCAGTGTAATAATTTGGGGCCACATTGATGTCCCCATCATATCCCAGAACTGATGTTCTGCAGTAGAGTTGATAAGTTCATGTGTAGCTATGTTAAGATTTCTAATCATCAATACATTTGCAAACATAATATATCAATATATTCATGCACAATCACTGCTATATATAATAAGACTGAAAAGGATATGGGACTAAGAGCAAGTTCTGTTCTCCATCTATAAAATGGAATTAGATGTACAGGGTTCCTGAGAACAGAACTTGCTCTTAGTCCCATATCCTTTTCAGTCTTACTATATATAGCAGTGATGGTTAACCTTGCAGTTTCTACCCCCATCGAGTCCTAGCTTTCTCCTGCCTTCCTGCCTTCTCTGATCTTTGCAGTTTCTACCCCCATCGTGTCCTAGTTTTCTCCTGCATTCTTGCCATGGAGAAGCACCTGCAGAGGGTAGAACCTGCGGAGATCAGGAAACACTGCATGGCAGAGACCCGAAGACTAGCTAGCCAACGGGAGGTGCACGCATGTGTGGTGGGGCGATGGCTAGCGTGCCCGCAGAAAAGGCTCTGCATGCCACCTGTGGCATGCATGCCATATGTTCGCCATCACGGATATATAGGCTGAACATTGCCCCATACTATCCACATTAAAAATGGCCCTAGAATTATTTGAGTATATAATTTCTGTGTTCTTTTTCAGGTCTTCAAAGTTTATGAAAAATGGAGCTGTAGAATCAACGATGCCCAAGTGAGTTTTATCTTTTGATAGAACCAAGCAGATTTTGCTCATGCCTTGTTTAGCTTCCTATTCTTATTCTCTTGCCTCTTTTTAAAGTAAGTCTCAAAATTGGTCAGTGAATTGACTTGTGGCTGGCCAAGGTACTAATCACAGTAGTGCTTACTGTGGAGAGGATGAAATAGGTGGCTGTTTGCAGGGTCTTCTCTGTTAAATCTCTTACTTGTGTATCATTGTACAGATTGTGAAGAAGAAGAAACGGGACTCTCGCAGGACCAGCCAATTAAAGCTTGAAGAACAGAGTAGTTCTTCCAAGAAGCAGCTTTCTTTGCATTCATTTTTTAGAGCTGGTCTCAATAACTGACGGCAAGTTCAGACACAGTATAGAAAAAACATGAAGAGGGTATATCTTTGCACTCCCAGTTTTCTGGTACAGTATTTTGAAATCTGGGTCAATCATTTTTTTGAAGGGCTTTTGAATAGGGTCCTCTAGGGCAGGGGTCTGCACACTTGGCTCTTTTAAGACTTGTGGACTTCAAAGCTGGCTGAGGAACTCCGGGAGTTGAATTTACAAGTCTTAAAAGAGCCAAATTTGCAGACCCCTGCTCTAGGGACATATGTCTACCCAGTATGGCTAATGTGAGATACAGAAGCATAGTGCTATGATGTTGTCATTTGATTTCCTACTAATTTGCTAAATGTCTTATTAAATAAGCATTGCTCTTAACCTTGCATGCCCAACCACAATTTTGTGCCAAAGGAAACTACCAACTAGCAGATATTTTGGGATATGGCTCATTGAAAGAATGTGGCAAAGCAGGATAGGATTATTTTTTAAAACCAGTTTCTTTTGGGAACAGGTACCTGAATGATCATTGTTTGCCTACACGCTGCTTTGTTCTGCATGCCATTTTCCTGTATGATCAACTATTTTAATGCTTGAAATGTCTTGTTTTATAACTGTGGCTTCGCTAATAAAACCTTAATCATTGTTTATTTAAAAAAAACTTGTGAGCTTCCATTTTTAGCTGTTTTCTCAAAACTTATTAAATTTATGAGAATGAGGTTGAAAAGTGAACTGATCCCCCTGATTCTTCACTCAAAATACAGTGTACGGAGTTATAATCTATTCTGTATTTTAAGGTGATTTGTTTCACTTGTTCTAACAAGGAGAAACATGACTCTGCTATCCAAGGCAATATATTCAAGAACCTCCAACAAATATTTGGACAAGAAATAGGTATGGTAGATATCTGTGGGCTAGAAAATATACAGAGAGCGCAAGTTACCACCTCACCACTTTCAGTAACATTCAGTAGCATTCAGTAACAGCAAGTGGATGTGACTGATAGGAGTAACCACTAAGTTAATTAAACCATGGATACTTTCCAATAACATCTAAAGAAATGAACTGAGTAAATCTCTTCATATTCAATGGATTCTGAAATAAGAGCCCCTCTACAGAACTACTGAGCCAATTTTGGACATATATTAAGATTTATTAGCAATATGTTTTGAGAATCACAACATTTATTCACAGTTCTTCATATTAGATAAAGATTAAGTCAGGTTCTTTTCACTTTTTAGGAGTGTAAATAGCATAATAATAGCTATATTCCATCTGTATATAAATGCTTGGATCTATGCTAAAGATTCCCTGTGGTTCCGTGTTCTGATAGTTAAAAAGAGGTTCTGATTCATGTGAGAGTGGCTAACAGATACACTTGCCTCTTGTTTGACCAGTTAACACTATATTTAGAGGATTGAAGTAGGTAAGAACAGAGAGAACTGATTTTCTTCCAATAGTAAGATAATATGTAGTCCACAGTTTGCTCTTTGTGTCTTCAGAGCTTGGTTGTTTTCACTGAAACTTTTTCTTACCTAACTTAGTAACTTTCTTCACTAAGAATACTGTAGTTAAGCAACAGGAATTTTGCATCTTTTCAGATTTGAACTCCATGGTCCCAAAGACTGGGAGTCTGGTATGTTCTGCAGATAGCAGTCATTTATTCTAATAGAGTGAGCATTTCTCTCTTCCTAGGGAAAATATAACAGCCATTCCCTTAGGCCTTTGTACTTTGTTAAAGAAAAATCAATTACCAATTCAGTAGTTCAACTAGCAAGGCAAAAAACTATGTGCTTTCAAGTGTGATATTATTGTCACAGTGTTGCTAAGATCAGGTTTCAGTTCTCATCAAACATGCATGGGTTCTAATTAGATGGTTTCCAGGTCACTTAGACACTCTTTAATCCAAACCAGCATTGACCATGCAAAATGCAAGTAGATATTTGAACCGAATCAGTCCATATACTTTGTTCTAACATGGGCATTAATCCTATGTTAACAAATCTGAGGCAGCGCTATATTATTTATCTATACTTTATCAAATTTATTTGCTGCCCGTCTCGCAGTTCAAGGCGCCTCTGAGCAGAACATAAAGAACCTTCTGTCAGGCTTCGTTCTCGAGTAGATTGGGTCTTTGCTGCTGATCCATATAATCCTGTACAGATTTCCAAAGAGCACGGACATTTCCCTCACCGAAACCTGCAGCCCCATGACGCTCAATGAGTTCTATGAAGAAGGTCTCCTCTGTAAAAAGAGGTTTAGTGAAGATCTGCATCAGGTATTGCTTCTCAAGCAGGCTAGGGCTGTTGTCCTGCCCTTTGTCATCTATCGTTGCATCAAAAAGGATGCCGTAGTCTTTCAGGAGCTGAAGATCTTGCCCAATTTGCTGCATCTCCTCTTTGCTTTTCTCATTGTAATATGATACGGGTGGCTTGAAAAAGCTTACTCCTGACTTTGCCATGGCTGCAGCAGTACTTACAATGTCTGTAGTACAAAGGGCCACATGCTGGATGCCAGCTCCTTCATGCTGCTGTAAAAAAGTGTCCACCTGGCCCATCCTTTGCCTTGGCAGTGACTCAGCCAGAACAAATTTACAGTCGGGCTCAAAGGGTGACAACCGATCATCACTGTATTGCATGGCAGTAAGACGAAGGCCCATGCCTTCCCCCTGAATTCGAAAGCCTTCTGCAGCATCATCTTGATGGTGGATGAAGAAGCGCTGGAAACCAAAACACTGCTTGTACCAGTTCAGCACAGCTTGTGAGCTACCTTGCAGACAGGCATAGGTGATGTGGTCAAAATGTATGGTTTCCTTCTCCTTCTGGAATTTCTTGGGGGAAACTTCAACTTCACAGAAACCAGGCAGGAATGACCCACCATACTGGGATCGATCAAGAAAAGTATGGCTGACATTGCCCACAATGGACATCACTACAGAGTAAGTAACAAAGCCATTTTCATCTGCTTCAGTGGTGGGAGGAATAAGGATCTTACAGCCTTTCTCTTGAAGATTTCGGGAGATTCCAGGGACATCCTCTACCTCAAAGCAAATATTGGAAGCTGTACTGACTCTGTACTGCAGGTTCACATCATACAGGATCCCTTGATGCTTATAGCAGTCTGAAGGCAAATCTGAAGATGAAAACTTGTTCTCAGTCTGCTCCCGTTCTTCATTGACAACAAAAATAGCATCTCCTCTTCGGAAAGCCTGCTGCCTCTTCCTCTCAGCTTCCCGTATAGCAAACAGCTCGAAGCCAAACCTTTGCACCAGGTGACTTGCCAGCTGTTGGCCCTGAAGAACATGGAATCCAATATAACACAACCGCTTCAGAACAGCAGACATTATGAAATTTGGGGTTGGTTAGTTGCAACACATCCTTTTGCTATTAAATCTACAAAACAAAAAGAAAAAGTCCAGATCAATACCTTAAGATAGGAGTGGCAGACCAGAATTGAATTGAAACTGGGCCCTGTTCTATTGCACCAATAAAAGGTCTGCATATTTCATAGGGAGAGACAGTTTGGTGTAGTGATCTAGAAACAAAGAAACACTAGTTCTAATCCCACTTTAGGCACACAGCCAGTTGATTAACCTTGGGCCAATCCTACTCTCTCAGCTCTAGAAGCAGGCAATGGCAAATTACTTCCAATTAATCTTGCCAAGAAAATGGCAAGAACTTGTCCAGGCATTCTGTCCTGCCAAAACCAGCAATTCACTTTCCATTCTTTAAGATGCAGCCACATTCTGTTTTCAATCACAATAAAGAAAACTTATGTCTTAAATTCCTTTTGCTCACTTTTTAGTCCTAACCCAGAATATTCCTTTTAGAAAAGGAGAGGAACAGGACATTCAGAGATAACCGAATGCACAATTGGTGAAACATCGAAACAGCAAAACTATCATAGCAGCTATGAACAAAGTGTCTTGGCTCCTGCTGTGTGGACATTTACACCACTCGGGCCCACCCCCAAGCAGCCAAAGAAATCCATGAACAGTGATATGGTGTGTTTTTATATATGACAATATGAAAAACATGGATATTATTATGTAAAGCTTATTCTTTTTAAAAGTACACTTTGCCATGGATCCGGTCAAGAAGGAACATAACAACCAATCATGGATTGGTTGTTCTTGCTTGCAAGAAAGGGAGACTTTGAACAATAGGAAAGCAAATATTCTTTAATTATCTTAATGTTTGTATACTGTTTTTTATATGGCTGTAAACCACCCTGAGTCCTTCGGGAGAAGGGCGGTCTAGAAATTTAAATAATAAATAAATAAATAAATACACGTTGGGGGTGCTACAAGACAGGAAATCCTAGGTCCTTATCAGGATAACTGGGATTAGTTCTATTATTAGGCAAAGGAAGACGGAATATTCAGGTCATCAACTGATAGAGGATGAAAAACTGCAATTTTGAAATTTTTTTGCTAAGGCTGTCCTTGGACTGTGCTGCCAGCTGGTGAGGAGGATTCTATGGAATTAGGCAAATAGATGAAACCGGTTTGGCCCTGGTCTCTTCTAAAAGACAGGGAAGAAAAGAATGTAACCTCCATTTTATTTGTTAGGTTCATTTCATTTCTCCACTACTATTTTGAGCCATCCTTCAACCTTACTTCACGTTGGTATATAAGAGAATATATTTATCTCTGTTGGAACCATTTTATTGATCAAAAACTGGGTTTTTTTCCATAAGAGGCCGTTGCACCCCTCTAGAATCAGTCAGACATGATCTCGTGCTATGTATCTTAAAGCAAATATCAGAAGCTGCTCTGACTCTAAACTACAGATTCACATCCTACAGGATCCCTTTATGCAGCTCAGGGCTATGCGATCCCAATGCCCTCATTTTATGTTCTGCGGCTGAGCCAATTGATTTCTTGTTCAGAGGCATATATCTGAAATTGTACTAAATATAATCCTCCAGACTGAAATGCTGAAACTGTCGTGTTTTTGGGCCAGATGGTTGGTTTGGAAGTTCCTCACATCATGTCACCTCCATTGAGACCAGTGATCTTTCATGGCTATCTTCCTGGCTTGAAGCTTCTCCTCATACAGTTACACTTTCTTCAGATACGCAATGAACCAAAAAGTAGTGGGGGGTTGTGATGATAGTGAAGAATATAGTGAAGAATATGATGATAGTGAAGAATATAGTCATCTTCAAGAAGCTCTCCAGGAAATGGGCAGTGATGTGTGGCTCTGTCCTAGCACAGTGCAATAAAATTGTCATTTTAAATATTACTTTTATTTGGTCATATTACTTGATGTTGGTTTACTTTCTTTAGAGTTAACTATTTCTCGGACTGTTTGAGGAAAACAGGTTCTGGGCTTACTTACAAGTAAGAAATAAATAAAAAACCTGCTGCTTTAAAAAGAAGAGTTTTCTCCACAAGCATGTTGCCTTTCAAGTTGTTTAGAACGATCCGGGAGAAGAGATGAAAGATTAAAAAGTGTTGTGTTTTAAAATACTTCCGATACCTGTTCCTTTAGCTTTAAAAATAAAACATGTTTTCTCAAGAGAACAAGTTGCAAAAAGAGAGAGGGTTCCCCCCCAACTTGCAATAAATCTAAGAGGCATGTTTTATCCAAACCAAGGGTCACCAACCTGGGCAACTTTCAACCTGGTGGACTTCAACTCCCAGAATCCCCCAGCCAGCAAAGCTGGCTGGGGAATTCTGGGAGTTGAAGTCCGCCAGGCTGAAAGTTGCCCAGGTTGGAGACCTCTGAGATTCCAAACCATTCCACTCCCAACTCCTCATTCTCACTCGAAAAAACAAGGATTGCTTGTTTTTTACTCGTACTCTTTTTACTCGGCAGCGTAATTATTTCCTCTTTTCCTACCGCTTCCCCATCGGGCGCCCTGCCGCGCGCTGATTCCATCTGCTGCCGCCCGGCACAGAGACTCCCTGCATCCACTCCCTCGCCTCTCACCTGATTTGTGAACGACTTATTTTTCCCGTCGTGTTATTCTTCTCTCTCCTTCCAGCCGGGAATGAATTTATAACGGCGGGGGGGGGAGCGGTTGGGGGGAAGAACACGGCAAAACACCAACTTTTTCACGACCTTGACTTGACCTTAAAAGTAGCAGCTCCGCAGCACGGACGGAAGCGGAAGATGTTCGAGGATGGGTTTGCGCCTAAAGACAGTTGCAACTGCATTTTAATGGATTTGGATGATCCGGGGCTATCCTGAGCCTTGCCTCTAAGCTTCCCCCACCCCCACCGCTCCTTCTTTTCAGATTTCAATTAGAAAACAGAAAGAAAGCATGAGGCGCTGTGTGAGGCAAGGCACGCGCCTGCTCTCTCTTGGAAGAAGACTGGCTTGTACTTTTTAATCTTGAAAATTAACTTTAAAAGACAGGTGTCTGTATTCCTCCAGGGCTTAAACCAATGGGGGAATTCATTTTTTTTTATTACCGGTTATTTGGGCGTGGCTTGGTGGGCGTGGCAGGGAAAGGATACTGCAAAATCTCCATTCCAACCTCATTCCAGGGGAAGGATATTGCAAAATCTCCATTCCCACCCCACTCCAGGCGAAGGATACTGCAAAATCTCCATTCCCACCCCATTCCAGGCGAAGGATACTGCAAAATCTCCATTCCCACCCCACTCCAGGAAAAGGATATTGCAAAATCCCCATTCCCTCCCCACTCCTGGGGGAAGGATATTGCATAATCTCTATTCCCACCCCATTCTGGGACCAGCCAGAGGTGATATTTGCCAGTTCTCTGAACTACTCAAAATTTCTGCTACCAGTTCTCCAGGACCTGTCAGAACCTGCTGAATTTCACCCCTGGTTAAACCTCCGATGAGGAAGAGAATGATGAATGTGGAGGACTGCCTGATCTCGACTGCAAAAAGCCTAGGGTTACTAGATGGCAGCAAAGAGATTTTGGTACTCTGTTACCATCTAGTGGTCATTCTCATGATCTGCACTGAATCCTAGCAATCGCAATAGCATTTAGACTTATATATCACTTCATAGTGCTTTACAGTCCTCTCTAAGTGGTTTACAAGTCAGCATATTGCCCCCAACAATCTAGGTCTTTGTTTTACCAATCTCGGAAGGATGGAAGGCTGAGTCAACCTTGAGCCAGTGAGACTCGAATTGCAGGCAGCCAGCAGTCAGCAGAAGTAGCCTGCAGAACTGCATTCTAACTACAGCACCACTGCGGCTCTTATTATGAATTCTAACACAGGTAGTTCTGGATTTCCAACCATTCATTTAGCAGCTGTTCAAAGTTACAGCAGCATTGAAAAAAAGACTTATGACCACTCCTCACACAACAGTCACAACCTCCCCACAGCCATGTAATCAAAATTAGAGTGCTTGGCAATGGGTATTTATTTAGACAATTGCAATGTTTCAGTGCCATAGATTGTCATTTGCGATCTGCTCAGCTTCTGACAAGCAGTAAATCAGGGAAGCTGAATTTGATTAATAATCCCATGATTCAATTAATAACTGCAGTGATTCACTTACTAACCATAGAAAAAAGTCATATTTTTCATTTAACCAATTGCCTTGCTTAACAACAGAAATTCTGTTTCCAATTGTAGTTATAAATTGGGGGCTACCTGTAACTTTAATCTCAGAATATTCTACTGGTAAATTTGCTTCACTATTACTTCACAAATAAATCTATGAGCCTGTTGTTCCTTTAAGAGCAGATGCCACTGCTTTCTTGCATAAATCTCTGGATTATGAGACTTGGTGGTAACATAATTCTGACCCCCTAATCTCCTTTAAGCATTTATTTTTAAAGGCACTTTTGGATCTGTTGTTGCTTAATAATTTCACCCATTATTGCTTTTGACTCTTGATCTTTTTACACTTTCTAGATAATAAGATGCTGGCAATGAGTATTTCATCTGCAGATGAGAGATCCTAGCATACACTGAACTGAGTGAGCACACTTGGAGAAAAGCTGAGCTGTGATTATAGTTGTTCCCAAAGTTGAATTTTCAACAACCAGAGTCAATGGGGAAGCCATCAGGAGGTTGCAAATAGCACTTAGCAATAGCACTTGAACTTATATACCACTTCATAGTGCTTTTACAGCCCTCTTTAAGCGGTTTACAGAGTCAGCATATTGCCCCCAACAATCTGGGTCCTCATTTTACCCACCTTGGAAGGATAGAAGGCTGAGTCAACCTTGAGCCTGGTGAGATTTGAACTGCTGAACTCCAGCTAGCAGTCAGCTGAAGTAGCCTGCAGTACTGCACTCTAACCACTGCACCACCTCGGTTCTTGCCAATCATGGGAGCACAGGACATTGCAACTGCACAGGATTTGCCTAAGGATCGCAACTGGGACTGCCAGAACTGCAATCATAAATTTACATGGTCCAATGACATTGCTCCTTAATCCGTGTCGTTTAGTGATAGACTTCCCAATCCCAATTACTGGTGAGGACTTTATTTATTTAAAAGTTTCAAATGACTGAAGCCAGGATGGGTTACAGAAGTTAGTATCTAAGAGCTCCAATAAAATGACCGTAAAATAAATACTTCCTCAATGGCTGTATTCACATGATAATATTCCTCTAGCACTATAAATTATTTCAATTATGTTAAAATAATTTAGAATGACATACTTTGGGATTTAAACAAATATATTAAAGATGTATACATAGAGCAAGTAAATGGTGTTGTGCATGCAGTAGCCAAGTTTGTCGTGAAGCATGTCATGCAAACCACAACCAATATTCACTTTATTTGTTTTGTATGTTACTGTTCTCCAGTTGAATAATACCCTAAAAATAAAATAATAGACTTTCAAGGCCAATTCAGCTTGATTCTCTGCACCAACTAGCCATCTTTGGACTGGAATCACACACTGCACTAAACCATAAAGCATTGATTTCTGACTATAATGACTGACAGAGGTGGGTTTCAACAGGTTCTCACCAGTTCTAGAGAACTGGTAGCGGAAATTTTAAGTAGTTTGGAGAACTGGTAGTAAAAATTCTGACTGGCCTTGCCCCATCTGCCTCCCAAGTCCCAGCCGATCAGGAGGAAATGGGGATTTTGCAGTATCCTTCCCCGGAGTGGGGTGGGAATGGAGATTTTGCAGTATCCTTCCCCTGCCACCAAGCCACGCCCACCAAGCCATGCCATGCCCAAGCCACACCCACCAAGCCATGCCACGTCCACCAAGCCACACCCACAGAACCGGTAGTAAAAAATTTTGAAACTGACCACTGGTGCCTGAGTTCACATAGTTTGCTCTACCAAAACGAAACAAATCTTTGAGTATTTCAGAGACTCTAGCTTTAGTAGATTTTAGAATCAAGCAGCACTCAGAGTATTAAGAAATGATTTTTCAGTGTAGGATGGTGCCTAGTAGAGAGTCACTTCAATTTACTATGATGATGAGTAGTAAATGTACCAGCTTAGATAGCACAAGAAAATATGCAATATCTGTTTTCCAGATGTGGCCAGATTGGATGTTTCTGAAAAACTGAAGCATGTTCTGAAGCATGGTATGAAGACAATAGGCTCTGCTGCTTTGGGACTCAGCAAATTAATTTTATCTATATGCTGATGTAATCTCACTTATCAGAAACCAAAATAAAAACACATCACTAGTACAAGAATAGGAAGAAGATAAAAGATGGCAACTCCTCAAATCAGAAAAAGTCTCTCCAAGGAGGCTCAGTCTTTAGGAATTTGTAGAAACCCAACGAAGAGAAAACCTGCCTGATCTTCACACGGAAGCATAATTTTTTTATGCCTAGGTGGTGTTGTTTTGGCTCCAAAGGAACTACACTATTTCTTCATTATTAGAAATAGATGGAATTATATGCTGCAGTTACAGGATTTTAGAATTATTCAGTATTCCATCTGCCTCTCCAAATGTTTCAGAGGAAACAAGAACTTGGAATGCAAAGGAAAGGGGCTTTTTTATTGATTCGTTTTAGAGTTACACTGTGGTAAGATGGGTGGTCAATAAATGTAATAATAAAAAAATATATGTTTTCCTGCCCTACAGATTTTTTTCATCAGGCAGGGTTATTTTTATACTTGCACCTGGAATAAAATGTCCACATGACAATGTTCTGCTAGACAAACTGCCTTTTCTGAAACATTTATAACAGGTGCCTCCTTTGCTTCATAGTGAGGATGGTTAACATATCTTAGCATTTTTCTTCATATATTGGAAAATATTAGGAAGTAGTTGCTGCCCTCCTTCAAAGCTTTATTTTCTTACATACACTGCCTGGTGCTGCACAGTATTTCTTTCACTTCTGTGTGTGATAAGTCTGGGAGAAAAAACAAGTACAGCTGGGAGGCAGGCAGTGGTAAGTACAAAGCCTAATCCTATGAATATCTCTAGGGACACGCCTGTAGTTGGCTCTTCCCCAGTTATTTCCTTTCTCCCAACCCCTTCTGGGTGGAGAGATCTGGAATGAAAATTAACCTACACCAGGGGTCACTGCAGAGTTGGGAGGTTAGACCCATCAGAGCAAACATCAGGAGAGTCCCAGGTTTCTCAGTGGACGGAGCAGAACAACAGCAAGATTCACCAGAGAAAAGGTAGCGTATGACCTTGTTTGGAATTCTATATATGGTATTTAATTTCTGCAGATGATTAAGGATTTTCGATTGGTTCACTAAGAAAGATTACCACTATGAATATGATTGCAGAAAATATGACTTCAGTAACAGAGTGGTCAATGCCTGGAATGTACTACCTGACTGTGGTTTCTTCCCTAAATCCCCAGAACTTTAACCTTAGTTTGTCTACTGTTGACCTCACTCCCTTCCTAAGAGATCTGCATAAGCGTATTCAAATTATGTTTATACTTTTACCTGATCTTATATATGCTTGACAAATAAATAAATAAATATAAATAAAATATAAATAAATGAATAATGGGGTAGGTAGGAGAACGTAAATTAAGAAGTAAAAAAGTACAATTGTGTCCTAGTCAACATCTTGACTTGCTCCTGAAGGGCACAACTTTGATACCACATCACTTTCCATTAAACTATCTACAGAGATTCTCAATCATCCAGGTTATGGTTGCCCCAAAGATGCTTTTCAAAAGGCAACTGGGCTTTGTTAGTTTTTTGGCTTCATGGATGAGAAGCAAAACGTTTTCAAGAGGAAGAACACCCTCCCCCACAAAAAAAAGTCCAGTTGCTTTTTGTAAAGCACCTTTGGGATTTCCATCAGATGACCTCAATGGTTAAGAGTGTAACAGGTTTTGAATCCTCAGCAGGAAAACATAATAGGTTTTTTCATACGTATTTTCTGAGCGTTGCATCCTGCCCTCTCAAGATTATTTTCTTGAGTGCAGGAAGAGACAAAGAGCATGTTTGAAGGGATGAGGAATGTTAGACCAATAGTGGGTATTGCAGACAGGTTGTAGAGCGTCAGGTAGGTGGGGAAAGGAAAACACTGTAAATGGTTACTGGGCATGTCAACATTGCTGTTTGTAATAGAGCTACAGATAATGCTCCAGACATTATGTCTGGCTGATAGTAGTAGAAGACTTTTGGCAAAGAAAATTGTTTAATTTGTCCAAAGTAAGAGATTAACTCTGGTTCAGCTAAAGAATTTTATCTTCCTACATTGTCTCTTTTCTAGGAACAGAGGCAATCTAAATAAATATTGGGCTTTTTATTTGCACTCTTTGATTGCGTTTCTGTTATTTGTGATGTATCCTATTTTTTTTTTCATGAAATCAGGACTTTTATTAAGCTAAACATGTGAGACCCAAGTCTATTGCTTAAAGCCCCAGAGTTATTTCCTAGAATTCTGAACATCGGTTTCACTCAATAGAAATGTAACTTCTAAACTTAACAGATAAAAGGGACAAAGGAAGGAGCTCAGTTTTGATTAAAGGATACAAATGAAAATGATAAAATATTTGAGAAGTGCAGCACTGCTTTTTGGTAGACCAAAATTTTGCTTGTCAGCATGTTAATGGGAAATGAATGAAAAAAGCTTCAGAGAAGGCTTTTTCTGATCTTATCAGCTACATCCACCGGTGAAATGTAAAATTTGTTACTACCGGTTCTGTGGGTATGGCTTGGTGGGGGGGATAATGAGACTAGGTGGGCATGGCCAACTTTTAAAAAAAAAATTTTTAAAGCATTTTTTCTACAACCTTTTCAGCTGAAGAGGTTTTAAAAGCCTCTGACGATCCCAGCTAAGCCGCATGATCATCAGAGGCTTTTTTTTTACTTTTAAAAGCATTTTTTCAGCCGAAGAAAAAATGCTTTTAAAAGTTAAAAAAAAACAACCTCTGATGATCACGTGGCTCAGCTAAGCGGGGGGTGGGGGGGAGGGATTTTTGCAAAAATCCCGGTTCTCCGAACCACCCATTGCCATTGCTACCAGATTGGGCGATCCGGTCCGAACTGGGAGCATTTCACCCCTGGCTACATCTAACCACCATTTTCTTTCACTTCCACTCCTCAACCCATGTAATTTTCCTCCATATTTTTTCAAACCTCTTTTTTTTTTTGGTATGACCAATTGAGTTCATTTCTCACCTTTATATTCCCATTCTTTTAGTACTCCTCTCCCTCTCTCTTTCCCTTTCTCCCGTAAGTATAGAAGGTGTAGTAAATATAATGGTATAACTCGGATATAGTTACATGTCATCTTCTTTTGTTTTATCGCATATCTTTAATTTCTTTTCCATACTATTTCTTATTTCTTTTCTGCACTGTGCCCAAAAGGAAACATCACGATGAGTTGATACAGATGTTCTAGGGATTTGCAAAACATTCAGTGCATCAATGGTTTCATGCACAGAGCAGCTGGCTTGAAGTAACTCTGAAGTGATAAAAGCTATAGTAGATGAGATAGAAGGCCTGTTGGAATCTTTCTCTCAAACACCCAGGTTGCAACCATCAATATAATACTAAAGTCACAACTCCACTGCATAATGGGATAGCATTGCTTATTTTCTGTGATGCAAAGTAGACAATGGAAAGTGATTTTTCTGGAAAAGATCCTTAAATCTGCTGTCTTTTCTTATAGGCTAAGGGGAAGTAGTCGGGATGGGCTTCTTGCCCCCGACCACAAAAGCCTTGCTGCTGGGACTGGTGATTGCTGCTACAGTAGCAGAAGGGGTTGTGGTTGAGAACCAAACCAGAATATGCCAACCGGCCCCACTTTGGAAGGTAAATGGCATAGATCCAATGGTTGGAATGGAGGGCCAGGTGACAGTGGTGGTCCTTTTGAAGGCCAGCTGACAGTTCTGTCTCACGCAAGCAGCCAGGTGAGTTCTGCCCATAGAGCAGGTTGTTTGCTTCAAGAGTTATAAAAAGTGCCTAAACAGAAACCACATCTCGGGCAATAAGGTTTCTGCAGAAAATACTGAACTGAACTCAGCATTAATTAAACTGTTGAAAAGACTGATTCTTCATCAATTCCTGTTCAGTGAAATATAAAATCATCCCATGGTTGTAATATGCAAGATGTGATATACAAAGAAGAA
The DNA here is from genome assembly GCF_028640845.1 of Ahaetulla prasina. Taxonomy (NCBI): domain Eukaryota; kingdom Metazoa; phylum Chordata; class Lepidosauria; order Squamata; family Colubridae; genus Ahaetulla; species Ahaetulla prasina. Next base: position 175,679,214 of record NC_080541.1, read on the forward strand.
TGGCCATAGTTTAATTCATGAATTTCAATACTGCATAATGTGCATTCAGATATCTCTAAAAACTTTCAGCTGTAATAACAGGCCATTTAATGAGAAATAAAATGAAGTGGTGTCTCTTGCTCTAGAGATTTTATTCCAAATTATAAAAGCATCCTTCCTAATTTATCCCTCCTAATGCCTCAAGGGATTAGGTGGCTCAGTGGCTAAAATGCTGAGCTTGTCGATCGAAAAGTCAGCAGTTCAGCAGTTCAAATTCCCAATACCATGTAATGGGGTGAGCTCCCGTTACTTGTCCCAGCTTCTGTCAACCTAGCCATTCGAAAGCACATAAAAAATGCAAGTAGAAAAATAGGGACCATCTTTGGTGGGAAGATAACACCGTTCCCTGCGCTTTTGGCATTTAATCATGCTGACTACATGACAACGGAGATGCCTCCGGACAGCGCTGGCTTTTTGGCTTTAAAACGGAGATGAGCACTGCCCCCTAGAGTCAGGAACAACTAGCACATACGTTCAAGGAGAACCTTTACTTTTACCTTTACCTTTTAATGCCTCAAGATGTCTTGGATATCAACAGTCATAATTCGTAACCAACGATGAGATTTGGAGTCCAACACACCTGAATTTCCACTATTAGTGATGGTGGGGAGGCTGGGAATTACATCTGTGCATGTCATTTCCTAAATGTTATTTATTGCTCTTTTTACAACCAGCCTTGGCAGCTTGCGAGAGAAATTGTCTGGCGATGGCATGGCCAATGTCAGTTTCATGATTGTGAATGAAAAAACCCCTTCCTCCAGGGCAATGTATTGGGAGCTCAAAAGACATGCTCCCAAAGGCATTCCAGTTTACCAGCAACAAATCCTGGAACCTGATGTCTGGCAAATTCTACAGGGCAACAAGGATGACTTTCTGATATATGACAGGTTGGTGGTACTTGATACAGGGAAGAAGCCATTCAAGTGGATATGCATATACAACATGATTATAACACTCTTGGATTCTGTTGTGGCCTGCCAGCGGCCAGGAGAGCTGGCAGCAGATTTGGATAGTGAGGAGGTTGGGAAGGAAAATTGGCCAGTTCTGGAGTCCAGGGAAAGCTCTGATGAGGGCTCTGTGTCGGAGGCACAGCGGGGGCCAGCGGGGGATGCCAGTTATCAGCTACCTTCAGAGTCAGACATCAGTGAGGCAGATGAATAGCTGGAGTCTGTCCCCAGTGTGTGCATGCACAGAGCTGCCAGACGAAGGGAACAACTAAAGAACAAGGGTTGACTTGGGAGTAAGGCCACAGGTGGACAATGAATGGCCCCTCCCAGAAGGAATAAAAGAGGAGCGAAAGGGGAGTGGAGTTTGCAGGAGACAATTAATTTGCCTAATTGGTTTGTGACTCTCCGAGACTCTTTGCCAAGTTTTGAAGATATCGGCCTGGCAGCTCTCCAAGCCAGATAAGGTCTGTGACTGTAAATTCTCCCGTGAAAGACTTTGCTGAAGGTGAATGAGAGGAATTTGCTGTTTGTTTAATAAAAGGGGTTTTGTCAGGACCAGGATTCTGCTTCGTGCTTTTTGGGGAAGCCTAGGTCAGAACAGATTCTGTCAAGCCCAGGAGATTCAGGCAGTTTAAATGAATATAAAGATTTATTGCAAGCTTAAGCTCTCAACAAGAGTCTGACCAACTAACAGACAAGGGAAATGCAGAGATAAAAAGGCATTCAAAAGGTGGGCTGGACTTAGATTTCTTGCAGGCATGCAGAGACTCAAGACATGATGTGTTTGGCCCCTCCCTTGGGCTCATCCTGGTCATCTTCTACATATTCTACAGTGGGGGCTGAAAGGAACTGACTAGTCTAAAACTTAAAAGCAAAACAACTGTCTATAGCAGGGGTCGGCAACCTTAAACACTCAAAGAGCCACAAAGGTCCTAACTGGAAGCCCCCCATTCAGTTCTGGAGCTGATCAGAAGTCCGGTTCCCCCACCATAGAGACTCCACTTAGCGTGGCATCCTTTTTCCTCTACCTGTCCTAACTGAAAGTCCTATCAATTGTGGAGCTGACTGGAAAACCTATCCCTTGCCATACAGTCTCTTCCTGGTGCGCCGTGATCCCCCCCAACCAGAAGGTCCTCTCAAAATTATGGTGCCGACCGGTGACAAGGAGCTGTAGCAGAGGATGAAAGAGCCACACATGCGGCTCCAGAGCCACGGGTTGCTGACCCCTGGTCTATAGAGCACATACAGTAGAGGGAAGAAAGCAAGAGGCATGTTCCTTGACTTTGGAGAGGGACCGTTTCTTCTCATTTTGTCATTGATAAAAATGTAAGCTCAGCCAAATTATATTCTGGTCATGCATGGATGGATCCTCAAGTGTCCCGAAACAAACTTCTTGCACTTTTTTTCCATGGCATCTGGACTCTGCAGGTGCAGGAAGCTCACTTTCCACATCCAGTTGCCATACAGTTTTCTGCACTTACCATATGTTGAGGCAGCTGTGCGCTACACATCCCGCAAAGACTATTGTGGCAATTGTTCCTGGTATTATCTGAACAGCAGCCAGGAGGTAAGAACTGAAGTCTTCTCTCTCTCTCTCTGCAGCTCTCCCATTTAAGCAGGACATTTTATACTTGCTCAGCTTTTCTTTTCTTTTTTTTATACTTAAGAATTCTCCAAGTTTTCTGATTGCACATTTTATTTATTTATTTATTTATTTATTTTATTTGATTTTTATACCGCCCTTCTCCCGAAGGACTCAGGGCGGTGTACAGGCAACAATAAAATACAAACACCCCAATATACAATTTAAAATACGAGTTAAAAAACTTATTATAATTAGCCTAGAACTTTAAAATTTATAAAACCAAACCCCATTTAAAATTAGTAGAAAATTTAAAATCGATAAAATTTATAATTTAAATTTAAATTTAAATTTAAATTTAAGTCAGCGGCCTAATAATAAAAGGTATGTCTTCAGTTCGCGGAAAGTCCGAAGGTCAGGTATTTGGCGAAGCCTGGGGAAGCTCGTTCCAAAGTGTGGGAGCCCCCACAGAGAAGGCCCTTCCTCTGGGGGCCGCCAGCCGACATTGTTTGGCGGACGGCACCCTGAGAAGTCCCTCTCTGTGAGAGCGTACGGGTCGGTGGGAGGCATATGGTAACAGCAGGCGATCCCGTAAGTACCCAGGCCCTAAGCCATGGAGCGCTTTAAAGGTCGTAACAAAGTGCACTCGGAAGGCCACAGGTAGCCAGTGCAGTCTGCGCAGGAGCGGTGTTACGTGGGAGCTACGCGAAGCTCCCTCTATCACCCGCGCAGCTGCATTCTGGACTAACTGAAGCCTCCGAGTGCACTCATTTTATACAAGCCTCATTTTATACAATGAGGATGAAAGAAATACAGTAAAAGGGAAGGCATGTTTCATATTTTGCAGTATACGAGAACAAGCAAAACTGGAAAATTTCAACTGTATCTTTAAGTGTAATATGAGGAACGGAGCTGAAGGATCTGAAAGAATAATTTTAGAGCCAGCGACATAGAAAGGGCCCAGATTTAATTATTTACATCCAGGTCTCTTTGTGTTACATATTGGCTGAATCCACACATTGTGTTAAGCTATACTTTGGTTAACCATGACTGCTGAAAAAAAAAAAAAGCAGTTGACTTGATTTGCACATCATGCTATATCAATACCCACTGTATTATAAGTAGGAGTAGGAGTAGGAGTTATAAATCAGGTTGAAGAGCATGTAATGATGGTCAAGGCTAAAGGACATGCCAACCTGCAGGTTATCTCTCTGCACACCTGGTCTTTATTTGTCTATCTAACATAGGAAGTAAACATAACAAAACAAAAATGCTTTGGGAAGAGAGAAATCTATTAAGTAGTAGATATTTGTATTAAAATACAAATGATCTTGCACTCATTGTCCTTCCTTCCTGTGACATGTATTGTGGAACTTTACTTGTATCTTCTGCCATAATGACCGAGTTCAATTGTGCCAAATCAAAATGTGGTTTCATTGTATCTTAGCTTGTTAGGCAAATCCAGCCAACTAGGTCATAGTCTACGAAGCAGAGATAAAACAGTTGAGCAAATTGTTTAAATCCATTATGTGTAAAATCCATAGTCTTATCACCTAGGTATAAGATTCTTACTTTTTAAAACCACTTTCTTAAAATGAGAATTTTAAATTTAAATTTAAAATGAGAATTGCCTTGAGCGAGTCACCAGAATAATAATTTATATTTGCTAGCTAGATTACTGATAACGTATTCTGCAAAACTAATTCACTTTGGCAGTTAGTATATTTGTTCATACTAAATGTAAACATACAGCAAGTAGATCCCTTCATTATAATATACACTATGTCATTTTCTTTCACCCTTAAACTGTGCCATCTTGCTTCATCTTAAGTGCATCTCATAATATATCAGAACTTATTGCTATTTCACAGGTGAATAACACAGCAAGTACTCAGATGACAACTGAGGCTCCAGGAGACAAAGTGAAGAGCCTGGAAGTTTTGAAAAGTCAGCCTGAAAAGAAAAATCAAGAAGCGCCTAACTTCAAACACCTAGTCCAGAGCCATTCCCATCACGGGGGAATTAACACAGCCCAACCATCCCTCCATTCTCAAAACCATTCAGTTAACCACCACAAAAGTGAATCTCACTAAATGGCTACAGTATGGAAATAAGCTCTCAACTATTAGGAACTCCAAAACATTACACTAAAAAAAAATTAAGCGAGCAATATAAAAAATAGCTAAGGAGTAAATTTACACATCTCAGGAAGGAATGGTTCCATGTTTGCTCACAGTAAGAGTATACCAAATTATTTCCAGAGGGACAAACATCATATTAATCTATAATAGGTTTTGTTTCATTGTGGTGTAACCAATAATTAACCTGAACGCAAGTGATTTAATGGAAGGGCCGAGCCCATAAGTTGAACAGTTAGACGTTTCAGACATTGTCTCTCAGAAGGCTATTTTGTGGAAGCGCAGATTGGTATTTCTCACTGCCACACCTATCTTCTAGGACATGTTTCTCAACCTCAGCAGCTTTAAGATATGTGGACTTGAGCTTCCAGAATTTCCAAGATAGCACTGGCTGCAATTGGAAGTCCTTGTGATGTTACCTAGTTTGGTAATGAAACATCCGTAAAAAAACCTCAAAGCGCAGAGAGTACCAAGGACACCACAGTTCAATCCTGAGCTACAAATATTCTCTTCTATCGATTATCTAATGTCTACGTCTGTATGCACTTAGTCTTCTGCTGGGAAATCAGTTTTGATTCCCCACCTTTACATTTCCTACTTTTCTGCACTCAATGAAGTATGCAGTGTAACCTAAATATTGCAGTCACTGCAGCCTGAAACTGTTCAGAAAAGTAGTTAGCTAAAATGGAAAGATGGGATGAGGATCAGAATTAGGATTTGAGGAAGGGTGACAGACTAAGTGAGGGCAATGGAAATAAATTTGGCAAATTAACATCCATGGACCTGGATGGCTAATTTGAGGATTGTGATTTATGTGGTGTTCCTAGATTCTTGCCAGAATCAAGAGAATAAAATGTAATTAACTGGGTTTACAGAAATGTTACTTGCTTCTATATACATTGCACCGTACGTAGTCAGGAGGTTTGGAGTGAAGCTCAATTAAGAGACAGAGCATTATGAGATGAACTGATGAAGAAAGTTTATTCTTGACATATTGGCAAAAGTAATGAAAATGGATACATCATGTACTGAGTAAAAAATAATACTGCATTCTGGTGGAAATAAACTATCCAAAATTGCATTTGAAATCTTCATTTTCAATATCTTAATGGATCAGAAGCATTACAAATTAAAGCAAAGTCTTTTATTTAAAACACATGCACAAATAAATATGACCAAAACAGTTTTTGCTTCGGGTACCAAATTGAAAAATTATTCCAGTCATGAGTTCCTATCGAAATCTTCTGATATTCTTCCAACTTTAGATCTTTATGTCTTGTTTGCCTTTCCAAAAAATTGCACAAAGACCCTGAATTATCTGAGTGTGGTTAACATGATTAGAAAATATTTGCAAAAGCTTAACCTTTAACTGACTTCTTTTCTCGATAACAGCAGTTCACTCAGAAGAAATTGCTGTTTCATTTTTAAAAAAACTATATCTGTCCCCTGGCTCCCTCAATAAGGTGACATGCATGTTTTTCCCATCTGGTTTATTTTCACAACAATCCTATGAGTTTGGCTATACTGACTGATTGCCTCAAGATTACCCTGTTTCCCCTAAAATAAGACATCCCCTGATAATAAGCCCAATTGGGCTTTTGAGCGCATATGCTAAAATAACCCCCCTAAAAAATAAGCCCTCCCCAAAATATTTAAACGCATGCGCAGCCAGTCCCCGCCATTTCCTCTGCTTTCCACCAGGCACCCCAAAATAATAAGACTTCCCCGAAAATAAGGCCAAGTGCTTATTTCGGAGTTCAAAAAAATATAAGACAGGGTCTTATTTTTGGGGAAACATAGTAGTTGGTTTCATGACTGAATGGAATTTTGAACCAGAGTATTTCAGCTATTATCCAGCACTATCAACTGCATAGTCAAAGCAGCCAGGACCCCAGCTGCAAATGCATGACTGAAGCCCCACAGTTTTTAAAATTGTGCCAGAGATGCATGTTAAAACAAAAAAGCTGGAGCTTCAATAGTCTCAGCCACCTTCTTGCTGTTTTTGACTCCCCCCACCAATGATGTTACTGTCTGATAATGTTAAGTTAGTAACATAATTGTTAAGTGAATCTGGCTTTCCCATTGTGAAAGTTATCAGTGCCTTATAGACTTTCAGGGCAGGGAAATACCGGTAATCCTCAATTTACAACAGTTCATTTAGTGACCGTTCAAAGTTACACAGAGATAAGTGACTTATAACCGTTTTACACAGTTGCGACCTTTGCAGCATCCCCATGCATTTTGATCATGCAATCAAAATTCAGACGCTTAGCAACTGGTTCATATTTATGACCGTTGCTGTGTCCCAAGGTCATGCAATCCCCTTTTGCAACCTTCTGACAAGCAAAGTCGATGGGGAAGCCAGATTCACTTAACAGTTAGGTTACTAACTTAACAACTGCAGTGATTCGTTTAACAAATGTGGCAGGAAAAGTGGTAAATTGGGGCAAAACTCACTTAACAAATTTCTCAGCCAAATACATTTTGGGCCCAATTGTGATCGTAAGTCGAGGACTATCTGTACTGCCCAATGAGTCTGTTTAACATAATACAATATAATACATAATACAAGTAACATCTAGCTAGGCCTAGAGTGGCTAGAAGAAAATAACATCCTAGTGGAGGAAAAGAGAAGATTTCAACAGGCAGGGTTTCAGGGAGTTTGCTTTGTGTTCAGTTAAGGAATAATACTCTCCCATTTCGTTAAAAAATAGATAGGTAGACCTCAATTTACGACGAGTGGCTTAGCTTAATTTATCATGAACCTCCCCAGGAATATATATGATCCAGTATCGAAGTTACAAGAGCCAGGATGCTCCCCCCTCCATGGTCACATGACCACATTTTGGGCACTCATCAATCAGCCCACATTTATGACTGTTTGCACCTTCCTACGATCATATAATTTCATTTTATGATATTTTTTCTGAAAACCAGGATTTACTTCTGATTTTTGGTAAAACCGGGCCATCGCAAATCATGGGTTTGTTTAGCAACTGCTTCAAAATCGATCACACAAAACTTTATAACTGTCACAACTTGAAACCATAATGGGCAGGATCCATTATGGTCCTAAATCAAGAACTATTTGTTCTCAGTTACCTATGTCAGCTCTTTTGGTTTTGTTGGTAGATCTCAGGCAATCTTAACTGGAAAAAAAAAACCAACAGAGCATCTGCAATAAATAGATAGTTACTGACTCTATTTTATATATATATATATATATAGGTCTTTGGTTGTTCGGGTTTTCTCCCGTGTAAAATTGGAAGTGTCTTGGCGACGTTTCGACGAAGTCTCATTCGTCATCTTCAGGCTTCAGCTTCGTGCTTCTGGGAGCAATGTGTGATCGCAGCTGTTTCTTCCTTTTAACTGCTAGTGGGGGTTTGAACTGATTGGGTGGGAGCTTGGCTGTGCTCTGATTGGATGGGGTTTTTTCTGTGCTCTGATTGGCTGGGGTGTGTCCTGTGTTGGTGGGGGCTTGGTTGTGCTCAGTCTAGTCTGTGCTGCAGGATTTGAGCTGGTGAGCTGCATAGCTGTTGTTTGGCTTTGTGGTGTGCTCCAAGGTATTGGTTACCACCTTTAAAGCGCTCCATGGCTTAGGACCGGGCTATCTACGGGACCGTCTACTGCCGGCCTCTATCTCCCATTGTCCGGTGCGTTCCCACAGAGACGATCTCCTCAGGGTGCCGTCAGCCAAACAGTGTCGACTGGCGGCCCCCAGGGGGAGGGCCTTCTCTGTGGGGGCTCCGACCCAGTGGAACGAACTTCCCCTCAGGCTTCGACAACTACCTGACCTTGGGACCTTTCGCCGCGAACTTAAAACCTATTTATTTCGGATGGCTGGACTAGCTTGATTTTTATCTGTAATTTTGATTGAATGTGATGGGTTTTTAAATTTTTGTAATTTTATGGGGGTGTTTATTATTTTAATTTTTGGGCTAATTTAAATCAGTTTTTTAAGGGTTGTTTTAATTATTGTGTATGTCTATTGTGTATTTTATCTGCCTGTTCACCGCTCTGAGTCCTTCGGGAGAAGGGCGGTATACAAATTAAAATATTATTATTATTATTATTATTATTATAAAGTTACACAGAGATAAGTGACTTATAACCGTTTTACACAGTTGCGACCTTTGCAGCATCCCCATGCATTCTGATCATGCGATCAAAATTCAGACGCTTAGCAACTGGTTCATATTTATGACCGTTGCTGTGTCCCAAGGTCATGCAATCCCCTTTTGCAACCTTCTGACAAGCAAAGTCGATGGGGAAGCTAGATTCACTTAACAGTTAGGTTACTAACATAACAACTGCAGTGATTCATTTAACAAATGTGGCAGGAAAAGTGGTAAATTGGGGCAAAACTCACTTAACAAATTTCTCAGCCAAATACATTTTGGGCCCAATTGTGATTGTAAGTCGAGGACTATCTGTATTGCCCAATGAGTCTGTTTAACATAATACAATAAGTAACATCTAGCTAGGCCTAGAGTGGCTAGAAGAAAATAACATCCTAGTGGAGGAAAAGAGAAGATTTCAACAGGCAGGGTTTCAGGGAGTTTGCTTTGTGTTCAGTTAAGGAATAATATTCTCCCATTTCGTTAAAAAATAGATAGGTAAACCTCAACTTATGACGAGTGGCTTAGCTTAATTTATCATGAACCTCCCCAGGAATATATATGATCCAGTATCGAAGTCACAATAGCCAGGATGCTCCCCCCTTCATGGTCACATGACCACATTTTGGGCACTCATCAATCAGCCCACATTTATGACTGTTTGCGCCTTCCTACGATCATATAATTTCATTTTATGATATTTTTTCTGAAAACCAGGATTTACTTCTGATTTTTGGTAAAACCGGGCCATCGCAAACCATGGGTTTATTTAGCAACTGCTTCAAAATCGATCACACAAAACTTTATAACTGTCACAACTTGAAACCATAATGGGCAGGATCCATTATGGTCCTAAATCAAAGACTATTTGTTCTCAGTTACCTATGTCAGCTCTTTTGGTTTTGTTGGTAGATCTCAGACAATCTTAACTGGAAAAAAAAACCCAACAGGGCATTTGCAATAAATAGATAGTTACTGACTCTATTTTATATATATATATACTTTTTAAATATATCAGTCTGAGAGTGAGATGTACCATCACTGACTCAGCATTTCTCAAATGTAATGCCAGCTAGCAAAGGAGTTAAACAAGGATGCATTTTGCGCCCAGTATTTTTTAAGTACTACATTAACATTGTGGTAAATGCCACTAGCAAGAAAGAGTTTTACACCCTCAAAACTGACTAATAGATCTACCGCCTTACCCAGACAGTGCTGAGCTACTGACACAGAGGCCAGTAGATATCATAAGAGCCATGGAACCATTGGTCCATTTCTGTAGAGAACACTCTTTACATATTATTATTATTATTATTATTATTATTATTATTATTATTATTATTATTATTATTATTATTATTATTATTATTATTATTACTATTACTATTACTATTACTATTATTATTATTTATTATATTTGTATACCGCCCATCTCCCGAAGGACTCAGGGCGGTTCACAGTCAATAAAACAACAGAAAACATATAATACATATAAAACAGCAAAAAGAATAGATAATTAAATTCAGTTGATGCCTTAAAACTTTTAAATACAAATTTAAAACCCATTTAAACCCCTGATTTAAAAACCCCAATTTAAAACTGCGTTCAAGCTAGTCCTGCTCTTCGAAACAGCAACGTCTTCAGCTCGCGGCGGAAGAACCTGAGATCGGGGAGTTGACGAAGCGCCAGAGGGAGCTCGTTCCAGAGGGTAGGGGCCCCCACAGAGAAGGCCCTCCCCCTGGAGGTCGCCAGCCGACATTGTTTAGCTGACGGTATCCGGAGGAGGCCCTCTCTGTGAGAGCGCACTGGTCGGTGAGAGGCTAATGGTGGCATATTAACTATGTGAAAGCAAAAATCATGCATTTTGCAAGGCCTTCAAAAAATTTCACTGGACCTTCAAAGGACACATAATGGAACACTTCCCTCTCCTTGCACCTGAGAGTTGTGCTGTATTATTCAAGGAAACAACATACTCACATTTCTCGGGTTTCTTTGAATGCTCAGAGGAGCTCAATAGTAGTCCACTCTCTCTTTTTGCTCTAGAAGAACCCCAAATATTCTAGCTGCTTTGAAGCCAAGATCTTTTCACAGCATCCCCATATAGTGCAGTTAAATCCAGGTCTCAACTATGAGGAAACCGGAGAATGTTCAAGCTGGCTTCCTAAGAAAATTATTTCAGCTAGGGCTCCTAAAAGACTGCTGTACATTCAGAGGCAGAGTTTATAATAAGGGGATGGCTATGCAGGCTTGGATATTGGCTAAAGGCCAAGAATGTCATTAAGAGCACAATTGGGGCATAACAAATTTAATTTTAAATCAGCATTTCATCTGGCTCAAATTATAAATACCAAACTTGGAGAGCGGGGGAGTTTTTCTACCACTGCAGTTGAGTATCTTACCATCAGCAATGTCAGAGGGAAAAGAGTTTGTCCCTACAGAGATGGGAGTCCTGAATTACCCCCTCTGCATATGACATCTTTTTAAATATTTGTAAATCACTATTTTATCTTCCCTTAGTCTTTTCTTTTGCAAGTTACCAGTAAATGGACAAAACATTTGTGTTAAAAAAATCATTTAAGGCCTTTGTTCCTTTACAAGGTTTATAAAATATTCCAACAGAAGAAAAATCTGAACAGTGTTTAATCCCCTATCTTCATTAATTCTACTTGGAACTGTTCAAAGTGTAGTTTAACTCAGGGGTCACCAATCTTTTGGACCTCAGGGACTACTAAATTCATAATTTTAAATTCCATGGACCACTAATATGATCTGCCTAATGACCAAGTGGGTGGTGGCTAGGTGGTCATGTGACTGGGTGGGCGTGACCAGCTCAATGTCACCCACGTTGAGGGGCACCTCACCAGCCTCTACTCGCCTCCTCATCCAGGCTCCTTAAGGTCCCAGCAGTTGTTGGAGCTAAGCAGCCACCACCAGAAAGAGTTGGCAAAACAGGTAGCTCAGTTCAAATTGGATCTGACCGAGGAGGCTCAGCAGAAGCACCTAACTGAGGACTATGAGCACAGGCTTTCCGAGCAGAGGGAAGACCTGCGGGAGTGCAAGGCCAGGTACCAGCACCTGGAGGCTCATCGGGCTGAGATGGTCAGCCAGTTCCAGGCCATGATGCAGTCCCACTGGACCAGCATTTTATCACCAGTTGTGCTTCCCTCCAGTCTTCACCCAAAGCCCCGTACCAGGAGGCTGAAGCAGACCCCAAGTTGGAATTTCTGCCCCCTTCCAACCCACACAAAAAGACACTGAAGGGGGAGACTTCTCTGCAGCAAAACAAACGTTCATTGCACATATACAGCCCAGGGGCCATAGTTTGAGGACCCCTGATTTAGTGCAATATTAAAAAATGCAAATAATTTTTCTGTGGACCACCAAAATTTTCTCATGGACCACCAGTGGTCCAGGGACCACCAGTTGGTGACTGCTGGTTTAACTCACATAGTTTCCAGATCCAAGATCAACGAGCAGCCAAGAAGTGTCTGTGGCCTTAGAATCTTGCCTCCTTCAGCAGCATAGAGCAGGGGTGAAATTCTACTGGATCGCACCAGATTGAGCGATCTGGTAGCGACCGTGACCAGTAGTTCGGCGATCCGTTAACAATGGTGGAGCAAAGCTCCGCCCACCTGCCTGGCTGTCATTATTTCTTGGTTTTAACCAGAAAGTAAAGTGTTTTTTACCTTCTGCGCATGCACAGAAGGTTTTGTACATGCACAAAAGGTGTCTGTGCGCGTGTGTGGCACGTGCACTTTCAAGCCGGTAAGGAAGGTAAGTAGATTTCACCCCGATGCAGAGTCTTGTAGCAGGAAATTCAATATGTATGATTTTGTCTTAGCCACAGGGGTTGTAAACCATGGTTCATATACTAACATGATGTGCTTACATTCACAACTTAGGAAAGAAATTCACCAGAGAGTAGTAGTCCGTCACTGCTCTGAAGAACAAATATGAGATGCTAAGTCTGTCCTAGAGGAATTTCTACTTTTATCAGCAGAATATCTTAGCCTGAGAACTGGTATCTCTAACAATTGAGATAGGATTGGCTTCTTTCTTGGAGCAACCATTTTCCTAATCTCTAACAGTTCAGCAATGAGGGACCCTCTTGCCTTGGGACATAGCTTAGCCCAGGGGTCTCCAACCTTGGCAACTTTAAGTCTGGCAGACTTCAACTCCCAGAATTCCCCAGCCAGTTTAAAGTCTGCCAGGCTTAAAGTTGCCAAGGTTGGAGACCCCTGGGCTAAGCTATGCACATGTTAAAGAGTTCTGTACCTGTCCTTTGGATTCTGCTGGACTAAGTAGGTAAGTTGCTAAGTTTTTCAAAGCACTTTGCTGCCTGAGACGAAGCATAAAATTGTTCCAGTGCTACCTCTCCCCCCCTCCACTCAGACTAACAAGTAGCATCTTTTGTGACAAAGACCCTTAGTGATAGCCAAGCAGACCAGCTAAGCAAAAATACTTTGTTCCTACTGTGACACGAACTCAGGAGGAGTGGCTCAAGGGAGGTAACTGCTGCTTTTGTTCTGCTTAGGGCAGTCAGATCCACTGTGGATTTTTGTAGTCCATTGCATTTGGAAAGAAACAGATTATAGGCTGATCCAGTACAGGCACTTCTGTTGCCTTGATAGTTATCAAGTCATGTGTATCTGTATACAGCTTTAAAAAAAAAATCATCTGATATGAATAACAGGCTTCAAACATCACACTAAATCATTCTGTATTAATCATGGTTTTTAATGAGGCTCAAGTGGCTGGGTTCCCACATTGCCAAAAGGCATGGTTTACAGTAGCTGAGTCACAAACAGCTGGGTTTATCCAGTGTTAGAACTATACAAACCATATTATGGCCTAGACTGGTGAATCTGAGTTTTTTCTAGGTTTATTTGCCTGTTTTTTTCACTGCTCTGGAGTTGAACTAAGTTGATATGAGACTTAGTTATTTAAATATAATTCTCAACTGTATTTATGAAACTAGGGGAAACTTTAAGAGACAGAAAACAATGAATTCTCCCTTTGCATATAGTTTATTTTCCTCTGTTCTTCCCTATGTATTGTTCTGATAAGCTCCAAAAATGGAAATGAAATTTGATTTTATGGTCTGAAATCATATCACTCTAAAATGCAAATACATGCCAATGCTGAATTTATTTTGACTATAGAACACGGAAATGTTGATTGCTTTAGACTGAAATTGCAATGCTGCACTTCACATGGTCAGTTATAACCTCAAATAAAAAATAACTAATCTAACATCCTCGACACCCAAAATAAATCCAGCCTTATTAAGTTTGCTTTGCTCCAATTCTATTATATCAAAATCTCGCTATACAGTGCAAGATTAGCCTTTATCTTTATTTTGAAGTAAAAGATAGCCTTTAATATCATTTTTTAAACTATTTGCAGGTTCTTAAAAATGATTATGGTATTATTCTACATACTTGTTCAAAGTCCTTTTGAAGACAGGATAATCCAGCATCTTTTTTGTATTCCTAGTCTTGAAAAGATACTGAAATTATGGTACTAGGATATTATGATTATTATTTTAAAGAATTCCAATACACAATGCCTATTCACTAGATTATTATTGCGCAAAATACATGGTTGGGAAAACTGCTAGTGATAGAATAGTTAATATAACACTGATTAAAGGAGGCCTTTAGGCCCAATGTCATACTGAGAACACACTGGATACAAATCAGATAGATTTGTATGTAATGCATTGTAATAATCCAACCTACAATTCACAATTCAATGTATTAAATAAATTAAAATATTATTATTATTATTATTACTGGGCCGGAATAGCTCAGGCTGTAAGGAGCCTGTTATTAGAACACAGTAGCCTGCAATTACTGCAGGTTCAAGCCGGGCCCAAGGTTGACTCAGCCTTCCATCCTTTATAAGGTAGGTAAAATGAGGACCCAGATTGTTGGGGGGGCAATAAGTTGACTTTGTAAATATACAAATAGAATGAGACTATTGCCTTATACACTGTAAGCCGCCCTGAGTCTTCAGAGAATTATTATTATTATTATTATTATTATTATTATTATTATTATTATTATTATTATTATTACATGTATACAGAAAACTCTTGAGTAAATTTAATCAATCAAATGGTGCATGTAAAATTATCTTTGGAATGATATTAGCTTGAAGGTGACAATGGTTGATAGGTGACTGAATGAGAAACAAAAGGACAGGTCTAGGCAGTAAGCGGATATTCACATATTAATAAAGTATTGCTCTCCCCTCCACTGGCAAGAAAGAGCATTGCATCTTAAAACGGTCTATCACAGTGATGGCGAACCTTTTAGACATCGAGTGCCCAAACTGTGCATGCACGCGCGCCCAAACTGAAAGGCACGCACAAACACGCATGCACGAGCACGCATGCACAGCAGAGACCTGAAGACCAACTGGCCGGCGGGAAGCGGGGCATCCCAACACCAACAGCTTGGCAAGAGACAAGATGTTTCATGTGCTTCTGTTTCATCATTTGCAGGGAAACAAGCTTCCGAAAGAAACGCCAGAGATCTGACCTGGAGTGACTGTGCGCGTGCCAGCAGAGAGGGCTCTGCATCCACCTCTGGCACGCATGCCATAGGTTCACCATCACGGGTATATCAGAATCATACAGGCAATCCTCACCAGTAGCAATGAGGGATTGGCAATTTTGTTGCTAAGCAGCAAAATAATTGTGACATCACATGGTCATGCCCTACCTGTATTAGTTTCAGCTGTGGTTATCAAGTGAGGAACTCGAGCAACTTGCAACTTCCTGCCGGCTTTCCCACTGACTTTGTCAGACACAAGTTGTGAAGGGCACAAAAGACAGTTGTGACTGCAGGATGCTACAATCATTCCAAATGTGCATTGACTGCCAAGCTCTTCAATCATGATCATGTGACTTTGGGTGGGTGCAATAGTAGCAATTTTAAGGACTGTTTGCAACATTTTGTTTTCAACGCCACTGCAAGTTCAAAATTGCTGAATCAGCAGTCAATAAGCAAGAATTACTATGTTATATCAGGATTGTTTGTAAGTTTCTCTTTTCAGAATAATTGACACATTTCCCCAAGTTTTTCATAAAAGTTTAATAACAGTACAAAATACAAGAAAAGCCATTTGTTCCACACGTACCAGAGACAGTCACTAATATGCTAACAATTGTCAGCTATGTGCATGAGTACAAAGAGCAAATTCTCTACTTTTGCCAAGGTTAATAGACTAGATAGTCAATATGCCATTCTATAATCCACTTATTCAGATCCACACGATCCAAACTAAAAGACTTATGAAATGAGGCAGTAAACTAATCTGTTCACAAAATGGCTACTCTTTAAATAAGAAATGGCAAAGATTGCTCTGTCATATGTTACAGTATACTTTTTTTTTGTACAAAACACAACATACATTTATTTCTGTTTGGAGAAATACTCTTTACTCTGCTTGACATCTGGCTTGATAGTGTCACTTCCAGGTTGCCAACCAGCTGGGCACACTAAAGAAAATACATTTTAAGTTATTGGGTCATATAAAAAAACCTGAGTTGCATGTTCATAACTAGATCAATACCCCCAACCTTGCAGAAAGGAAGAGTTGCAGTTTACAGTATCAGAATTGTATTGATTGGAAAAACCCTGTTGCACAGGGTGATTTGGGCCAATAATTATTCTGACCATAAACTGCAACTTTCATATTCTCAATTAGAACACATTTTTAGCAATACTAGATTGTATATCTTTAGTATCATAACTAACCATTATTCAGTATGATAGAATTTAGACTTAATATTACTGAATAAGTCACAAGCACCTGAGTTCATACACTACACTTTTCATAAACTGGAACAGGTGCAATACCAGATCCAGCTAGGAATCCTGTCTCATCACATCTGCTGAAAATCAGCAACATGGGCTTCTAATATTTTGAGATGGGAAAGATCACATTCTAAGTATTAATATTTAAAAACACTCAGAACCTCCTCCAAGATAGAAGAATAGAAAAGTTGAGCCTTCTCCAAGCGACATGGAAAACAAGCAGTAAGCTGATATTCTGATAATAAATTTATTTCATTTATTGTGCAAATTACATGTGGCATTCTGTGCTACTAAACTTCGTTTGCACTGATTTTAGAGAATGTAAACTCCAACATATTTTTACAATGGTGAATAAACTTATCCTCAACCTTTAAAGATTTTGTTTTTCATTGGAAGTCACTCCATCAAAGTTAGCCTAAAACTTGTACCACAAATGAATAATTTTTTTGTAGTGTATCTATGCACCCAACCTTATCACCTGACATCTTAATCATAAAAATACAATCCAGGTGGCAGCTGCAATCTATTTTTAATGTAAGGGAAAAGTGCTAAAATTTCTCAAGTATTCATATCTATGTAATTTACATAATTCTGAAAATATTTTTTGCTATGCAGACAAAAAGTTAGTACTATATTTTTTTTCTTCTGTTCCATCAACTCAGTGTCTCAATTTCTAACCTGACCCTAATCACTACACCAAACTGGCTCTCAGTGCATGTTCTGGCTAACCAATTCATTTTATTTCCTGCTTTACCAATATAAGTTGGCAAATATAAAGTTTTGTATAAAATTTCCGTAAATTTTGTATGCTGCTAGAGCTAGAGCCCACTGGGAGTTATGAGGCCAATACATTTTTAAAAATTATAACTAATCTCACCTTCTCCATTTTTGTCTGTAAACTGAAAAGCCTGAACTAGCCTGAGTGTCTCATCAACTGAACGACCAACAGGCAGATCATTGATTGTGATCTGGCGCAAGATCCCCTTTTCATCGATGATAAAGAGGCCCCTAAAATAGGAAAAAGGTAATTTAAAAAGTTAGAGGTTGTGCAAACACCAATTCAACTTTCTCTGAATTTATTTTTAGAATGCAATTCAAAGCAAATATCAAATATAAGGCAGTCATTCCTGCATGTGCTATGTGAAACAATAAGCTTCTTGCAGAATTCTTTAGCTTGAATAGTATTAGAAAAGAAACAATAGGTGAGATAATGAACCTTGCCTAATATTATTCATCAAACTTGTATAGCTGCCCAGAACTAGAAGGCAGAGAACCAATTCAAATCATAATACAAACACTATTTAAAATAACAAACATTGAACATTGTTTGTTCAATGAACCATCTAAAACATTCATCCATCATCCACCCTGTGCCAGAACTTTTTACATCCTGGTCCCTATGCACCTGGAGCGAAAGTCAGGTTTTCACAGCTTTTCTAAAAGCCAAAAGAATCAGCACCATCTATATCTTTATTTATTTTATTTATTCGAATTTTTATACCGCCCTATCTCCCGAAGGACTCAGGGCGGTTCACAGCCAGATAAAAACATGCAAATAATACAAGTAAAAACAACAATTAAAAAACTTATTAATTAGGCCGAATTAAAAATATCACTAGAATAAAATAATATAAAACCCCATTAAAAACTAAATTTAAAAACTAAAACCCTAGGCTAGCCCTGCGCAAATAAATAGATGTGTCTTAAGCTCGCGGCGGAAGGTTTGAAGGTCAGGAAGTTGACGAAGCCCTGGGGGAAGCTCGTTCCAGAGGGTGGGAGCCCCCACAGAGAAAGCCCTTCCTCTGGGTGTCGCCAGTCGGCAGTGCCTGGCGGACGGCACCCTAAGGAGTTCCTCTCTGTGAGAGCATACGGGTCGGTGGGAGGCGATCGGTGGCAGTAGGCGGTCCCGTAAATAACCCGGCCCTATGCCATGGAGCGCTTGGGGTTAGGGGGCTGGGGTGAGGCTATTCTATAAAGGCAGGCACGATGACAGAGAAAGCATGTTTCTAAGACCCCCGTCAGACAACATTCTTTCACTAGGGGGGACTCATCCATGCCCATCCTGCATTGCAGGAACTATCCACCACCTGGAATTGCACCTGCAAATCTACTGAGAGCAGCACAGGTTACACACCACAATTACCAAGGTGTATTCAAATGCACTCACTGCACACAGACACTCCGCTACTGTATTCTGAACTAAATGTTTTCAAATGCTTTTCATGGGCACCAATTTACAGCATACTGGAATAGTCACTTGGGAGGTGACTAAGGCAGTAATGTCACTACAACTCAACCAGCCATGAAAAATATAAGAACATGTTTTATTAGATTTTTGCTCTGCCTTTACTTTTTATCAGTTCAAGGCGGTGTACATATTTAATGCTCTTGCCCCCATTTTTCACATAGACCCAAGAGAATGACTGGCCTCAAGTCACCTAGCTGGCTTTCATGCCTAAGGAAGAACTACAACTCATTCTTTCAGTTTTGATTTTTTTTTTTCCTGCTGAAACAAACAGAACTCCAGGCAAAGTTTCCACATATTATAAGGAATTAGTTTACATTCCTTATACATTACATACATTTCTTACATAGCTAATTCTTCCTACAAAGGGAAGCAAGCATTCTATCTGAACTTGGTAATGTACAGATACATTGCAACTAGGTAAATGTAGACTTGAAAACGGGCTAAATGATGACGGCATTTAAACATAAGTATTGATAGCTTAAAACCATGAACTAACTATTGAAGATCAGCAAAATCTTTGTTAACACAACAACAATTCAATGCGAGTGAATTTAATTTTAAAAAATTATCTGAAGGGGGAAATAGGTCATTTGCTTGAAGAATACAAATCAGAGGAAGATTGTTACATTACCTGAAAGAAATGCCTTCATCGTCCTTTAGTACACCATAATCCTTAGCAATTAGACGTTTTGTGTCAGAAACCAGAGGAATGCGCATGCTGCCTAGTCCACCCTGCTTTTTGGGAGTGTTGATCCTTTAGGAAAAGTTCAAGAAAGAGTTCAAAAATTGGTATAGTTTTTCAAATAAATACTTTTAAAATGATCAATCACAACTGGAGCACCAATGTGCAAATATAAAGTATTTTAGCAACTTTAACAATTGCAAAGAGGCAGAGATCCAAAACTATCCTCCTTAGTTTTAGTCTTTGGCAGATTACCAAATGTCAGTTCCCATTATATGAATACAGTGGAAACTTTTTGGGTGGTGCAATCCAACTGCCCTTGTGCAATATAAATTGCCACAAAAATTCAACAGATCCTTGGTGTTAATAGAGCTACTAGGAGATGGCAGAAACAAATAGGTCCATTTAGTGTAAGCTTTAACAGACTCTAAAAATCTTTAAAGCTCCGCATGTTTGTGACAGTTATTCAGAGACTCGCTTCTTTTTCACCTATCAGTTTTGCAAGTTATTAAGCAGGAATTAGGTTTCATCTCTTCTATATATGAATTGCTTAGTACATGAAATGACATTAGAAATAAGTTAAAGCTTGCTGATGAAATCACTTCAGGGCAGTTGTTCATTTCACTTGCACCAATGTCTTCCAACCTTTTCATTAAGTGTAAACCACACTAAACTCAAAGGTTTTGATTTGAACAGAAACACACAGGTTTCTACCATTATCAGAAAAAGCTCTTTGACAGGATGAAAGCCCCAAACCCAAAGATTCTTACCAGGCTAGATGGCAAAAGTGAGAATCAACAGAAGCACCAATCACCTCACAATTTATCTTCTTGAATTCATCAGAACGGTCACTGAATGAAATAATTTCAGTTGGGCAGACAAAGGTGAAATCAAGTGGATAGAAGAAGAATACAACGTATTTCCCTAGGAAAAAGTTGAAAAAGGTGGTCAACAGCACAGAAACATTTTTTTCATAGTCAAATTGGTACAATTACAGCAAGATATACAGTAATTACTAAGGCTGTGCATAAAATGCAAAGTGTTTTGAAACCAAAACAAACCAATGTATTCTACAAGTTCTGCCAGAACCATTCTGGATTTGCCATGGGGTGGCTGAAACAAAACTCAGTGGTCAATTCAAGTCTTTTGTTCTGTCCTTATACTTTCACTACCTTTGAGCAATTCCTGCCCTATATTAATGTATTAATCAGAACAAAACAGCCTCATTCCATTCAGAATTTGGACCAAAATTTCCAAAAACCTGCATTTTAAGTCAGCCACAGAACATCCAAAAGCATGCACAGGATGATTTTGCACAATACCAAATCCTGTATTCCAAAATTCAAATATTAGAGCAATTTTATGGCATCTCTGCAGATGTACTCATTGCTAAACAGCACAAAAGATATCTGGTACAACTGAGAATGCTATGTAATCAAAAGTTCTCCTTACTGCTAACCATATTTGTGGGTGCTTCATACACAACTCTATAAAACAATAGGGGCCTATACCTCATGCAAGTTTCAGCATAAAAATATCAAACTCCAGAAAAGGTAGTGTATTATTCCTTCACTAACCAATTATGCTACATACTTACCAATTGCCAGCACAATTCAGCTGCTGGCTATCAGCTGCAGTAACTACTTAAGGCCAAGGTAAGTTAAAGCAGGTGCTATCAATATAGTGCCTCCCCACACACTTCAATTCTCTGTTATCTCAACATTCAAAAACAATCTAAAGCCATATATCTGTATTAATGTGCTGAGGGCCACAATGTTGCCAGATAACTTAATCTAGATTTATTCAGTGGACTTCCACTTTCAAATAGATTCCTGGAAGCATCAGGTTCTTGTTTCTCCGCTGCCAAATAAAATTTGGCCAAGTCATAATCAGCATAGCATTTTGACACTGAGCAGCCTTTCCAACCACAATTAATATCAAGTAAAAGGGGAACTGGCTTGTTTTGCTGTTGGGATTGTGCTTTTCCTGCCAAAGGCATTAGAATATTGGCTCTCAGAGATGCTCTCCTGAAATCCAGCCTTGAGACCAAGTATAGTAGACAGGATGAAGTAAACCATATCTTTTTCTTTCCTCCTCTATCTATATCGAAGTATATCTATGACAAAACCGATTGCTACAATTCTCTCATGATTTGACTGGTGAGACAAGCACACCACATCCTCCATGTTTCTTATATGCAAACTGCCTACTATATTCAGCTGGCTAATTTAGGCTTCAAGTGGACGCCTCACCCATAATTTAAATGTTCCATGCCCATGCATAATACATTTTGTTACAAACCAGCTGTGAGATGCTCAAACTGTATTTTTGCAACCTTAAACAGAATTATTTCAGAAGCAAAGATCCTGTTTTTGGACCAAGATCCTATTTATCTACATAATGTTCTACACCACCACCTCCTCCAATCCAACAAGCTTTGTTAGACTTACCTTTGTAGTCAGAAAGTTTAATATCTTTGAACTGCCCATCTGGCATTACTGCTGTGGCTTTGAAGTCTGGGGCTGGTTTCCCAATGAAAGCATTTCCCGAGGACATTGTGACTGAAGCTTGAGAGAGAGAGAAATAATCAGATGATGTTTTGCTAGGTATCACTTGAAACAGCAGTGATAATGCAGCTGGCCAAGCTATTCAGAACCTCAGAAATTTTAGAAGCTGAAATTTAATGGCCTAAAAAATGGTCTTAAGCCTTTAAAAAATAATTCATATTAGAATTCCCCAATTACCAATTACCCAAACTACAGATTAATATTCTTTTGTTAATACAGATTTCCTGAATATAGGACAGCATTTTTTCTACATTTATCAACCATCAACTGGGATAAGAGTATGGCCTAAGAAACCATATATTTTATCTGGCTTAGTTCCTAAAATCAACTGTTCTTTATACAGTACATCCTTCTGCTACTCTTATGCAGCTATAGATTTTGCAATCCCTAATCTTATCAAGCACAAGCACAAACTTCTGGCATAATTACCACAGATTTTAAGACTCAGCATTGTAGACAAATAGTATTTGCAGATTCCCATAACAATATCAATTCAAGTTATACGTTCAAGGCAATAATCTGTATCAAGTATAGAAAACACAACTAAATCTAAATTAGCTTTACCCAAGATGAACCCCTTCAAGCCCCATAATTCTCAGGTGTTGCTGTATTGGCCATGAAAGAAAATGTATGTAATATATAAGTACTCCCAATGTTCCAAACCCTGGGGAGTTAAGAGTACAATTTGACATAATCCAAAAAAAGTTCACTCTGTACATTTGTGCAAGCTAGACATTAGATTCTGAAACAATTCTGATTATTAAAGCCAGCAAGTTTAAAGAAAAATCTTAAGGGCAGTCTTTAAACAATCCAAGTTCAGATGGGAATAGATTTCGTTTTCGGTTATGTAATTACCGAAAATTGAAACTCTTAAAGAGGAAGTAAGTTCATGAAGTTCATGAATTTTCACCATGCCACGGCTGTTGTAAATTTTACGTCTCAAATTCCAAGGAGTTCAATGACATTTTTCTCCAATTCCGTTTGGAAAGATTGCAGCCCTTTTATCACGTTTTATCCTTAACTGCAAGCACGAACGAACTTGCACATCGCGCTAATCTTCGAATTGCTAAAATGTTCCGTAGCCATCAAGTGAAACAGGCGAGATCGAAAACAAACCACCCTGGATCTTTAATTAGAACACAAATAGATCAAAATGCCTAGCAACCCCCAAGGAGCTCTTAAGAAGCCCGAGTCGTCCGCTTCTAGCCAGAGCAGCCGAGCGTCTCTGGCAAAGGAAACTCGCCTTAACGGTCTCCTTGTTTAAATAGCCCACTGTTAACCTCCAGCGATTCAACCGCAACATCGTTACAAGAAATGCAAGACGCGCAACTTAATGTAATAATCTAAGAGGCAGCGCAATCCGTGCCCGCAATCCGTGCAGATAACCGTCTTTCGGTTGTTTCAACCAGATTTTTTCTCTCTTTCGCCTCCGCCCAGGTGAAGCCAAGAGGCACCTGCTGCGAGAAAGCCAGCAAAAACTTCCAACACTGCTTTCATTATTTAAAAAAAAAAGTATCCCTGCTTCTCCAACATGCAATAAAATATCACCGAAAGCTATGTTTTTTTTTTCTTCCCCCTTGCTTGTGGAGAAGCTATTCCACAAATCCAACCCGGGCTATGAAACGCACCTCCCGCCACCCCGGCTCTCACCCAGCTGCAGTTACCTCCTAAAGCGAATCAAGAGAAAACTCTTCAAGAACTCGACCAGTACAAGATAGGAAGAAAGAAAGGCGAGTTACCTGATTTTATACCCTCCGAAATCTCGCGATAGAAGTGACGCAAAGCCGGTAATCCTACCGGTTGGCTCCTTTTCCCGCTCGCTTCCCGCCCTTTGCTAGGAGCTGCAGCGCCAGCATGACTTTGCAGGTTTGCTCTTCCACGGTGCTCGCCTTGCATGGTTGTCTAGTAAAACATCAGATTAAAATTCGGAGTGATAAATGAATTAATAGAATTCAGAGCAGTCTGGCCGGTTTTTTGTGCTTCTTCCTGTCTGGGGGAAAGCCCTCCTCCTCCGAGTGGTTCTTTCGGCGCCCATATCAAATTTTGCTAACAGTGTTGCTAAGTAATTAGATGTCACTGCTTACCAACATCTTATTGTGTAATCAATGTAAATAAAAAATGCAAAGTCATGACGAATCGGCCTTTTTCTAAATAAAAAGAGACATTTGTATTTTACATCAGACCAAAGGTGCTTTCTTTCAAAAGGTAAGAAGACTTTCTTGTTTTGCTAGAAGACATTTCGCTTCTCATCCAGGAATCTTGTTCAGTTCTGACTGAATGGTGGAGAATAGGATTTATATTCCTTGTGGTCATGTGGTCCTTAGCTTCCTTTCTGAGAAGGGTTGAGGTCCCTTTGGAGGTTTATCTCTGCCCTCAGGGTCACTTGAATCCTTTCATTCTCCACCATTCAGTCACAACCGAACAAACTTCTTGAATGAGAAGCGAAACATCTAGCAAAACAGGAAAGTTCAGTTGCCTTTTGAAAGCTTTGGAATAACCATGACCTGGGCAATTGAGAATCTGCATAGACATCACACGTCAGCATTCTTAGCTTGGTTTATAGTTAAGCATCTCTTAAAAGCAATTAATTGTGTTTAAGACCCAAGGTAATTTGGTTCAGTTCAGGTGATAATGCTATCATCTTGAAAAATAGTAGATTGTGCTAATTTACCTCAGTTGAATCATATTTTACTGAAATAACCAAACCTAGGTTGCAGTGTATGCTAACGGATCACACAACAATACAAATTAGCAGCTATATTTAACCTTGAATATTGAAAATGGTATGCAAAATTATTAAGTTCCTTAACTAACCATAGTAGCCAAATTCACATGAGGACGCAATCTGACTTCTAGTATCTAAAAAGATGTCTCTTTTATGCTCTATGTGGTGGGAGCATGGACATGGGAAACCTCAGCACTGAAGGATGAAATAAATTACTGGCTGACATCTTATATTCTGGTGATTTTAAATAAATTGGAGTTACACACTTTCAGTCAGAAGATCATTTTATGTACTACTTGAAAAAGAAAAGCAACAAAAGAATGGTACTGCTTTCATAGTTGAAAAATATATAGCAAAGACAATATTTGGGTACCATGCAGTCAGTGACTATTACCAATTAGACTTCTTAGAAACCCTTTGATATGACAGTTATTGAAGCTTATGCTTCAGATACTGATGCAAAAGAGCAAGGAAGGATTGATGAGTATTATGATCAAGTTCAACCTGAAATTGACAGAATATGCACATTTATGGTGCTTGTGATAGAGACTATAATTCCAAGGTGGGAAAATATAAAATATAATTGGACTGGGAAATTAACCAGGACAATGACATACCAGTTTATTTCCAGAATTTCCAATTATTTATTGCTAACAAAATTTCTTTATTGCTAAGAATCAAAATGAAATCTAACTACAGGTAGTCCCTCACTTATGACAATAATTGGGACTGGAAATCCAGTTATCTTTATAGTCATAAATCAAGGTAACCTGTGAGTGGAAGCAATTTTCCAGCTTTTCCCACAGCAATTCCATTTGTTTAAATCCATTTGTTTAAATTTGAAAAGTATCTTGAAACTTTTGTTGCAAAATGCAGCAGTTAAGCAACAGTATAGTTACATAATGACAATGCTGTATTAAACAAATCAAGATCTCAACTAATCAGATTAGCAGGAAACATTTTTATAAGGCTACAGCCATAAATTCAGCTGTTGAATATGTAGGAAAGGGCTATGGAAAATTCTTCCCAGTACATTGGGTTCTATTCGCCTAGTACTTAAAAAAATGACAAAATTGTATCTTTTTTAAACCAATATTTTAGTGTCTATTGTAGGAAGTTAGCACCCACCCCTCTCCTAGGAGAATGAAATATTTTAGGAAATATTAAAAAGGGCAGAAGATTATATTTCCCTGGATAAGAAATAGAGAAACATGTTTTAAAGACAAAGCAGCTTCCTGACTCCCCCCACTTTTGTCAATGGACCATCATCTGCAACACAATAGGACCCATCTAGCAACAGAAACTCACCACATGGCACCTGGGAAGTTTACATCAGCCAGGAAGGCTAGCTAAGACCCCCATCCCCTTGGAGTGTGACAACCAATCAGGATACTCTTCCTGTGCACCAGAAAGTTCAAAGCTCAGAGAAAGCATAAAGCCAGGGAGTGTACAGCATCTCATCCCTTTTCTGTTCAGGAACTCAAGCCATGTGATCCTGACCACCATTAAACCATCTTTCCAAGCAGTCTCCATGTTTCCAGTGTCTTTTTCCCCACTTGGAACTGAACCCAGATGGACATTTCTTCCAACACTGTCTTAAGTAATTTTTATTTTTAATTGCATTGATATGGATTTTTGTCTTTTATTTGTTGTTATAAGTTGCCTTACGTTTTAGTATAAACAGAAGAATGCATACCATTAGGTATATTCCACCCAATATATACGGTCAGTAAAAATAAATAAGCTATATAACATGGTTTACAAACCAAAATGGGTAGCACAGTAAAGTTTTTTCCTATTGCTGAATTAAATTGCAATCTTCTGATCTTGAGTTAGCAGAAAATTATGTTACCATAAAATATAACATTCCTACTACTAATCCCTATCTGACATTCATTGCCTTTTGTTTGGGCATGTTTGTGAACTGACATTCTTATTTTGTATATGTGCATGTTGTGCAAAGCAATTAGTTTGATCCTCTGAATTTGTTATCCTCTCTTATTTCTAAGTATCACCAACGAGCACAAAACTGCTAACACTTAGGAGGGTATACATTTGGACAAGTGACTTCACCCACTCCTCCTTCTGTACAGCAAAACAAGAGAACTGGGATCTTCTTGCCAAATTCACAAGTTTCCTGAACTGCTGTTTAGTATACTTGTGCAGCTTTGAATTAAGTCAAGGTTTGGGGGTTGTGGAACAGCTCTTCAGCAGGCTTGTTTGGATTAGGTGTTTCAAACCACTGTTTTCCCTGTTTTCAGAGTATGCCAGTCTTTGAAAACCCAGCAGCTCCCCAGCTCTTTCTATGCGAAAGACTGGGGTAGAAAAGTGTCTGGGCCTCAGATTGAAGAAATATCTATATCAGCCAGCAGTGGCTAATAGACCCTAGGTTAATCCAATCCCATATGATTTATCTGAGAGTATTACCAACTGTCTGAGGAATAAAGTCTGTCAGATTTGACACACCTGGGAATTGCTATTGGATACTCTTAGCCTAAGAAGAAAAAACTACTTTTAACACCTGTATAGCAAATAACAACTTAAGTTTGTCTCATGCATTAGATAAGGACAAAATGAAGGCAGCATCACAGGTACATGGCATAAGAAAGACAATTCCTTTATTAAATTTATGTAAAGAAAGGCCCTAAGCCAAAATAAAGCAAACCATATTAAAGTGCAATACAAACTACTTTATGAAATTTACCATGATTTACCTGTGATGAAAATGGGAGTTTCATATAAGATATTTTAAAGTTATAGAAAAGTGGTTTATTTCTAAATTACCGGCTGGAACTAGGTACATAAAATACTAATTTAAATCTGTGTCCAAAATGGAAATTATTGAAATTAAATTTCCCTATAAAAAATTTAATCCCAAATTATTGGGGGCTGTTAATATGTGATGAGAAAAAGGTTCAGAAGCATATTGCATAATATGCTTAGTTATGGTAAATTCCCACCTTAGGCATAAAAGCTGGATGATCTTGGGGCAGGCAGTCTCTCTCAGGCCAAACCACCTTACATAGTTATTTTTCTGGGGTAAACAGGAAGAGGAAACAGTGTTATGTATGTTCAGCACCTTGAGTTATTTGTAAAGTAATAAAAATGGGATAAAAATATAAGTTCGTTCAACCATTATTGACAATATTTGATTTCCTATGTTTTCATGATTTACCAAACTATAAACCAAGCACAGTGATTGGATTTATACAACACACTGAATACTATAGCGCTATCATTGCTATAAATGTGGTTCAATATGTTACGGAAATATAGTTTGAATCAAGGTTCACAAATATAGTTTAATTATGCTTTGTTAAATTGTGTCACATATAGTTTGGAAACATGTCACATATAGGTTGGAAACATATCCTGCAGTTGATAGACAATGGCTAAAATTATGATGATGATGAGAAACTTAACCATTGAATGTAGATTCAAAAGCACTTTTTATTGCATATACCCTGTTTTCCCCAAAATAAGACATCCCCTCATAATAAACCCAATCGGGATTTTGAGCACATGGCAACAAGGCCAAGTGCTTATTTTGGGGTTCAAAAAATATAAGACAGGGTCTTATTTTTGGGGAAACACGGTACTACTTATGATTTAACTCATCATGCTATATCTCATGACTAAACTCTATCATTAACAACAGTGGAAATTAAATCTTGTATTTGGATTCAGGGTGATGAATTGACAAAATTAACCCAAAAGTAATTCATTTCCTATCTAATAGCAACCAAAACAATCTGGAACTCAACACACTCAAAACTGTAGAAATGGTGGTAGACTTTAGGAAAAACCCTTCCATACTTCCACCTCTCACAATACTTGACAACACAGTATCAACAGTAGAAACCTTCAAATTTCTGGGTTCTATCATATCGCAAGATCTCAAATGGACAGCTAATATCAAAAACATCATTAAAAAAGGACAACAAAGAATGTTCTTTCTGCGCCAACTCAGTAAGCTCAAACTGCCCAAGGAGCTGCTGATACAGTTCTACAGAGGAATTATTGAGTCTGTCATTTGCACCTCTATAACTGTCTGGTTCGGTTCTGCAACCCAACAAGAAAAACACAGACTTCAGAGGATAATTAGAACTGCAGAAAAAATAATTGCTACCAACTTGCCTTCCATTGAGGACCTGTATACTGCACGAATCAAGAAGAGGGCCGTGAAAATATTTGTAGATCCCTCGCATCCTGGACATAAACTGTTTCAACTCCTACCCTCAAAACGACGCTATAGAGCACTGCACACCAGAACAACTAGACACAAGAACAGTTTTTCCCCGAAGGCCATCACTCTGCTAAACAAATAATTCCCTCAACACTGTCAGACTATTTACTGAATCTGCACTACTATTAATCGTTTCATAGCTCCCATCACCAATCTCCTTCCACTTATGACTGTATGACTATAACTTGTTGCTGGCAATCCTTATGATTTATATTGATATATTGATCATCAATTGTGTTGTAAATGTTGTACCTTGATGAACGTATCTTTTCTTTTATGTACACTGAGAGCATATGCACCAAGACAAATTCCTTGTGTGTCCAATCACACTTGGCCAATAAAATTCTATTCTATTCTATTCTATTCTATTCTATTCTAATACCTAGTCATTGTTTAGTGGAAGTCTTTTAAGAGTGACAAGTTTAGGAACTATTTTTTTTAAGTATCTTGAATTTTGAATGATTGTTTTAAGAAATGTTAATGAGTAATAATAATAATATTGTGTTAATAATATTACAGTTAGGCTTCCCAATCTGCATATTTTCTATTGAAATTTTAATTGTATTTGTTTCATTTTATGTGTAAGTTATTACAAACACAATGATAAAATAAACAGGAAATAAATTGGTTGTTTGCTATCAACCATTACATCATGCAACTAAAAAAAGAACATTGACATATTTTTACTATATGAAAACCTATAACCTTTTTTACTCCAATATCTTAGCTAGATTCATACAACATGGTGAGTTATGAATATTTAGTAAACTTTCATTAAATAGGTCACAATTTTCTGGGTTGACATTCTATACTAAATTAAACCAAAAACTATTCTTTAATATGCTTCATAAATCTAGCCATTAAATAAGTATTTATTTATTTATTTATTTATTTATTTATTTATTTATTTATTTATTTATTATTCAAACTTATATACCGCCCTATCTCCCAAAGGACTCAGGGCGGTTTACAGGCATGTAAAAACATCAATATACAAATTAAAATAATCATTAAAAAACTTATTCTAATGCCCAATTATTAAAAATAGAAATATAAATATTAAAATCAATTTAAAACCCCTCTAAATTTAAAATCTAAGCCAGTCCTGCACAGATAAATAAATGTGTCTTGAGCTCGCGACGGAAGGTTCGAAGATCCGGAAGTTGATGGAGTCCTGGGGGGAGTTCGTTCCAGAGGGCGGGAGCCCCCACAGAGAAGGCCCTTGCCCTGGGCGTCGCCAGACGACACTGCCTAGCTGACGGCACCCTGAGGAGTCCCTCTCTGTGAGAGCGCACGGGTCGGTGAGAGGTATCTGGTCGCAGCAGGCGGTCCCGTAGATAACCCGGCCCTATGCCATGCGCAGCCGCATTCTGGACTAACTGTAGCCTCCGGATGCCCTTCAAGGGAAGCCCCATGTAGAGAGCGTTGCAGTAATCCAGGTGAGACGTCACGAGAGCGTGAGTGACCGTGCATAGGGCCTCCCGGTCCAGAAAGGGGCGCAACTGGCGCACCAGGCGAACCTGGTAGAACGCTCTCCTGGAGACGGCCGTCAAATGATCTTCTAGAGACAGCCGTTCATCCAGGAGGACGCCTAAGTTGCGCACCCTCTCCATCGGGGCCAATGACTCGCCACCGATGGTCAGCCGCGGATTTAGCTGACTGTACCGGGATGCCGGCATCCACAGCCACTCTGTCTTGGAGGGATTGAGCTTGAGCCTGTTTCTCCCCATCCAGACCCGTACGGCCTCCAGACACCGGGACAGCACTTCGACGGCTTCGTTGGGGTGGTCCGGTGTGGAAAAGTACAGCTGGGTGTCATCCGCGTACAGCTGGTACCTCACACCGAACCCACTGATGATCTCACCCAGCGGCTTCATGTAGATGTTGAACAGAAGGGGCGAGAGGATCGACCCCTGCGGCACCCCACAAGTGAGGCGCCTCGGGGCCGACCTCTGCCCCCCTGTCAACACCGACTGCGGCCGGTCGGAGAGATAGGAGGAGAACCACCGATAAACGGTGCCTCCCACTCCCAATCCCTCCAACCGGCGCAGCAGGATACCATGGTCGATGGTATCGAAAGCCGCTGAGAGGTCTAATAGGACCAGGGCAGAGGAACAACCCCTATCCCTGGCCCTCCAGAGATCATCCACCAACGCGACCAAAGCTGTCTCCGTGCTGTAACCGGGCCGGAAACCGGACTGGAACGGGTCTAGATAGACAGTTTCATCCAGGTGTAAGGGAAACTGATATGCCACCATACTCTCTACAACCTTCGCTGGCGGGTTGGAGACCGACGATAATTACCTAAAACAGCCGGGTCCAGGAAGGCTTCTTGAGGAGGGCCTCACCACCGCCTCTTTCAAGGCGGCCGGAAAGACACCTCCACCAAGGAAGCGCCAGAATCGCCTGGAGCCAGCCTCGTGTCACCTCCTGCGTGGCCAGCACCAACCAGGAGGGGCACGGGTCCAGTAAACACGTGGTGGCATTCAGCCTCCCCAACAGCCTGTCCATGTCCTCGGGAGCGACAGGGTCAAACTCATCCCATAAAATGTCACCAAGACCACCCTCAGCCGTCTCACCCGTATCACCGCAATCTTGGTCCAAACCATCCCGAAGCTGAACGATTTTATCGTATAGATAACCGTTAAACTCCTCAGCACGTCCCTGCAACGGGTCATCCCGCTCCCCCTGGTGTAGGAGGGAGCGGGTCACCCGAAACAGGGCGGCTGGGCGGTTATCTGCCGATGCAATGAGGGAGGAGGCGTAGCTACGCCTCGCTTCCCTCAATGCCACTAGGTAAGCCCTAGTATAGGACTTCACTAGTGTCCGATCAGCATGATTTCAACATGCCATTTCTCTCTTCCCTCTGACTTCCTTTTTAAAACCATCCTGTTAAATAATTTTGAGAATCCAAATGCTCGCATATTATTTTATGAAAGTAGCTTTACTGTAGAATTGGAACTTTTTGGCTTTTTCACCCTAGGTATAACTTTCTGGTTCGGTTCTGCAACCCAACAAGAAAAACACAGACTTCAGAGGATAATTAGAACTGCAGAAAAAATAATTGCTACCAACCTGCCTTCCATTGAGGACCTGTATACTGCACGAATCAAGAAGAGGACCGTGAAAATATTTACAGACCCCTCGCATCCTGGACATAAACTGTTTCAACTCCTACCCTCAAAACGACGCTATAGAGCACTGCACACTAGAACAACTAGACACAAGAACAGTTTTTTCCCGAAGGCCATCACTCTGCTAAACAAATAATTCCATCAACACTGTCAAACTATTTACTGAATCTGCACTACTATTAATCTTCTCATAATTCCCATCACCAATCTCTTTCCATTTATGACTGTATGACTATAACTTGTTGCTGGCAATCCTTATGATTTATATTGATATATTGACCATCAATTGTGTTGTAAATGTTGTACCTTGATGAACATATCTTTTTTTATGTACACTGAGAACATATGCACCAAGACAAATTCCTTGTGTGTCCAATCACACTTGGCCAATAAAAAATTCTATTCTATTCTATTCTATTCTATTCTATTCTATTCTATTCTATTCTATTCTATTCTATTCTATTCTATTCTATTCTAATAGAATTCATTTTGATGTTAAATTACCAGTATTATTGACAAAATATCTGGCTTTACATGATACACAAGGCCATCTATACAACTATGTTTTAATTTAGCCTAATGAATTGTGTAGAGCTTATTGTTAGTTTATGGTTTGGTGTGCCATGAGAATCCAGTAAACTGAGAAAATCTTGGTTAAATATGCCATGATAAACCATATGTGCAAATACATATGTTATTACTCTATAGCAGTGATGGCAAACCTTTTCCGAACCAAGTGCTCAAAGCGCAAGCGCATGCAAATGCACCAGTGCGCCCCCAAACCCCAAAATGCAATGCGTGCTCTCCCCCATGCATATGCCCTGTCCATGGTGCATGCATGCGCAGCCCCCACACCTGTGCCCTGCCCTGTGCATGCGTTTGCCCCCACATGCACCCTTCTTGCACATGCACCCCCTGCATGCGCTCAGCCCCACACATGCGCACATGGGGGCCCCTGCACATGACCTGCTTCCCTGTATGCATGGCAGAGACCTGAAGATCAGCTGGCCGGTGAGAGGCACACACACATGCGCAGCAATGCTGAACTGGGGTTACGGCTGACGTGCCCAGAGAGGGCACTATGTGCCACCTCTGGCATGCATGCCATAGGTTCACCATCACAGCTCTATAGGATCCAATCTGAGTCAACCACTGGGACCAGAGGTTTATTCTTCCAGGCTTATGGACTCATGCTGGAGCCCGTTGTCCTGGAACTTTTCTCTTTCCTGAAGGTGTGCGTTGGACTGTTCTACATGTTGTATTTATATGGTGCCTGGTTTATTTTTCTATAAATGATGCAGTTCAACAATTATGCGTTTAATGATACTTGAATCAGATTTTGCTCTTAGCATCCATCAATGGGGTTAGTTTAGGGTTCAGTGTGGTATGAAAACTCTGAAGTACTTATTTTTCCTGTAGTAAATTTTCCTTACTTCTTCAATTTATTTTCCTACTCAACATTTCTTTCTCCTGGGTCATGTCTCATGTGATCATAACAGGTATACAACACTATTGAGGCATAATGATGTGAAAGGCAAACTGGGATTTGCTTCTCTACGTTTCAGAGATATGGATTTGGGCCAAATGCATGCAGCAATAATTACGGTAGACTGAGAGTACAATAATAAATCATTTCAGAAACAAACAACACCTGCCCAAATCCCAGTTGCCTTTATGATTCTGCTAGTATTTCTATAAACATACACATAAAAATTCAGTCAATGGTGGAAATATTATGACCAAAAATCTTGTTACTAAAATAGCAGTAGAATAAAAAAAACGGATTAACAATAAACAAGTCAGGAGGATGAACAAGCTATATAGTGTATTCTTGGAGTGTTTACACAAAAATAAGATATTATGACATTAAATGATTTTTAGTTCCAAACAAGTATACACAGGAGTTGAAATAAGTAATATTGTTGGAAGCAAGTTGAAATGCTTTTGCCTTGATTCAGCAAGACTCTTCTTACGGATTGTGTTGCAATATTTAAGTTTCTGGAAATAAATAATTTTTAAAATACAAGATAGAATATGTTACCTAAACTGGTTAATGTTTAACTTTAATATAAATTTGATAAATTGCAAAAATGAAAGAGATACATTAATCAATAACAATTAATTTCAAAGTCCACCTAGTCCTAGACCATGCCAAGAAGTATGTGAAATATTGCCACATTGCTAGGTGCATGCACTCACACTAAGCAATAATTTACTTAACTGTAATTACTTAACTGTAATTTATTGAATAAACCACAACTGACAGCATAACATGAGTCCAAATGCAATGATAACATGATGAACAAATCACATTATTGTGTGTTAACTATATTGTTTAAATAAAACCAAAATAAAGATTTATGAAATAAATGTTTCCTGGGATTAAGAATATGCAAAACTGTGTTCCATTCCCAGAATGCTCCATTTCTCCCAACCCAGTAGGGGCTATTCTGAACTTTCTGGGGTAGTTTGGCCACTTCCAGAAAAACAGTTCATGGTAATCTGGATGTGGTTGTCCCCATCTCCTCATTCCAGAATGCTGAGGTAGGAAAGTTCTAACAGAAAAGTGATGTGGTGAGGCATTATCGATATTAAAATGTTGTAAAAGATTTGAACAGAAATAATAATGGCTATCCAGTTTGGTGTGTAGCAATTAGAGGACTGGAGAGATCAAGATTAATACAAACTCGATGGACATTACCTTACAGATAACCCCCACCCAGTCAAAGACATTGGAGTCTTCATATCCAATGACCTAAGTGCCAAAGCCCACTGCAACTACATCGCAAAAAAGGCATTAAGGGTTGTTAACCTAATTTTATGTAGCTTCTTCTCCAGAAACACTACACTACTAACCAGAGCTTATAAAACATATACAGCTCGCCTGTCTGGACCCCATACCACATTTCAGACATCAATACAATTGAACGTGTCCAGAAATATTTTACAACAAGAGTTCTCCACTCCTCTGAATATAGCAAAATACCTTATACCACCAGACTTGAAATCTTAGGTTTAGAAAACTTAGAACTCTGCCGCTTTCGACAGGACCTATGTTTAACTCATAGAATCATCTATTGCAAAGTCCTTCCTGTTGAGGATTACTTCAGCTTCAATCACAACAGTACAAGAGCAAACAATAGATTTAAACTTATTGTTAACCGCTTCAATCTTGATTGCAGAAAATATGACTTCAGTAACAGAGTT
Organism: Ahaetulla prasina; assembly: GCF_028640845.1. Lineage (NCBI taxonomy): Eukaryota > Metazoa > Chordata > Lepidosauria > Squamata > Colubridae > Ahaetulla > Ahaetulla prasina. The sequence continues at coordinate 175,714,673 of NC_080541.1, forward strand.
ATTAATGCTTGGAACACACTACCAGACTCTGTGGTATCTACTCAAAATCCCCAAAGCTTTAACCAAAAATTGTCTACTGTTGACCTCACCCCATTCCTAAGAGGTCTTTAAGGGGCGTGCATAAGAGCACAAACGTGCCTACCATTCCTGTCCTACTGTTTCCTTTCATTAGATCCAATTTATATAGTTATTTCATACTTATATATATGCTTATATACTATATAGTTACTTCATGCTTATGCTTATATATACTGTTGTGACAAAATAAATAAATAAATAAAATAAATAATTCAGCACTGATTATGAAGTTAGGCTGTTGGTTTCAGCTCCGAGCTTGGCAATTTGGTTGCTAACGTTTCGTCACCACTGAAAGTAGACATTGTCAGTGTGTTCAGACAACTCAAAACGCACTGACGATGTCTCCTCGAATGGTGACAAAACATTTGCAACCAAATTGCCAAGCTTGGAGCTCAAACCAACAGCCTAACTACCAATCCGAGCTACTAATATTCAAATACACTAATTATGAAGTTTGCTGGAGTCCGATTCATAGCCATAATAATAAGCAATCTATCAGGCTACTGAGCAACACATGAATATCATCTTTCCTTCCCATCCCACACCTTACATTCTGTGTAGTTGTCTAACAATCAGCCAATGCTGTAATACTATATTGAAATAATAGCTATAAATTACCAGATCTGAAGACCCAAAGGGCGACAGTTTTTCTATATTTGATGATTGGTAACTTTAACAAATTTTATTCATTTAAAAATATTTATGGTTTATTATTTGGCATGCTCTGTGAACTCAGTTGAAAATAGCAGAACTCTACCATGATATGTACTTTAAGTCGCTCAAGGTTATGAACCTAAGTCTGTGCATAATTGCCTGTTAAAATACCTAAGTAGATCATTTGTAAAATAAAAAATGACTGGACATTTTTATAAAATCAGTGATTATGTTAATACGTTGTACTAACCAATGGCTAGCTTAACCACCCTTTACTTAGTTTAATTGGCTGCGTTTCTGGAGCATACCTAATTTTAAGCCCACAGGATGGGTTTAAGGTCTCAGCATCTTTTTTTGCATCGTAGTGACCAGAACTGCCTTTACAACAAGCGTGCCCATTTTATATATTAAGCCGATCAAGCAAGCGGAATTTTTCTTCGATAAATTGCGCGGCAAGGGTCTAATGAAATTGGTTTCTGCTGCCGGTAACTTGCAAAATAAGGGAAATACGATGCCCCGCAAGCTCACGTGGCTTGGAAAAGTCAGAAAGACTGAGCAATGCTCGGTTAAATTTTAAACCCGGAAACGGAAACATTAATGTCAGAAGCGAGGTGTTTTTTTTTTAACTTTCTTTTGCATTCCGGCGAAGGAGTAGACTAGAGATCTCGAACTGGTGCGCGGTGAGTGAGCTCGTGTGACTTTCCCGAAACTAATCTCCGTTGTCTTGATTTACGTCAGGCCGATTTGTGCAGAGTCAGGGGGTGGGGTGAAACGTGTGGCTGAACTGGCGAGGTATGGTAGGCTCTTTCACTCGCTCTCCTTTTCTCAGTGTTAAAGTATTGGCGGGGAACCTCCAATCCAGATAAAGGGAAAAGAATTAAATACAGCGTGGAAAGAGTAAGAGAATATTAGAAAATTAATCACAATGCGTGACTTTATGTATTTCAAACTGCAGGTTTAGTCGTATGCCTTAGTGGAAAATTTACTTTTTCCAAGTAAAAAGACCTGTGTTTAACTCATAGAATCATCTATTGCAATGTCCTTCCTGTTGAAGACTACTTCAGCTTCAATCATAACAATACAAGAGCAAACAATAGATTTAAACTCAATGTTAACCGTTTCAATCTTGACTGCAGAAAATATGACTTCTGTAACAGAGTTATTAGTGCTTGGAACACACTACCTGACTCTGTGGTCTCTTCTCAAAATCCCCAAAGCTTTAACCAAAAACTGTCTACTATTGACCTCACCTCATTCCTAAGAGGTCTATAAGGGGCGTGCATAAGAGCACAAACGTGTCTACCATTCCTGTCCTATTGTTTCCTTTCCTAAAGTGGGTAAGATAGCAACAGCGCTTAGCCTTGTATACCGCTTCACAGTGCTTTACAGCCCTCTCTAAGCAGTTTACAGAGTCAGCATATTGCCCCCATCAATCTAGGTCCTCATTTTACCGACCTTGGAAGGATGAAGGGCTGAGTCCTATCGATATTTTCTTGGACACTATTTAAGTGATAGGATTTATTTCTGAGACTATTTCACATTTCTGGCTGGACCAGGACAAGCAGTTATGATAAGCTAATGACTTTGTTCCCAGGAACATAAAAACAACAACCCCTGAATATATTTAATACTGATCACAATCAAGATTTATTATTCTCCCTTCATAGTTTGTCTCTATGCTGATGTATGCACAAACATTTCCTTGTACAAAAGTAACATCAGAAGCTGCTTTTATAACAGCTGTATAGAATTTCAGTATGTGCAACCTACACACACACACGCAGAGAGAGAGAGAGAGTTGTAGACTGCAATTGTAGAAGTTGAGACTGCAGAAGTATCTGTGGCTGCGCCATCAAGTTGATACCATACTAGCTCTTAGCTATCATATAGGTAGACTTTTCCCATGACAATCTGCCCCTAAATTGGTCTTCCAATGATACACCTATCACTAGTGTAATTGTGTCTATCTACCTTATTACAGGTCATCCTCTTCTATTTTCTTTCACCTTTCTGAGCATCAAAGTCTTCTCTAGAGAGCTAAATCTTTGCATAGTATGTCCAGAGCAGGAAAATTTGAACTTGGCCATTTCTGCCTCAAGTGAGAACTGGGGGTTCTGTTTAATTTTTTTTAAAAGTAGTACAATCTAATTTTAATAGTAGCAGCGAAACAATTGTTCTTGCTTGAAGATATTAGAATATATTATGTGGTGGATATGTGATCAAACATAGTGTGTTACAGTTAGGCCTTCAGCTTTGGTTTGTTTCCCCTTCAGTATTGCTGCCTTTTGTTTTGTCTAAAAATGAAAAGGATCCTGACTAAAATGCATGCATCAGTAGCTGTGTCTTTGAAGATGGCAAACACATAGTTTTATATGTAGTTTGAGAGAGTATAAAAAAGGAAATGGGCTCTTCATATCTTTGAATGTTTGTACAGTTTGCAGTCTAAATTAGCTTTCCTTATTTGCTGTATCAAATAGATTATTAGAAATTTAATTATAGAAGTAGAAAGATTACTGGTATTTAAATTCCATTCTAATTGTGTATTATCTACCCAACTCCAATGGACTCGATATATAAGTAGTATTTCATTGAGAACATAATTTATTATTTAAATAGCACCCAACTTCCAATGACTTTGGGAACCTTAAAATCATTAAAATATTTTAAAACCAGCAACAATACACACACACACACACACACACACACACACACACATACAACCAAACAGAAGAACAGTGATGCCAAAGAAAATAAATAGCTCTATGGAAAAATTCTACAGCTGATCTTCCAAAAAACTGAGGATATTGCATAGTTGGGAGTTCTTGAAACATAATTTCCTCTTATGATTAAGCTTGTAAAACAACAACTTTTTAGATCACTGCAGGATGTTTCTCTTGGAAACAAAATGTTCTTCATAAGCCAGTAAAGAGTAAAAAAAAAAGGATAGTTACCCATCTTCCTTTTTCCATTGCCTAAGAAACGAGACTGTCAGCAAGAAAAGGAGAAGAATTCTTTGGACTTTAAACTCTTGGCACAGTTCAGTTTTCAACAGAAACATATTATCTGGACCCATGCTTGTCAGATATCAGATCCTATCATATGACTGGTGAATGGCCTTTAGTATCTTGCGGAAATGTACCTTTTTGTTCTTAGTAACATTTTAAATTAACCATGGTACCCTACTGGATTGTCTGTGCAAGATGGGAGTTTGGGGCACTATGTTACAATCACTGCGCTCCTACCTAAGTAGGGGTTTTTACTAAATTTTCATAGGGGAACACTGCTTGAATCCATGACCACTCCCATGTGGGGTGTAGCTTTTTCCCCCTATGGTATTTAACATATATGAAGCTAGTGGGCAAGGTTTGTTTCATGGTACGGTACTGACAATTTCTACATTGCCACACCAACCTATGCTAGATCAGGTTTTGACAGCTGAACTGGAGGCTGTCAAGATCTAGATAGTGCAAAACAAGATTAAATTAAATCCACCTGTCCAGGTTACTTGCCATCAACAAGGTTGGGTATTCTTCTCTCCCTTCAAAGGAATAATTCTCTGGTTTAGGAGAGCTTATAATCCTCCTCCAGCTGTTGCCACTTTTGTTTAAGCTGATGTGCCATATTTAGACCTGGGATGCCTTTTACACAATGATGTGTTCCTTAATCACCATATGATTATTGGACAACTGCAACATGTTCTGCAGGTAGTCCTTGATTTATGACCAGCCAGCTAGTGCTGTTAGAAGTTTCAATGGACATACTCACCCCAAAGCTACTTACTACTCAGTTTTGAAGTTACGGATGCTGTAGCATCCTTGCGGTCACATGAACAAAATTTGGGCAGATTCACCCTCACAATAGGCCTCAGAAACTGAGTGTCTCTCTCCATCCCTCTCTGCAGGGTCCCTGCAGGCTTTTTGCCTGTTTTCTTCCCCCCCCCTCGCCCCCGTTTCCTTTTAGTGAGGCTTACTGCTTCCATATACAGTATTTTTTGCTCCTTAAGACACACCTGACCATAAGACGCACTCCTGCTTTCGGCCTCCGCGCATTCCATTTTTGGCTGCCAAATGCCCTGTTTTTAGCCTCCGCACTCTTCAGTTTTTGGCCTCCTCGCATCCCGCGGAGGCTGAAAACGGGACACCCGGAGGCCAAAAACAGTCAAAGGATGTGGGCCGGTGGGTGGGTGGGGCTTCATCAGTATTCGCTCCATAATTTCCACCAACTTTTGGGAGACAAAAAAGTGCATCTTATGGAGCAAAAATATATGTAGGTCTTTAAGTGTGTGTAGAAGCAAAAAAGGCTTCTACACAACACCTGAGGAGTTCTAAAATCCAATGATGAGGGCCATTCCTATTGTAGTGTTGTATCTTCACATCAAAGAAATAATAAGAGCATTAAGACTTGAAGCTAGCAGTTACTTTGCATATAAAATGTTTTTTCGTGAATAATATTCTGTCAGTGAGAAGTAACACCTGGTGCACTGATATAAAACGGAAAGTTTTAATCAAATTTAATGCATTAATTTCTCGCCTGGGAAAAAGTTCTTAGGTCATCTAGTAGTTCTATAAGGCATTATTTAAACTTAAAGGAAGCCTTTTTTGATGCTTATTAATTCAAAATTATCATAAATATTTACTCATGTTAGCAGCTATGCAGAAGAGTTAAATAATCTTATATACAATTTAAGATGTGGAAATGGACAGAATTTGTGAATGAACATCTGGCATTCTATAATGTTTGCTATAAAATTGGGATTTCACTATTACTCTTATCACATATGAGATTGTTGGTTGATAGGCTTCCCTATTTTCAGAAAATGACTAATACAGTCATGTAAGTGGCAAACTGCATGTACAGACCTGTCTGTAGTTCCTGCGCAGATTTCCTAACTAAAGTACATACTGTATAAACATATTATCTTAAAATTAGATTTCAAGGTAGAGGAGAATAGCAGCTAACTCTTTAGGACAATGTACTTAACCTCTTGTGCCCAATTCTTCCTTTCCTTTTCTCTTTCTCCTTAACAAAGCTGAGCTGTACAGGCCCAGTACTTCCATTCTTAGACTAGATTTATGGAAGTTTCATAAATGTCCTTTGTTCTGATAATTTATAATAATTGTCAACTCTCTAAGAAAATACACAGCATGTGATGTCATTTTCCATAACAGCAATTTGATTAGCAGATGAATATTTTCATAGCATGAATATAATAATTAGAAAGTGATTACTATCATTGATAGCTTTGAAGTAGGGGCTGATAAAACCGTTTGGGAATCCAAGGCGCCTTTATAGGTTTGTCTGCCCTTCAAGGCAGACCATATCTATCGAAAGAAATTCTAAAATACTAGAACCCTATAGAGACAAAAAGACAGACAAAATAATCTTAGAAGTGGAATAATGTTTTTCCTTCCATCCTCCTTATATCAAAGATAATCAAAAGTGGGGAAATCTTGAGAGTGTTGTTTTTTTTTTTTTAAAAAGTTCTGTTTTCCCAGGCTAAACTTATATTTTATCAATGGTTGACATATATTTTTTTCAGGACTCTTCCATATTTCTCTACGGGTTAGAATCTCCAAAATATCTTTTTTTTTTAAAAAATGTTCAGTTACCTGATGCAATTTAGAAAGTTGAGCTTGCTTTTTCTTATTATAATCTAACATGTGTGGATCTATGTATTTTATTAGTGTAAAATATATATGTGGTTTCTCAGGCATTCCATCCAATGGCAAGCAGCGTTAAAAACGTATTTTGATAGTGTTGCTTTTATCTACATTACCCAATTGGAGGGTTTCATAGAATTTCTTTGAAGCAGATGTTTGGGGTCTCTCAGAATTCAGGTCTTATATGCACTTTACTAGACTGGAATGAAAACAGATGCTTGTAATTGTTTGCTTCCTCACAGAGAGACATTTAGCAGTACTCATACTTGTTCCCTCATATTTGAATTGGAGAAATACTCTAAGACAGGGGGCTGCAAACTTGGCTCTTTTAAGACTTGTGGACTTCAACACTCAGAGTTCCCTGGGAGAACTCTGGGAGTTGAAGTCCACAAGTCTTAAAAGAGCCAAGTTTGCAGAGTCCTGCTCTAAGATGTTCTGTTTTGAAGACTGATGAATTATTTCTGTAGCACTTCCATATTTTTGGTAATTTAGGAAAAAAAGGGTTCACAGATCTTTTACCCATGGAATTTATATAATTTAAAGTTAGATATAAGGAAATGATTTCGAGAAAGGATGAGGGAAGTAAAAGCAGGGTTAAATAAGAGCCTTTTATTCCAGGTTCCAATAAAATCACTTCAAGAATAATTTCTAGAGTCAAACTTTATGTTGCACTCTCAGAATTTTCAGAGTTTGTTCCTAGAAGAATAACTGGTTGTGGAGTAGTATTACAGCACCCTACTTTTAACCATAATCTTTTGTTTTGCCAAGAATAATTCACAAAGTAGGAACTCGCACCAAGAATTAATCTATAGACTGCCCTTCTACAAATTACCTGGAATCTAGAAGCATGCACAAAAAAAATCTTAAATTCTTAATTTGTAACAAAATATCCCTATTCAAAGCAAACACATTATATTTGGCCATTTTTGTGCATAGCTCAAAAACCAAACAAAGCAACACAATTTTTGTATTTGGTGATTTGAAAACTCAGGAATCTCTCAATACACAATCACTTAATAAGCACTGCAATGCTCATTCACTGGTTAGTCAGGGAACAAATGTTTAATGTTCACTACTGTGCTGTGAAAATGGCAAGGCAAGACAAAAGTGTAAAATATTGAAATATTTTCAGGTTGAAAATATTTTTTCCTCTTTGTAGGCTTAAAAAAGTAATAAAATGTGGTTCTAAATAATAAAAAGTGTCTGCGTGCATATAGACAAAAATTCATTCACATTGAAATTAATATAAACAACCTGTCGCAACATAATTTCCTGAGTTATACAAAAGACATTTTTGCATTTATTGTTCTCTTGGCCTTGTTTCTGAGAACAAGGTATCTTTGTTCCTGTAGGCCAATGATGGCTAACCTTTTCTGGACTGAGTGCCTAAAGCGTGCATGTGTGCAAATGAGCACGTGCGTGTCTGAACCCCCAAAGTGCAATGCGCACCCCACACATGCGCCCTGCCCCCACGCATACGTGCGCAATCCCCCGCATGTGTCCTGCACCCCATGCATGTGTGCGCAGCCCTCCACATGCACACCCCTGCACATGCACGGCAGAGACCTGAAGACCAGCTGGCTGATGGGAGGCGCCTGTGCATGCGTGGGGGAGCTGAACTGGGGTGATGGCTCGCATGCTGACAGAGAGGGCGCTGCGTGCTAGCTCTGGCATGTGTGCCATAGGTTTGCCATCACGGATGTAGGCACTGAAGCTGTTAGGTTAGTTGTTTTAGTAGGCTATTCTTCTATTTTTTAATATTTCATATGTTGTTTCTTTCCATTTTATTTAGATATTATTTATTTTTATGCTTTCTGTAGTTCTTTTAAAATTGTTGCCCTTGATAGAGTATAAAATGAATACACTGAATATTAACTAAAATGTTGATGTAATATAACACTTCATCCAATTATTATTTTTTTAAATTGAATGGCATTATCAACATCACAAATGCAGTCCAATTTACAGGTTTTCTGTTTTGTGCAGTTAAACAATTATAATATAAACTATTATTACATTTTGTTTAGATAAAGATGCCGTCTGAATGCAACTATGCTTTGCTTCATACTGGACAAAGAATGCCTTTTGTTGGATTAGGTACTTGGAAGAGTGATGCTGGACAAGTAAGTCATTCATTATTAAGTTGAGGGAAGTTAGTTGGAGTATTTAAGAGCTTAAATTCTGTGTTGATAGAAAGGTATGTTTTCATTATCTGTTAATTAAAAGGTTGGGTGAAAGAATTAGGTTTCTTCCATGATCACATTATATTCTGCATTTCCATCCTTCCTAGCCCATTTTGCCATCAGCATAAATCATAAGTTCTGTTACATTTACTCTAAAATTTAGGCTTGACTAGTGGTTATCAAAAGAAAAAAAAATCCAGGTAATGTCCCTATTGATTAAAACATAGAGTCACAATATTTTTCAAGGGGAGAAACTTTATAAATTCCTACAAAATACTCAATTTTCATAAAAGAGAATGGAATCTCCTGATGAAATTATGAAGAAGATACCCTGGGTTCTATTTAGTGTTAGACTTCTGAAAAGCTGGGCAAATATTTTAAATCAGGGGTCTCCAACCTTGGCAACTTTAAGCCTGGTGGACTTCAACTCCCAGAATGCCCCAGCCAGCTTTGCCAAGGTTGGAGACCCCTGTTTTAAATCTCTAAAGCAGGGGTGTCAAACTGGCAGCCTGTGGGCTGGATACGTCATGCTCAGGCCACGCCCACCCCAGTTCTGCAAATGGGAAAAATGTCATGAAACATCACATGACGGCAATATGACGCAGCGAGTTTGACATCCGTGTACTAGACTGTACTTATAGTGTACTTATCCGTGTACTTATAATGGCATTCAGTTTCAATCTGCAAGATATGTATATAATATTGCCAATTTACTTTAGTGGCTATGTTCCCATACTTCCAAATCAGGGGTAAAAATAGTAGCCTTGGAGGCTTCAGGTGATCCACTACCATCTATTTTCTAATCCTCAGATTCATTTCAAATAGCTGCAGCCAAAAGTTGCATCTTCAAAAGTGGCTGGGGTTAGAATCTTAGAAATTAATAACATGTAAGGGAAAAAATTAAATAAAAATAAAAGAACTGAGAAAAAAACATTTATGTACAGTATAACCTTTAGTCATGACCATAATTTGTTCCATAACTTTGGTTGCAAATCGATTTGGTCATGACCAAATTTTGGAAATTTGGTGCTTACAAAAAAAATGATGTAGAAGGGAAAATGAGCTGTGAAAAAAAATATTCTTAATTTTTTGGTCAGAACCCGATTTGGTCGTAGTCAGAAGTGTTCGTGACCAGATGTTCTACTGTATGCAGTATAAGAATAATACCAGTAGCTCCATCTCTATGCATATTAATACACCTCAGATTAAAAAAAACCCAAAGTAAACCTCCATATGGATTCATATTGCCCAATATTTTTTTAATACTGTAAAGCCAATTTAAAATGTTTATATAATATAATAATCTCCAAGGAATGCACCAATTCTCCTGAGAATACAGTAAGAGTTACAGGTTTTTTTCCTCTTCTGTAATTCTTTTGTTTTTCTTCTGAGTATATGTAAATGCCCCACCCCATACAACATATCTCAAACAACTCTTTTATCTGTCTTATTGTTACTTATTAAATTAGAGTAGCCTTTTTGGTCAAATGGAATTGGAATATGCTTCCTTGCATTCTAATCCACTGTTCTTTTCATTTTTCTGTTCTAGGTAAAAGAAGCTGTAAAGTATGCCCTTAGTGTGGGCTATCGCCACATTGACTGTGCTACAGCTTATAGCAACGAAGCAGAAATAGGTGAAGCTCTCCAGGAGACTGTTGGGGCTGACAAGGTAAAATAAAGAATTTCTCTGGGTTCCTATTAAGGAAAGGCAGAAAGACCAGCCATGCAAAGCCATGTCTATTTCATATTGCTTCTACTTACTGAACAATTGTAATTACATCTCTTTATGTACCATAATGTGACCATCAAAAGAAATGTTCTGCTGTGATTCTGTGTTGTAAATTCCTCCTGGTTCTGTTTATTTAACGTCCTGCCCCTCCTGAGGTTTTCACAAGAAACACTTTTATAAGAAAAGCTACAGTTAGTTGTTTATGGAAATGAAGTTTTATTAGATAGTGAGCAGAAAGTGAAGGCCAGGATTGTATTCATAATACAGATGGCACAAAAAGATCTATTAATCAGTGACCAATCTTAGAATTCAGAATGAATCAGAAATAGATCATGAACTGAAGAAGTTTATGTTATGTTATGTAGTTATGTTTTCTGCTTTGGACATGCATCTTATATAATCTGCATACAGGTATCCCTCAACCTGTATCAACCCCTCTAATTGTAGGAAGCCAACAGGAAGTTGCCTCACCTAATGCCTGTGGAATTTCGTTAACAACGGCAACTGGGACTACAGGTAGTCCTCAATTTATGACCACAATTGAGCCCAAAATTGATGTTGCTGTGTAAGAAATTTGTTAAGTGAGTTTTGCCTCATTTTATGACTTTTCTTGCCACAGTTAAATGAATCACTGCAGTTATTAAATTGGTAACACGGTTGTTAAGTAAATCAGGTTTTCCCCATTGACTTTGCTTGTCAAAAGGTTGGAAAAGGGGATCATATCAGTGACCCCGGGAGACTGGAACCATCATAAATATGAGTTGTCAAGCATGGAAATGTAAATCACATGATCATGGGGTTGCTGCAATGGTCAAAAGTGTGAAAAATGGTCATAAGTCACTTTTTCAGTACTGTTGTAACTTCAAATGGCCATTAAGTGAACTGTTGTAATTTGAGGGCTACCTGTACTGGTATTGCTGTTGCTAAGCAATGCAAACGGATTGTTTAGCAATTGAAATTCTGGTCCCAACTGCAGTCATAACTCGAAGACTGCCTGTATTATTTTTTACGGTACCAACAAACCACAAGATACCAACAATTTTCTACAAAGTATTATATTTTGATATCTCTATAGATGAAATGCATGTAGCGTACAAATGAGAAGGTGGCAAAATATATTTATATATTTGTCATATTTGTATGCTGAATGTTTCTGACAAAATTAAATAATGCCCAATGGTCGTGCGGTGCCCACAATTTCTTTAAACATGTCAATTTGCATCAAAATATCTTTTTAATTAAATAGCGAAACGCTTGCAAAATAAGAAGACTATTTTTCTTATTACCTTTCATTTTAATTTTTTTTAAAAAATAATGTGTAATCTCTAGTTCACATAAAAGCTTGTAAAATATTATGTTGTGCCCCCATCATAAAAAATGCTTGATCAGATGTAAAGCTTTTCTCATGCCCCAATGACTAATTCTTAATAATGGAAATATAAAAATCATTGCACAGTGGGAACAGTTTTATACGTGGTTGTTTTGAGTAAGCATGATTCACAGTGAGGAAAAAAATATTTAAAATCAGGATGGAGAGATAAATAGTTTTAGCAGATGGTAGCTTTTCTGAGCTTGGAAATTAAGCAGTGTTGAACCTGGTTCCTGATTGAATGGGAGATGTGTGGGAAAAAGCTGAGTTGTAGGTTGGGCCAGAAAAAACATCTTAGAAGGTAGGGGCAAAGCATTTTAGTATTGGCAGCATGAAAACATGGACATATTCTTCAAATCATCAGAAGATGAACTCAACTTGGAGGAAGGAACACTAAGGTAGATTATGACTAGATAAATAAGGAATGGACTTAAAATGAAAAAATGAAAATATGTAAAAAAGAAGAGTTATTGTCAGGATCCCATTTAATTGTCAATTTGATCATGTTTCTGCTACAAAAAACTCTGGAAGTGAATGTATGAATTGGAAGGAAGGAGAAAATACGTAAAACATAATTTAGACAGAATGAAAGTTTGCTTGTTATGTTTGGCATAAAGTAAACATTATTATGTTAAATGTGACATGGTATGTTAAAACTTTGAAACACAGCATCTTTTCATAGAAACGATTTTGTTTGAATGACTTAAAGAGATCTAAATAATCTCATATGAATTTTGGAACTTATTTGTACTTTGGAGTGAAGCGTCTCCCATTCTACACAGATTCGTCCATTCATTTCCTTCTCCTCAGCAAGAAATAAAACCTGAAATATTAATACAGAGATATTGAATTGAGCAATATGTAAGTTAGTGCTCTTCTTTGGTGCTCTTCTTTGGTGACATGTCTTCATTTGTATTAAGAAATTCTTGAAACAATAATGATTCACTGTTGTTCTTTTTAAAGGCTGTTAAAAGAGAAGAGCTGTTTGTTACATCAAAGTTATGGAACACCAAACACCACCCAGAAGATGTGGAGCCAGCTTTAAGGAAGACTCTGCAAGATCTAAAGCTGGATTACCTGGACCTCTACCTTATGCACTGGCCACACGCTTTCGAGTGCGTTTTAATAAGAGAAAATTAAGAGATTAAATCCCAATTTGTTATTTAATTAAACCTGGGGCACAGGACAGGAGACCAGCTAGAGGTGGAAATTTACTCCTTTTTAAAAAAGGGGTGGGTGGGAAATGAACATTGTGGAAGTTACATATGATCCAAATCCTATCGCAGTGTTGATGTTCTGTTACTTGTTCAGCATAGTGCTGAAAGCAGTCTAAGAAAAATTACATATGACTCCTGAAAGTATTTTGGTTTGCGTGTTCATTCTGGAGGGTTACCATTAATTTGTATAGTTCATAATGCTATAAAAATGTAACTAATAAATAGATAATTAATTATTTTAAATATATTTGTTCTTAATGGTGTTTCCAATGGATTTGCTATCTATTTTTTATAATAGGCGAGGAAATAATCTCTTCCCCAAGAATCCTGATGGTACAATGCGTTATGATTATATTGACTACAAAGATACATGGAAGGCTATGGAAAAATTGGTGGAAAAAGGCTTGGTGAAAGCTATTGGACTTTCAAATTTCAATAGTCGACAGATTGATGATGTTCTCAGCATAGCTTCTGTCAAGCCAGCAGTTCTACAGGTAAGATAGAAGAAGGAAAAGAGGATGTGATTGATAATAAGATTATAATTAAAGGAAATACAGTGTAAAAGAAACAAGTTGTGATTTTTTTGAGAGGCATGTCAACCTACCTGGGTCAAGAAATAGCTTCTTAAGGAGAAGGTGTGTACCACACCGTCCTCTTTCAAAGCTGCCAGCACCACCACCCCTCTCAAGGACTAATTCACCACTCCTGTATCCAACTTGTTATCCCCTCTGGTCATATGTACTAGTCAGGAAGAGTATGGATCTAAACAGAGGTGGTGAAGTTCATCCAAGAGAGGACTTTGTTCCTGTCCTCAGCTGTCACAGGCTTGAAAAAAGTCCCAGATGACTTTGCAAAATGTTACCTTTGTCACCTCACAAGACTGTATAAGCATTTCATCTGAACAGATAAGAATGATTTTGTCTGCAAAATATCTAGTAAAGTGGTCATAGTGGCCTACCGGAGAATCCAACAATGATTTAGGTCACATTAAATAAGGTAGCTGGATGGCATTCTGCCAATAGACTAACTGGACAAATATTGAAGCTTTATCACCCTTTCTGCATCCTATGTTCAGTCACCTTCCCTTTTTATTTTTCACCGCCATTGCTGGAGGTGTCTCCTGTACTACCTTCTGAAGCATCTCTCTAAACCAAAGAGGACTCCCCCCACCTCCCCCAGATCAATGCATAGGGAGAGAATGTTCAGGCATTCTGTCAAGTATCTTCCTCAGTTCTGTGTTTCTGAATTCAAATAAGAGTCTCAATTAAACACTCCTGAGTAGACTGATGAGAAACTCCCCATGTTGTTCCTTGAATCCAAGCAGACTCATAAGTGACCTCGGGCCAACCCTTTAATGCGTCTTTTTTTTTTATTTGAATTTATATCCCGCCCTTCTCCGAAGACTCAGGGCAGCTTACAATGTGTTGAGCAATAGTCTTCATACATTTGTATATTATATACAAAGTCTTTCCTCCCTAGAGGGTTGTTAGTGGCCATTGAGGGTATCAGAAAGTGATCTGACCATTATAAAGGATTGGTATTAATGTCTTTGAGTTGATCTGAGGTAAAAGCCAATCTAATGTGTGGCTCCAGTCTGAGTAGAGATTGTGGTAAGTTGGGGCAAACCATGGTTTCATGGTGGTCATAAATATAAACACATGCAACTCTAAATTTCTAAGTTGTCCTATAACATACTTCCAATAAGTTGAAATTGTCTGAGAGAGTCTACCACCAGGTAGGCAATCTTAAGCAGTTCTGGAAGGCAGCATGCTGGCTAGCAGGGATGATACTACATTAACAGTTCCCCTGCTTGTCCTTGATACCCAGTTTTATATACAGACTTTAGATGTAGTGATTAGTACAAGAGTGCATCTGTTTACATCACCCTCTCATTGAATGTTATTGCCTCTCCTCTTTCCCAGCCTTGGTATCAAAGCTGGTATAGCTCCTGAAACCTGACCAGGCAGATCTTAGACAGAAGCAATCCTTCATTCTCACCTAATCCAGTTTTAAAGGTACATGTCCATGCAGGTCTGCTGCCTCCTCCATCCCAAGGCCATGTAGGGACATGCTCTTACTCCAAATAAAACTGGCATTGAAAAGAATCAACTGGAGGCCAAGTTCTCTAGCAGTTCAGAATACAGGTTCTTAGTTGGAGCTGGGGGACAGAAATGGGGATTGGTATCAAATATCCAATTTACTTTTCTCTGTAACAGCCTGTCTTCACTATGCCCTATGCCCCCATCAGTATTTTGATCCTTTCCCATTCTGTCCTCTCCTGTCTCTTCTCCTAATACAGGGCATCCTCAACCTTTCAATACAGTTACCACCCTGTTTGTATTTCTGAGCAATCGTTCTGCCACTTAGAATATAGCTACCTTAATAGAATGGGCCATGGGCGCCCTCCAGCTATCCCTCCCTTCTTCCACTACTCCGTCTCCCACTCATCCCCATCCCCATTGAAATCAATATAACCTTCCATTCCAGTTCCACCCTTAGGTTTTTTTCCCACTCTACTCTTCCTAGCTGTCCTCTAGAAAAAAGAGTGCTCCCTCATGCTGTAAGCTTCCTTTTCCTCCTTTCGAAGTTGGTCCTCCATTCCACTTGCTCTTGCCATGTCCCAGTGCCAGTCCTGATTTCCCATACATACAATTAAGTTTTCTACTCTTTCAGCATACCATCTCTCAGCTATTTGGGTCCCTCCAGAAATGGCAGTGAAGAAACCACTTCTTTTTCCATGGAGCCTTGATGATGCAGAAAGTTGCCATTTATCACTGGCCTTTCTTTCTTCAAGTGAACCTTATCCATCTTTTCCACCAACATCAATCGGTTAGTTAACATTACTGTTTCTGCCCACTCAGTCTTTTTTGCAACATTCCACAATCCATCAAATATTTAGGCCACAATCTCCAATTCTCTAGCCCCAGTTCTCCTTTCTCCATTGTTGTTACCAATTCCTTCTCTTCATGTTCTGCGCTTCCTCACATGATCTTCAACTCACAGTAAAGCATAGAGTCTGCTGCCACGTCCTATCTTGCTGCTTTCTTTCCTGCATACGGAGTATCTATTCTCTTGTATCCTATCAAGAAGATTGGACCACTCCAGAGCCAGCTGTATATTACAGGAAATTAATGGGTCGGTCAGTCCTCAGCCTTAATTCCACTCCAGGAAAATGGACTGAGAAATTAGCTAAATTAGTGTCATTTACACAGTGCATCATTTTCTCTGTATCTGTTCCTGTTGTTGGCAGCAAGCAGACATATCTAATGTCACATGTTAATGTTCTTTCATTCACAACTACATTGTGTACCTGCTCTGTGATTCTCACTTGGCCAAGGCCTCACTCCTGCCCGTAGCTTGCAGAAGTGGGTTCTAAATTTTTTTACTACTGGTTCTGTGGGCATGGCTTATTTTGTGGGTGTGGCTTGATGGTCATATGACAGTGGGTGTGGCTTGATGGTCATGTGACTGGGTAGGCGTGGCCAATTCAATGTCTCTCATGTCAAGGGGTACCTCACTTGGCCCCTCCCCTCCCAGCCATTCCTTGTCACACCCAGCCTCAACGTATCTATAGTTCTGCAAAAATGTTGTTCACCTTTTTTCAACTTTATTATCTACATACTATAGATCAGGGGTCTCCAAACTTGGCCACTTTAAGACTTATGGACTTCAACTCTCAGAATTCCTCAGCCAGCTTTGCTGTCTTAAAGTCTTAAAGTGGCCAAGGTTAGAGACGTCTGCTATAGATGCACTTTCATGGACCACTGAAAGGAGGAAATGGCTCACATGCTTTGCCCAAGAGTGTGATAGGCAACAGTCTTTTAAGGAGCTGCTAGAAAGAAGCGGGGGGGGGAAGTATTTTCCAAAGCACCAGAAGGCAAAACAAGAAGCAATGGGTGGAAACTCAACAAAGAGAGAAGCAACCTAAAACTAAGGACAAACTTCCTGACAGTGTGAACCTATATAGGTTTCAGTCATAATTTCACATATAAAATAACCATTCATTTAATACAACCTGTATATTGTTCAAAACAATCATTAGTATTATGGCTGATGTTTGACAGCAAGCCTAAAATCCCCATTCATTCCCCACTCCAGGGGAAGGTTACTTCAAAATCCCCATTTCCTCCCCACCCCACTAATCTGTTCTGGGAAGGAATCAAACTCCCCCCTCTTCATTTCCCAAATAAAATATCCCAGATAATTAAGGAATAATCAAGTTGCTAGCAAGGAACCTGCCTGGAATTCCACATTCCTGCCAGCTGCATAAAGGAAACTTTGTAAGCAGAAAACAGCTACGGGTGCTTAGAGATCAGTAGAAAGTGGAAACCGGAAGTTTGGTTCCATTTACAAGCAGGCAGAAAACTCATTCAAGACAGGATACTTCACAATGGAAATCACCCAAACCTTTTTAAAAACACAAAGCCCATGTTGCACAAACCCCAAAACTTCAAAAACATTGAACCATATAAGAATTCCTCCACTTATCCAATTTGTTGTTCAGCTGACCCAGAAAGGAGCTTCCAGCTCTGTCAATTTAAAACGACAGCATTTCCCCCCTCCCTTCTTCTTTGCCAAGCGATCTCCTGGCTGAGAAGCGGGCTGATCAGTTGGGAGGCTTCTTGGCTTCTCAATTTAAAGGGACGGTGTCTTGTTTTGTTTTTCCCCCTCTTCTTCGACAAGTGAATCTTGATTTTTTCCTTCTAGCTGATCAGCTGGGAGTCGGGAGGCAGCAATAGATTGGGTGCAGGGCCAGGCAGAATTTTTAATACCGGTTCTCCGAACTACTCAAAATGTTTACTACAGGTTCTTGCGAACTGGGGAGAACCGGTAGCAACCCACTATTGGTAGCTTGCAGGATTAGTGACCAAGGCAGCTAGCACTCGCCCTACTTCTGCTGTCTCATCCCTATTTCTTATTCTGCTTTGCCAGTTTTCCATGTCCTGCTTTCCAGGTTTTTTTCTCTCTCCATCCATTAGCATATATCCTCCTCACTGTAAATTTAAGTTAAAACCAATCTGAAAGAGGGATCAAAGCATTAAAAAGTGTTCCTTGTTTTTAAATGTTCTTGTCTCATTTCCAAGTTACAGCAAAGGGGCACCTTTCTCCCTCCTGCAAAGTAATTTGAGTATGTATCTTTGTATTAAAAGTGTAGAGGCAGAGACAGTATGTTCTACCTTATAGCATATGTAGACGACGGAATCCCATCACTCAAGTTAGCTCCTTTGTTTTCATTTGAGCCGCTGGAGAGCCAAAAGTGTGTTTTTATTAACAATGGAACCATTTAGTTTTTCAGAAATAATTTAAAATCCAGTAAAACAGGAATGGGGGATTTGTGAACCTTCAGATCTTGCCGAATGCAGGTCCTTTGATCCCTGACCATTGATGAAGCTGACTGGGTATTAGCAGGGTCAAAGATGTCCAACTCCAGCTATAGTGAAAGAAGGTATAGAAAGAAGAAGGATCTTCATGTTTTTTCCTGTGATCTTTTTTGTTTCACAGCCTGTATTATTCTGATACCCTTATGGACCAGGATATGGATTTAATTGTGGTACCGGAAGGGGGAAAATGCAATCAGCAAAATGAAAATAATACATTTGGTGAAGTTATTTTGCTTCTAGTTAATGTAGCACAACTTACAAGCCACACACAATTTCTACCGCAGCCATTTCTACACTTTGCCATTACATTTTCTAACATTAAAATTAGGAGAATTTTCTTCAAAAGAAGATATAGGTTGAAACTGGTTTAGTGATCTTATTTCTGTTTATATAGTTCACCTGTCATAGAATATTCATCTAAGCTAGACAAAAATATATAGTATAGACTCTAGCTCAATACAATGTGCCAAAATGTTAGCTGCATGTTTGCCACCAACCTTCAGTTTATGGTTGACTTAATTTCCCCTAAATTTTCAATGATTGGAACTGATTACTCTAAAAGCTACTCTTTCAGCAAAGTGATATTAGGTTTTTTTGCCACTAGTCTGCTCACTATTGTACATTGCTTTTAATAGGTGGAATGTCATCCTTACCTAGCCCAGAGAGAACTAATAGCTCATTGCCATCAGCGAGGGCTGGTGGTAACTGCTTACAGTCCTCTTGGTTCACCTGACCGGATGTGGAAGCACCCAGATGAGCCAGTATTGCTGGACGAACCTGGGATAAAGAAACTGGCAGAAAAATACAACAAATCTCCTGCTCAGATTCTTCTCAGGTATTAATAAATTAGCCTTTTGGGAGATCAACATTAAAGATCTGAGAGTGCAGAGAGCTAGACCTAAAACTCTTTATATTCCTTATTAATATATTTAGCTAAACACCGTACAGTACAAATTGGTGTTACAATGTTATGATGTGATGGCAAAAGGATTTCGACCACTCCCGATTTTGTAAACACTTGAATTTTGGTTGTGTAAGTGCTGAAATATTGCAGTGATTGTGGTGACGAAGTGAATTTAGTATCCTCTTGAAAGGACAGAGTGTAGAAATATAATTCCAATACCAAGTGAGGCCATTGATTTGCCTAGCCCTAGGCCATTCTGAAGAGTTGCAGAGGCATTCCAGTTTTCAAATAAGCACCGATAAAGAGATGTCAGGGATTGAATCTGAGACTTTTATAATGCAAAGTTTTTTAGAATAAAAAATTCCCTAAGTGAGAAATGAAGCTGGTTTAATGATTACGCTGGTAGCCTAGAAACCAGGAGACTGTGAGTTCTAGTCTCACCTTAGACATGAAAAGCCAAGTAGGTGACCTTGGACCACTCACTCTCTTTCAACCCAACTCACCTCACAGGGTTGTTGTTGTTGTGGAAAAAATAGGAGGAAGGAGTATTAGACATGACAGGGGTTAGGGCTGATAACTTTAAAGCTAAACAGTGGGAAAGAGTAGGGATGAGAGAAACACTTAGATTGGCTAGGCAGGATATAGACACAGATACAGACAAAGGTAAAGGTTTAAGAGAAGAATATGGAAGCCAAGAATAAGAATTAAAGTATAGATGCGGACAAGAGATGATGGATTGAAGGTGGATAGGAAAAAGAAGGGAAAGAAGAAAGAAAAAAATCCTCTTTTTTCTTTCATTTTTTTATAATGGTGGCATAAGGAGAAATTAGAATAGGCAAGTTTAAACAATATTGTGATTGGTAAACACTGAGCAATTAAATAATGAAAACATATTTTAATATAAACGTGTATTAATATTAGAATCATAAAGATTGGATGAAAGCAAGAATATGAATAGTTATTTTGTATGAGCATTAGACATGTTTGCCACCCTGAAGTTATTCATAAAAATAATAAAGGAGGAATATAAATAAATAAGAAAGGGGAAAAAGAATGTTAATTTTTTGCAATGTAACTAAACATTATTATATTTTGTTAATAATGCAGTATTATTTTTATTATACAGTATTAATGTTTTTATTCTTCCATTGAAAACAACTTTGTAATTTAAAATGGAGATTTGCAACAGAAGGTGCTTTACAAACATTTTAATCAAATTAGCAAAAACAAGGTAGCAGCTTAGTTTTTTCAAAAAAAACTTCGGATTCTAGGAATACACTTTGAAGTTCAATTCAAAGAACTCTGATTAGTATTCTATATTCTATGTTACAGTGGCATTATTTTTAACTTTGAGCCCAAAGTTTTGTAGCCTTGTAGAGAAAATATTATTTCCCCTGTCAGAATAGAACACTTTGGATTTTGTTTATCCTGAATGAGAAAATCACAGCTTGTTGTTTAATTCTGTGACAGATGGCAAGTTCAGCGTAAAGTAGTTGTTATTCCCAAGAGTGTTACCCCTGCACGCATACTCCAAAATCTTCAGGTAAGTGGGACGTCTGACTGACTTGTGAGACGAAGCCATTACTGTAGGCAGCTTTGGTCAGCAGTACTGAAGCTTCAACTGTGTTTTTTCCTTGGAAATACATTGTACAGGTAGTCCTTGCTTACTGATTGCTCATTCAGCAACTATGTGAAGTGACAATGGATTGAAAATAAAGATTTACAGCGGGTCCTCGCATTAGCCATCTCAGTGTCCCTGCAATTACATAATCATGGTTTAAGTGCTTGGCAACTGGTACACATGTATGACAGTCACAGCATCCCATGGTCATGTGATCTCAATTTGTGACCTTCACAGCTGGCTTCCAATAAGCAAAGTCAATGGAAAAGCCAGTAGGAAGTCCCAAGTCATTGTCACAAAGTTTATGTTTAATGAGTGATTTCTGTAATAACTCCAGCCAGAACTGATATTATAAGATGTGGTCACTCGTGTTTTATTTTGCTACCATGTCACTTAGTGATAGAGTTGCTGTTCCCAATGCAGTAAGTAACTGAGGACTACCTCTGTAGGAAGGATATAATTCTCAACTGATGTGTCCTGGTATCATTTTACTAGAGCCAGTGAAGGCACACATGCACATTCTGGTTTGTTTGAAGCTCCAGCTGATCAACTAATTTACTATTGAATTTTACTACCACAGATTCTAGGCTTGTTTATGAGACTATACTTTTTTACCTGCTACACTATACTGGTTTAATATATCTGGTGTTTCTAGTTTGTGCATTCAATATATTTAATTAATGTTCATTTGTAAGCTTCTGTCTCCCAGACTTTAAAGAAAACCTTTTCCCTTTTGATCTTGATAGGTCCAGTAGAATCCAACATTTCTGTGTGGAAATATTACTCAATTGCTTTAAACTGCACTTCAAACATTATTTTAATGTTGCAATTTCCTTTTGAAGTTGTTATAACCTCTTTGATATTTTTCAAAAGCTTTAGAAAAAATTCAGATAAATGTAAATCCCTTCTCTATCAGCCCTCTTATTTAGAAATCATTAAATAATAGATGTATGCTATCCAGAAAGTGTTACAATTAATGCTACTATTTGCATACTCTTGAAGTGCTCAGAATAATATGCACATTTTTGCTTGTTTATCTTTTTATGTTATTTCTCCATATTACTTGGAGAGGTATTACATCTGTAAAGGTAAAGGTAAAGGTTCCCCTCGCACATACGTGCTAGTCATTGCCGACTCTAGGGGGCGGTGCTCATCTCCGTTTCAAAGCCGAAGAGCCAGCGCTGTCCGAAGACGTCTCCGTGGTCATGTGGCCGGCATGACTCAACGCCAAAGGCGCACGGAACGCTGTTACCTTCCCACCAAAAGTGGTCCCTATTTTTTCTACTTGCATTTTTACGTGCTTTCGAAACTGCTAGGTTGGCAGAAGCTGGGACAAGTAACGAGAGCTCACCCCATTACACGGCAGCACTAGGGATTCGAACCACTGAGCTGCCGACCTTTCGATCGACAAGCTCAACGTCCTCGCCCCTGAGCCACCACATCCCTATATTACATCTGTAGATGATTGGAAAGTTACTCTTTTTGCAATAATGGAAAGCAGAATTAACATCACTGTTTTTCTTTCCAAAGAATTATTGCTGAGTTTGTTTCTTGTTTCTGAAAAATATCCTTTTTGCTTAACCCACCAAAGAAAACTGCTCCTGCATTTTCTAGTCAGTTAAATTTGGTAGGTTATGGGAAAAATGAGCTGAACAGTTAATCCAGGGGAATAAAACAGTAATAGTCACTTTGGCATCTTGTCAACCAAGGAAGGTGGCTGTAAGTTAGGCAGCACTAACCTAACTCAGGAGGCCCATTCTGTAGGACATAGCCTTACCTTATCATGATGAATCACCTGGTACTTTGATTTTGCAAAAATTCATGATGATGAAATCCCAAGTGAAAGTCAAACTTCTATGGTCACGAACTATATCCTTTCATTATTGTGTTGTGACCCAGTTTGTCGGAACAACTATGGCATATTAGGCATGTTGAGAAAATTTCTGTCTCCATGATACTTACTTGGATCTTTACAAAAGCTATAGTAGAATGCCTGAATATATTATGACTCATTCAGCTATAAGCATTGTATCAGCTATACAATGGAACACCTTCCATGTATGTAACTCTTCAGCCTTGTTGCAATATTAATAAAGCTACTATAGCAGGAGTCATGAATCTGATGTTCCAGTGAATTCAGCCATTATAGACAATAGTGTGAGATGCTGAGATTATAATACCACAATATCTGAAAGGTCACAAATTTCTCAGCTCATTACAATAGTCACTATTGTCCACTATCACCAGTTTTCACCAAATTATATAATGTTCTGAGGTTGCTTTTTGTGATGAAAGTTTTGCAAGGAATAAACAAACTTTATTAATATGAACTCCTACTGAGGAATTTGCTTCTCTGAGTTCAGAGATTGCTGCTTTTTTGGCACTTGTTTTCCACTGTATATCTCATTGAGGATAAAATTGTAACTTTCCTGTAAACTACACTCCAAATGTACAGTATATAGCACCGCCTAGAAGAAATTCTTAGTGTGAGTTTTTTTAAGGTTGCCTCCAGTATTAGTTTCCTTGCAAGATGTCCTGTATTAATAGTTTTGCCAAGTTTCTGAAGTTTGTATCTATTTAACTATAGTGCTATAAGCAGTTTTTCTTATCTAATGAAAGTCATCATAAAGGAGATAACTTTGCAATTTAAAAATAATGAAACTTTACAAATGAGGATTTTTTTTCACACTTAGATTTAGGCATGCTTGCTACAAAAAAACTTACGTTTTCTTTAGATGGTTAGGATGTGCAATGCTTTAGATTGCAGCCAAAACATATTTTAGAGTGGGAGGATGCATTCATACCACACCTATCTGCATCACCTTAAAGAAGCTGCATCTTTAAGGAAGTGCAGTGTGTACACCCATTCCCACTTCAAAGCATCTTTTGGCTTTAGCACTGAAGCCAAAGTACATCTCTTAGTAGATAGCTCTCATTACTTAGATATGTTCTGCACCTGTTTGCAGAACACATTTACATGTATTCTACAAGCAGAATTTTTAAGTGATTAAGACCACTCATGAAATAGTAACAGTGAAAATCATAGCCTGAATTAACAGTAAATATATTCATATGTTTTAGGTGCTTGACTTCAGCCTGACCGTTGAAGAGATGAATTCTGTTGAGAGCCTGAATAAAAACTGGCGATATATTGTGCCAATGCTCACGGTAAATGTTGTTTCTGTTCATACAAAATAAATAAATAAATAGATAGATAACTAAATAAAATGAAACTGAAATTTGTAAAACACGCACTGAGTGTATTTAGTCTCCTAGCCCTTCAAAAACTTCTCCATCCTGTTCTGTCAACAAATACATGTTTAAATGTTATATTTGTTAATGCTTTAAATTAAAAGTTGCAGTTAAGAAATGGATTAAAGTACAAATAAGTCCATAACATCCATTAACAATGTTTCCATGTTTAGTTCTCCAAAGTAAAAATCTGAGTGCCCTATAGCAGCTTGTGAGGTATAGAACAAAACTATACAGTTACAAAAGTTCCTTTTCAAAACCCTCACAATTTTATAAACCTAAGACCGTTTGAGAAAAGTAGGATTAAAGGAATGAAATCATGTTTTAAAATAAAACTAACAAGAAACAATATTAAGAAAACTTCAGAATATATTTTTGAGAATAATATAAGTTTAGATATAACCCTTACCTTTGCTGCTCTGGTCATATTAATATACTGTAGATAATATAGATCAGGGGTCTCCAACCTTGGCAACTTTAAGACTTGTGGACTTCAACTCCTAGAGCTTGGCTGGCTGAGGAACTCTGGGAGTTGAAGTCCACAAGTCTTAAAGTTGCCAAGGTTGGAGACCCCTGATATAGATAATGATTAAGACATGTAATATAGTGTAGATAAAATGATAATGGTAATATAGAGAATGATGATGATGACTGTTCACATTTACAGTATTTCTGAACCTTGAACAGTTTTCGTATATGTGGACTTCCCAGAATTGCCCAGACAGCTTGATGGCTGCAGGCTAGAGAAATGCTAGTCTGCATGCTGACTGGGGAATTCTAGGAGTTGAAGTCCACATATCTTAAAGTTGCTAAAGTTGAGACACACTCTACTAGCAAATGGTTGAAGATCAACCTTGGCTGCTGGGCTTGCTGATTTTTTTTAAAGAAAACATGTCTAAATGTCTGAATATCTTTATGTCTTAATTTTTTTTCTTGCATTGTTATATATAGTATTACTTTGCCATTCAGTAACTTTCAGCTATATTACATAAAACGATGTTCATTACCTTATCTGTCATCTCAGTTGCATACTGCAATAGTTTATTTAATTCTTCCTCCTGTTCTTTATAAGTTACTTGATGGAGCAATCTGTTCTTGGAAATTCTTGGTGATATTAATCAGTTCATGGATTTTTATAAATGGCCTAAGAGAACGATGTGTATCAATATTTTAAAAAGTAATGAGAATTTGTCCTTAGGATAATGATCATTATTAAGAATCAGCCATAGCTTGAAAGCTGCATTTTTATTTTTCAAATAATGTTTATTTCATGGATGAAACAGATTTTTAATCAGTCCATGAAAAGTACACCAGATACCCATGCCTTGCCAACCTCTAGAAAAGAGGAAGATGGCTCTTGTTCTTATCCCTGTAAGCATGTGGATTAAGGACCTGATATAAAAACATAGAATCTTGACCATTAAATCTCTCAAGCATTGCCAGGAGTCAGAATTTTTCATTTAAGACCAACACAAACTTAAAACACTAAGCAATTACACTTCTGATTGCCTGCTTCGGAATCGTTTTAGTCATATTTATTAATATTATTTTTATTTTTATTTAGGAAACTGTATAAGGCACATGCCTTTGCCCCATTTGGATATTAATAATCAATAAGGCCAATGCATATATAGGTAGTCCTTAACTTACGACCACAATTGAGCTCAAAATTTATGCTGCTAAGCAAGAAATTTGTTGTGAGTTTTCCCTCATTTTACGACTTTTCTTGCCACATTTGTTCACTGAAACACTGTTGTTAAATTAGTAAGTCGGTTGTTAAGTGAATCTGGTTTCCCCATTGACTTTACTCATCAGAAGGTTGCAAAAGGTGATCAATCACATCATGCCACAACACTGTAACCGTCATAAATGTGAGTCAGTTGTCAAGCATCTGAATATAAATCATGTAACTATGGAGATGCTGCAAAAGTCATACATGTGAAAAATGGTCATAAGTCACTGTGTTCAGTGCCGTTGTAACTTTGAACGATCACTAAATGAACTGTGGTAAGTCAAGGACTACCTGCATTCACTCATGTGCATAGAACACTTATGAATGTGAGTACTGGTGAGATACTTTCAACAGAGGCTCACTGAGGAAGAATAAGATCAGCCTTCCTTCCATCTCTCATGAGAAGAACCTTGCACCAGGAGGACACATCATCTTTCTCTAACTTGCCAATATTCAGATTCTGAGAGTTATGAAAGGCAAATTGATGTACAGAACATCTCCCATGGAGATCAAATTTGCATGGTTGTTTGGTTATGGCAAAGGATCACGATGGTTAACATTTGACTAAAAGACTTTTCAAAATCCTAAATGTTAGTTAAGGTCATCTGTAAAAGTGCCATGTCTCCTTCCCATTCTCTT
Source organism: Ahaetulla prasina (assembly GCF_028640845.1). Taxonomy (NCBI): domain Eukaryota; kingdom Metazoa; phylum Chordata; class Lepidosauria; order Squamata; family Colubridae; genus Ahaetulla; species Ahaetulla prasina. Next base: position 175,741,092 of record NC_080541.1, read on the forward strand.
AAGTATTACTATTGGGGTAGATATTTTCAAACATGTTTCTTTTAAAGTGTTCTTTTCAAAACTATACATTGATAAATCTGATACAGCAAATGTAAATATTTAAAATGTGTACATTTCTCACCAGGTTTTTGTTTGTATTCTCTGATTTCTTACTATATATTAAAAAAAAAAACAAGTTGGAAGCTGTGCTGCTTCAGATGCCTAAGGCGTAGTTAGTGTAGTGATTCATTTGCTATCTTTGCATACCTAATGTAGTATCATGCTGATTATAGGTTGCAATTGATACAGAAGTATCAATTTTTTCAGAGAAGTAAAAATTATTTTGTTATTAAATAAAGTCAAATTTCAGATAGTGCTATATTCACTTTGAAATAGTAGAAACAATTGTGCTTCCTTTTAACTAACAGTTTTCTTTATCTTTTGCAGGTGGGGGACAAAATGATAGCAAGGGATGCTGGACACCCCCTATATCCCTTCAATGAACCATATTAATTCACAAAGCTACTAAGATGAAAAATGTATTTCCATTCAGGACAGCTGCTGCCATCAGTTACTAGATTAAAAAAAAACATACCCAAATAAAGTTTTATATCTATGAGATTGCATTTAATTCTGAAGAGTTAACAATGGTTTTAGAGAAATAACTGTTTAACAATATAAATTGTACAACCTGAAATTTTTTATAAGATCTTAATTTACATGCTTCTGCATCTTTTTTTAAACATCTGGACCAAAATATTTGCTTGAAATCTAATAGGATGCAAAGGGTATTAAATGCAAGAAGTATATAACATAACATAACATAACATAACATCAGAGTTGGAAGGGACCTTGGAGGCCTTCTAGTCCAACCCCCTGCCCAGGCAGGAAACCCTACACCATCTCAGTCAGATGGTTATCCAACATTTTCTTAAAAATTTCCAGTGTTGGAGCATTCACAACTTCTGAAGGCAAGTCGTTCCACTTATTAATTGTTCTAACTGTCAGGAAATTTCTCCTTAGTTCTAAGTTGCTTCTTTCTTTGATCAGTTTCCACCCATTGCTTCTTGTTCTACCCTCAGGTGCTTTGGAGAACAGCCCGACTCCCTCTTCTTTGTGGCAGCCCCTGAGATATTGGAACACAGCTATCATGTCTCCCCTAGTCCTTCTTTGTTAAACTAGACATACCCAGTTCCTGCAACCGTTCTTCATATGTTTTATCCTCCAGTCCCTAATCATCTTTGTTGCTCTTCTCTGCACTCTTTCTAGAGTCTCAACATCTTTTTACATCATGGCGACCAAAACTGGATGCAATATTCCAAGTGTGGCCTTACCAAGGCATTATAAAGTGGTACTAACACTTCACGTGATCTTGATTCTATCCTCTGTTTATGCAGCCCAGAACTGTGTTGGCTTTTTTAACAGCTGCTGCACACTGCTGGCTCATATCTAAATGGTTATCCACTAGGACTCCAAGATCCCTCTCACAGGTACTACTATTGAGCAAGGTACCACATATACGGTACTGGTGCATTTTGTTTTTGGCCTAAATGTAGAACCTTACTTTTTCACTGTTGAATTTCATTTTGTTAGATAGCGCCCAATGTTCAAGTCTGTCAAGATCTTTCTGTAACTTGAGCCTATCTTCTGGAGTGTTGGCTATTCCTGCCAGCTTGGTGTCATCTGCAAATTTGATGAGTTCCCCATCTATCCCCTCGTCCAAGTCATTGATGAAGATGTTGAAGAGTACTGGGCCTAAAACAGAGCCTTGGGGTACTCCACTGCATACTTCCCTCCATGTGGATGTAGTTCCGTTGAGGACTACACGTTGAGTGCGGTTGGTCAGCCAGTTACGAATCCATCTGGTGGTGGTGCTGTCTAACCCACATTTTTCTACTTTATCTAGTAGTAGGTTATGGTCTACTTTATCAAATGCTTTACTGAAGTCCAAGTAAATTATATCAACAGCATTCCTCTGGTCTACTAATTTTGTCATTTTGTCAAAGAATGCGATAAGATTAGTCTGGCATGATCTGTTTTTGACAAACCCATGTTGGCTTTTGGTTATTACTTTGTTTGCTTCTAGGTGTTCGGTGATTCGTTGCTTGATTATCTTTTCCAGAATCTTCCCCGGTATTGAGGTCAGACTGATAGGTCTGTAGTTTCCTGGATCTGTTTTAAATATACTTTACATATACCTAAATTTAAATTTTGGATCACCTGCCATAATTTCTAATAGTTATATAAAGATTGTGACCACAAATTTCATGACTTTATCCCAATACATGTTTTGTAGCACAGACTAGAAGAGTACAGGATGCATGGCATTGCTGCTGCCTTTAGTGCTGAATTAAAATAATTTGCCAACTCAGTTTACATTTAGCTAAATTACTTTTATTACATAATAGGATCATCTTCCAAACTAGAGATCTGTAACTCTCTGGATATGTGGGCATGTTTGATTTTACATGTCACAAAATGGCTGCCATGGTGAACATGTAATAGAACACTGGAAAGCAGAATTAAAGTTCTAATCCTAGATGCATACTATTATCTCAATTTATTTTTGTACTTTAGTGCACCTGTCACCCTGGAATTTATGATAACTGAAATTTAAAGAGGTCTCCTGTGGCTTAAGACCTACCCTTTCACAAGAAGTGAAATCCCATCTAAAACAGTTTGGTGAAATGGTTAAGGTCCTGGCCTAGAAACCAGGAGACTATATGTTTTAGTCCTACCTCAAGTGTGAAAGTTAGTTGGATAACTTTGAGCCAGTCACTTTCTCTCAGCCCAACCACTTCACAGATGATTTTGGGAAAATAAGAGGAGGAAGGAATATTATGTATGTTCATCACCTTGAGTTGCTTGTAATAAATATGGGATAAAAATCAATAAGTAAACAAGTAAAACAGGCTGCCCAGAATCACCCTGCCTCCTTTGAATTGGATGTTAAGTTGCTTCCCAGCTTCCATCCCTTATAGAATTTATGTGGTGTTCAAGAGTAATAATGGCTTTCTGGGAGGGGAACTATAGTGTTAGGTGTTGTCAGCACATTGACAGTATCTCATCGTGGTTCTATATAGATTTGAGATCTAACTTCATAGGGAACAACATAGAATGCAGCACAGAAAGCATGGAATAGTAATATAGCAGTCAAGATATAGAATAGTAATTCCTCCATCACTTATCTTCTGTTGCAATCTCTCAGGGAAGATTGAAATAAGACTAAAATAATGCCTTTAAGCTTGGCCCCTGCCATGGCCAAAGACATTAGTTACCAAAGATTCTATGAAAAGTACTAGCACTCTACTCCTCTTGTGAGTCCTAGTGCAAATCACTCATCAAAGTAGACTGTATTATATCCAGACGTAAAACAATAACAGATTATCACTTTCCCAAAACAATACTGTCAAGCAAGTAAGTTGAATTTCAGGGTGTGTTTTTTTAAACATTTTTGTTCTGTGGCTTTTATTTTTACAAAGTATCACCGTGAAAGGTTATGTTCCCATAATTAGAATTTAGGAATACAAAAATTAGATATAGCTTGTGCATTAATCTGCTTCAGTGTTTTTAATAACAATCCCCCCACTGTTGTAGCAAAAAAATTTTTTTGATAATTTCTAGTATTTATTATTTATTTATTAAATTTTTATACTGCCCTTCTCCCGAAGGACTCAGGGCGGTTCACAGCCAAGATAAAACAGCAATAATATACAGATAAAACAATAGTTAAAAAACGTATTAGATGTAAGGCCAAATTAAAACATTTAAAACCATAAAAACCCCATAAAATTTGTATCAAATATTAAAAACTATTTAAAATTCCTATGCCAGTCTAAAGCCCCAGGCTGTTTATATTTTCACTATGAACAATCATGTAATTAGGTAAAGTCATAGATACATCTTAAGATTTGATAGGCACATAGAAGGCTATATAAATCCAAGGACTTTAGAAGCAGGTTCTTTTCTATATATAAAGTACTGTTCTATTAACCAAAGTGGTGGCTCACTAATGCATACATGGAGCTTCTTGCAAAATAGGTTTAACCATAGTTAATGGAATAATGGTCTATCTTGATCAAATGTTTTACATTTGATACTGACTAATTAACCATAGTGGCCAGGTTAACACCATATGTACATATTTATGTGCCATCAAAAGTCATTGTTGACTCTTAGTGAACACATTGATAGACTTTGTCCACAACTATCTGTCTATGTAACTGATCATTCCAGTCTTCCAATAGTGTACCCATCACCAATATAACAGACTCCATCTGTCTTGCTGCTGGTCATCTTCTGTTTACTTTCATGATATAACTAAATTCTAGTTACTCTACATAGATCGGATGCAATGGTAAAGGTAAATTTACATGCTGTACTAGGTCGTAATTTGACCATACTTTTTAAATGAGCTACAATGGGCTAAGCCAAATGAATGAAGACACTTTATTGACTTAACTTGTACAAATCCACTTAGCAGTTTTAATGATCATACCATGTACTTATTTGTATGGGATCTTTATTATTTATTAGAGGCATGATGCTGCAGTGGTTAGAATGCAGTATTGCTGCCTAATTCTGCTGACTGCCAGGGTTTGATCCTCACCGGCTCAAGGTTGATTCAGCTTTCCATCCTTCCGAGGACCTAGATTTTGGGGGCAATATGCTGATTCTATAAACCATATAGAGAGGGCTGTAAAATACTACAAACCAGTATATAAATCTAAGTGCTATTGCTATTTTTACAAATAAATCATACGTACAGTGTTTCTGCTTATTTATGAGATTTGTTCATGGATTGGATTTTTTATATTATTTTTTTTAATTTTTATATACAGTACTGGATGGTTGGCCAATTTGTGTTTACCTAAAAGCTGGAAAGGTGGTTAATTTATGGTTCAAGTATTATGCAGATGATAGCAATCAGATTAATTCAGTGAACAATGATTCTTTAAATGAATGATAATAGAGTAATGTGAAAACAACCTCCAATTACTGCTCCCCAAAATGCAATACTTCTCTTCAGGAAGATTTCATAGTGACTAGAACGGTATGCACTTAGTTGCGCAAAAGATTAAAGATTTGTCCTCTCCTTCTGGTCACCTTTGTGAGAGGAGGGTCAAGTAAACCCCACTTCACACTAATGACCTTTTACTTATACCGCCTGGGAGCATTTATGCCTACTGCGCTTTTTCGGGATTATTTTGGGATAGACTGATCCAAGTCAAAGCAATAACATTAGGCGGGATAAAAGCCCGGGAAACAAGACATTTTTGAGACAAATATATTGTACTACAGATTATTTTTAATGCCTCCAAATCGGTTCTAATGCGTGCAGCCTACTATGTGATGAGATTGTATTTTCCAGCACGCTGAGATGGCGAGCTTTATTTACTCCGATTTTTGGACTACCTTTCCCAAAATGCCAATCGCATTGCCGAGGCAACCACACAGCTCTATTAGAACGGTAGCTACTGACGTCACTTGTCGAGAGACTGCCATTCCTTTCTTTTGAAGACGCCTTCCGATTCATCGACAGCCCCTGTGCAAGCGACCGCAAAGCATTCTGGGAAACGTAGTTCCTTTTCCGTGAGAGCGTGTTTCGCGCCACTGGGGCGTGTCTTCAAGGGCTATATAAGCATCCGGAGGGGCGGTGGGCTACGTTTGTCTGCTGGTTATTCCTTCGCTTTTGATTTTCTGTGGCGGGTCGTTGGTTACCATCGCCTTTTAAGGTACAAGGGGCTTCAGGCAGGGTTTCTTTCTTCCGGAGCTGGCTAAGCAGGAAGGGGGAGTTGGGCTCGTGGGTTCGTGTAATGAGGGGGCGACAGCGCCCGCGATACCAAGGAGCCTTTTCGGAGGCTTTAAGCGTTTATTTTCCGGGTAGTAATCTGCGATGTTCGGACACAACTATACGGTTTTTGATTTGGGGTTTTTTCCCCCTATAATTTTTCTTCATTTCTTTGAAACCTCACTGATTCCAGCCCCCCCTTTTTTTTCTTGAGTGGGTTCGTACGTGCTGTCCTTGGCGAGATGGAGGCGGCGGGTCTTTAAAAAAAACACCGAGACACCACGTGACCTGGCTGGAGTTTATGCCGCCATTTTTAATAGCTATCAATCTGGCGCGCGCCAAAGCGGGAGAGGGGAGGGGGTGGAAGGAAGTGAGTGAGTCACGTGGCCAGCAGTCCTGGCCCATTGAAAGCGGCCGTTGAGATTTGGCGCCGAAAAGCGCTGACAGGAGAGGCGAGGTGGCCCATTGTCCCTTCAGGTGAAGGCTTCCGTAGGAAGCGAGACGCTTCCTCTTGCAGAAGAAATGGCTTTAAAACAAGTTTGAGAAGCCTGAGTTACTGGTATTGGTGCCAGCCTGATGCCTCTTCACACATTTGGGCGTATTAAAGGGCCTGGGGTGTATTTATTGGATGATTCTTGTCAGTTGATGAAGCTTAACCACCTGTAGCTTCTTTTAAGACAGGAAATGAAATATACTTGAGAGACTAGAGCAGGGGTGTCCAAACTTGGCCCTTTGGAGAGTGGTGGACTTCAACTCCCAGAATTCCCCAGCCAGCATGAGCTATAAATTTAAGCAAGTTGCTAGTTGGAGAATTCTGGGAGTTGAAGTCCACCACTCTTCAAGGGGCCAAGTTTGGACATCCCTGGACTAGAGCTTCAAATGCAGTAGCGCAAAATATTTAAAGTTTCTCCAGTAATTATTCACATGTTTGCGTAGGTATTTCAGAGGGCCATATGATATTTCTTCTTTGGTATAACTTATCATTTAAAACTACAGGAAGTAGCAAGTTGTAGTTGTCCATGCTGGTTTGTTGTCACTGGAATATATATCAGATCACAAATGTTTCCTATATATTGAAATATATAAAACCCCTTTTTAAAGCTGCTAAATCGAGTTTTCACTTTTAATCAATACTGTTCTCTGGGCAATGAAAAAGCTACTGATTTGCCACTGCATGAGAACTTAAGAAAAATAGTCAACCTATCTGAAGTAGCAAGGTTTTTTTTACAGCACACTCAATAATTTAGGTGTTAGCCCAAATACTTGAAAATATGACAAATGCTTGAGTGTTTATCTTCCAAATGCCTTCTGGCTAACTTAAAATTTCAGTTTCAGGATGACAGAAGAGGCCTCTGCTCCCTCTACTTCTGCAGACAAAACAGAGAGGTAAGAAAATAATTGGATAAAAAATAAACATGTGAGAGCCAGAATAATGAAACTAATTGAGCTGTTCACCCACTTAAGATGATAAAGGTGGCATATATCATACCTTGATGAACGTATCTTTTCTTTTATGTACACTGAGAGCATATGCACCAAGACAAATTCCTTGTGTGTCCAATCACACTTGGCCAATAAAATTCTATTCTATTCTATATTGTATTTTGAGCATTTGTTTTTGGAGTTGGTGCTATATGGTAAAAAAATTTATGAAAACCTTTAACAAGGTAAAGGTTAAGGTTAGCATGAAAATATATGGTGTGTGTTATTGGGCCAAGCATAGTAATTATAAAAAGTGGTATAAATTGGTAATACAGAGGAACATGTCTGCTCTGCTAGCTGCATTGATTACCAATCTGTTTCTGATTCCAATCCAAGGTGCTAATTAATAAAGCCCTAAATGGCATGGGACTGGGTTATTTGAAGGACCTTCCCCATATTAACATCTACTACTTATACCAGATCTAACAGGACATGCTGGGGGTCCCATCGACTAGGAAATTTCACTTGGCAGGTCCTTGGTGATAGGCTTCTTGTGCTGTGCCCCCTCTAATGAACATCCACCCTTTCAGCTTTCTGGAAGTTTCTTAAGACCTGGTTGTTCAAGCAGGCCTTTGAATCCTAGGGACTGGCAAAATATTTAGAAATATTTTTCACCTAATCTTTCTTTCTGCTATATTCTAGTTTGTATATTTTGTTGTATTGACCATTGTTATGTGAAAAGCTGTACAAAAAACTATATTATGGGAAGACAATATATATATTTCATATTTGCAGTATTGATGTGGACGGGGAAGCCAAGAGACTACTCGGCTTGGGACAAAAGAATCTAGTAATGGGAGATATTCCATCAGCTGTTAATGCATTTCAGGAAGCTGCTAGCCTTTTGTAAGTATTTAGATTATGTATAATGGGAGGGTAAAAGATGTTTATTCAGCTATATATATTTATTTATTCCTAGATATATTTTTAATATATGGCTTAGGACCGGGCTACCTATGGGACCGTCTACTGCCGGCCTCTATCTCCCAGCGTCCGGTGCGTTCCCACAGAGAGGGACTCCTCAGGGTGCCGTCAGCCAAACAGTGTCGACTGGCGGCCCCCAGGGGGAGGGCCTTCTCTGTGGGGGCTCCTACCCTGTGGAACGAACTTCCCCTCGGGCTTCGACTACTACCTGACCTTAGGACCTTTCGCCGCGAAGTTAAAACCTATTTATTTCATATGGCTGGACTGGCCTGATTTTAATTTTAAATTTTAATTGAATTGTTGATGGGTTTTAAATTTTGTAATTTTATGGGGTGTAATGTCATTTTAAATTTTCTGGCATATTTGAATCAGTTTTTTAAGGGTTGTTTTAATTATTGAGTATGTTTGTTTGTATTTTATTTGCCTGTTCACCGCCCTGAGTCCTTCGGGAGAAGGGCGGTATACAAATTAAAACATCATCATCATTATAATAATAATATTTGAAGATTTTAGTCTTTTCTGTTTTAGCTTACTTTTGATGTGTTTTACATAGTTTTAAGATTCATTAAGAAGCTAACATGGCAAATTTTAATTTCTGTTGCTAAGTGAGATATTTGTTGAGTGAGTTTTTCCTATTGTATGACCTTCCCACAGTTGTTACATGAATCACGGCAGTTGTTAAGTTAGTAATATTGTTAAATGAATCTGGCTTCCCCATTGGCTTGGTTTGTCAAGATGATCACATGACCCAGAGACACTGCAATGCCCATAAGTGAAAAACTGTCATGTCACTTTTTGGGTCCATTGTAAGTTTGAACGGTCACTAAATGAACTATTGTAAATCAGTTACCTGTAGTTTGGAGATTATGTTGATTAGTTAATTTGAAGCATCCCTTAATGCAATTTAAGTTCAGTTAAAGTAATTCTTTAAAAAAATGTTTAATTTTTCTTTAGGGGCAAGAAGTATGGTGAAACAGCAAATGAGTGTGCTGAAGCTTTCTTTTTTTATGGAAAATCACTTCTGGAGTTGGCAAGGTATGTTGATATGTCCTATCACTTGGTCCATTGAACCTCAGTATATTCATTTAAAATTTAACCAGTCAGTAATTCATACAATTCTACTTATTGCCACTGTTCACATGTACTTTTGTTCTTCTATGTGCAAGACTCTTTCTATGCCACTTTATTTTCTAGGAAAGATCCCAGAATCATATTTTCATAAATGTGTGTATATTAATACTAAAGATTTGCTCTGAAACTTAAGTTACACAAATCTTCCAACAAGTCTTAAGACACCAGAATAGATACTTTATTATTGAAGATGTATCAGAACCTAATAGCTTTTTCCTAAATCAAGTGTAGAATTTTGTAAATATTTGTGGACAATATATTTCTATTAAAAATTGGAAAGAGTATGGTTTAGTTTATTTGTTTGGGTTGATTAATCTTGGATACCACCATTCCAAGTGGGCCAGTTTGTGTTATGCTATATCATGGCACTGAATTCTTCAAAGAGTTCCACAAAGTATAGATTAAACGTGTAATTTATTAGAACTTGCACTGAACTACCTGAATAAAATATTAACGTTTCATTAAATATTGGTTAATGACACTATGGCGTATAGTCATGGTCTCACACATAGCCTGTAAATCACTTCATCAATTAATATTGTTGTCCTAGAATGGAAAATGGGGTGCTGGGAAATGCTTTGGAAGGAGTGCAGGTTGAAGAGGAAGAAGAAAAAACAGAAGACTCAACGGTAGAAAGCGCTGATAATATAGATGGTATGTAGAGCTGTCTTAATGCATTAGAGAGATGCCAAGCTATGTATTCTGAATGAATATGAGGCATAAATTGAGGTTCTGTGCCTTAAATAACACATTTAAAATTACAGTGATTTAGTAAGATCACTTAAGTAAAAATTACAATACTTAGAAAAAATTGCAAAATCAATGCGTCTATTAAATTAAAATACTGCCACTTGTTCTTCATGGGAGAGGGTACCTACTGTTTTTTCTTTATAAAAACCTTGATTTATATAATTGTTTTAGAAACAATTGGAAGTAAACCTTAAAGGAAATTTTTGAAACTAAACGATTGGACTTGCAACCAACTCATGTATGGTGCAGTGCTATCTAGTCTTATTATATAAGATTTGAAGTATAAATTCTGTTGTAACCATAAATGAAATTCACTTCAGAGAGTGAATACTTGCCTGTCAAATTTGCTTAAGCCCTTCAATTTATAGTGGCTTCCTCTGCAATGTTTGGTGTCTCAGTTAAAAAGCTTGGCATCTCTTGCTTGGCTGTTAACTCTTGCTAGTACACAACTCATTGCTTAAGCTCAACTGCTTGCAGATCATAAATGTTACAGAGGTGCTTGTTCTTAAATTAAATTAAAAATAAGTATTTGGTATTTTGGCAGCAAGTGTTAGTGGGAAATAGGGTGGAATGTGAAGATCATAAATGCTTATCACTACATTCGAAGATTTCTTTGTGCTTCATCTTCCTTCTTCATGTAGAAGAAGCAAGGGAGGAATTAAGAGATCAGGTATATAATGCCATGGGGGAAAATGAATCCAGAAAACCTTCAGAAGAATCTCTGGTAGAAACTAGAGTGCAAGCGAAAAATAAAGATGCAGAAGTGGAAGAAGTTAAAGAAGAAAAGGCAGCTGTGACTATAGATGATAATCTTGGAGAAAAAGAAAAATCAAGCAAGCAAGTAGAAGATATGCAAGAACAACAGGTCAGTGAAAAAACTGTGGAAGATTCATTAGAAGGTAGTGCTGCTATAGAAGAAAAGCCAGAAGAAACAACTGGAGAAAAACTAGCAGCAGAAGAAACCCAGGAAGACATCGTTCTTAAGAAAGTATTGGTTGTAGATAAAACTCCTGAAGAAGAAAAACTAATAGTAGAAAAGCCTGCAGAAGAAGTTAGTGGAGACACTGTAGAGAAGGAAGTGACTACAGAAGAAAAGTTAGCTTTACAAAAGATGGAACAGAAGGCAGAAAAGCTTATAGTTTTGACTGCTGAAAAGCACACAAATGCAAAGCTAGAAAATTCAATAGTAGAGACGTCGGCCAAAGCTTCAAAAGAGACATTAGAGGAAAAAGAATTGGTGTCTGCTGTTGATAAAGTAGAAAGGAAGGCAGAGAAGGCAGAACAGACAACTGTTGCTATTATTCAAGAAGCAGATGTTGTTGCTGGACAAGAAAACGTGGATTTGAAAGAAGAAGAAAAATTGAATGAACCTATGGCTTCAGGGGAAGTGTTACCTACAGCTCCAAATGAAATTAATTCTCCAGGGGTTGTTGAACAGTCACATGAAACAGAAATTGAAGAAAAAGCTGAAGCTGCTGCTAAGGTAGAAAAGGAAGAAGAAAAGGATCACGAGATGGGAGAGGGAGAAGGTAACAGGGATAGAAAATACTTGTGGGTGGTTTTTGTTAGAATGCTAACCCAAGTAAAATTAATCCATTCAGAATTCTCTTTGCCTCGAGTGAGGGAAGGGATATAGCTAGGGAGAAATATAAAAGGACACAAAATAGTATAATTACTCTTTCCTCGCCCCTCCCTTCCGTTCGTTTTTTCCCCCCCGAACAGTTAACTGATGGACATAGCAAAACTATTGGCTGATTTGGGGATATTGTTGGTCTAAGCAGTAAATCTAAAAAGCAATGGCCACTAGAGAATGCTGAATGGATGTTCACTGCATGCTCTGATATTGCAATACTAACTCAAAGCATAGCTTTCCTCCTGTCATTATATACCAAACCAGTAAGATTGACCAGAGTACCATTACATTAAGATGTCGAGGCTATAGATTTATGCTAAAAAATAACAATTTGCTATCATGTCTAGAAATATGATAGCGCAACTAGCAAATTCATAATTCTCATGCTTTGTTTTGTCTTACAACATGATTTTTGGAAATTTATTTGTTCGGGTTTCAAACAGTTAAATGTCTTAATAATTGCAGCCATTTGGAAAATATAATTGACATATTAAAAGGGACATGTCAGTAAGCATATTTCAGATCTTGCAGAAACTTCAAATTCTACCTTCTAAATCTTTTTTACAAAGCAGTTTGTATTTAGACATTAAAATGAAAAAAACAGGAAGATGCAGGAAGATACTGTGTACTTGCTCTGTAAACAGCATATTTTCTCAAAAATTGCAGAGTACTATCCCACCTTAATCTTTTCGGAATAGGATCCTCACTAGAGAAACTGACCAATCCACTGAACTATTTTAAAAATTAATTTTTATTTAGCGTGTTTTCAGTTTATGCATTGGAAAATCATATATAGATACCGTGTTTCCCTGAAAATAAGACCCTGTCTTATATTGTTTTGAACCCTGAAATAAGCGCTTGGCCTTATTGCCATGCATTCAAAAGCCCGATTGGGCTTATTATCAGGGGATGTCTTATTTTGGGGGAAACAGGGTAGAAATGAGTTAATTTAGGTTTAAAACAGTACAAGTATTCATCAAATTAAATCTTGAATCTGCAGATATTTTTAAAAATAAGTATGAATGTTTCATGAATGTCTTTACAATTACAAAACTGAATAACATGCACTTGAGTTTAGAAAGGCTGTTAAATAATGATACTGCAAGAATAGCATTGAATAAAATAAAGAGCCAAGTAAATAGCATGCCAGTAGTGTATATAAACAGGAAACTCTTCTTACAGAGACAGAAGGGTCAGAAGAAGATGATAAAACTGAAGAGGAGAAAGAAAATTATTCTACAGCTGAAGAAAAGGTGAAGTATAAATCAGTATTCAGATCTATTAAAAGCTATTAGTGTTATGCAGGAGAAAATTTATGTCCTATTAGTATAGGTCATCCTTAACACAATTCGCTGAGTAACCGAAGTTACAACAGGACTGAAAAAAGTGACAATTTTTCACATTTATGACTGTTGCAACATCCCCGTGTGATTTACATTTGGATACTTGACAACTGACTCAGATTGATGACAGTTTGCAGTGTCTCGGGGACATGTGATCACCTTTTGCAATCTTCTGAAAAGCAGTCAGTGGGGAAGCCAGATTCACTTAACAACTGTGTTATTAATTTAACAACTGTAGTAAATAACTTAACAAATGTGGCAAGAAAAGTAAAATGGAGCAAAACTCATTTATCAAATTTCTCACTTAGCAACATAAACGGGCTCAATTGTGGTCATATGTTGAGGACTACCTTTAGATAAAGGGATAGCTGCTTTTCTGAGGTAAATCTTAAGTATTTTCTGGTTCTGTGAAAAAAGATGATCTGTTCTAAAGCTGTGTGAAATCTTCTCTTAATGAATGTATTTCTATGAGAAAAACTATAATTTTCATAGGATTCAATGCCAGAGTCAATATTTATGATTGCTTATTAAGGCATAAGAAATTGGTACTGTCTAATATGACTAATAAATCATATTGCTTCAGGAGAGTGAAGAAGATGAAGTTGGAAACTTAGAACTGGCTTGGGATATGCTGGAATTGGCAAAAGTAATATATAAGAGGTATGTCTTAGGAGTTTTAATAAAATAATATCCATTACCATATTACTGATGAATGTTTTTACAATGTATTTTCTGATTTGCTTTTTTGGTCTAGGCAGGACACTAAAGAAGCACAGCTCCATGCTGCTCAGGCTCATCTAAAACTAGGAGAAGTTAGCATTGAATCTGGTAATTGACTTAAAATTGTCCAGACATGCTGCTTGTAATAGGTTTTGCATGTTGTGACTATACATGAGAGCATGTCTGTTCTGCATTGACTATCAACCTTTTAGTCATATTTTACATTAAAATTATATAAAATTGAAGTAGCATAAATATGAAGTAAGTCATGTACTGTGTTTTGACAAGTTTGATTTATGTATATTCTGAATTGAATGTTTTTCAATATTTTTTCATTTTTATTGTAATTAATATAGAGCTCTTTGCTTCCTAAATCACATTTGTATAGCTGGCATTTTTTTCACTGTTCTAGCACTTAATTCCTAATTGATACAAGTTGATATTTGATTGATAAAACTAATTGATAAAATTGATACAGGTAGTCTTCAACTTACAACTGTTATGGAGTCTCCCCACTGCAGACACAAGTTGTGACAGTCATAAAGTAAGTTGTCACATGACCAATTTGATTTTATGACCTTTTTTTGCCATAGTTGTTAGGTGACTCGTATAGTTACGTGAATCCAGTTTCCTCCTTTGACTTGCTTGTTGGAAGCCAGGTGGGAAGATTGCAAATGGCGATGGGACATTGCAACTGTCATAAATACATGATGGTTTCCAAGTGTCCAAATTTTGATCCTGTGATCATGGGGACACAGCAGTAATTGTAAGTATGAGGACCATTTGTAAGTTGTGTCTTTTCAGTGCTGTTGTAACTTTGAATCATTACTAAATGAATGGTTTTAAGTTGAGGACTACCTGTATGATGGCTGAAGAAGGGAAAAAAGAATAACATGGAGACTGCATATTGCTTTGTTATTATTTTTCTGGTTTGCAAAACTATAATTGTACTCTTGAACTGAGTCAATTTGTCTCCATTATATGTTACAATTATTTTCCTAAACAAATGTGAATATTTTTCTATATTGCTTTTGGAATTGAGTTTGCTATCATGATTTTCTGGTGTTTTCTGCAGAAAACTACATGCAAGCTATAGAGGAGTTTCATTCCTGCTTGGCTCTTCAGCAGAAATATTTAGAAGCCTATGACCGTTTGCTTGCAGAGACTCACTACCACCTTGGGTTGGCGTATCACTACAACAATCAGTATGAGGAAGCAGTGCTGCAGTTCAGTAAATCAATGGAAGTAATTGACAAAAGACTGGGTAAATCAAAACAGAAGTTCTACATACTTTTAATTATGTTCCTCCATTACTGTTCCCAGTCTGTTCCAAGTTTCAAATTGGTTGCAATTTTCCATTAGCTTCCTTGGACAACTTCCATAATTTCGTGTTTTGGGGGAGTAAGGAAGATTACTGTGGGTTCAGCTACAGGAAGATTCTGAAAGGAAGGAATTGTCTAGATCAGTTCCAATCCAGTTTGACACCTATGTGGAAGACAAAAACATCTTGTTCTGGTGTATGATATGAATAGTAACTTGAAGAGTAGGAAATTGTGAATGTGATTGTGCTCCTTTCTGAATGTGTGGCTCAGTTCTGGGGAAGGGAATAGTTGATCCATTGGTTATTTCAGTATGTGGTGACACTGGACTTGCTGTCATCCTCTACTATTCAATGTCTGGTGAAATTTTGGAAGAAAGTCTTTAACCTGGGATTAAGTATCAGTATGATGGTATATAGTTGCATATAACCACTGTGGAGTTGTTGACCTGCTGTTTGGAGTCTGTAAGGGATTGGATAGACCACAAGCTTCAGTAAGTTTGGTCTGGGATAGGGTCACTCTTTTCCCGAGGGAACAAAGTCCATCTCTTATGAGACTTCCTAGTCTCTACTACATAACTGAAAAGCAGGTGGAACCTGTGGCCAGGAAACAAGTTTTGCCCAGCTTCAGCTGGTCGGCTAGCTGCAAGCCAATAACACTTATTGTGCAGTGTCCCATGTGCATTTTTAACAATATCTGTTTTGGTTGCTGTGATGATGATTATTTCTCACATTCAGACTTAATCCATTGTGTGTGCTCATTCTGAAAAGGATTGCTAAGCATCCCCAGTCTGTGAATTGAGGCTAATAAAATATCTCTGGTGTAACTTTAATGTGTACATATATAGGAACATTCCCACCTGAGATTCAAGATCTTGCTCTTCCCCCTGCTTTCACAATGCCTTTAAGGCTTTGTTTTGTTACGATTCTGGTACAGATAGGCTGGGCCTGAATTTTGTTTGCAGCAGTTCAATAGTGCAGTGGCACCCAACCTTTTTGCACCAGGAACCAGTTTCATGGAAAACAAATTATTTCATGGGGGGAGGGCAGGGGAGTGTGCAACTAGATCTTATGCATGTGCAATTTACAATAGGGTTCACTCGCCCACTGCTCCACCTCCAGCTCTGGCAACCCGGTTCCTAACAGACCATGAACTGGTATCGGTCCAGGGATTGGGGACTCCTGCCTTGGTGGGTTGTTCCATTGGATAGGTTTTACCTTCTTATAAATTGCTCAGACAAACTACATGTAGTCCTTGATTTACAACAATTGAGGCTGGCAATTACTGTCATGAATTGTGAAGGTTGGAACATATCCTTCACCATGGGTCAGTTATTGCCAGAAATTGGAAGTAAGCATAAGCTTCGTGGAAAGCAATAATAAATCGTGGTTACATGACTACAGAGTGCTGCAAACAGCTATAAATGCAGGCTCATTGCTGACCAAAATGTGGTCATGGGACCATGGAGACAGGGACTTTGAAACGGTTCTAAATCCCGGTGTGGGGAGGGGTCTGTCATAACATTAAACGACCAAGTATAAGTAGAGGACTACCTATAATATAAGGTATTAATCTCAGTTTAACAGAAGTGATCTGTGAACCATGAATCAAGCTCTTTCTGGTTTTATTGTGATAATTGAAATAATTGAGATTTGCTTTTTCTTTTTACAAACAAAAAAAATTTGCTAATAGGCCTAAATTTACTTTCTGCCTTTCTTGAGCCTTTGGTTTAAAATTTGGGTTTTCATTATAAAGTTGTTTTAAAAGTGTCAGTGGGTCAGATCATAGAAAAGTGAATAGTTATTGCTCTCTGATTTTGTTTGGGGGGTTGTGTTTCGTTATTCTGTACCAAGTGGTGATATGGCCAAATTAAGTTAAATTGTTTCTACAGAAAGTACTAATGGCTCCTATATTGTCATCTTTTTCAGTTATGCTGACTGAACGATTAAAAGTAAAGGGAGAAGGACCAGCTGAGGATGAAAAAGAAATAGAGGAACTCAAGGGCCTGCTTCCTGAAATTAAAGAAAAAATAGAGGATTCAAAAGAGTCTCAAAATAGTGCAAGAGTGACTGAACTGGCTCTGAAAGCAACTCTAGTGAGTTCCATCATTGATTCTGTTGAAATAAACAATTTCAAAATGTCTGGCAAATAAATCTGTATGCCTGCAGGATGTACTTTACTATGAAAAGTGGTTAATAGGTCTGAAACTTAAAATCTGAGCAGAGCATCTTTAATATCACAGTGACATACCATTGATTTTGACATTTGAATGCAATAGGAGATAACAGTGTTTCCCTAATCTTGTGTCACTGAACACAAGATTAGTTTGCTAAATCTGAGAATTTATAAAGATTAAGCTTTTAAATGACCTTGCAATATTTATTTTTAAAACTATTCAGATGTGTTTAATAAGTCAAGAGGTAGATTTCAGAAAATGCCTTTTTGCCCTGATCTGCTTATTTTCTGGAGTTTCAGTAGCTAGAGGCTTTCTAATAGTATTTTAAAAGGATTTATTTATTTCCAGGTTGGCGGATCTTCCAGCTTTTCACAAGAGACTGAAAGTAGTGCAACTTCAACAGTAAGTGACACTAGCAATAGCAACTAGATTTATGCCATTATGATTAATATTTCATAGAAACTTCTACTGTTTCTGTAATAGATTCCAGTTGGACACAAAACTGATGGAGCTACAGACATCTCCCATCTTGTTAGGAAAAAGGTGTGTATTTTGTTAAATAAACGCAATTCTTACTGGCTTGTAGCTAATCCTGCAGTTAAAAGGTTAAATTACATTATTTCTATAATTTTTATATATCCTACATAAAATCCTTTTCACTGGGAGCCAGTTAGTCTGGGAACCATGCAGCTTTCTTGATAGATTTGGTGGTATTGTGCTGCATAGTACCCACTTTATTAATCCTGGTTTAATTTCAAAGCTTGATTTTGTAGCTTGATCCTTCTACAGGCACTTCAACTTGTCTGTGTTAAGGTCCTACAGAAGCATCCATGGTAGTCCTTCAGAGTAAAAATGTTGACATATCTGAACTGAAACTGAACTTCACAGCCAAACATCCAGGCTGAATTGGGTTCCCTTATTTTACATAGAAATGGAGAACTATTCAGTAGCATTATTCAATCTGGAATAATCTGTTTAGCCATCTTTGTATTGTGGAGTCTTTGGTGCTCTTGGAGCTTGGTTATTTGCTTGCAAATGTTTTATTTTGTTTCCTAGTCACTTAATAAAATATCTACACATCAACAAGGACTCTACAGTTCAACCCTGAGCTATATATATTCTCTTCTATTGTATGTTAGGACTATTATATGAGTTGCTAAGCAATATATCAATATTGTCCTTTAAATCGATTATTTGATTATTCTCATTAAATAATGGTTATCTCTTTTTTTTTAATTGCTGGTCTAACGTTAGAATTCTATTCCTAAATTTGATCTTTAGAGTAATATGCAGGCTAAGTAACTTGAAAGTAATTAACCTTTTTAATTATAAAACAGTTGAAGAGGACCAAATTGATATTGCATGTTGTTTGTAATCTTGCTTAATTTAAAGCAGTTAGCAGTCGCTATTTAATAGCATATGCATAATGATACTAAATATTCTTAAGATTCACATTTAGAGTTCTACTTGATGAAGACTAAACAATTTTGTCTTCAGAGGAAACCAGAGGAAGAAACTCAACAGGGAGACAATGGAGCTAAGAAATCTAAATCAGAATCGGCTGTCAATGGTGGTGGTGATGCACCTTCCAATGGAAATGAGGCTGCAGAGAAAATGGAACAGGAGGTGGGCAGTTCAGTCAGGAGTCATAAATTGAAATAAAGAAAAATAATTTTCCCAGGCATTTTTTCCTTGCATATGTTTCATTGGCGGTTGGTTTTCTCCCAAACATATAATATATCCATGCTAAAACACATTGATGTATCAAATCTAAACAGAAAACCTAATTTGTTGTCGGATGCAAACAATCAGACCCACACATGCAGAGTTTAGGCTAACATCTTTACTGTCTTCTGCCTATAAGGAATCTCTGGCAACCTATCCTTAGAAATGGTTACATAAAACTTCAAGAAATTTAGGGGTCTTGGCCCTTTTGCAGTTGTTTAATGACTCCAAGCTAACTACACTTGATCCCTTTTCCATGCCAGGCTTCGTACTTCCCAACAAAAGCATAGCAATGTATACTTCTGAATAATTGCATACAATTTATACATGGATTAAATAGTGAGTTTATTTAAGTG
Organism: Ahaetulla prasina; assembly: GCF_028640845.1. Lineage (NCBI taxonomy): Eukaryota > Metazoa > Chordata > Lepidosauria > Squamata > Colubridae > Ahaetulla > Ahaetulla prasina. The sequence goes on from NC_080541.1 coordinate 175,760,421, forward strand.
CTATTATCCAAATATATATTTTTTATGCAGCAAGATACTAAAACAGGATTACTAATCACTATTAGATATTAATAGCATCTATCAAATTGTCCATCATGTTCATCTTACAAACTACCAAATCCTTTAATAATGTATGAATTACCTAGCCTTGTAAAAAAAATAATAATTAAATTTTGTTTTTCTTTTTAGACAGGGGGAAGACCACAAGTTGAAACTGTTCAAAGTACTGTATGATAATTCTTTAATATTGGGCATGCTGCCTCCCAATTGTGGGTTTTGTATATAATGTATTTTTTCACTCTTTGGCAACTTTTTGTATTCAATAAAGATTGTACTCAAACATTAACATTGTCATTTTAAAATATGTAAAATTAAATCTTAAAATTTATTAAGTTAGTATTCTGGCTTCAAATTTTGGTTATCTATCTTATATGCAATCAGCGTGGTAGTTACTTATTGTTTTGGTACAGTAAGTTTTTCAAGATTAAAGTGGGATAAATCGTTCAAAAAGTCTCAGACCAGAATAAATAGATGGGAAATGAAAAATATATGGAAAAGCTGTAGTGTATGTTTTTAAAATTGTCTAGTCTAGAATGTGAGGCTTCTGTTTATTTTAAAATTGTAGTTTTGAAATTTCATAGAGAAAAGATTATCAATTTTGAAATTTCATAGAGACAAGATTATAAAGATTAGGACAATATCAAGATTAGTTTAAGAAATAATAGAAAAGCATAAAATGATTGACTAAAGGAAAACCCAGGTGTGGTCAGAAAGTTTGCCCATAGTCTGTTTTGAAAGAGTCGGAGCTCTTTATGCACTCAATAAAAGTGATTCATAAATTGTCAAAGCAGAAAAACCACTCAATAATATGAACATATTGAATCCTGATCCAGAAATATCTTCTTGGATTGTAGATAGAGCAAAATCAATGGCTTTAAAACTCCTTTAGGAATTAAATGTGAGACAATACAATCTTATTAGTAACAGTATAAAATCTGTAATGTAATTTTAACAAAGTGTCTATCTTGCAAAAATTAAGAGAAAGATAAACTTCCTTCAAGAAAGCTCTTCTATAATTGTATCATGACTAGATGACAAGCTTTTGAAGAGAAATACCTGCAGATAGTTTGCTTTACACTGGACCCGTCATTGTTTCTCCCCATAGATTTGCAAACCTCTAAATAAGCACACACACGATGCTTTTCTATGTCTAATCTGCATGCAAATGCAATTTGTTAATTCTTCCCTGGAGTTAAAAATACATGAAATTTTTTTCATCATTAGCCTTACTGGTAAACATTTTTATCTAATACATGATACATTTTTAGCTTCTTGCTTCACCAAGGTAACGTAAGACTGAGGTAGAGGTGAGATACATAAGAAAGTACCATTTGATGAGAATATAAGAATTAAGATTTATTAATATAATGGCATTTTATTAATACTGTCAAATAGAGATTTTGAGATATCTGTTTGAACTTTCTACCTTGAACTGACATGGACTTCAGTTTCAGACTATAAAACTGTAAAGTATACTGATGTAATGGATTTCTGATTGAGATTTTCAAAAAAGTTCAGCTAGAATGTAATGGAGTAGTGCAAAATATTTATGCTCTGACATGTTTGGGATTAGACGTCATTGGTCTAGCAGTTATAAATAATAGCAAAATATTTTGGTAATTGCAGTATATGTACATGAAGGGCATGCGCTTACTAGTGATCTAGTACATCATTGGTTTTGGAACTGAGCTACTTCAGAAAAGTACACCTGTAGTGCAGATGTTTTGCACTTGCGAACAATTGTTCTGGCTAGGACTTCTATGAAAAGTACATTGTTTTCATTATAATTTGAGAAATTTTTCTCTTCATAAAATCTAGCTAAACTTGAGAAACATTCTTAAACCTGTTATTTTGTACTTTTCTCTGATAAACAGAGATTATGAAAAATCAGTCTTGAATATACATTCCTGTGGAATTTAAAACATAGCTGTGATGGTTCTCTTTAAGAATAAAAATACTGAGCTCATTAAATGTTCTTTTCAAAAAAAAGATGGGTTCTAGGTTGGGTTTCCCAGATCTTAAGCTACAAATCTACTGAAAGAGATCATAGTATCTGGTTACCTTAGTATGTATTGGTGTGCAAAGCATTTCATTTTGAATAGTTCTGATCCTGAAACTGCTGTTTTTGAGTATAAATGAATCATTCCAAGTGTCTTGGAAATCTTCCAAGTTCAGAACTGCTGGTTCCTAGCTTAAAAACTCAAACATACTTGGAGAGGGATGATCAGTAAAGTTCTGAACTAAACATGTTTCTAAACATTTTTTTTAATTTATTATTCGTATTTTTATACCGCCCTCCGAAGACTCAGCAGAAATAAAACATAAATAACGAGAAAATTTAAAATAAAATAAACCATTAAAAATCTAATTCGATAAGCTGAAAAATTAAAAATTTTGAATAAAAATAGTAAATAAAATTAATCCCCTTAAAATCCCATTAAAACATTCAATTTAAAATTGTATCAGGCCAGCCCTGCTTGGTGAAAAAAAAGGTTTTGAGCTCGCGCTTAAAGGTCCGAAGATCAGGGAGAAGGCGTAGCCCAACGGGTAGTTCATTCCACAGGGCTGGAGCTCCCACAGAGAACGCTCTCCCCCTGGGGGTCGCCATCCGATATTGTCTGGCTGACGGCACTCTGTGGGAGCGCACAGGTCGATGGGAGGTTACTGACGGCAGTAGGCGGTCCCGTAAATATCCCGGTCCCATGCCATGGAGCGCTTTAAAGATGATAACCAGAACCTTGAATCTCACCTGAAAGACCACCGGCAACCAATGCAGCCTGCACAGGAGAGGTGTTACATGGGAGCTACGAGAAGCTCCCTCAATCCCCCGCGTGGCCGCATTCTGTACCAGTTGTAGCCTCCTGGTGCTCTTCAAGGGGAGCCCCATGTAGAGAGCATTGCAATAATCCAGACGGGAAGTAACGAGGGCATGAGTGACTGTACATAACGAGTCCCGATCCAGGAAAGGGTGCAATTGGCGAATCAGGCGAATCTGATAAAAAGCTCCCCTGGCGACGGCCGTCGGATGGTTTTCTAGAGACAGCCGCGCATCCAGGAGAACGCCTAAATTGTGCACCAATTCCCTGGGGGCCAACGATTTGCCCCCCCACAGTCAAAGATGGAGTTAATTGACTGTGCCGGGACGACGGTATCCATAGCCACTCTGTCTTGGATGGGTTGAGTCGGAGTCTGTTCATCCCCATCCAGACCCGAACGGCCTCGAGGCACCGGGTCATCACATCAACGGCTTCGTTGGGGTGGTTCGGGGTGGAAATGTACAGCTGAGTGTCATCAGCGTACAGTTGACAACTCACCCTGAAACCACAGATGATTTCCCCCAGCGGCTTTATATAGATGTTGAACAGGAGAGGCGAGAGGATCGACCCCTGCGGAACCCCACAAGTGAATTGCCTAGCAGTCGACCTCTGCCCCCTTGTCAATACCGTCTGCGAACGGTTGGAGAGGTAGGAGACCCACCGAAAAACGGTGCCCCCCACTCCCAAACTCTCCAACCGGTGCAGCAAGATACCATGGTCGATGGTATCAAAAGCCGCTGACAGATCCAACAGGACAAGGACAGAGGAACAACCCCTGTCCCGTGCCCTCCAGAGATCATCAACCAACGCGACCAAAGCCGTCTCCGTGCTATACCCAGACCTGAAGCCGGACTGGCACGGGTCTAGATAGACGGTTTCCTCCAGGTACTGGGAAAGCTGCCATGCCACCACACTCAACAACCTTCGCAACAAAGCGAAGGTTGGAGACAGGACGGTAATTAGCCAAAATAGCCAGGTCCAGGGAAGGCTTCTTAAGGAGGGGTCTCATCACCATCTCTTTCAAGGCAGCTGGGAAGACTCCCTCCGTCAAAGAAGCACTAATAATTCCCTGGAGCCAGCCTCGTGTAACCTCCTGAGTGGCCAGTACCAGCCAGGAGGGACACGGGTCCAATAAACATGTGGTAGCATTCAACCTCCCCAGTATCCTGTCCATGTCATCGGGAGTCACAGAGTCGAACTCCGCCCAAACAATATTCTCAAGACCTGCCTCCGTCATCCCGCCTGAATCCATCCAATCAGCGTCCAGCCCGTCCCGGATCTGAGCGATTTTATCATGCAGATACCTTCCAAATTCCTCAGCACGTCCCTGCAAGGGGTCCTCCCGAGCTCCCTGAAAAAGAAGGGAGCGGGTTACCCTAAACAAAGCGGCTGGGCGGTTATCTGCCAATGCGATAAGAGCGGCAAAGTATTCCTGCTTTGCCGTCCCTATTGCCACTAGGTAGGCCTAAATATGTGACCGCACTAGTGTTCGGTCAGATTCGGAACGATTCTCCAGGCGCTCTCTAGGACACCTTTAATAAATACCTTGAATACAATTGACTAGCAAAGGAGGATCTAGCAAAGATTATCATGTATGGGCACCAATTTAGCCATGCAAGAATACAAACACCGGTGACTGAATTAGCAAAACTAAATTTCGGGCCTAGTAACAAGAAGTTATTACTGTGTCTTCAACATTGATAGAGAATTGCAATGTTCGCTATTTAATTACAATTTAAATAGCATTTATAACAAGGCTTAACGGATTTCAATGTGAAGTTTGATCAGTTTAACTTAAAAAGATAAATAGACCAATTTTTGTAATCTTTCACTGTTAATAAAAATTTGTCCACCCATCAAAGTAGTAGTATATCTGAAGTTGGTGTTTTTTCCAGGAATTAGCACAATAATTCTCATAATCTTTTTCATATAAATTAAATTAGGTAATTTATGTAAACCCTTGGACTACTCTAAACAATGTAGCTGTTCTAACCTTCCAGATACACATTTTTCAATAAAAAATTACTTGGCCCAGTTCATCCATATTTTTAAGAGTTGTAGATATCTGGCAGTTCTCTATGTTGTTGAAGTTGAGCTTTACTTTACATGTGAGATTGATTGTTAAGTAATTTGAGCATTCTTTAGCATATTTTTTAATATTGGAATATAAATTGATATTTTTCAAATCCTTTGGCAGGCTGGAAGATTCTGGGAGTTGAAGTTCACAAGTTGCTAAGGTTAGGAAGTACTGCTCTAATAGCAATAGCACTTAGACTTAGATACCGCTTCACAGTGCTTTACAGCCCTCTAAGCGGTTTACAGAGCATATTGCCCCCAACAATTGATCCTCATTTTACTGACCTTGGAAGGATGAAAGGCTGAATCAGCCTTGAGCTGGTGAGACTTAAACTGCAAAACTGCGGGCAGCCGGCATTCAAAAGCAGCCTGCAGTACTGCATTCTAACCATTGTACCACCATGGCTCTCAGTATTGTATAGGAAGAAGCTTCCTTTGCTTCTAACTTTTAGGATACTTTTGTTTGCTTTATGCTGATGAAGTTTATCTTGAGTTTTTCAGGGACCATTGTATCTTGTTTGTCTGATTATTTTATTTACTTAAAATAATATAAGAGGTTGTTTGACCTGATCTTGCTTTTGCTGATGGAAGTAAGTTTTTCTATCTACTTGCAGAATATGTAGTTAATTTGATCTTGATGTCTTTGTAGAATGTCATTTTTAGGTGATAGGAAGAAGGTATTTTCTATAAATGTTGCTTTTCCTTGGCAGAACTGTTCTGCATCCAGGTTCATTTCATAGGCCAAGGGCAGATTTTTCTGTTATTTATCATTTTAATCACATAAAGTACTATGGCATTTTTCTTTCTTTTTTTGGTGTTGAATAGGTAAGATATGGCAAATCATCATAAATTCATTCCACGTTGCTTCCTTTATATCTATGATAATAAATTGGCTTACCCTGGACCAAAATTGAGGTAATGCTATCATTTGGGGGTTGTATCAGAACAAAAACATCAATATTCCTTTAAAAACGATAATTCAATTACTGTATTTTTCGGACTATAAGATGCACTTCCCTCCCCTCAAAAAAATGGGTGAAAATATCTGCGCATCTTATACAGCGAATATTGTATCAGCTGGGGGTTTGCCATCCCTGGGGGGAGGGCATTAGTGTGGCGGCCATGACAGGCAGCAGCGATCCCCGGTGCCTGGAACAGCTGATTGGCAGTGTTCCGGGAGGCCGGGCCAATTGGCTGCGAAGACTCCAGCATTCCCCGGCTGAGGCAGCAATGCAGAGGTGGGATTCAGCCTGTTTGCCCGAACCAATTGTTAACTTTGTGTGCAGTTCGGAGAACCGACTGATCCCACCACTGGTTGGCCTGGGCGCGCTCTACGTCTGCCTGCACTGCACAAGTTCATCGAGCAGTTCGCTGAGGACGCCCTGCCACCATCCTGCCGCAAATGCGCCCTTCCCAGCCTGTGTGGTGGACTGTAGCACCAGGTGAGTCTGGAGACATAGGGAGAGAGGTATGAATGGCTTGGCTTCCAGCGCCGGAGAGGGCAGGCAAGGGAAGCGGCCGGGTTCCTCACTAAAAATTAGTAGTCCATGAAGGGAATGTGCCAGGAAAATATTTTTTTTCAAAAATATTTTTTTTAGGTATGTATTTTTAAATATTTTACTAGAATAGCTATGCAAGGCAAAGCATACATCAGAGCACTGTTGTCAGAGCATCTGATAATCTGCACTCACTCTGGAAAAAAAAAATGCCCTGTGGCAGTTTTCAGAACTACCTTCAGGGAATTAAGTCTTTAGTTAAATCTACTCCTCAGATGAGAGCTCGGTTGAAGATACTACTTGAAGAGACTGGAGTAGAACTCACAGTCTCCTGGTTTCTTGTCTGGTGCCTTAAACACAGGACCAAACTAAAGAGAGATGTGTTAGTTTTTTAGCATCTTGCATTATTTTGTTTTCATAGTTTATTACATACTCAAATAGGCCATTATATCCATTGCAACTTAGATTTTGGGCTGCCTGTTTACCCAGGTCATACCCTCATTAAAATCAAACAAGCTATTTAAAAAAAATTAAGCTCAGATTTCAGTTCAAATCCACTTAGTCCTGAAGCTCATTGAATGACCTTCATTAGCCTAAAGGAAAACAATGGATGGGAAATAATTATAAGATCTTAAGTATCAAAAAAGACAGAATATGATGGTAAGAAATACATTTAAATGACTTGGTAGGGAATATTCATATTCCACACTAAGAAGTGGTAGTTAGCAAAAATAGGAATTTATTTAACTCAGGTCAAGGAAAAAGAATGCAAAAGGGAAAATCAGGGAAAAACAACTATTTACCTTCATCACATAAAATGATACAAATCAGCCCTTTTATTGCAATGTTATTTACTGCAGATCTAGTTCCTAAGCAGAGTGAACAGCATCATTTATAAATCATATATGAGTATAAATCTGGATTGATACCTTGCCAAGGTAAGAGTAACTTCTTTTTGGCTCTGCTCTTTTCTCAATAGTTTTTCATATAATGATAGATTGTTAATCCTAGATCAATAAACTTACCTGTAACTTCCAGAGAGCGTATGCACCAAGACAAATTCCTTGTGTGTCTAATCACACTTGGCCAATAAAGAATTCTATTCTATTCTATTCAGATCAGAAAATATTCATCCAAGAAGGTCACAAAACAACCAAGAAATCACTGCAAAAACAAAAGCCTCAAAGATGAAGAATAAAACTCCTTTTATTTAATTGTCAGACAAATTGAATACATGTGAACACAGCATGTGTTTTGAGTAGTTCCTATACTGCGGAGGCACAACTGGAGAAAAACATCTACTTCTTTCCATGTTATTTGAAAGATAACCAAAAAGAGCTTTTGGGTTCTTCTACCAATTCTGTTTGGGATAGATGAATCCCAGCCATTCTAGTTTATAACAGCAAACTACTGTATTCTTCCTTTAGCACCTGCATGGGATCAGGTTTCTGTAGGATCAAGTGTGGCTGGTAACTCTGGTGGGAAAGGCAGCTCAGGTTTTTGGGTACTAAAGATGTGTAGTCTCAAAGTAGCATCACCATACATCTTGTGTTTTGCTGGCTAAAGTGAAGACAGAAATGATAAGGCTTGACTAAGACACAGTAGAATGAAAACTGATTCTTACACATATGATATTGCTTTTATGGCTAGTAAAACATGGCTTTTAAAATGGTTTAATGTTTAAAACACTACTGAAATAGGCCAATTAAGAATGTTGAAGTAATAAGAATAGGATTTGGGGCCATTTCTGGATTTTTACAACTGACTGCCATGTTGTGTACATGTTTGCTCTGTCTACTGTTTACTGACTAAATCATACTAGGCTTATGTAATACACAAAATTGTAAATCATGCTGATAAAACAATGACTTGGTTTAGCAATAGTCCTTAGACTTATACTGCTTCATAGTACTTTACACCCCTCTCTAAGCGGTTTACAGAGTCAGCATATTGCCACCAACTATCTGAGTCCTCATTTTACCAATCTCAGAAAGATGGAAGACTGAGTCAACCTTGAGCTGGTCGGCATCAAACTGTTGGCAGTTGGTAGGATTAGCCTGCATTAGTGCAATACTGCATTCTAACCATTGCACCATCATGGCTCTTAATTTAATTAACATTAAATTAAAAGCAAACCACATTGTTGCATTGTACAATGTGAATACTACAGTTTCTTAATTGGGGGGGGGGGACTACCTTACCTTTAACGTTTTTCCTATTTACTAAACTAAACCTTGGCATGCTACATTAGAGGGGACTTACCACAGTGGGCAAAACTGTTATAGGTGGCACAGGACATTGATAAAGAGATAATGTATGAGTGCCAATATTCCACATAGTCATTCTGGATTCCTCTTCCTTCTTTGCACCTATAGAGGCAGAGTGGAAATAATTGTATTACTATAAGAGAGGAGCACCATAAAAATCTTGATTCCTGAAGAGAATCATAGCTTCAGGATAGCTAAAACACCAACCAAATACCTGCAAACATCACTTCACAGGATTCAAGCCGCTTGGTTAGTCTGAACACAGCCCAGGCAGCTAACCATTGTTCACTCCCTAATGATGGGTAATGGGAGGTGAATTTGTTGTCCCCGAATGCAGATGCTTCCCTTCCTTTGGGGCAGTGATAAAAGCGAGCAACAAGGATCATATCTTCTTGTGGCATAATATCCCAAAATATTACCTGAGAGAAAATCAAAAGAAATCTATAATGCCCAATAGAAAAATGTATGGCTCTAATGTTTCTGTCACTATCCACCCTTTCCTTCTATCATTTATTTAAATATGTATTTATTACTACAAAATCTATACAGGTAATCCTCGATGTACGACCACAATTGAGCCCAAAATTCATGTTGCTAAGCGAGACATTTTTAAAGTGAGTTTTACCCCATTTTACACCTTTTCTTGCCACAGTTCTTAAAACAATTTGGCTGCTTCAAAACAATTTGGTTTACGATTGCCTTCACTGCTGCACACCTAGAAACACTCAGTGTTCTCTCCAACTGAGAATATCTTTCTACTAATATCTCTTCCCTTTCCACCTATTGCGCATGATGATGGCTTGCAAATAAATCCAAGCAGTTGCTAAGAGAGAGCTCTACAACCATGAACACACCTGTAAAGGAATCTCTTAATACGAAGGGGAATGGAGATCTGAAAACTGAGAGGCAGAACTGGGAATTCTCACCAATAGGAAAGCGCCCACCAACAATCTCTGCGAAGCTTCAACATTGAAGACTAAGAGGAAGTGCCTTTAGCAAAATTAGAGAATTAACTAGGGCAGCTGTTAAACAGAGGAAGTTGTGTAAGTTTGGTGTAATGATTAAAGTGCAGGCCTAGAAATTGGGAGATTGTGAGTTCTAGTCCTGCATTAGGCATGAAAGCCAGCTAGGTAACTTTGGACCAGTCACTCACTCTTATCCCAATTCACGTCACAAGGGTGTTGTGGGGAAAATTGGAAGAGAAAGGAACATTATTTATATTCACTACCTTGAGTTACTTATAAAGTTATAAAGGCAGGATGAAAATTGAAAAAGTAATAAGATCTTTCAGGTACAAAACTGATTCTGGAGCAGTGTAAAGCTTTCCTGTAGAAATATAAGTCCCACAATCTGAACCTTCTGCATACCTGTTCCTCTCCAAATACGAAATAACTGTGTTTGATGTCTGATCTGATGAAATTAGTGCAATAATTAAATCCTGAATTGCTGGTGCAAATTACCTGAGAGGATTAAGAAAAATACAGTCCATCTCCTTGCTTAAGTCATTTAATACATTTCTTATATTTGAGTCAAATCCTTGGATGATTCTATTGCATTAAAGCTTAATAACATGAATTGCAGACTACAAAACCTGAGGGATGCTATAGCCCAAATATATATTATGGACCTTGTATAACCAATCCAGCTGTTCTGAATTCACTTACATATAGATTACAATAATTCGTAGTCCTTGTTGTTTCTGGCTAGGTTTCAGGCACTGCACAAGCTGCTGTTGACAATATATTCTTCTGCATCTAATGGGCACCAATCAGTGGTGGGTTGCTCCCGGTTCGCCCCGGTTCAGACAAACTGGTAGTGGTGGTGGCAGGAGGCTTCACCCACTCACCCAGAGGTCATCAAAATGCTCTGTGCACACGTGCCTGCATTTTATCGATAGCGAACCAGTGGACCAGGATTTGAAACCCACTACTGGTGCCAATGTAAGAAATTATCTGTGTCCAATTGTTTCCTCTATTCAGTATAATATGTATTGTCTGGCAATAGATCTCAGGATTTTAGACACATCTTTTTCAGTTCATAAAGATACCAAGGACTATGCCCTTTGAATGCATGAAACATGCCTTTTTCCCATAGAAAAATTAGGATGTAGGAGTATTTGAGCCAAATCTCCTAGGTATGCCTAAGCGCAACAAGAATTCAAACATTCCTAAACTATACATAAAAGAATAAATTTGACTTAATAATAAATACTGTAAAAATGACATTTACAATCACATGGGCTACCTAAATTAACTATTCCTTTACACCTAGACATAAAATACAGATGTATGAACTTATTTTTAACTTGGGTGCTCTTGCATCTTGAATATGATGCCACATTAAAATTCACTTTTTACAGCACATTTAAAATGTGGTTGGCAGTGTGTTGAGTGAACTTGGGCATTTAGGCTAATTCAGTAAGCCACAATTTAGTAAACTAAGGGCTAATCAGTTCCAAGGATAAAGTCACACATTGACTACCTACCTGACCAGTTTTCTGATGGTAACCTGTCAGTCGGATGGCCCCATTGCCTGGTGGGGCACCTTTCACTTTATCAAGAATGATTCCCAGTTGTATTTCTTTTGGCTGCCTACAATTTCTCTGCTCGGCAATTGGAGTTGGGGGTATTTTTTCACCTCTGTTGAAATTATTAGATGCAGATTAGTTCAGATATTTTTTTCCATATCTCATGAAATAACATGTTACCATCTTTATCATGCCCCACGGAAAAATAGTTTTCCACCAAAACAAAAAATAAGAAAAAAAATCTTCCTACACACACAGAGAGAAGATAATCAATCTGAAAATCAAATCACACTAAATTTTTACCTGGAATAGGCTGGAGAAGCCTCTGATCTGTTTCTAGGTGCTGCCAATGCCACAGCCAGGAAAATAGTGTAGTGGAAGAAGGGGACATGAACAAGGAAGGAGGGCTTTGTGTGTGCTGAATGTAAACAGAGTGAAACATTAAAGATTCTTTAAGAAACCCAGTTTACATACCCATTTGGATGTTAGAGAGCAGAGAGGGAAGTTAAAGGTAATTGATGATGTAGGTGTACAGAGAATGTGAGAAATGGGAAAGAACATGAGAAGAAAAAACAAGTAATTGATCAGTTAATCACTGCATTTATTTGGAAAACTATTGGGCACAGCAAAACAAACCCCAAAGTAATAACAAAGAGTAAATCACATACAACAAATAAACTAAACTCAGAGTAATCTAGAATGAGCTAACATTAGCAAGTTCTAACTTAAATCATCAGGCATTCAGCTATATATTTTTTGTTTATATATCACTGTGGTGCCTTTTTCAATCAGTCAATTTATAACACTGGTCACTGATCATAACCACAGCTATGGATATTAAATGAGAAGTTTTCCAATAACAACTGTTTGATAAGGAGACTATTTATTTACATTTGTTTGTAAGCCGCCCAGAGTTGTCTTTAGATGAGATGGGCAGCAAACAAATAAATAAATTTCCACTAGTACATTAGGGACATTTAAAAAAAAAAATTTGCTTAATAGTTTAAAAGGTTTTATACAGCAATTATCTCTTCAAAAAAAACAGGGATAATTACAGTATAGCCCATTTATCTGAAAGTGAGCTCCACATAATTTGATGGGATTTAGTGCTTGATAGTTAGATATAAAAAGTGAGGTGAAGGATCTTAACAATGGGTTTTTCACATGGCACAGTACTGAATTGAAAAGGGGCTTGTAATCTGTGTGGCACCCAATTTGCATCATCACCTTGTCTTCCCCATCACATCTCTATTTAAATCCTACATCAAGTTATACATGCCTCTGATGGTATGCTGATGCCCTTTTGTTAATCTGAAAAAAGTACTGCTTCACCAGACTGCCTGATCTTTAGCTCAAAGAAATGGGTGTGCCATTAAGAATTGAAATGTCAATAATGTTCATTTATTTTTGATGTATACTAACTAGTTGCCAAACTGCTGAATACAAAGTGAAATATATGTCTTACTAGAAAGAATTTTTAAAAATTATATAAAACAGCTTTTTAAATAAACCATAAACAGGGCAGGGAGCTTTGTTTCTATACTGATTTGTTTTAAAGTTGAAAGGAAAGACAACCTTGGAGGGAGAAAAGGGTTAATCCTCCTTTTTCACCTTTCATTAGATTTAAGCTGGATAGACTGTTCCTGATTAGGAGGTGGGTCAACTAAACCAGTGTAAGGAGAAGCAGAAAAGGACAGGCTGGTGGGGGCAGGATGGAAAGAATGCTGGGTTGGAGGGAAATCAATAGGAGGCGCTGTGAAACTGGATGCCTGTGTAGGAGAGAAGAGAGCACAAGAAGGTTATTATTGTAAGCAGCAAGTCAATTGGAGAGCACACTGCAAATATTCTGGAGCTGGTCTCCTTCTCTCAAAGTACTGTAAGTTATCTTTGCTGCAATAGACCAATGCTCTGTAACTCTGAAGATTGCAACTCTGTTTGAGAGCGTACAACTTTATTGTTTCAAATATAAATATGGTGTTGCTGGTTTTTTTTCAAGCTTACTACCTTAAGTTTGTTAGTGAGTCTTCTTCCCTTGGAAAGTGATAAAAAATAATACAGTAGAGAGGTTATTTTTACAGTAGATGCTTCCTAGACATCCTCATTGCTGAATACAGCCATGGCCCAACTGAATGATATTTTGAGTTTTCTCATTTCATACTAACAACTACCAAGTTTGCTGTCTCAGCACACACTTATATTTTCCAAACAAATGTACAGTCATGCTCGTTGTTGCCTTTTTGGCAAACAGGGAGGGGTTCACTGTCTAAAGAATCTTTCAGTTTTCTCCTAGCACAGAAATTTGCAGTACCAGTTAGTTAGGGGGATTAGAGGATTTGAATGGGTCCTCTGCATTCTCAAAAATGGCAGTTCTTGAGCCAGTTCTTGGGATTGTGTGATGCTAGATCCAGTAGAAAGATAGTATGACTGGGACAGTTGCTAACTAAATTAAAAACAGAGGTGGGCTGCTGGGGATTCGGACCGGTTTGAGCCAATTGGTAGTTCCGATGATCAGCTGGCCCCGCCTTCCCACCCCCTCCCTATGCTGTCCTATATTTCCTTCTTTCTAGCTCAGCTGATTCACGCGGCACAGCTGATTTCCACGCCACCACTGTTCTACTTACCAGGGCTGCCTTAGAAGGTAAGAAGCTGAGCTTCAAATTGCTGTATTTTGCATGAAGCACATATGCGCGAGCAAAGCATGCACTCACTGAACTGGTTTTTAAACCGGTTGCAGCCCACCACTGGTTAAAAATATTGGGTCAATCTGACTCTCTTGACAATTTGGATTGGCAGCATGTCTGGAAAGTGCTCTCCTATCTGTCCTATGAATTTGGATGTGTGTGTGTGTATTTTTTTCTCAGAGAAGTTGTGCTTTCAGGCTGAATCCCTAGGATTAGACTCACATCCACACATGCTTAAAATGCCCCCCCAAAAATGAGTTACAGTTATAGCATCAGGAGCATACTTGAGCATGCATAAATATTTAGAAGGAAGATTTAGTTTTATGCAAAATAACTTAACTGTTCCAACTATTCCTATTTGGAATATATAATTTTTTTGTGACATGGCAACATCGATAATTATAGGGTCCAACTCACTGTAGGAGGATATTTATATAAGGAAGCTCTGCCAGGTTGGATATCAGCCATTGATTGCATATCAGCATCTCTTGCGTTCACCAGCCGCAAATAAAGCTCAGCTTTGCCAACCTGAGAAGTTAAAGGAAATGTTATATCATTAGAACAGACAGATGAATGCAAATGTGATCAGTTGAGCATATATAAGTTGATATACTGCCAAAGATCAGGTATTCTACAGTATGAATGAATAATCAATTTGAGAATCAGTGGTCGACTGGATGAGATCTGGCAGAGAATCTGTATAAATCACAAACACAATAAATAAATATTAAGAGGCTGGCTATGAACAACTATTGGAATACCTTTTTTATAAACAATAATTGTTTGGGGTAGGAAGGCTGTTGCTCTGCTCTGCTCTATTCCTTCTTACCTGAGGCACACCATTCAACTGTTCTTCAGTAAGACCTGGCTTTACAGGAAGCACTCGTATAGGAACTTTCCAATGCCCACTCATCACTTGGTGTAGGTGGTCAAAAATGTTGGTTTTAGCCCATCCTCTGGGGGACAAATTCTGAATTTCCTGCCCATAAACATCAAAACCTCCAGAGGCCTGAAGCTCAGCTACAAGACTGATGGAGGTTGAAGGAAGGATTCTGAAAAAAACAGGAAATCCACAGCAGTATAGCTACTTTTAATTTATTTATTTATTTATTTATTTATTGTTTGAATTTATATACCGCCCTATCTCCCAAAGGACTCAGGGCGGTTCACAGGCATATAAAAACATCAATATACAAATTAAAACAATCATTAAAAAACTTATTCTACTGCCCAATTAATTAAAAGTAAAAAATATAGATATTAAAATCAATTTAAAAACCCCTCTAAATTTAAAATCTAAAAAACTAAGCCAGTCCTGCACAGATGAATAAATGAGTCTTGAGCTCGCGACGGAAGGTTCGAAGGTCCGGAAGTTGACGGAGTCCTGGGGAGTTCGTTCCAGAGGGCGGAGCCCCACAGAGAAGGCCCTTCCTGGGCGCCGCCAGACGACACTGCCTAGCTGACGGCACCCTGAGGAGTCCCTCTCTGTGAGAGCGCACGGGTCGGTGAGAGGTATCTGGTCGCAGTAGGCGGTCCCAGAATAACCCGCCCTATGCCATGGAGCGCTTTAAAGGTGGTCACCAAAACCTTGAAGCGCACCCGAAAGCCACAGGTAGCCAGTGCAGACCGCGCAGGATAGGTGTTATACGGGAGCCACGAGGGCTCCATCTATCACCCGCAGCCGCATTCTGACTAACTGTAGCCTCCGGATGCCCTTCAAGGGGAGCCCCATGTAGAGAGCGTTACAGTAATCCAGGCGAGACGTCACGAGGGCGTGAGTGACCGTGCATAGGGCCTCCCGGTCCAGAAAGGGGCGCAACTGGCGCACCAGGCGAACCTGGTAGAACGCTCTCCTGGAGACGGCTGTCAAATGATCTTCTAGAGACAGCCGTTCATCCAGGAGGACGCCTAAGTTGCGCACCCTCTCCATCGGGGCCAATGACTCGCCACCGATGGTCAGCTGCGGATTTAGCTGACTGTACCGGGACGCCGGCATCCACAACCACTCTGTCTTGGAGGGATTGAGCTTGAGCCTGTTTCTCCCCATCCAGACCCGTACGGCCTCCAGACACCGGGACAGCACTTCGATGGCTTCGTTGGGGTGGTCCGGTGTGAAAAGTACAGCTGGGTGCCATCGGCACAGCTGGTACCTCACACCGAACCCACTGATGATCTCACCCAGCGGCTTCATATAGATGTTGAACAGAAGGGGCGAGAGGATCGATCCCTGCGGCACCCCACAAGTGAGGCGCCTCGGGGCCGACCTCTGCCCCCCTGTCAACACCGACTGCGACCGGTCAGAGAGATAGGAGGAGAACCACCGATAAACGGTGCCTCCCACTCCCAATCCCTCTAACCGGCGCAGCAGGATACCATGGTCGATGGTATCGAAAGCCGCTGAGAGGTCTAATAGGACCAGGGCAGAGGAACAACCCCTATCCCTGGCCCTCCAGAGATCATCCACCAACGCGACCAAAGCCGTCTCCGTGCTGTACCCGGGTCGGAAACCGGACTGGAACGGGTCTAGATAGACAGTTTCATCCAGGTGCAAGGGAAACTGATATGCCACCATACTCTCTACAACCTTCGCCGTGAAGCGAAGGTTGGAGACCGGACGATAATTACCTAAAACAGCCGGGTCCAGGGAAGGCTTCTTGAGGAGGGGCCTCACCACCGCCTCTTTCAAGGCGGCCGGAAAGACACCCTCCACCAAAGAAGCGCTCGTAATCGCCTGGAGCCAGCCTCGTGTCACCTCCTGCGTGGCCAGCACCAACCAGGAGGGGCACGGGTCCAGTAAACACGTGGTGGCATTCAGCCTCCCCAACAACCTGTCCATGTCCTCGGGAGCGACAGGGTCAAACTCATCCCATAAAATGTCACCAAGACCACCCTCAGCCGTCTCACCCGTATCACCGCAATCTTGGTCCAAACCATCCCCTCGCTGAACGATTTTATCGTATAGATAACCGTTAACCTCCCCAGCCCGTCCCTGCACCGGGTCATCCCGCCCCCCCTGGTGTAGGAGGGAGCGGGTCACCCGAAACAGGGCGGCTGGGCGGTTATCTGCCGATGCAATGAGGGAGGAGGCGTAGCTACGCCTCGCCTCCCTCATTGCCACTAGGTAAGCCCTAGTATAGGACTTCACTAGTGTCCGATCAGCTTCAGAACGGCTAGACCTCCAGGAACTCTCTAGGCGCCTTCTCCGCGCTTCATCCTCTCAGCTCCTCAGAGAACCAAGGAGCCGGTTGGGACCTGCGCCGGGTCAGAGGTCGCAAAGGCACGACCGGTCTAAGGCCCCGCCGCCCGCTCCCAGGCCGCAACAAGTTCCTCAGCCGAGCCGTGAGCCAGACCTCAGGAAATGGCCCAAGCTCCGTCCGGAACCCCTCCGGTCCATCAGGCGCCTGGGACGGAACCAGCGTGTCGGCTCCGCCTCCCGCGGCGTGAATGGCGGTCAGAAAGTCCAGACGAAGAAGAGAGTGATCTGACCATGACAAAGGTTCAATGACTATTTCCTTTAAGTCCAGATCTCTCAACCACTGACCAGAGACAAAAATCAGGTCCAGGGTGCCACCCCCAATGTGAGTAGGGCCATCAATTACTTGGGTCAGGTCCAGGGCCGTCATGGAAGCCATGAACTCCCGAGCTGCCGATGACGAGCCGGACGATGGCAAGTTAAAGTCCCCCATGACTAAAAGTCTGGGGGTCTCAACTGCCACCCCGGCCAGCACCTCCAGGAGCTCGGGCAGGGCAGCTGTCACGCAGCAAGGAGCCAGGTACGTGATCAGCAAACCCATCTGGCACCTATGGCCCCATCTCACAAAGAGGGATTCGCACCCGGCAATCTGGGGTACAGTGGTCTCCCTCGGCTCTAGACTTTCTCTAATCACAACCGCCACCCCCCCACCCCTACCCTGATGAAGAATCTGATGCAGGGGTCTCCAACCTTGGTCCCTTTAAGACTTGTGGACTTCAAACTCCCAGAGCAAAGCTGGCTGAGGAACTCTGGAAGTTGAAGTCCTCAAGTCTTAAAGGGACCAAGGTTGGAGACCCCTATTCTGATGTATATCTGTTTCATAATGTGCTATAGCATAGACCATGACTTTTAAGAAAATATACAGTTAGTGTAAAGTTACCTCCTAAATAGGAAGAAGCAGAATCTAGCAAACTTGAAACTGGGTGAAAAAAAGCAATTTCATGCAAACTTAAGACTATATATCAGTCTTTTCTGGACTGAGTACCCAAAGCATGTGCACTAAACCCCCAAAATGTAATGCGTGCATGGCCCCCACACATGTGTCGTGCCCCGCACATTCATAGATGGCCCCCGCATGTCACACCCCCGCATGCACTCCAACCCCACACATGCACATGCCTGCCTGGCCCCCCCGCATGCGCCCCACCCACCCACCCCACGTGTGCATGGCCCCCCCATGCACGGCAGAGACCTAATGACCAGCTGGCCAGCGGGATGCACGCGCACATGCGTGGCGGACCTGAATTGGGGCAACAGCTCGTGGGCCCACAGAGAGGGCGCTGCGTGCCACCTGTGGCATGCGTGCCATAGGTTCGCCATCACAGCTATATATTGTTCCCAGTGCAAACACACCAAGATTTTCAAAAGGTCCTTTTTAGTCTGATACTTATTTTGAATATAGTCAATCCATTTTCTCCATTCTAATATATATTGTTCTTGTGAATAGTCTTTCAGGTACGCAGAAATTTTTGCCATTTCTGCCAAATTTGAAATTTTAAGTGTCTATTCTTCAATTGTAGGCAAATCTTCTTTCTTCCAATATTGCACCACCAAAAGTCTCGCTGCTGATCTTAAGTTCAATATTAATTTAATTAATGAAAGCCCAGAAATTACTACAAAGGTATACTAAACAATCCATGGTACCCCATGAATATAGCCATGGAACAGAAATGATAGTAGTTGGCACTCAGTTGGAGGTATAGAAATATTAAATAGCAATACTATTCAATTATTTACTTTGACAACCTTTAACCTTACTATGTACTGCTATTAAGTCTCAAAGGTGCTCTTCTTTCAGGAGGCAACTGGACTTTCTTGTTTTTCATTGAAGACATTTTGCTTCTCATCCAAGAAGCTTCTTCAGCTCTGATTGGATTGTAGAATTTATATTCCCTGCAGACAGCTGGTCATCTGCAGGGAATATAAATCCTTCCATTCCGTACCATCCAGTCAGAGCTGAAGAAGCTTCTTGGATGAGAAGTGAAATGTTTTCAAAGCAAAACCAGAAAGTCCAGTTGCCTCCTGAAAAAAAAAAAGCACCTTTGGAGCAACCATGACTTGGATGACTGAGAACCTCCATAGACATATTGCTATTAAATAAATATTTTTCTAGAATTTAGAAACAATGTATACAGTTGCAAAACTATACTAGAACTGTCAACTGAATGGCTGCCCACACAATGACTTGCTGGTTAGGAAAGGTATGACATGATGGAAATAGCTTGGAAACTCACCTTGGGACTGGCTGTCTAGCTGCTAAGATGGCACAGCATGCTCTTTGCCTGTCCATCAGAGATTGTGGAGAATGGCCCATATCAGAGGAAACAACAGGAAGAGATGTAGACTTCCCTAATTGCTGCCCATTACGATATAAACCAGAAACCAGGCGAACATGGTAGAACATAGGATCCAACCCCAAAAGAAAATCATAGAATATTACAAAACCAGATCTGCAGAGAGAGAACAGAGTTAGTTAAATTCATAGTATTCCACATTGCTACTTTTTCTGTAGAGCTGGATGAGAATCGTCATACCCAAACATCTTGATCAAAATTATTATATATTTGGACGGAGAAAGAATAGAAGGATAAATATATTTACTTTATGTGAAAGTAGTGGCCGCTTGATTTTTTAAAAAACAATTATTTTATGCAGCAGTAAATTCTAATTGCAACTTATTTAGAAAGGACTGTATATGTGCATGAATGCCTTTCAGGACTGAATATTATAGGTTACAGTACTACCTACACTGGATCATATGGAGCTGGTCCTAGTGTGTCAGAGGGATCCAGAAAATACTGGTTTATTCCTGTAGCAGATGATCCCATGGGGTCCTATAACAAAGAGGACATTTATGAATTTTATCAGCAAAATCCAACTAATTCTTTAACAGCATAACGTAAACAAACATATCCATGAAGGCCATCTTCCAACATGTTGCTGATTGGAAAGATTAAGTGGAGACAAATTGTGGTGGTAAAACATACCCCTCCATGCACTTGTGATCACTACCAGACCCAAGTGCCCTTTTAAAAAAAGCATTAATGGCAAGTCCTTTTATTCCCCACATATACAAGCAGAAATTCTCCCCCCCCCACATATGCGCAAACACACACACACGACCTACAGTGCAATCTACAGCCTTGATAGATATACCTGTTTGGAAGAATGCCTGGCTGTAAAAATATGTGTTATATCATAATCACACTTTCAAATGGAATTTATATGCAGAAATATTGATATCTTCATATCTGGGTAGCTCAACTGTTTTCCTGGGAAGATTAAGGATCAGTGGTGGTATTCAGCTGATTCTATCCAGTTTGGGAGAACCGGTAGCGGCGGCTGAGGGAGGCTCTACCCACCTACGCATCACGTCCCGTTTTTGACGCTCTGTGCATGTGTGGAGGTGGCGAAGCGAGCATGCATGTGTGCTCACATTTGTGAACCGGTAACGAAGGTAAGTGGATACCACCCCTGCTAAGGATCAATAGGATACTTTTCCCCACATGGAAACTGAAGTTGAGAGAAAATTTGTGATTACTATTGACTGAATTATTATTTTTGCACTTTGCTGTAACTTGGCAGGGAAGAACAGTGACTGACTCATAGAGGTCCATGCCGATTCTCTAGCTAACAGGATTTCAGATATTTAGATAGTTTCATTTAAGGTGCTTGGCAAGGATTGGTGCCATGTGGAAGAGTTTTTAAATGCAAGTTCTGAGACATTGAAATTTGGCACCATATTACTTTTTAAGATGATCATATAAATGCAAAAAATGTCTTACTATATTCTTTTTCCTCTTCCAGTAGCTAGTAAGTGTATTTTTTAATATAACATTGAACACATTTTATGGCATGCCATCACTTGAATCAAAAATATCTTAAATATAGATCTGTAATTGTGAATAGTCATTGTTGCTGATTTTTCAACTCAGCGACCAAGGGTCAGCAGATACTAGAGCAAACTTGCTGGAAAGATAAACTGCAAGGTGTTCTTATATATTCCTTGAGGCAAAGTATTGGAATAAGGGAAGGAAGGAAGGAAAATATGGGCAAAACTGCACACCAGCTATTCATTTTATAGATTGTGTGTCCTGCTCATTTTTCCAGAACACGCTTTCCTTACGACACACTAGCTGAGAGTTATCATCACAAATATGAAAGAAAATTATTGTCATAAATTGTTGCGTTGTTTGTATATTTTATTTGTTTGTATCTGTATTTCTATTTCTATTTTTTTCTTTTTATTATTATTTTTCTTTTTTTACTTGTGAATTTTAAACTTGGAAAACGTTCAATAAAAACTATTTTTTTAAAAAAGCTAGAGGTCAAAATTTGAATTTCATCCAAAAGATAGATTCATGATCCATCCAATGGACATGAGCTGGATTTAGAGAAAAACAAGTCCCATCCTTGAGAAAACTCTACCTACTTTCTCTGTGCTTTCAGGAGCAATGCTTTCTTGCCTTCTTTTGTTAGAAAATATGTACTATAAATAAAAGCCACAGCAGGTCCTGCAGATCAAAGAGTTTTATACACCTGTAAAACCTCTCTCAAATTTGTTCAAGGCAAAAGGCACTCACCATATTTCTAGTCAGAATGGTGGGATCAGGGAGCCCAAGGTGAGGAGGAGGAGGAGGTGGCAGAGGTGGTGCTATAGGTGGTGGAAGAAAGGGTGGTGATCGCCTTCTAGACCACTGAACTTTTCTCCTTTCAATATTGTGTCTCAGCCTACCAATCTCAGCATGTAGCTGAGCCATTTCTGCCATATGTACTTGCTGCAACTTGTCCAGCTCTAAGTCCAAAGAACCTAATGAAAACAAACAACACACAAAAGCTCATTAATGTAGCACTGTATCCAGTGGGAGCAATCCCAGTAAAGAATGTAGAGATGGCTGATCTAATTGGAGAGTGTAGATTAAACATAGGAAATGAATAGATAAACCAGCAGAAAGTGACAATGTTTATTCTTTTGGTGTTAAAACTGTTCATCAAAGTTAGTTCATGGTCCTATTCTGTTTTTGCTGGGTTGACATCAATCAACATTCAGCTACACCTTCAATAGGACATAGCTTCCTCAATCTATCAGTAAAACCAAGCTAACACCATCCAAAAAAATCTTGCTGTGCAGTATAGTATAGCCTCTATTGTCATTGTACATCATGTATACAACGAAATTGGTTATATCGGTCATGTATGCAGTCTCATTGGGGTAGCATGTTTTTGGGAGAGATGACTGATGAACACCAGGAAATGAATGCCAAGACTATATAATCGCAGCAGACTCTTATCACAAGCATAAACATCATGCCAAAATCAATCAGTAGATCAGCAGTGAAAACTGAAAATTATTACAAAGACCTTGAAAAGGGCACCCTTAAACTGGGTGCATAGCAAAAACAATCTGGTTTAATAAGTGTAAAGTAATGCACATAAGGGCACCTCCCCACCTCCCAGTGCCTTATATACAGTTGATGATTTTGAGCTGCATATAACTAATTACCAAAAAGTTCTTGGGGTCCTAGCAGGCAGCTCAATGTAGATGTGCAGTACAATAGTTTTGGAAAAGGTGAATGCTAGGGCTTATTATAAAAGGGACTGAAATATATTGTATGTACAGTTTTAGTTGCCGCACTTGAAAAAGAATACAATGAATCTGAGAAATTGCAGAACAGAACTTCCAGAATGATTGGGACGTTTGCACGCTTTTGAGAAAAGCCTATAACATTTGGGAGTCTTTAGGTTAGAAAAAGGTGATTGAAAAGGACATGACTAAAGCCAGTAAATCTTGCATGGCATATAGGAAGGGACTGAAGATAAGTTTTTCTGTCTCTGACAATAAATGTCAGGTAGATTAGACCAGGAAACCAATGACATGTAGGTCAGTTCTACACTTATTGTAAAACTATAGTATAATAATAGAAGTTTGGAAGTCTGAATTCACTTCCCGTCTCTCCCTTTATATTCCTGGGAACTAGGGAAGGGCTTGTCTGTGAGATGTTATACCTGTTACGTCCTTCCCCAGGATTCAGATCCCTGTTATATGACTGTTACCTTGGTATCAGTTCTTCCTCCTGTCCCTTAAGGCCATTCCTTCTTTCCACTTCAGGCCTTCTGGTAAATTTGATAAACCTCAAGAATAGCTGAGCTCTTAATGGGCTGAAAGACAGTCAGGACCTTTCCTTTACATCCCTTCCGGGGCCTACCGATCTAACAATCGAGCTATTTTTGGACAAAGGCTTAAGAACACTGGTAGACTGGTAAATATGTTTAGCATTCCTTTTGTGACCTGGGCTTTCAGATGATCAATAGACCTGTGTTCTTTGCTTTCTTCTCCTCCCATTTCATACATGGACAGACCCTCTCTGTGTGTTTCATTTCAAGGCAGAAAAGTGTTGAATGTGCAGTCAACATTTATCCACATTTATCTAAGCTGGCATATTTAACTTGATTCCCACACTTTATTGCTGCCATGTGTAGGTGCAAACTATAAACCAAGGGACCTTGGTAGCTTTAAGAGTAAGACCTGCGGACTTAACTCCCTGAATTCCCCAGGCAGCCAGTCCTGCTGTAAACCAAAACCTCTAATTATAAAAGTGGCTTCCTAACTCTTGTGAAAATGATTTGCCCTTTAGCTTCTTGCGGACTAATTTGAAACGCAGGCTTTGTGGCCACTATCTTTACTCAGTTAAGAAAAAAGGCTATGAACCCTACCATTTTCCATTCTCCTTCTGTCCTTCAGAATTTTCATTTTTAATATCTCATCTTCCAGATGTTGATTCTCTAACTCAACAGACAAGAGTTCTGCATCCAAAGTCTTTGAGTTGAGTCCTTCATATTCTGCAGAGATAGAAAGGAGAGTCAATCGGAAGCCAGGACAGCTACAAGTTGTGACTGAGGAAAAAGCATTTGCTAAGGTTTTAGATTTACAGGATCAATCAATAGTTCAACTTAAAGATTCATACATGCATAATAAATAAGTTTCCATGGGTACGGTCATATTATCCAGTGAGTTTCTTCAGACTAGGTTAAGACTTCACATTAATGTTAATGCAATTTATTTGGTTTTGACTTGTCTTGGATGAACCCAACCACTGAAGATATAAATTATAGTTTAAATTTGGGCATGTGGTATGACTCTAGTGATTATCTGTTAACAGTTTGCTGAGCTCAAGAGAGATGCAAACATTCTTGGCTTAAGTGTAGGCTCAACATCTAAATTTGGGGTAAAATTGATTGAAAAACATAGCTCACTTTTCTTTCTACCCCTTTGTTCAGGCTTTGTGCCATTTTTTTCCAGTGCTGTGGCCTCCAGCTGCAGTTCATACATCTGACGGACGATGTGATGGTCATTGCCTCCACTCTGCAAATAAGTCAGGTACAGCATCCTGTCAGGGATATAAACATTCATCATCAAGAATTGTTACAGTTTTTCCCCTGACTAGTTAAATACTTAATAGTTACATTCCAAAAAAAGGGCAACTTTTCACGGCATGGAGATAATTTGATAAAAAAGGATGCATTTGTTGAGTTACTGCATTTCATGCAGCTGCTATAGGGTTTTCACTGGGCCCATTGGGAGGAGAGTTAAGTCTTCTCAAATTTAGTAAAAAGTTTGTCTCTTCAATTGTTGGAGACCACATTGTGTGTCAAAAATCAATTTAGGACATTTTATCACTAGTAATTTATGATGTTTTATATTATTATTCAGCCATCATCATGTCAAGAAACATGAAAAGTACAGTTTTATATTGTCACAAGGTAAGCTGACTGATGCTAGAGGAAATGGCCTTAAGAGTTGAAGATACAGGTTTGCTAAGTGGTGGGAAAGTTTTATAGGCAGAAACAATTAAAGATATACTGTAATCATCTCTATATATTCTAAGTTTACAGAAACTATTACGTTACATGCCGTTATAACTCTGTCTTCCAACTCACTGTATCTCAGAAGAAAGGGGCCCAATAGCTGCTGGAAACACCATAGATTTGAAGATGGCATTCTCGTCCATTTTATTTACAATGCTATTTGTCTTTCTATTGGTGGCAGAATCCAGATTGCTTCTAAAAATGAAAAAGGAGGAATTGATTTATTTATTAAATTTTTATACCACCCATCTCCCCTATAAGGTGGTTTACAGGTTAGAAAACAAATAGGAAAATAATACAAATATATTAAAATATTAAAACTATGCAGATTAAAAATGTAAAAACAATACAAAAACCAAAATTAAGACAGATGGCACAGAGATGGAATCTTTTTATTTATTTATTTTATTTTTTAAAATTTATGTATTTTGTCAAACACAACAATATATATTAGTATAAGCATGAAATGACCACACAAATTGAATACAACCAAAGGGAACATTAGGACAGGAACGGTAGGCACACTGGTGCTCTTATGCGCGCCCCTTACAGACCTCTTAGGAATGGGGTGATGTCAACAGTAGACAGTCTTTGGTTCAAGTTTTGGGGATTTTGGGATGAGACCACGGAGTCAGGTAGTGCATTCCAGGCATTAACAACTCTTGTTACTGAAGTCATATTTTCTGCAATCAAGACTGGAGCAGTTCACTTTAAGTTTGAATCTATTGTGTGCTCATGTATTGTTGTGGTTGAAGCTGAAGTAGTCTTCTAAAGGAAGGACATTGTAGCAGATGATTTTATGAGTTATGCTCAGGTCATGCCGAAGGCGGCATAGTTCTAAATTTTCTAAATCCAGAATTTCAAGTCTGGCGGCATAAGGTATTTTGTTGTGATCAGAGGAGTTGAGGACTCTTCTTGTTAAATATTTCTGGACACGCTCAATTATATCAATGTCTGAAATGAAGTGTGGGTTCCAGACAGGCGAGCTGTAATCAAGAATTGATCTAGCAAATTTAGTCGGTCAACACCTTCAGCAGTGAGCAACCTGAGCCCCAAGCCAACCCGGGCCCCAAGGTAACTGGCAAAACCAAATTTTAATGCCCTTCCAGAAGGCTAAAAGAGTGGGAGCAGTTCTCATGTCTGGTGATAGAGTATTGGGATGAGGCCACAAAGAAAAATGCTCCTCTCCTTGACCCCATCTGTCAGAATTCCTTAGCAGAGAATTGGGTGCTGTACAAGAGTCTTTTTGCTTTCTCCATTCATTGGCGATGCATATTTATGTTCTCAAGCACACTATAACAGCCCTATTACAGATGTCCAAACAAATCTTATTAATATGGTCTGGACTGTCTTTCATGTCACATATAGTATGGACTGAAACATTGTCATATATATCATTTCCAGAGTTCTCTGTCCTGGAGTCTTACCTGTTACCTGTTCCCTGTTGCTGCAGAAGTTTCACCTGTTCCCTCAGTGCATTCAAAGTCAACTTGTTCTTTTTTTCTTGGGTATTCAGCTCCATCAACAACTCTTCTATCTGAGATGAAGATGAGTTCCCTAATTTCAGCTCTGACAGGCGTGTACGAATTTCTAGGTAAATACAAAATGGAACAAATTGTGCTGGGAGATCTGCATTAATTAATGTATGGTTTTGGAATCATGTATGAATATGATGCACACATATATAGGTAAAAGTTAAAGGTTCCCCTCGCACATACGTGCTAGTCGTTCCCGACTCTAGGCGGCGGTAATCATCTCCGTTTCAAAGCCGAAGAGCCAGAGCTGTCAGAAGACATCTCCATGGTCATGTGGCCGGCATGAGTCAACGCCAAAGGCGCACGGAACACTGTTACCTTCCCACCAAAGGTAGTCCCTATTTTTCTACTTGCATTTTTTACATGCTTTCGAACTGCTAAGTTGGCAGAAGCTGGGACAAGTAACGGGAGCTCACCCCATTATGCGGCACTAGGGATTGAACCACTGAACCATTTGAACCAGTTGAATCACTGAACTGTGGACCTTTCAATTGACAAGCTCAGCGTCTTACCCACTAAGCCACCACATCCTTTATATATATATATATATATATATATATATATATATATATATATATATATATATATATATATATATATATATATATATATATATATATATATGTATGTATGTATAAATCCACACTTTGCTCACATAAGAACAAAGCCAAAAAAACTCCAGCCTGAAGATGAGTGAGATCTCATTGAAACGTTGCCTAAATACTTTCAATCTTACACGGGAAAAGACCCAAATATACCAAAACCTGCATATATATATATTTTCTGAGGTTTTCGCGGGTGTTTGTATGTAGGTCTTTGGTTATTCGGGTTTTCTCCCACGTAAAATTGGAAGTGTCTTGGCGACGTTTCGACAATCAGAGCACAAAAAAACTCCATCCAATCAGAGCACAGCCAAGCTCCCACCCAATCAGTTCAAACCCACACTAGCAGTTAAAAGGAAGAAACAGCTGCGATCACACATTGCTCCTAGAAGCACGAAGCTGAAGCCTGAAGATGACGAATGAGACTTCGTCGAAACGTTGCCAAGACACTTCCAATTTTACATGGGAGAAAACCCGAATAACCAAAGACCTACACACGCACATACACACATACACACACACACACACACACACACACACACACACACACGTTTTCGTAGGTTTTCACGGGTATAGGTATGTAGGTCTTGGCATATTCGGGTCTTTTCCCGTGTAAGGTTGAGAGTATTGAGAAATGTCGCCAAGATACTCTCAACCTTACATGGGAAAAGACCCAAATATGCCAAGACCTACGTGTGTGTGTGTGTGTGTGTGTGTGTGTGTGTGTGTGTGTGTGTGTATAAATATGTGCACTGTGCCATTTTGCCTTAAAAATATACTGGAATCCTAATCCATTCAGCTCAGGAGCACTTTATACATGTTTCATTAATATATGTTCTTGTGGCTTTTTTCTCAGAAAGAGTAAATTGTCAAACGCCAGGAAAATCAGGAGATTCTGACAGTTCAAATGGGTATAAAGACTTATTGCAAGCTTGAGCTCTCTACAAGAATCTGAACTACTAATGTCCAAGGGAAATTAACGGGAGATAAGAGTAGAAGGAATTCAAAGTGTGCTAGACTCAGATCTCTTGTGGGTGTAAAGAGACTCGTGACTGATGACAAGTTTAACTCTTCCCTCAGGCTCAGCCTTGTTATCTCCTACATAGATCAGAGATATATACCTGTGTTTTAATCTTACGACAACACTACAAGTAATTATTCAAATGATAAAATAGTTCTCCATAAAGAAGACCACAGAAATGTAATTAACGTGCTAGGGTGAAAGTAAGGTTTGAAACTTTCTTCTTATAAATTATAATTTATACATGTAGAGATCATTTATTGCCTTTGGATTGAACAACTCTGATGCACCACACCCAAACCTACTCTTGAGGAGAAACAGGTCTCCAGGGGTGAAATCTAAAAATTTCCCCTACCGGTTCTGTGGGCGTGGCTTAATTGGTGGGCATGGCTTGGTGCTCAGATGACTTTGTGGGCGTGGCCAATAACAATAAATAATAAAAATAATAAACAAAGTATACAAAACTATAAGAGGTACCAAAAACCAACTTTCACACTTTACACAAACACAACACAACACAACACAACAAAACTGACTCACACACAATGTAAAAGCAGCTGCACTTCACCCAAAATGGCCCCTGCAACAAGCAGGAACCTCATACTTTCACACTTTACACACACACAACACAACTGACTCACACACACACAAAATGCCACATACAGCTTTGTGAGATTTTGTGTGTTTGTGTAGTTAGAGTGAAACACTACAGAAACACACCAAATTTCAGAAAGCTGCACAAATATTTTATTTTATTATTTTTATTTATTTTTTTAGATCAGGGGGTCTCCAACTTTAGTAGCTTTAGGTTTGTGGACTTCAAATCCCAGAGTTCCTCATTCAGCAAAGCAGGAAGTCAAAGCAGGCTGTAATCAGTAGCTGAAGTAAGCATTGTGTTGCCAGCCCGAAAGGAGCAGTGTGCAGTAATTATAGGTAAGTGAGGAGGGGGCATTGGCTGGGCATGGGTGGGGGCTCTTGTAAGTGGGGGCTGTTATAAAGTGATTTTAAAAGCCTGCTAGGATCAGGAAACTCCTCTGGGATCGTCAGAGGAAAAAAAGTTT
Organism: Ahaetulla prasina; assembly: GCF_028640845.1. Lineage (NCBI taxonomy): Eukaryota > Metazoa > Chordata > Lepidosauria > Squamata > Colubridae > Ahaetulla > Ahaetulla prasina. The sequence goes on from NC_080541.1 coordinate 175,789,682, forward strand.
TAAAGTCAGCTCCTCTGACGATCTCAGCTGAAGTTCCCTCATAGCAGCCCAGAACCTCTTAAAATAATTGTTTTAGCATGTAGAAAACATGTTTTTTAAGGTTCTGGTGATGAGGAACTCAGCTGGGATAGCCAGAGGAGCCTTTTAAAGCCCCCCCTTTCCTTTTTTTCCACTTCGGCTGAAGAGGGTTTTTTAAAAAAAAAACTTTTAAAGTGTTCTGATGATCTCTGCTCAGCCCCGCGATCATCAGAGGTTTTTTTTCTTTACTTTTAAAGGCATGTTTTGGCTGAAGAAAAACTTTTAAAAGTAAAAAAAAAAACCTCTGCTGATGGTGCGGCTCAGCAGAGGCAGGGGGGCGGGGCCAGGGATTTTTGCTACCGGTCCTCCGAACCAGCAGCTACCATCACTACCTAATCGGGCGAGCCGGTGCGAACTGGGAGCATTTCACCCCTGGTCTCCTCTGTCTTTTGGGAGTTGGGAAATTTCATACTTAAAATATCCTTCCTGTATATTTTGTATATTATGTATACATAAAATATCCTTCCTGTAAATGACTACTTCAGCTTCAATCGCAATATTACAAGAGCAAAAAATAGATTCAAGCTTAATGTCAACTGCTTCAAACTTGATTGCAGAAAATATGACTTCTGCAACAGAGTTGTTAATGCTTGGAACTCATTACCTGACTCCATAGTCTCTACTCAAAATCCCAAAATCTTCAACCAAAAACTGTCTACTATTGACCTCACCCCATTCCTAAGAGGACTATAAGGGGCGTGCATAAGAGCACAAAAGTGCCTACCGTTCCTGTCCTATTGTTCCCTTCATTATATCAAATTAATATAGCTGATGCATATTCTTTACTTATATATATATATATTTTCTTCATTATATGTTTTTTTTTTACTTATGACAATGTTTGTGTATACTGTTGTGAAAAAATTAAATAAAAAAAAATATCAGGTACAAGCACCATTGAGGTGATATTCTTTCATTAACTGCTTCCTTCTCTTATTTCAGGGGTGTCAAACTCAAGGCCTGGGGACTGGATCTGGCCCACGGAGTGCTTAGATCTGGCCCACTGGACTGCTCTGGAAACAGTGAAGGGAGGGCAACACACAGCCATCACAGCCAAAAATGGAGCTCAGGAGCCTGTTTTCTCTGACAGAGCCTTCAAGCCACCACAGATGCCCCCAACACAAGTGACATTGAGCTGACCACACCCACCCCGGCCATGCCTACCCCAGCCCCCCAAGGTCAAACACAACCCTGATGAGGTCCTCAATGAAACCACTGTTTTATCTGGTATACATGGCATAATTACCCTTGTGTGCTAGTCTCAAACACTTTTGGCTAAATGAAAGCTCATTTATCCTTCTTTGTTACTTTTTTCTCCAATTCAGCTATCTCCTTAACCCGAACCAGGAACAAAAGGTTGTGTCAGGCCTAGAAACCATACTAGTCCGTAGGTTTCCAGACGCTGCCACATTTCTCCCCTGAGGGGAAGAAGGCGGGTTGATGGATATGGTAACATTCTTCAAGCAGACAAGGTCGGTGTCAGGCCTGGAAACCATACTAGACTTTAGGTTTCCAGACGCTGCCACATTTTTCCCCTGAGGGGAAGAAGGGGGGCTGAGGGGTATGGTAACATTCTTCAGACGGTCAAGGTCGGATGGGGTTCACATCTGCAGGAAGAGTGGCGAGAGGATATTCGAATGAACTGGGAGAACGTGGGACCATGTGACCATCAAAGGGGTCAGGGGGGTGGGACTCTTGGGGGTTGTATAACTGGGAAAAGAATCCGGAAGTTCAGTTTTGGAATTTCACTCATCGTGTGCCAGTTTCCTCATGCTAACTCTTAAAGTAAAGAACTCTTAAAGACAATGGCTTCTGAGTTTTCTTTATGCAGAAGAGGTTTTTCTGGAACCTTGACAGTCGGATTGTGTTCACATCTGCAGAAGGAGTGGCAAGAAGAGGTTTCGAATAAAGTGGAAGAACGTTGGACCATGTGACCGGCAAAGAGGTTGGGGGGTGGGACTCTTGGGATTTATATAACTGGGAAAAGAATCCGGAAGTTTCAGTTTTGGAATTTCACTCATCGTGTGCCAGTTTCCTTATGCTAGTAAAGAACTTTGAAAGACAATGGCTTCAGAGTTTTTTTTATGCAGAAGTGGTTTTTCTGGAACCCTGTCAGGTTGAAAATTCAGCAAAATCTCTAATTTTAAAATTACCATCTTTTTGCTGTTCCAGGTGTTGGTTGCTAGCTTGGATTTCAGCCAACTGGCGCTCATGTGCATCTACTATTTGCCTATGACGCTGACAGTATTCTTGCTGGCGAGGTATTTGGTTTTCATTCTAAGAGTCAAAGAAAGACATCAGATTCAAATAACTGTTTCTCCTACAGCAAGAGCAAGGAATTGTAGTTCTCCAAAGATAGATTCTGAACCTTAAGTTCCAACCTCCATCAACATGTCGGGTGGAATGTCTAGGAATTATCATATAACAACATCTGAAGTACAGCACCATGGACATCTAACAGTATCTAACAGTAAAATTATTCAATTATTTGTCTATCTATCTATCTAGCTAGCTAGCTAGCTAGCTATCGGTTGCAAGATGATTATAGCATTATTCTGAATGAAGTACAATATTCATATGAAGTTATTTCACCATAGTTTTGGCAATTATAAGCATATCACCATAATCCAAAATTAAAATAGCAGGAAGAGGAAGGATAGTGATTTGTGTTTAGTTGAAGCCACAACATAAACTGAATATTCATAATACTTACAAAATTGTGTTTGAAGTAATTCCTTAAGAAACCAGAACAACATGCTATGACTATGTGAATTATGGTTCTGTATTACACAGTTAATTATAAATATTATAATTATAATAATTAAATTATGGTATTAAGCTTGTAATTTAGCACCATCAAACATCCATATCTGCCTATCCCAGGTCCTTGGGAAGGACTTGATAGGTGGAAAAAAAATGTCAAATCCAGTCTGAACATCTGGCTGACTGTAAGGAACCATAATTATAATAATTTACAAAATAAACAGTAGCCCTAGAGTAACAAGACAGAAAAGCAGTACTGCATACATTTTTCTGGGTTTATATTCCTGTATGTGTGACGCTATAAATCTCTCTTCAGCCCCCAAAAAAGATGTTAAAGTTTCTCATGTTCATTTACCCCTACCTGGAGTGTCCGAAATGTTGGAAGTGTGCCTTCAAGTGATGTCCTCAATTTGTGAAACTGTGAAACAGAAAAATTACTAAATAGCATGCTTCCTTTCTAAAGGTTGGTAAAAAAAACAACTCCACTAATTAATTTATTGCTATATCAAGATTCATACTTGAACATTATTAACTTATTTCATTTACCAAAAATAATATATAGTAGGAATATGTAGGAGAAATCTGAACTAGATTTTGGGAATTTGATATGCTAAAATTATCCAAAAGCTAAAATACAGTTTAAACTGTCTAAGTCCTAAACCAGTGGTTAATTACTCTGGTAGAGGTTGATGAGCATATAGGAGCAGAGTCTTCTCTGAGAAAGACAAAGATTTACCTCTTCAGTCAGTTTCTTCAAGGCCTGGTTATCTGAAACTCTTCCATTATCATCAGAGCTTCTAACATTATGGACTCGTTGCTCGTGTTCCCCATTTCCCTTGACATATCTGAAATTGTCTCTTTCTGGCTTTGACACATGAAGCTGATAATATTGATCCTTTAGATACCAGCAACCAAGAGAGAAAATAAATCATTACTGATTTATGACTAGGGTACATATTCAAAAAGATTGGAATGTCTTTTATATATTAGCTATAGTTCCCATAATTGCCAGCCAGCAGTGGTCATTCTATACTATCTTCAAGAGGAAAAGGAAATATTTTGTGAGAAGAAATTAGAAATTTGTTTTCTTTTTCTTCTTCTTCTTCTTTTTCTGCTACTACTACTAGAATAAACAAATGCATGCACCTACTCTTTTCAAAATGCTTGGTTGCAATAAGGAAGTATTGGATGAAATTAATCTATTCAAGTAGGTGGCTCATAATCATTAGAGTGCCATAATTACAGACATACTGTATATGAGCAGCACTACAATTATCCTCCACTCCTGTGCCATTTTTTCTTCTAAACATTTTAAAAAGCTTATTTTACTTGATGACAAACTTAGCATTGCTATACTGAATAGCTGAAACACACAAGTACTTCCCTCGATTACTCCACCGACTGTTCCTTTGGGACTCTCAAATAGAAAATCTGGGTCCCTAGAATAAAGGTTTTACAAGAGTAGCTTCCAAGAAAATGCTAAATTAAAGTTTATTGACTGATTATTCTTAATATCGTGATAAAGAAAAAAGGAGAGCAATAGAAAATATCAGCAAACTATTAAGAACATAGCTATCCACAATATAAGGAAAAACAAGACATTTTCATATATGTAGTTATTCAGCATACAAAAACAAAACAATTTTCTCTCCTACTAGTCTATCAGAAAAAAGTTGGCATAAAGTGCAGGATCATTATCAAACCTATCCTCAATCACAGGAAATATTTTTCAAGTGTACTTTTCTATTATGTTTATCTATTCCTGGAATCGATAATACTGCAATCTTCTGCTCTCATCTTCAGACCAATCAGAGTAACCTTCAAAATAACTTTTATTAATAAAAATCAAGATGTCCCTTTTACCATGCTGTCTGCCATTTCTGTTTTCTTGGGCTCTTTTCCTTTATGCTGTGCTTGCCTGTGCCGGTATTTTATATTCATTGCCATTTCTCGTCCAATGCAGAATTTTTCTGTGTGCTTCTCTAGCAGTCGTCTGCAGCGGAACCCCATCTCACAGTTATAACAGTGGAAAATTGGTGTATCTGTCATTTTGAAAAGTGTTTCTAGATATTTAAAAAGGGTTATATTTATCAGTATGTGAAAGGTACTAACTACTCATTTTCTTGTAGGAAAGAACTGTAGTATCATGTGGAGTTTTTGTTTGCTATGCTGGTAGTTATGGGGTGTAACCAACCTGACAAAATAATAGAAGATTGTCCACAGTAGCTGGAAATATCACCATGCCAGTTATTACTGTTTATGTTTGCAGTACCAGGGTAACAATGAGCAATCTTCCCAATCTGTATTCTTTGGCCAACCTGGCTAGAATTCTAGAAGGTTCAAGTTCCAGTGTGCCTGAACATTATTAGTTTGCAGAAATAAAGGAATTTATAAAGGAGGTGATTTCTTTTTTAATTGGATATTCTCTGGAAGATGACAATGGTGCACATAAGCACTGGATAACTACCTGCCTTCTCAGTCCTATTATTTTATATCTAGGATGTCTATATTTAATTCTTCAACACTGCAAGCTGGCATTCCTGGAGTAAGAATGGAACAACATCTATACTAATCAGAGGTGGGTTTCAGCAGGTTCTGACCAGTTCTGGAGAACCGGTAGCGGAAATTTGGAGTAGTTCGGAGAACCGGTAGTAAAAATTCTGATTGGCTCCGCCCCCATCTATTCTCTGCCTCCCAAGTCCCAGTTTATCGGGAGGAAATAGGGATTTTGCAGTAACCTTCCCCTGGATTGGGGAGGGAATGGAGATTTTACAGTATCCTTCCCCTGCCACGCCCACCAAGCCACTCCCACCAAGCCATGCCATGCCCACCAAGCCACACCCACAGAACCGGTAGTAAAAAAATTTGAAACCCACCACTGATACTGATACAATCCAAATCCCGAGGAAGAATAAATGTGATGAATATTATGAAAGAAAGTGCATCTTTAGTGCTATTTGGTGCATTAGACAATAGTAAGCAATTATGCTGTTTGTTTAGCTTTCATATAGAATGTTGCATGAATCCTGTTGAAGTTTGCAAAATCATTCAGTTTAGTATGAATTCAGCCAATTGTGTGCTGCTCAAAAAACATGATTGAACAAATCATAGCTTAGCACAATACATGAACCTGTCATGCCTAGAAAATCAGCCATAGAATAAGTGGAGAAGCAGAAGCAATGGAAAAAAGCCAGTGTTTTACATAAACAAGATTAATTAACTATTAGAAGTGCAGATGGCAACTATAGAGCTATGAAGCATTTGATAGAAAGACTAATAAGGCTTACTCCTATGTAGACATAACTCTAGCCTATCTAGCTCGTTTTTCTGGTGGAACCAGTTAAAGCATCCCCAATGCATTCAGGGTTTTCAAAATTACAGCCCAAACTTTCTTCCATTTGTTGAAACAAGCGATACTTTCCAGCAACCAGTAGTATTGGTTATGATGTTCAACAAGCCTTAGTTGCAAGTGCTGCTTCTCTCTATCTGCGTCTCCATGGTGATCAGCCTAACAGCAAAAATTAATCAGCTTGTCTGTAATAGCGGGTAGATTCAAAAATCAGAAAAAGATTCTGCAGAGTCACAACAGGCCGGCACAGGAACTTGTGAGCTTGGCAGCCAATTTTCTGATGATATTCTTTTATAGAAACATACTGACTCTAATGTTGGAGCACGTTTGAAAACCACTTACCGTAATTAAAATAACAATGCAACTAAAAAAAATTTTTTATTTCAAGAAAACTGAAAAACTTTTTCATAAATTTTAACATGTCAGAGTTATGTAGGCCTGGAAAGGAGTTATTTGTATTTTAATAAATGTGCTGGCATTCTTTTTCCCCAAAAATGATACTATTAATTTTGACTCCCTTTATTTTTCTCCTGTTTAGGGGCATAAGGACGAATAAAATATGAATAATATTGGTAAAACCAGGGATAATTCTATAAAGACCCCCATTTTTTTTAAAGGTTATAGATCAGGGGTCTCCAACCTTGGTCCCTTTAAGACTTGTGGACTTCAACTCCCTGAGTCGCTCAACCAGCAAAGCTTGCTGAGGAACTCTGGGAGTTGAAGTCCACAAGTCTTAAAGGGACCAAGGTTGGAGACCCCGGTTATAGATCACCAGCCATCAAATGCATCCCCCAAAATATAGATGACACGATTTACAAACAGCACGAGGGGGGACTACCGCTTCCTGTACTGTCTGCACCAGATTTAAATCGACTTTACTATCTTCCCCTCCCAGGCCTCTCTGGGAAATGTAGTTTCAAAGTGGACCGACGAGAGGACCTCCCACTGCATGCTAGGAGATGTAGTTCTGCAAACGTTGAGGTCTCCCGACAGACGTCATTTCCCGGCAGCCTTTTCGGCGCGCCCCATTCAAAGCAGCGGCAGTTGGTTGAGTGCTCTTGAGCGGTACCGGGTTTTGAAAGAGAGGTGGCTATAGTTTGCAGGCGTTCTGAGATTTCTCTGGCAGCGTAGTATGGATTCCAACATTTACAAATGCCTTCAGCCTGGCTTATCGATTAATATTGAGCGCAGCAATGGTGAGTGCCATTGGAGAGGAGAAAGGCGATTTGCTTCGGAGCGTCTTTTGCCTCCTTCCGTAGCCCGGATGTTCTCTGGAGGCTCCACGAGATTAATGCTCAGTGCCTTATTATCGCTTTCCTGCGGGCTCTCATGTCTGTAATGCAGAAGGATGGTGGCCGGGCGAAATTCCAGACTCTTTTCTCCTCCGGGTTCTTCGGGACAGAAGAGTTGTCAAAGAAGCAACTTAAAGGAGTCGTCGGGCCATTCTCCCACTTTGCCCAAGGTTACTCCATGTGGGCTAGCTCCTTGGTGCTTTTTTTAAGAACAGGAGTGGGGAACTATGGGCCTTTGATGACTTGTGGATTTCAACTCCCAGAATTCCTGAGGCAGCCTGGTTGTCTCAGGAATTCTGGGAGTTGAAGTCCACAAATCATCAAGGGGGCCCATCATTTCCCCTTCTCTGTTTTAGAGCTGAAGGCAATGAAATTTCATTTCAATTAGTCTACATTTAAAGTGACAATGAGGTTTTTATTCTGTGATTCCATTCTAACAACCATGTGATAATTTCAACTGAAAATTTCGCTAACTGTATTGGTTTCTCTCTCTCTCTTGCAGAACATACAAAAAATGTGGCCTGTGTAACATTGTTTAATATTCTTAATCTTTGGAGTGCATATTGTTTCAGCTGGAGTTGATAGTAATATAGGTGTCCTGATAACACCAGTAAATAAATGGCTTTTTCACAAGAAGATTCACTACACTGCCTGTGGGGTGAACTGAAAGCATTCAGATTAGTGTTCTAGATTTTACAAGAACTGATTTAATAAGCTAAGGAGTTAAAAATAGGAATGATTGATTCCATGGATAGGAATTCTGAGGGGAAATCCAATTTAGGAAGGTTGAGAAGTCACATGACTGCACTTTGGCCGCTTGGCATCTGATCAATATTTTCCCACCACAATTACAAATTTTGGCCAGAAACTGTCATTTACCTCGTTTCTGATAAAAAAGACTGTGGTCAGTTTTTTTTCAAAAATAAATATTAAGTAACCTGTATGGAAATTTTCCCTCTTATTGTCTAGCCCTTATAGTACTTTTTTTATATATATGTATATATATATATATATATAAATATAAATATAATCTTTTAGGTTCGGTTCATGGTGCAACTATCAAAACTGTAAGTTTGGAAAAAATGACTGTATCTGTAGAATGGACAGAAAACAACAGTCTCAAAGGGAAAGAGGTGAGAATTTGAAAGCATCTATGTATAAAACAACACTTTTAAAGCTATTTAGCACACATTTCTTTCTTAATTCTGAGTTGAGGCCTACCTCGAATCATCTATAAAACAGGCTTATGTAGAATTAGTAAGATGACTCTAACTGGAAATTATTAAATATATATTTCAAGGTTATTTTGAAGCTACTCTTTTCCCTTATTTCTTAATGGGAAGAAGGTTTTTTTCATTCTTTTTGCTGAAGACCAACTAAATAGCAGTTCCCCTAAAAAATGTTGACATTTTCTTTTTGGAAATTTTAAAAGGCAGTGTATTTTAAGAAATCATATAAAAACAGTACATTCCTAATATTGCTTAACAATATAAGGCACTCATAAATGTTTTATGTCAAATAAATTTAAGTACAGTATTCCATGCAGAGACAAAGTCCTTAAAGAAACAGACCTAAAACTTTTAAAAGCCATGGATAAAGTCTCCAGAATTATTTCAAAAGTTGCCACCAAATTTGTAATTTAAATTAAGAAGAAAAAAAATTAAGCATCCTAAAGCGCCAATTTAGAAATAGACTTTATATATCCCTATATATTTTCAGGCAAAACTAAGTAATCGTCATATTTATTTAGCAACATTTCAATATTAATAGTTTGTCATTTGACTCTGATAAGTACATAATATATCTGCTCATGATGAATGTAATAATTGTGTTATAACTGTTACAACATTTCTCAGCTGCCTGTATTACACGTGCAAAAGAGCACTACTTATCTCCCCGCACTACCCCAACTTCTTTATATTTATAAATAATTTAAGTTGGTGAACCTACGTAGTATTCTTTCTTCTTCCTCTTTTCCCCACAACAACAACCTTATAATAGAGACAGAGTGTCAGGTCTAAAATTACCCAGCCAACTTTTCATGCCTAAACAAGGACTAGAATTCAGTCTCTTGGGTTCTACCCTGCTTTAGCCACTAGACTAAACTAACTCTCATATGCAGGACATTGTAATTATTGTGAGAGAAAATAATAATTATTAAATTAAGTATATTTGTTTTAAATATCGAAGAAGTGAAATCTGTATTTGTCTTGGCTACACTTATACATTGTTCTCTTCCTTTTTTTTTAAGGAATGCACCACTAACCCCTAGTGTGATTCCTTATCAGAAATAGATTCTGTTGCATATTAGTGTATGAAGGCAACAAGAATAACTAGTTCTATTATTTGCCCATTGTATATTCTCCAATTGTTGTATAGCTTCCCCTAATTGTGCTGTATGTCATATATCTAAACATATATTTCCTGCTATATGTTATATAATATAGCAGGAAATCTAAAAGCAAAGGGTTGAATTAGTAAGTTGGCTATTTAGGCTACAATTCTAATGTAGTAGTTGGGAATTGTTATCCTTAATATGACAGGATTTATCATCAGGATAAACACAGCTGTGATTAAATTAAATACTGTGTAACCTGCATATGAAACAAATATATATAAAGCTCTTATTAATTTGATATATTGTACACATTAAAATCAGAACCTAACTGCTTTGTTGAACAGTGGGATTTTTCAGAATCTGATATGATACCTGTAGAAGCTGAATTGTTATGTGGAAACTAAGATTCATGTGCTTGCTTTAGGTGGCTTGCAGATCAAGAAAATGGCTGTTAGAATATTGCAGCAGTAGTAATAGGATTGTGATGTCATTCTAAGTTCAAGCAAGTAGACTAGGTGGTCATGACATTCACTGTACTTCTGTAATCATAAAACTGTGAAGGAGAAGTCACCTGCAGAACTTTATTCTTTTTGTCTTGGATAGTGAATATTCTTTTTGTAATGTCAGTCTTTCTTAAAATTAATGTTCAGTAAGTAATAATATTTACACTGTTTTACAATAAATATTAAGAAATCATTAGGATGTAATAAGATTTAAAGCATTTGTGGTCAATGGCTTTCTCACAATCTTTTGAAATATACTACCTCTCATAGAACTGAAAATAATATTGGTGGACAGGTGGGTTAATGCCTTAATATTCAATCACTGAAACAATAATTTTACTGTTTGACTTTTAATGTGCTGTGCCAAGCAAATTACTGATTTGATTCAATTAATGATATTTGAGATTCATACTTAAGCATGCTTTAGATTTTTCGTTCTGTTTTGTGGTTTTTTTTCCCTATTTGAAGATTGACTTTGATGATGTGATAGCAATAAATCCAGAACTCTCTACAGCTGCAGTTGTTGCTGATGTAAAAGAGAGCATTCTAGTTCGGAACAATGTAACTACACAGGTATATTAATCTCAAGTTATTTCTTTGATTCTTGATTAAGTATCATGATATTTAAGCAGTGAATTTACATTATCTATACATGCACACTCCTGGTTTTCATGACATTGTTTTTAGAAATTATGATTTTTCTCTTATCTGCATTTAATTTTTACACATTTTCTCAAATAATGTAGTAAATGAACCTGTGACATATGTTCTAATTGATCCACACTTTCTTGAATTATATGCCTAATCAGGTTTAATTGCTTTTGATGCATTAATTGTGAAACTACTGTGAAATTTCTCTGTGAAATCACTAAGGATAAATTGGTTTTGAACTTATCTGATGCACTTCTATCATAGCTTCTCTCATTTTAACTGATAATCCTGAGTTGCTTATGTTATGCTTCAGCATGTGTTGAGTTTGTTAATCTGAGTCACTAGTGAAGAGCGTGATGTAATAATTGGAGGTGTAATTCTTTACATATTGTCTTGAAGATTTTTTGTGATTATTTTTTTTTACATCTTGCTAAATATTTTTTCCCCAGAAAGAGCTATAGATCTCTACAAACTCACTGTAATTGCAATATCCCAATTATTGCCAGAATATGGGTCAGGGCAGCTTCTAATTGCTGATTTTTAAAGTGGATTATTATAACACAATCTGATTTTGAATTCATTTCAGAAAAAAAGCATTTTAACGTATGCACAATAGACCATCAAATGTAGTCCAAACTGACAATCCAATGAAAAATTGGTTGCAATCAGATTTTATCAGATTAAGTCTTGGAAATGTTTGTAGTACAGTTATATTAAATACTAATTGTGAGAAGGAAACTCAGGTCAATACTTTTTGAGTACAAGATTTCTTAATACATATCTTAATGATTGTTACAATCTGTAAACTAAACCTAGTTTTGTATAAAATGATCCAAAATTGGCGCCTTTTAATTTTACCAAAATTTCAGTATCATTATAATATTTTTAGAATATCAAATCCATGACCTGTTGGGTCATTCTTTCAGAGATGTTCACTTACATCATTCGTGCACCTACTGCACACCCTCCCCACCCCTTGCTTTGCTTCCCTTTCATGCTATACCCCTGCTCAGTTCTCCACAAACCTTCCCCAACCTACACTCCTGCACACCTGTCACACTATCCCCTACTCTTGCCATGTCTCCTTTGCCACATCTACTTCATGCAGTCACTCATACCCCTGCATACCTTCCCCAACTGATGCTGAACATCCCCACCTGATTGGCACCTCTTCCAGACTCCTGCACATCCTGCCCAACCCGTGTGGTACCTATTGCACATCCTCGTACACCCTCATTTACTTACAATACCTCTCTTACATCCTTGTGCAACCTTTTTGACCCAATGTAGTACCTCTTGTGTCCTCTCCTCAGCCCTGTGTGGTGTCGCCCCTGCATACTCCCTCACTTGGCAGCAGCCACTTACCTCCCTGCCAGTCTGGAACTTCTAAATTCCGGCCAGCTCCCACACTGATTTTGTTGGTGGAAAGCTCCTAAGGAGCGTTGGAAATGCTGATCACATGACCACGGCAGTATGGCAGTGCTGAAGCACCTACAGTTTTGCCAAATTTCAATCCCATGGGAGTCATGGGCCCTGGATTTTGGGTCCAGTCTTTAAGTTAGCCCAGTTGAAGCACATTGATTCAAAAATTGGTGCATTGTTTCGCCAAATTGAAGGTTATAAACAGGCAGAGTTTTAGAAGTACATGGGTGCCCAAAACATATACTTAAATCATAACCCTAGTAAATAAAAAGTACATTTTCACAAATAAGCAAAACAGCTGATAGTACATTTGGAATACTATTTATGTTTTGCCAAATGTGTGGAAAGAAAATAAATCAGCTGGAGAAATTTTTGCTCTTCTCTAAGAAATCATATGATTTGTTCAGGAAAGTTTAAATATTTAAATAAATCTTGACGAATTGGCAAACATTTTTTGTAATTATAAAGCACCTACTGTAGTTAAGTTTATGAATATTGGAAGGAGAAATTTTTAACAGAACAGTTCACTAATTACTTTCTACATTAACGCTTTATTTAATTTTATTTTTTGTATTTATCCCAAAGTGGTATAAAACTGGCCTATGTGTTTCCAGTTTAGACTTCTAAAGAGCAACTGTTGACTAAACTAAAATATAAACTATCTAGTATAGTATATAGACAGATTCTAAACAGTTAATAATAAATAATTTATTATTAGCTGTGTAGGTAAGCATTTAATATCAAAAAGCATGTATACTGGTATTCAGTGTATCTTGTAAATACAATTTGGGGCCTCCTTAGATGTTGCAGTCTCTTTCTTTAATTTCTTTAGCTGGCCACATTGGCTGTTTTATTCCTCCCTGGCTAGAAATTTGTCTAAATGATATAGAGAGCACCAGATTCCACTCTAATATTTTTATCAGCCTTATTTATTTAGATTTATTTAGATTGTCAATTGTTTCTAAAATTTCCGATCTATCTTCAGAACATAAATGCTTTTTTTCTCATATTCAAGATCATGTACTTCAGCCATCAAGTTTCTTAGTTTGTAGGCGATAAAGGAATTCTATGCAGGCTCAGAATTCCCTACAGTTGGCTGAATGGGCCAGTGAAAAAATAGTTTGCCCTCTTTCCTCCTCCCCCACAATCAACTTCTTCACAACCAACATAAAAGCATCACCCAGTAAAACAATTTTTCAAGAGAGTGATTTTCATTGTTGGTGTGTTTTCCATTTGTTTTCAGCAACACACTCACTCTTACACATACACACACACTTTTGTTATTTACTAAATTTGGAACTTTTTGCTTCATTTTAGAGACAAAATCGCAGAACTATTTCAAAAATACCCGGTCCCAGAGAAGGTAAAAATATTTTAATTCCATAAATATTACGAATAGTTCCAATCTTCTGTTCTGAAAATGATTTCCTGCAGCTAGTCATGTGGCACATGATCAGTAACAATAAAATATGTAAGCCTCTTAAATTAAGAGTTTTATTACAATTTCAACATCTCAACCATTTGTGCACATTAATTCCCTGTGCATATTCAATATTTTTTTGAGAAGATCTATATAGCTATGTCCACGTCCAAGCATAGATTTGGACAAGCATTTTAATTTTAGTATTTTCCCAAGTTTTCACAACTGCAATTTAGTATGACAGCAACAATATCACTCCCACTCAGAATGTGTAATAACAATATGATTGTTCACTACTACTTAAACCATTGATTTATTTTTATATTACACTGCAATAATTTATTTTCTTAAAAGCTAGAGCTTTTAAAAAGCTATTCTAAAGATATAATACAGAATGATTAATCTTTTCAACAAATGATCTTAATGCCCAAATTCATATCCCTTGAGCAAATCTCCACTTGCTTAGTAGGATTTTCCTTCTGCTTTGTACCTGTATAATCTGTCAGCAGTGTTTGTTTTGTTGATGAAACAATCTAATAAATCTTCCAATTAAACAATAATGATATTTTGTTTCTACCACATATTATGTGACTCTTGTGATATGATATGGACATAAGAAACAAGGAAAATTGCGTTTAGGAATTCTCTATTGATTTGACCTTGATCAAAGGTTAATTCCATTTTGCTTCCCTCCCATCCCTGCAAAGCATGATACCATTAAGAGTATTTTATGGTTCTTGAACTTCATCCACTTCCAGTTCTTGTCTTCAGGCATAAAGTTGAGGATTTTTGCTCATTTTTAAAATCTTTAGTTGATTAACCATATCATATTTCTGACTGGTGTTTTAAATGTACATACAGTGTATTTCATAGTAAGCCATGTTTTCAATGCTCATAATTATGTTGTTATTTGAGCGTTTTAAATAGAAAAGTAAGTTTTTGAATAGTTAAATGCACCTTTAGTAATGGAATAACATAAATTTAACCCCCAAGATATGTGTGTTTCTGAGAGTTACAACTGTTGATTCTGGGTCTTCAAATGCCAATGCTCAGTTTGATTCAAGAACAACAAAACCCATAAAAATGACTTGTAGGAAAATTAAATTGTTCCACATTTTTGCACACATGCATAGTAACTTGTCATTTGAATAGTGACTATATGTTAGATTGTTTAGATCCCATATACTCTGACATCAGCTATATCCTCCCCACGTTCACAGTCTTAAATTTATTTCACTAAATCAATTTCTATTTTGGCTTCATACTGTTAAGTTGCTTCCTAGCAATATTTTGTTCTTACTTTGCTTAGCACCGAGGTTCCAAAGTAGCAAAATGTCGGTCATAGCAGAACTACCAAACAGTCCTCTGGAAAATGATATGGAGGTAGAAACTTCTGCTTCTGTACCAACTCGAAGCCAATCAGCTCTTCCTGGTGAGTTTGGATTAGTATACGTAATCTGACTATATACTTAATTAATGCAAGTAAACTGGAGAAAGGTATTGCTCATTTCTCAATGTTGAAACATCTTATAAATGAATGTTTATGGCTATGAATGTTACCCTAAATATTTGAAAATGGATTGACATTTTAATCTAATGTCAACTCTGTTTACATTGTAATTGCAAAACTAAACATTTGCTTCTATTGTCTTAATCAGATATTTTGTATCAAGTAGTTTGGCATAATTTTGTTTGAACTGGAAGGCTGCACAACACTGCTGCAACTACACAGTTAGTTTAGTGAAATGGCAGTTTCATTTGTCTTCCTAATTTGAATCCTATAATTTGGTGGATAACTTTTATAGCCAACTAGCCAATCGTTGGCTATAGTCTTCATTGATTTGGACCTGACATCTTCCTGAATATGACAGATACTTCTTACATCCGGGATATAACTCATTACTCTCTGAACCTCTATGACAGATGTCATGTTTTGGACAGTCTCATTTCATACAGGATCACAATCACCCAAATGTGATCTTGTGTGTATATGTATGCATAAATGCACACACATATACAAATATATACATTACAATCTTGTGACATTGAAGACAGATGGAATTCTTCCAGGATTTGACTTGCAAATTTTAAAGTGAAAAAAGTTCAAATTGTAGGTTTTTAAAATGTTGAGTCTATGTATGCCATTAGGTGTCACTTTGGTTCAGAAGAATGTTGAGAAAATCTGGGGAAAATATATAAATAAAAATAGTGCCACAAGAGTATTTTGGACTAAATTCTAGTGGCTTTAAGCAAATGTTTGAGTACCATTTATTTAATATTTTTTCTATTATTTTAATAAATTAAATTCTGGATATCAATTTGACAATGAGTCAAGGGAGAAATTGGAGGCCCTTATATTTTTCTTTTCATCTGAATTAAATATTATAAGTCATGTTATTTTTTATGCTGCCTTGGCTATTGTTTTTAACCAGTAGCTTCTTTCTTCAACAGTTGTACGACCTCGAACTCGAAATAATTATTCTTCTGATAGATGTAGTATACAACCTAATGGTAATGAAGTGACAGAAGAACCTCCACAGTCTCTCAGAATTGTGTCTGCTGCCATTCAAGGTAGAAGAATGGTGTTTAGGTTTACTTTATAATTCCTTAATTCTATCTTTTTAGTAAGCAGTATTCAATCTGACAGAGAGCTTCTGTTTCTGTCTTCTTTATGGAGCTAGTGAATTGATAATCGAGTATGTTAATTAAAGCTTAGCTTTAAGTTGGATTGATTTTACCAGTCAAAATGAAAAACAAATTCAGCTCTGAAATGTGGAGTATTACCTCACAAATTGGAAATATACTCAGTTGACCAATTCAGTCTGTTAAATGGTAGTAATAAGTGGGGCTACTGGTCATGCTGTATGAATATATAAATTTTAACCTACATATCCTATATTAGAAGTTTATTATTATTATTAGTATTATTAGTATTATTAGTATTATTAGTATTATTATATTTATATTTATTAATTGCTATTTTCTTTAAGGTTAATAAAATGGTAAATTTTTCAGTTATTCAGGCCATCCTGAAAATGTATAGTAGATAGAACAGCAGTTTTGAATTTAGTTTGTTTTTTGTCAGTAATAATACTGCTTTCTCTAGCTCGGAGGAAATCTAATATTGTAAAGGAAATGGAAAAAATGAAAAATAAGAGGGAAGAGAAAAGAGCCCAGTTTTCTGAAATAAGAAACAGGCGTGCACAGGTAAAAATATGTTGCTTAATTCTTCAATTAAATGTTCTATGTGATGTTTCATTTAACAATTGAATGTGTCAGTGTCTAAGGTAACAAAAAATACTTTTGCACTCATGCAAAATATTTTGTGTTTCATGCATATTTTCAATAAAAAATAATTCTGCATTCAGTGACTAATGTCCAGTACTATAATTCCACAAACAGAGGTAGTTGCAACTGATAGGATGTTCTCTAGCTATAAGGACTGTACAACACCAAACATTCTGGAAAATTAATCTTCCGTATTAGAAGTAGTATTTAGTGTTGTCAGGTGAAGAATTCAATTGTTCAATTCAATTCAATTCACCACCCCACAGCATCAGAATTAGTGTGACAGGGGAAATAGAACATTCTACAGTACTTTGTGATACTTTTTGGAACATGTGGCGGGTCTTTTTGCACTGTACTGACTATACTTCTGGGAAAAGGTTTATGCCTAATATATGTTGCAGTAATATATCTAGGAATGCTGACTTCTTTAGATCAGCCATTTCCCAACTTTGACAGCTTCCAGATGGGTGGTCTTCATCTTCCAGAATTCTCAGCAATGGCTGTGGTGGTTGTGAAATTCTAGGAGTTGAAGTCCATACTTCTGGAAGTTGCCAGAGTTGGGAAATTCTACTTTAGGCCAAGGTCTATAAAGTCCTGGCCTTCCAGATGGTGATGCATTGTCATTCCAAGCATTGCTTATGATTTGCCAAACTGTTTAATGAGAACTGGGCTTCGGCAACATCTGCTTTATCATTTGTACAAACAGACTGAATTATTTACCTGACATAGCTTTTATAAAGGAGACTACAGTCCAAATAATACAACAGATAACTTCTAGCTGGAATTTTTGCTTAATTTGATTTTCTATATTCTCTCTATTTTCAAATTAGCACTTTATATAGTTAAGAGGGGGGAAAATTGGGTCCTTGGTTGTCACTAATCCAAGATGACCTATTTTATCTTACAGGAATTTGACAGTAATTGTCCAAATTGGGATTTTGCACGAATGGTTAAAGAATATCGAAATACTATTAATTGCCAATCATTATCAATGACTGATCCAGTAAGTAAAGATATGTAAACTATCTTAAATGTCTTTATTATTCATATTTACAAATAATTAATTTAAAGAGGAAAAATTAGCAATTAGGTTTCACTAGATGTAGGAGATGACCAGACTGATAGATGGGTCAAACGTCATTAGTCCCTTCGTGCCCACAAGAGATCTAAGTCCAGCCCACCTTGAATTCCTTTCTATTCATAACTCCCACTAATTTCCCTTGACAGTTAGTAGTTCAGATTCTTGTAGGGAGCTTTATTTATTTATTTATTTTTCGCATTTTTATACCGCCCTATCTCCCTAGAGACTCAGGGCAGTTTACAGCCAGATAAAAGATACATATAAATACAAAATAAAACATCAATTAAAAAACTTATTACATAAGGCCGAATATTTAAAAATAGCAATACAAATAATAAAACCCCCTTAAAACCAAATTCAAAATTTAAAATTCTAGTCCAGTCCTGCGCAGATAAATAGATGTGTCTTAAGCTCGCGGCGAAAGGTTCGAAGGTCAGGAAGTTGGCGGAGTCCTGGGGGAAGTTCGTTCCAGAGGGTGGGAGCCCCCACAGAGAAGGCCCTTCCCCTGGGTGTCGCCAGTCGGCACTGCCTGGCCGACGGCACCCTGAGGAGTCCCTCAGGCAGCTTAAGCTTGCAATAAATATTTATACTCATTTGAACAGCCTGAATCTCCTGGTTTCACCAGCACTTAACATTAGACCTATTTTTAATTTTCTTTACAATATTTGCTTATCTGCTTTGCCCAGATAAGTTATGTGAAAGAGCAACTGAAATCTTTATAATTTTGGTTGCTCTGATACATAGGAGTAGAGGAAACTAACAGAATCGTTATATTCAGCATTCCTCAGATTTAAATTTCAGAAAAAGATTCTTGAGCATATATTATCTGATGCTGTGATAATATATAGGGAGTTTTCTTAGATTTCATGATGTTTTGAAAGAACTAATTTTATTTTAAATTAAAATCTTCATTACAGTGACATTACTATTTTCAATCTCTGTTCATAATAATAATAATATGTTTTTAACCTGCTTTTATATATAAAACTCAAGGCAGTGAACATACCTTATATTCCTGCTTATTTTTCCTCACAACAACCTTGAGATTCACATTTTGTGGTCATGTAGAGTTTTTAACAAAGTGATGAGTTTTTTTAATGCTTTTTGTTCTTAAAACATGCATGGATTCTGGAGTGCCACCTCTGTGTGTGTGTGTGTGTGTGTGTGTGTTTTTATCAAAAAAGTCAAGATGATGGCCACAACTACATAATCAAAACCCTGGTTCTTTTTGATATGTATCATAAAAAGATGGCAGACACAGCTGTGCCTGCAATCTTAACTTTTTTGATATTCCCTTTCCTCATGTGGACAACCCTGAGGAATTAGGAGAAAAATTGTCTGACCTTATCCCTTAATGCAAACTGCAATCTTCTTTTAAGATAGAAGAGCATAGAATCTGTGTCTGTGTGAGAAAACGACCCTTAAATAAGCAAGGTAAGATGACATTCAGTACTTAGCAATTCACATTTCAATTCACTATTGTTCCTCATAACGGGTTCTTTGTTTCTTTAGCTGTTATGCGTTGGAAGCTAGCATACCATTATTGACTTAAAATATCATTTTAAAGTAATGTCAAACGAAAACAGGAAAACAGGGAAGAATACATTTCAGTATTAATAGACCTTTTGAACAAACCTTGGGGGTGCAGTGCATAAGAGTTATAATTTATCACATCTAATTTTAATTATCCTATCACTTTGAACTGAAACAAACTTCTTTCTTTAAATATTTTTCTTACACTTCCCATAGCAATCATAATTTTGCCCCCAAAATTCTGTACAAACTTCTGCAACAATAATCATGCACACTATTGTCTTCTTAGCACTTTTAAATGCTTGTGGGGTTCACAAAGTCCTATTTCATGGAACTTTTTTCTTCTTTTTTCCTTGTTAACAGAACTTGGAAAGAAGGAATGTGATATAATCACTGTTGTTAGCAAAAACAGCATCCTGGTGCATGAACCAAAGATGAAGGTGGATCTGACAAAATATCTTGAAAACCAGCCTTTTCGATTTGACTTCTCATTTGATGAAAAAGCTACCAATGATATGGTTTACTGGTAATGCATATTTTTTCTCCTGGCAGAACAGCGACACTTTGCAAAGTTAACAATAGATACTGAGGACTATATCATACATGATGCTTTCTGAGTGCTATGCTGCCAAAGAGACTTTGTGGAATAAGAATTTTGCTCTTTGTATTTGCTGTTATACACATACCTTTTTTAAAAAAATCATTTCTTATCCCTATAGGTGGCATGTTTCTTCCTCAATCTCAAGTCCTCTATGAGAGGCCTGGGAGTTTGAGAGTTTTGCACAGTATCTTAGCTGTTCCTAGCATTGCACTCTTCTGGATAGAGAGCTCTGCTGTTGTTCTTGGGATCTGTTGGAGCCACTCCCTCAATTTAGGAGACACAGCCCTTGAGTGCTTCTACTACCACTGGGACCATTTTAATTTTTTCTTTCCATATTCTCTCTAGTTCTTCCATCAGGCCCTTCTCCACCTTCACATACTCTTTCCTTACATTGCTGTCCCTTGGCACTGCTATAATCTATCATTTTTTACTTGTCTCCCATATTTTTGTCTTAAATCTTTTATTCCTTCTACTTCGAGGTTTATAGTCTGAATCCATAATTTAATTGTTTCTCCTTGCCCTGACCTTTCTCACTGTTTAATTTGAAAGCTTTCTGTTTTAAATCCTATCTTTTCCCCCCAAGCCTCTTCCTGTTCTTCCCATTTCTTTTTTAAATCTTTTAAAGTGTTTTCCCCCTGTTTCAGTTCCTCAATCCTTATTAATTTTAAGAGTGTCTTCACCTTGTTATCTTCTTTTTGCTGGTTTCTCAATTCTAATTCCCCTTCTATTCCAACAGTAATTCCATTCTTTCTTTCTTGTCCTGGTCTTTCCTCCTTGTCTCTTGTATACAATTTTCCCATCTTCTATCTGTACGATCAAATATTTCCACCATGTCCTTGTGCAGTTCCAGTATAAGGTCCTTAATGCTTTGAATCATTGACTCCATTCCTTTTAAATCTCCACAATCGTCATTTCAGAAATCAAGCCTCCAAGTCAAATTTTAATGTCTCATCAATGTTCAATCACATCAGTTAGTTACTTCAGGGATCCTCTACTCCTCAAGTCGTTTTTATATATCCAATAATATTCAGGGGTCTCCAAATGCAAAATTTTATTTAATATTCCAGTCTCCAGTGGTGAACGGGTAAATATGTATAGTTCAATAGTTATTTTCATTTATTTCAATCTTTACTCCGAAGTTGCAAAAATTCACTTTCATCAGCAGATGGCGCTCTTTGCTTCACTCTACTGCCTCTCTGCTTTTATTTTGATAACTCCGATTTATTTATCTTGTTTGTTTTAAATTATAAATCCAATACTTAAAGCAAATTATTTGAAGAAAAGGTGGGGTTATAGTTCCAGCATCTTAATACACCTTCTCAATAACACACCTTTACTTTGAAGGATTCAATTTCCAACTTAATTTTCTTTTTAAACAAATATTTACTTTTTAAATTTCCAATATGTTTTTTCACAATAATTGCATACCACGGTAACAAATCATTCTAAAATATATTCCCCTTGGATTTTGGGGGGGTCAAGCTTCAGCAATAAATCTTTTCTCACCCAGATGACACATTGTTCACCATATCTCTCCTCCTGCACAAAATTTATTGTTTCTGGCTTCTCCCCGGTTTCATGGCAGCCATTTTGACTGCCGCTGCTCCTAGCTTCAGATGAGGGAGTTTTTCCGAGTCAGGGAGGGGAGATGTGGCTCCCCTCAACCTGCAAAAACCCTTTGCTTCACCACCCCTATAGGGTGGCTATGGCTTCGAATGAAGCTCCCAACAGGGAGACCTCAGAACAGGGCCGCGGACCTCGCTTCTGAAGGCGCTGAAAGTTCAACCGAAAGTCCATTAAGTCTTATTATATCCTTCTATAATTCCACCTGCTGACTATCCTCTCCCTGAGTTGCCTTAATCGTAGGCTCTAACATCTTTTTTTTGGAGAGTGGAGGAAGTATACACTGCTGTTATTTTTGATTGTGCAGCCAATTATGTAGCATCTCCAGGATAAACAGCAGCTGTAGTGTATATCGGTTTATTGGTTTGAGTTATGGTAATAGTGGGGATTATTGTGAGGGCTCTGTTGGCATCTTTACCTGATTGACCAAGTATCTTGCTCCTATGTATATTTAATCTGTAAATTGTTAGTATTTTTATTATATATATATATAATAAAATATATAATGTTGCTGCAGTGGTCATGTGAAAAATTGTCATGTCACTTTTTTCAGTTCTGTCAGGACTACTTGTATACATATGTATCTATTATGTAGGCTTTGCTGACATGGGCTTTTCTAGTAAATACAATAGAAATGTTGCCTGTACACTCACATACATGAAAGAGTCCAGATTAAACTTTAGAAGTACCTGAAACTTTTGCAGCATGCAGCTACTTCAATGCTTTGAAGAGGGGTGTTTTACCTGTGTTAATGTGTTTGTAAAGTTTTGTAAACATTTTGAATATTTCCACAGCTGCATTTTGCAATAATTGTACATTCTGGAATTATAGAGCAAAACTTCCCATTAAAATACAACTAATGTGTTTCTTTTTTTTTTTTTTTTGTTTACATTTATACCCCGCCCTTCTCCGAAGACTCAGGGCGGCTTACAGTGATTTTCATAATCATGCTTTGACATAGAGATGGAGCTGTTTTAAATGTTTATTTGGAAGTGACAGAAATTAATTTCCCATGGATCCATCGGCAACCAATGTTTCTTGAATTCCCCTTTTTTTGCCCGTTGGAGGATAGTGAAAATTGTCCATACTTAGTGGAGGATGTCTGGCAATGGACCTCACTTTGCTTAGAAGGAAATTCTGCTCTTCAATGTGCTATCCTACTTTCTGTGTGTAAAACAATAGCAGTTGAGTTTACTAAAACAACTATAATTACAGTGTTGACCTTTGTGGACTTGTGATCCTGAAAATGTCTAAAATTTTGATTTGTATCAATATTTTATTGACCACAGATTAATTGCTGCTGATAATATTTTACAGATTGCTTTTTATAGTTTCATTCATTGATGTTTTCTATTTGTTCTTATGCTTGGTCAGGTTTACTGCTAGACCACTTGTACATACTGTTTTTGAAGGAGGGAAGGCTACATGTTTTGCCTATGGCCAAACTGGTAGTGGAAAAACTCATGTAAGTATTGGCTTCTGTTATATTTTTAATTTTCATTTCCCTGAATTAGTTAATAACTTGACTCAAACAAGAAGTCTAAACTATTTCTAAATGGTTATCTGAAAAATTCTTGACTTAAAAACATGCTACTTTTACAGTAGTTTATGAGTGCAAACTTTATGAAATTGGAAACACATCATATCTACCTTGAATTTTGAAAATGGAATGCTTGAGTTGTATACTTAACCCCCAGATAATCTGTAGATGAACAATAAAATATTTTATTTTAGCTTACTAAAATTTGTCTGTAGTTAGTAGAATTAAGGACGGATAACCTCTTCTAATTTCAGCCCATAGTGTATTGGTGTGGGAGGGGGAACAGATTTTGATAAATGGAAAGCCAAATACATTTGGAATTATTTATTAATCTATTATTCCTATGCAGTAGTCCTGTAGTATGATTAGTACTAGTAGCATTTTTAGTAGTACTATGCTTATGTATATAAGAAAGCTTCTATTTCAAGATATAAAGACATGATTGAATGATGACTGAAATTTGCAAATTTGAAACACTCATACTTTCATTTATCTCCTTACAGAAAAGTAGGTGTAAAAGTACTTTTTGAACAAGTTATTAAGTTGGGTAGTATTGGCAGTAATTAAATTCTAATCTGTTTGCAAATAATCAAAGTGGCAGATAATGAGATTCTCGTTCAACTGTTAAGAACATGTTTTCTAATATATGTTCCTTTTTTTAGACTATGGGAGGAAACTTCTCTGGGAAAGTACAGAAGGCCTCAAAAGGAATATACGCTTTTGCATGTATGTACTATCACAATTTGAATATTTTAAAAATTAAATCAATAACTGGACATCCTGCTTTCCCCCCAATATTAAGTATTGGACACAATGCCCAAAATTCCTATGAAAGTTGTTGCCATATTTATTTTTTTATTTTTTTATTTTTATATAAATAATTTTTATTTCCATTTTTCAACATCATATTTATATGCAAACTACTATCCATCATTAATCATTAATTTTCATTTATTACTGATTCAGGCCTGCCCGATTGCCACTTCCTTTCTTCACAACCTCCCTCTCTACCCTCTACTACTTTCACATCCTTCATCTCCTTCACTTTACTACTTCCTCTCCTCCTTCTCCACTCCTCCCTTCTTACCCTATCTAACCTTCTTATTCCCCTCCTCCTTCTACTCTTTCCTACCTACTTTCTTCCCTCCTTCTACTCTCTCTCCTTTTCTTTCTGAAATGGCAGTCGAGCATCCCCAATATCATTTTAAATTTTAATTTCATATCTTCAAAAATTACTGTACATTAATAATCAATCCATGTATCATTTTCCCCCCTCCTCCCCCTTCCCCCCCCCCAGACTTCCCAGAGCAAATACCGGGTATTATGACCAACAATCACAAGCTAAAGTATACAAAATATACATAACCTCCCACCTTTAAAAATTTGAAACTTTAGATCCCCTCACAATAAAAATAAAGAGATAGGAAAGAAAAATAAAAGAAAAGAAAAGAAGCAATACCAACTTCACATATTACTTCTTCTTACAGTCCATTTTTAAAATTAATCCATCTTCTCAAATTCAATTTTTTCCCCAACTTGTATATTCCTTCAAATTTCATAAGTCCATTTCTCAAATTACAGTCCATCTTCTCGAACTCAAATTTTCATCACTTATATATTTCTTCAATTGCCATAACATTTAATGTCCGTTCTTCTTACAGTCCATTTTAAAAATTAATCCATCTTCTAAAATTCAAATTTTTTTCCACCCACTTGTATTTTCCTTCAAATTTCATAAGTCCATTTCTTAAATTACAATCCAGCTTCTCATATTCAAATTTTCATCACTTATATATTTCTTCAATTGTCATAACATTTAATATCCAATCTTCCAATACTACTCCATCAACACAAATAATCATTTAAACTACATCCACAATATAACAGTAAACAGTTAAAATCATTACATCCACATTATCTAAAATTCATAAATTTCACTTTCCATCCTTCACAATTAAATAATATCATCCCATAGATTTATACCATACAAATAGCAAATAATAAAAATCCTATAATTTATATCCTAAACAAATCAATTCTGAAAATTAACCATAATCATCATATTCACATCTTAAACATTCCTCCCCTCTCCCATTCTATTTTCCATCATTTCCAAACCAATTAATTTAGCATCTAACAATAAAGGATTCCCACTCTTTAAAACATTAATATAAAAATGTCTCGCTTTCATAACTGAATTAAGAAAATACTTTCTGCCTCTAAAATTCACTGACAAACCCATTGGAACTTCCCATCTAAAATATATCTGATGTTTCTTAAACTCATCCACTAAAAAAGCAAATTCTCTTCTCTTTCTTAACATTTTAGGAGGAATTTCCTTCATCATTTTTATATCTTGTCCCAATATTTGAAATTTATTTTTATAAAAGGCTTGCAAAATTTCATACCTAACCCTTTTAGTTGTAAAATAAATAACCACATCCCTCGGTACTCTATTTTGTCTTGCCCACCAAGAATTAACACGATAAATTCTTTCAATATTAATCTCAAAATCTTCCGGCTCCACACCCTTTATCTAAGCAAAGGCTTGCGTAAAAATCTCTTTTAAATTTTCCTTCCTATCTTGCTTCAAACCCCTCACCCTTATAGCATATTCCATTAATCTATATTGTAATATTACTCTTTCTTCATCTGCCCTATCTACCTTTACCTGTATATCTTCCATCTTATTATCTAAGTTCCAATTGTTTTGATTTTTTTGAATTTCCTCTATTTTCCTTTGCAACTCTAAATTAGCTTTATTAATTTCTGCAAGATCATCTTCCATCTGAATACAAGAGCTTAATATTTGCGCAATTGCATCCTTTACCATTTTCATTTCCCTCTTCTGCTCTTCCACCACTTCCTTAAAATCCAACATCTCTTTCTCTATTTCATCAAATTTTTGATCTATTTCTAAAAAATGACTCCAAAAACTCCTGTAAAGAATTTCTTAATTTCTTTTTGATTTCTTCTTTTAATTTTTGAATCTGAACTGAAGAAATTTCAAAGTTTTTAATGACTTTTGGCACTATTTGCTTAAAAGCCATTTTTTAAAAAAAAATAACTTAATCACGGACCAAGAAAAGGAAAGAAAAAAAATAGAAAAGAAAAATTCAAAAAACTTTTCTTCTAAATCACTATAATCCCAAAGAAGAAGAAAAAATATAAATCATAAAATTCTTGTTTCTTCCATTTAGTCAGTATCTTCCTATATATCTTCTATTTCGACACTAGCTGTTAGTAAGCATTTCTTTAACTTTCGTTTTCAGTACACACATTCCACAAAACCGCCATTTGCTTTCTTCTCTCCTATCTTCGCAGCAAATATATCCTCGGGCTTGCAGTCTTCTTACAAACAAATGCTAGAACTCCAGTTTCTGCTCCGTCCACGTTACAATCCATCATAAATCAATTCCTGCTGTGGAAATTGGACACTTCGTTTGTCTGCCATAAAGGCAGATGCCTCCCCCAGCCAGGAGCTTATCAGGCTATGGAAGGAGAACTCCCCGCAAGTCTGTGGCTATATTTGGGTGTCTCAACCTGAATGCTCATCTCTCCCTCTTTGCCCGAGGGAGAGAATTCCAAGCTGTCGGACCAAGATTTACGATGTCCTGACAGCTCTACAGACTAGGGAGTTAGCAGCCTAATCAAAGCTGCTTTCTCCACGAAGCGGAGCCATACCGGAAGTCCGCCATATTAATTTTTAATATGATGGAGGAAGAGCTATTAAATACATGGGGAATACCATCTCAACTGAATGCAATTAAATTTTAAGATAAATTTAGGTTTGTCTTGGTCCAACTGTTTTTTGACTTTGGTCTCATGATAAAATGTTCAAAGACAAAGCATTGTCTATGTGTTCTTTGCTGCAACAACATTAGATTAGGATGTCGGAAGTCTATGTTAACTTTCCCCAAAATTACTAGTTAAATATTGTGTGATTGCTAACTCCCCTATAGTTTCCAATATAGTTGTTGAAAGAAGCAACTGTGAAAGAATTCACATGAGCTGTAAGTGCATAAGCTTGATACAGTCTTGTTTTGGTGTTTTCTTTCTCTTACTAGCACAGGATGTATTCCTCCTTCAGAATCAGCCACGGTATAGGGCCCAAGGCCTAGACATATATGTGACCTTCTTTGAGATATATAATGGAAAGGTGAGGCCATGTATATTTATGTGTTATTCATGAGTGCAAAAAAAGGGCTTTATATAAAGTCCTATATAAAGTCGTTTGTATAATATGTATTGCTGTTAGGGAATTGAAGGGATTGATAGTTCTCTTGGCTTGGATAAATTGGCAACTCACTTGGCATTGCTGCATATCTTGCTTGCTCTCTGGTCCTTCTATATTAGCCAATGAAACTTGGACTGGTAGATGCACTTTTATCACTGTTTTGTTAACCTAGTATAAGTAGGGACCTTTCAAACATCTGAATATAGTTTTGTCAAATTATAACTGGATATGAAGATTCATGCTCATGCTGGATATTTGAATAACAATCATTATTACCCAGGGAACAAATAATTACTATAAGAAAGAAATTAAGATAGTTATTGGGTTTAACAATACTGTTCCAGCTGCATGTTGCCAAAAAACAACAACAAAAAAACCTGGTTGCTGCACAAAGCTCAGAAGAGACTAGGGCTCTTCTTAAGTGCTTCAGTTTGTACATTTCAGTGTCTTTATTTTAATACTTACTTGAATTAGTTTGTTTTTTCTTATTTCAGTTATTTGATCTTTTAAACAAAAAAGCAAAGCTGCGGGTGCTGGAGGATGGCAAACAGCAGGTGCAGGTTGTTGGCCTACAAGAAATGCGTGTGAATTGTGCTGAGGATGTTATCCGAATGATTGAAGTAGGAAGCGCCTGCAGGTTAGTTGTTTTTGGGGCCATGTTTTAGCTTAGCATGTATAGTGTTTTCTTAACATGTCCAGGTTTATTGGAGAAGGGAGTATTACATAAGAGCCATGATGGCGCAGTGGTTAGAAACCAGTTTTGCAGATTAATTCTGCTGACTGCCAGGAGTTTGATACTGATCTGTCAAGATTGACTCAGCCTTCCATTCTTCCAAGGTCGATAAAATGGGGAGCCACTTTATTGAGGGGCAATATTCTGACTTTGGAAACTATTTAGAGAGCTGTAAAGCACTGTGAAGCGGTATATAAGTACTATTACTATTCTTGCTCTTTGTAATGTAGAGGCTGGATTTGGCACAATTCTTAGGTTTTAGGTGCTAAGATATCCTATAGTACAGGTATGTTTACATTATAGAACAAAAAAAAACTTTGTTCCAAGGAAACAATCTGCATCAAATTCTATACAAAACATTTTAGTTATTTTTATACATTTAAAAAAATCCAATAATATTTTGGTTATTAGAAAAAACAATTCCAAAAGATGAAAAGAATTAAGCAAATTAAGGAAGATAATCAAGAGAAGGCATTTTATCATTTAAGATACAGAAGTGTCACTTTGAATGGCAAAGTATCTTTTGTAGTCATTATGAAGATTAGTGACCTTCATGATATGCTAACGTTTTAATACTTACACTTTGAAGTGGGAACATTAATTGAAATGTGATGTTAGATAGGATGGGCCCAAATTACGGGAAGAAAGATAAAGCATGTAGTGCATTTTTTTTATCAGAGATTAGTATTATTTGCACTAATAGTACAAGGGAAGTTGTGAGAAAGAAGCTTTACTTCAGTGAATTACTTTAGAACAGTGATGGAGACAAGCCATTGTAGATGCTTGTCCATTTGAGTTAAAAGTAAGGAGAATGGGTACTTTCTTAATGCCTAATAGATGCTCTGAATGCCTGCCAGGCACAGAACTAGAGAGGACTGTACTTCTCTTACTTTGACCAGTTAGGATGAGGCCCTTCCAACTTTAAAAGTGAAAATTAAAAGGCAATTAAATTCTATATCCTTTTGCCACTTGCCTCTCGATTACTGTTTAGCCATAGCATCTGGTTGGCTACACCACAGCATGGTGATGATAATAAATTTTTGCTTGGTAAAACTAACCAAACCATACCGTCTTCTACTGATGTATCATGTAATTAATAATTCTATTATCATTATAGGACATCTGGACATACATTTGCCAATTCCAGTTCCTCTCGATCGCATGCTTGCTTTCAAATTATTCTGCGCAGAAAAGGAAAGCTTCATGGGAAGTTCTCCTTGGTGGATTTAGCTGGCAATGAGAGAGGGGCTGATACCTCTAGTGCTGATCGTCAGACACGGATGGAAGCAGCAGAAATAAACAAAAGCTTGCTGGCGCTAAAGGTACAGACTAGAGCTGGAGTGTCAAACTGGATTTCTTTGTGGGCATTGTAGTTCTCCGTGAGACAGCAGGGGGGATGGATGCTTCCTGCAGCACCCTGCTGGCAAAAAGGGGCGCACAGCCAGTTTTTCGGCCCATTTTCAGCCAGCAGAGAGCTGCAGGAGGCCATGGATGGTGAAAAAGAGGCACAGGGCCCCCTGTATAGGGCCCATTTTAGCTACCAGAGGCACCGTAGGCCAGTCCCGCAGGCCTTGAGTATGACATCCCTTGACTAGAACATAATACTAGCATTGTTAGTGTATGATTTGCCTTAGTAAGAACAAAAGTCATATTGTCCTGTTGCCTAGATAATGTCAGGTCTAAGTGGACACTATCTTTCTTTGCTACTGGTTGCTTATGGCTCTGAATGCATGGGCAAATTATTTTCCTTGCTCCTTTTCCCCACCTTTTAGGAATGTATCCGTGCTTTAGGTCAAAATAAACAACATACACCTTTTCGGGAAAGTAAACTTACTCAAGTATTGAGGGATTCTTTCATTGGAACAAATTCCAGAACTTGCATGGTAAGTCAGTCCAATTCATCTCACAGAGTTATTTTGTGAGGAGTATAGGAGGAGGAAAGGAGTATTAGGTATCTTTGCCAGTTTGAGTTAATTACGAAAATAAAGACGAGACAAATGTCTTTAAAAAAAATTGTGTAGGAGGTCTTATGATCTTAATACAACAACTGTTGTGTTGTTTCCTGAATCTATATCAATTTACACTTTTGGAAAAGTTTTTTAAACAATGTTAGTCTGGGCATATTTAATTGGAAAAGTTGTAAGTTTGTGGACCCTAAACTCGTGAGTAACTATTCTAAAAAAATGTACAAAAGTTTAAATGCTTCAGTATAAATAAGGCCAAGAAACCAGAAGTGACAGTACAAGCAGTAGATTAGCAGAAGGTGAGAACTGAGTGCAAGCTGGTAATAATTTTGTTTCATTTTAGATTGCAATGATTTCCCCAGGCATGAGTTCCTGTGAATATACTCTAAATACCTTGCGATATGCTGATAGGTGAGTGATACTCGTACTTGCAACTCTTACCATATCTTGGGGACAAAATGGGAAAAGAAATTTATGGTTTTTTTTTAAAGATTGCCATTTCTAAATTATTTCAGCTTCTAATGTGGTTCTCTCACACGAACCAATTTAGAAATGGCAAACTCTGTGCTGTTTCTGATACAAACAACTTGGTTATTTTTTTTTCCTTGCTCAAAAAGCAATCTATCAAAATGCCAAAGATCCCCTTCAATGTAGACATGTCTCAGTAGCAACTTAATTTCAGGAACTACTTGCTGTATCAGCAAAAGAAGAAACAACTGATTATCAGGACTATTGTAGTCAAATTTTCAAGGGAAGGAAAGCCTAATCTAGTTACTTCCTGCATCAGATGGAATTTTTTTTCATTCTGCTCAGTCCATGTTGTCCTACTTGAAGAAGGATGTTTTTTCATATGAAACAAAAGCTGAAATACTAGTCCTGAACTTCTTTATCTGTGTTATGTATCAGGCTGTCTGAGTTCTTTATTTCAACCGTTGGACTTGTATTGAAATCTTTCTGCTCTGTTTCCAGAGTGAAGGAACTTCCTAGCAATGGAACAGCTGGCGAGGCACAAAACTGTATGGAAACTGAGAGTGAAGAGTTTGAGATAAGCAGAGAAGAATCGAACCATATTCTTGAAGTATGTATATGCATAGCTTAAGACCAATCTATTTAGGAAAACAGGACTTGGTGTAAGTGTGCTAATATTTTTCCTTGTGAATAGCAGCTTTCTGAAGATGAGCTGTCTCCTCATCTGTCCAGTTTTCGTGATGCTCTCACCCGGATTAGTGAATTTGAAGAGAAAACAATAGAAGTACTTAAGGAGATCAGGGAGGTATAGTTGAATATTCAAAACTTAATAAGATTCTGTTTTCTAAAGTGACTAATATTTTTGAGGTATTCTGCTGTAGATAATGAAATTATGCTTATGTCTGTAGAATGATGCTTATTAACAAGAAAACCTCACATATTCTTGCTAATATGACAGATATTTTCATTGATTATTGTCAATTCAGTAAATTTGTTTTATCTCACAAAGCCATTCCAATTTTCTTGTAAATTCTGCATTCAGAAAATGAACGACTGTAACTATCTCCTGGACATTGCGGAACAACCAGAATATGACCTAGAGGCCTTTGTTTACGAAACCCAATGCTTTATAAATGAAGGATCCAAAAACTTCCTCAATCTAAAAGGTACAAAGGTTGCATTTGCATTCATCTTGAATTATTAATTTAGCTTTACTACTAAGTTTTGTAAATTGAATTCTAAACCCTGTAGTATAATTTGTTGTTTAGTCAATAAGTTGTGACTGATTCTTCAAGACCCCATGGACCACAAAATGCCTCCCCCCCCCGTTTTCCACCTTCTCCCAGGGTCCATTCAAATCCATGACCACTGAGTCAATGACATTATCTAACTGTGTCACCCTCTGCTGTCCCCTTCTCCTTTTGCCTTCAATCTTTCCCAACATCCGGTTTTTTTCCAACGAGACCTCTCTTCTCAAAGTATTTGAGCTTCAGCTTTTTTTTTTTTTTTGTTTACATTTATACCCCGCCCTTCTCCGAAGACTCAGGGCGGCTTACAATGTATAGGGCAATAGTCTCATTCTATTTGTATATATTTACAAAGTCAACTTATTGCCCCCCCAACAATCTGGGTCCTCATTTTACCTACCTTATAAAGGATGGAAGGCTGAGTCAACCTTGGGCCGGGCTCGAACCTGCAGTAATTGCAGGCTTTGTGTTCTTAATAACAGGCCTTACCAGGCAGAGCTAAACCGGCCATATGTCTTTCGAAAGAACAGTTGGGGTTAATTTCCTTTAGGACTGTAGAATAATGCAGAGATGCAATTGCTATAGGGAAAGTAGCTCTTGTAATTACAAATTGGGAAAGAAGCAATACCCAAAGGTTTTCTGGGGAAGTAAGGAGAGCATATTTTTTCTTCTGATTTACCAAGAGAATGTTTCCCATCAGAATTTTCCTACCTGAGTGTGATACAGTACAAGCCAGACAGAAACTTTCCAGCACAATGAATACTGGAGAAGATAATTTTTTGTGATATCAAATTGTTATTACTTTTCTTTTTAAAGCAGTGGTTCTCAACCTTTATAGTGCTGCGACCCGTTTAATACAAACCCCAACCGTAAAATTATTTTTTTTTAGGCAGCGATCTCAGCGTGCCTCAGCAGCCGCAGAAGGGGGAGAAAAGCGGCAAACTGGTTTTTTTAATTTATCGCGCCTGAAGCCGTATTGGCTAGCGATCTGAACTGCTTGCGATTGCCTTGAGGATGGAGACATTAAAGCGGAGACTCCTCCCCTATTAATTTTATCGCGCCTGAAGCCAGTTTAGGCTAGCGATTGGGAGTGATTGCAGCTGGCTTGAGAGGGAGACATCAGAGCAAAGATTTCTCTCTTTTTTAATTCATTGCGCCTGAAGCCGAATTCGCGATTCTTCGACTCGCAAGTATACTTCCCATATTTCCGATGGTCTTAGGCAACCCCTGGCAAATCGTCATTCGACCCCCAATGGGGTCACAACCCACAAGTTGAGAACCGCTATTTTAAAGGATTATACTTCCTTTAAGTATAATCAGATTGATCCTGGGCTTCTACGGTATTGAGCATGGTTCTTGAATTAATCTTCGGTTTCCAATTTAGGAAACTGAAGATTTGGAAGCTATCTGTCATTCTCCTTTGCTTCAGCATTTGCAGTTAAGGCAGGGACTTTGTCTATAAGATCTATAATGCCTGAGAGATGTTCTGCTACGTCCCCACTCCCTGTAGTTCAACATAGGATGGACATGTGGCATTGAATCCCCCTTTTTAATGCATGCAGAAATCCTGGGGCTGAATTTGGGCATATGCTGTTGAGAAACAATTTCTATTATTCCCCCTTTTGGTGAGAGGTAGAAAATAGCTTTATAAGCAGCCTTCAATGATAATACTGAGCAGTCCCGTTGTCCTTGACTCTTACACTCTCCCAACCAGAATACTGAGCATGATGCTCTTGCATGAACAGTAGGAAAAGTATAGAGACTATGATGGTCCAGAAATTATTTTGTGTGTTTAAAAATGGCTCTTACGGAGAACCTTGAAATGGCTTGAGTAAAAATACTATTTTCAAGATAGGCATAGAACCAACAAATATAAGAATGAAAGATAGAATTGATGTGATTCAAGATAGGCATAGAATCAACAAATATAAGAATGAAAGATAGAATTGATGTGATGGCCTTCTACCAAACTAAGGGAAGAAGTTAAGCATGAAATGGAAGAAGTTTTAAATTGGAAAGAATACTGAGCTTCATCTGTATATTAGCTGTCCTGCATGCAAGGCAGCTGAGTTTACTTTTTTCCAGTCATTACAAAAGATAAACTGGGTATAAAATGAGGACCCAGATTGCTGGGGGCAATCTGCTGATTCTGTAAACCATTTAGAGAGTGCTGTATTACTGAAGCAGTATATAAGTCCAAATGCTATTGCTATTGTTATCCAACACCTGAAAAAGTAGAAGCAATTAAAATATTTTCCCCTGTAAACTAATGAAAAAAATCTCATGCTGCAGTGCCTGTGAGAGTCATTCTAGCACAGAAGTACACACTATTTCAGGTGTTTAGGGAAGACCAGCATTCTCATTTCCATTTGTCCTAGTCCAATTAATGTGAAGCTCCATGTTTCCCTAATGTTCCCCAACACTGTCAAACTATTTACTAAGATTGTATTACTATTATTCTTCTCATCCTTCCTATTACCTATCTCCTCCCACTTATGACTATAAACGTTGCTTGTATTTTTACGATTTATATTGTTCTGTTGTTTCCTAGTATAATTTGATTGCTTATTAGTAACCTATGACTATCACTAAGTGTTGTATCTTACGATTCTTGATGAATGTATTTTTTCCCCCTCTTTTTTTTTTCTTTTATGTACATTGAATACATATGCACCAAAGACATATTCCTTGTGTGTCCGATCACACTTGGCCAATAAAGAATTTTATTCTATTCTATTCTGCTCTGCTCTGCTCTGCTCTGCTCAACGTGGGACTCATGGGGGATTAGTTCCTTCCACTCTGGATTTCACTTTGACTTGCTTGTTCTTTTTCACTTTCCACAGAGACTTTAGACGAACTGACGCTAGCCATGCAAATGGAAGAACAAGCCAGCAAGCACCTGAATCAACGTCACCTTCAATAACTGCCCACCTGTTAAATGAACCTTTGCCCCTCTCTATTTGTCTGTCACTTATTTGGTTGGCAATTAATGCCTTTTAAAAGCAAACAGATAATCCAGCCTATTTGCTTTGAGTGGATCTTTTAAACCTGATGCAGGAAAGGGACAGCTCTTGGCCAGAAATTTCTAGGACTTTCCCCCCCTTTTACAGTACTGAAAAGTGCATAAGGAGGGCTTGTTAGTGTTACCTGTTAAGCGTGTGCATATTTCTAGTGTATATAGAATCTTTGACTAAATATTTTTATGTTACCACTAAGCGCAAACCAGTGGATTTTAAACTGGATTTGCTGTTCTTAAGTTAGAAAAAGTGAGTTTAAATAAATTTTTCTGAATTCATTAACTTCTGCCTTGCAAAAGCACTATGGCGTTTTCTGTAGATCTCTAGTTTGTTCTGACCTTTTCACTGTGAGTGAAGAATCTAATTGGATGAGTATTCTTGATAGATGGGAGTTGTGCTACTGGATGACACAGCAAATTTTGCTATTCCTTTCAGATAGTTATTGTCTAATAATGATTGCCATAAGTACACATAAAAATATGGCTACTGACTAAAAAAATTAAAAAGTCAATAGCCATAATTAAGCTCAGAACTGAAGGATTCATAGAATTTTTTAAAAATGCAATTTAATAGTGTTGGGGATCGGAAAGTTAAGATATGGTGCTCTGAATATTGTAATAGATGAATGGATCACATAGCATGAATATCAACCATTGCTCTAAATATAAATTTCTGGAAATGGATAGCCCTGAGTATGTGCAGTTGCACCTAAAATCAAAGGTTTTAAGATAGAAACATTTCTTAAACAACAGTTTTACTTTCTAAAAATTTTGATTATTGAAAAATAAATAAATAATTATATATTTAATAATGAATGCTGTTAGAAAAGACAAATCATGTTTTCAATTGTTTTCAGACCAAATAAATGATCTTTATGAATTTGAGGAAAAACTACTTTCAGAGTAGACAGCTATATTCCAGTTGTTAAATTATAACTTCTAGTCTCATTCCAGTTGGAATAATGAAAATTATAATTTAAAACATTTAGTCAACAGGTCGCTTTACCTATTGTGCATTAAGGTTGGCTTTTAGCAAACACATATATGTATAGTTGGAAAGATTAGGGTCATACAGACTATAAGAGAATGCAACAGAAGTTCATGTAAGTATTTAAGCAAATAAATTAATTTGAAGGTAAGTATAACCTTGAAGTACAAATTAAATTCAACAACTCAATGCAATTTTATTTAGCATATGTTTCCTCTTTTAGAGTGTAGGTTAGTTGTACATTATGTAGCTGTTCCACATAATTCATAATGATATGAATTAGGGTTGGGCTATGAAACGGGCCAAAAATTATCCAATGGTAAAAGCCATTTTGTTCCTTAAAGTTTCCTGAGCTTTATCTTCGGTGGTATTGAACGTTGCTACTTGTTGCGAGATTTTGGGAGTTGTAGTTTGGTACAATCTGTGTACCACAACAGATAAAAAAACTAGTCAATAAAAATAGAAATCACTTGTTCCAATGTTGCAAATGCCACAGTTTGTCCTGCAGTTAGATAGCCCTTCATGCTTTCTTCACAGGGATGCATGAAAAGATTTTGAAAAAGGTACTTTGTGCAAAGGGTGCAGAAAAATGGGGAGAAGATTAAAATCAACAATAAACCTAATACTTAAATGAAATTAAGCAAGTGGCTCAAAATGTACTTCACTGTCTTCAGAGTGCCATTCTTCTTCAGGGCTTGATTCTGTCTCTAGGTTGGGGAAAAAAATAATTTCAGTCCAAAAAAAAATCAATTTAGTCTTGAATCTATTACCCTGTTTTCCCGAAAATAAGACATCCCCTGATAATAAGCCTAATTGGGCTTTTGAGTGCATGGCAATAAGGCCAAGAGCTTCAAAAAAAATATAAGACAGGGTCTTATTTTCGGGGAAACACAGTACTGAAGCACTGAACTAATTTTAATCATGTATGTATATGCATACCTATATATACACATGAAGATGGTTCAGTTCAGATCACAAGATTGGTGCTGCAGAAATTAAATAAATGACTATAGACCATTTTATTTTACAATAAAGTTACATCATGGAGATATGATTTTATCCATTTTGGGTCATCAACTGATATTTCCTTCCACAGGTTTTATATACACAAATTCGCACACAAAAACATATAAAAATATTGGGTTCTATATATTGCTCGATTAATCTAAGCAGTTTCTGAATTTAGCTGTAAATTATGTGTTAAATGCTTTTCTAATTCTGCACCAATGGAGAATTTACAATTCCGTAAATTGTATATACAATTCTGTATATATGTTTCTTGTTGTAGACTTTTCCCCATGACTGAAAAAGCATACCTGTTAAAGAAGTGTTTTCTTTAGCCAAACAATCTGCTGGAATATTGACTATATTGGTAGCCAGGATATCAGCCTGTACAGCGTCCATATTCAAGTACAAATTTGCGGCATCTTGCTGAGAAAAGAAAAATGTTCATTTTAATTTGAAAACATGGAGATCACGAATGACTCTTGTGTCTGCCTGTCGCAAAAACATTCAAACTCAATTCTCTACACACCTTCCTAACTCAAATCCCACGATGATTGTTTATAGCACAAATTATTGGAAACAAAGGGCAAGTTCATACAAGTGCATCAATTGATTTCACTTTGATACATGGGCAAGCATATGAAACATTTACAATGGAAAGTTAACATAGGTCTTACTGTAATTATTATGCTGCAGTTTAATTAGACATGAACATGCATATGTGAATCAGATTAATGTCCTGGTCCTTAAATTGGGGGTTTGATGGCCTCAGGTCTTTTGATCACATTGGATATGCCAACTGTGACTAATGAAGTAGGAAAAAAAATCTGTTTTTCATGTGCCCACTCAGTCTCTCGTCACCTTTCAATTATATTCCTCACACCAGAAGAATACTGAGAAATGTAAATCGCTTAGCCAATTTTGCAATCATTACTAGCCTTTATTTTAAGTCCAATTAAATCTATCTTTATGGCTGCTGGGAACTACAACATCTGAGGGGCAAAATATTTCCACTCTTGGTCCTGGCAATGGCAGATTTCAGTAATCTCTAGATAATTAACTTGTCTTTTGAGCTCAATCTACGGCATGCTATGTGTTGTATTCATGCATAATTGGTAGTAATCCAGAAGGTCTTGTCTCTGGATGCTCACCATTCTATAGGGAATTTTTTGGAAATGATTATAAAATGACAAGGCTTACTTAATATGGCACAATTATGCACAGGTGTTATAGTCTATAGGTTTACAGATGTGTCCTTTACCCTTTTAAGCAGTCAGTTCCCTTTGAAAATGCTGTTAATACAAATAAATAATACAAATTTCTCTGAATGTACATTCCCCTGCAATGTAGACTTTAAATATTACTATATTTGTTAATAGTGGAATAATTAATTTTATATATGAATATCAAGCTATTTCCACTGTACCAATAGGAACAACAAAAACATTTTTAGCGAAATTAGTGTAATTATTTTAAAGTTATATATAATATCTGGATTTTATTAAATGCTGATATTCTGATATTTTTTTTTGTAGTAGTATTTCTTTAGTCTGTTTTCCATCAGTGAGATACAGTACTTAGCAGCTATTGAAATATGTTTTAAAAATACATATTGATGTTAATCTTTAATCCTGCCCTTAAAATATAAAACTTTGTACTTAAAATTGAAAATCCATCAGGCAAGCCTGATATACAGGACTGAAAATACATACCATGAATAGCTCGAACAATGTTTCTCCCATGGCCCTCCGAACATAGTTCTCAATCACTATAAACATCTGTACAAAATACTACAAGGAAACATCAGTTCAGCTATAGGAAAAAGCATCACAATTTTGCAAACATTTGAAACATTTACAAAGTGTTTTCCAAAGCACCTCCCTGCTTGAAGTGATAAAGCTGTGACATCTGGAAAGCTAACTGATTTTCTGCATCTCTATGTATATCCACTGGCAACCCTTTTTGCTGTGTCTGTTGCCAAGTGTGCTTTTGTAGACAAGCAGTAGCATTTGAAACACTAACTACTACTCCAAGGAAAGAATGCTTTTAAAAAAACTTCTCTTTTATGACCTTGTAATTCCTTTCTTTGGGGAAGAGTCAGGGTGACTTGATGGAGCTGAGCATTTACTGGCTGGATGTCCTTCTTTACACCACACGGTGTTTGCAAGCAGACAATTTTTCTTTGTGCCCTAGCAGAGAAACATCTGCCACTATCTAGGATTGAACTCTCAACTTTCTGAGTAGGTTGAGAGTTCAATCCTAGGTAGTGGCAGATGTTTCTCTTCAAGGATGCTTCGCTTGTACTAAATCACTGTTGAAATCACTTTCAAATTATTTGCTTAATTAAAATATAAAACCCTATATAAGAATCCTTAGGCAGATTTAGTTGGTATTTGGTTTTTTCTTCCTGTGCTTGTGCTAGAGTGGAGGGAGATGAGGGGAGCTTTACTATCACTAGCTGCCACATTCTGCCAGCTTTACTTAAATATGGAAGCAATCCCTTTTCTACTAACATGTTCCCTCCTTGTCCATTTTGTACTTTGGCCATAGCTTGATCTTGCTTCTATTGAGTTCAACTACCATAATCCTAATTGTAAATGCAAACTCAATTTCAGTTACAGAAATGACAAGAATAAGCTGCATCCAGTTACCCCCTAGTTCCAAATGGTACTTGCCGCTAATGTGATGCTAGCTTGTCTTTGACCATTAGTGTGATCCTTGTTGCCCATGGCACACATAAGACCATGTACCACATTCAAGACGATCAGCTCCTCAGCCACTTCTCTAGATTCCTGGGCCAGAATTCTGGGAGGGGAATATTGAAGAGTTTACAACTAAAATACTAACAGACCGGTTTTGTAAGGTCTGAATGCATGGCTGGTGTTTCAGTTCAACACTGAAGTATTTTTTATGAAGTAATAGTTCAAATAGTGCAGGCTACAGGGGGCCTTCTACCCCCAGCACTCATTTTTGCTGTGCTCAGAACAAGTGAGATGGAAATATTTTTTTTCTCTTTCTTTTTGAATGGGTGTTTAAAGAGCAAAGGGCTGCTTGGGGTTTCTACAAAATCTGTTTTGCCCCTTAAATCTACACAAATCTCACAGAACACTAAATAAATAAATACACCGGATCTTCTTTGGTAATATTCCATTTGCTCTTTCCCCAGTAACAACAGCAGCACCAAAAATAACAATACTGTAACCAGTTAAAAAAAAAAGATGGAATAATAACAGCAACAACAGCATAGTTTAAATATCATTGCATCCTATTCTGATGAAGTAAAAAGCAGTGATTGCACCTGATTTTGCTACTACCATTTATCTGTAAAAATAGTAAAATTATTTTTAAAAAATAGTAAAAAAAGTGGTCCCCCTCCACTTGGGAGTGCAGCAAAACCTGATATGGCCCTTGAGCCGACAAACATTGTGTACTCCACTATAAAAAATGTATTATATGGCATATTGCATAATTTAAATATGCAATTATTGCATAATTTAAATTTGCAAATTTAGTAACACCTAAATCACGTATTTAAATAACCACTTTGCATTTCAAAGATGATAGTCTAAAACAATTAAATATGCCTTCTTAAGGATACCAATAAAGCTCCAAACTACTCAGTAATACTGTCTGTGTACAAGAACACTGTAATAAATACGTGGTAATACTGTCCATATTGCGATGTTAATCAGATGTCAATATGGACATTAAGATCAAGATACCAACAGAGCTCTAGACAAAATAAATAAGGACTCAGTAATACTGTCCCTATTCAATAAAACTGCCATATATAATATTACAATTACTCTGATCCTTGTAAATGACTACTGAGCTTTCATTATTAATTTGGATCGGTATAATGTCTAAAAAAGTATGTCTTAATTATTTCAATTATTTAATTATCCCCTCCTTCAGAACTACCCTTTTATCTTCTCTATTACAATAGCATTTTATAAATGGAAAGTTGCAAAGATTTAAATATATCCCATTAAACAGTATTTGCTTCTTTTCCCTTTCCTTTGTAATTGTGATAAAAGTCTTAATTATAAAACATTATAGAAACAATAAACAATCCTTTCCAGGGAAAGATTGAAGGTAAACGAGATCCAGGCAGAAGAAGAACATCATGGCTTCAAAATCTAAGGGACTGGTTTGGACAAAACTCAGCAGCACTTTTTCATGCGGCTGTTGACAAAATAGGATTGCCAACATGATTGTCAATGTCTGATGACATATATGGCCCAAGAAGAAGACAATAGAAACAATGGTCGTCTCCATTATACCAAGCAGGAATACATGTAAAATGTTTGTCAAAACAACTAATTTTTTTCTTTAAAAGTTATCTGAAGGGAGTCTGTATCTTACTTGTTCTGGTTTACCCTTGGACCTGGTGGTTCCTTGTACCCCTTCTGCTGGAGGAGGAGCTGTTTAAAATGTTTAGACAGCTAGTTGCAGTAACTAAAAATTTCTTACCCAATGGTTTTGGCTGCTGCAGCTTGCTGAACATATGCTGGCAAGGATTCTATCAGGTGCAAAGAGCCTGCTTCTGAACAGATGATACAATATAGAAATCAGATACAGTACCTCATAGCTTTCCCAAAGTTTTGTTTTTGATTTGAGTAGGAGCCAGGTAGAACATTCTTAATCAGATTTCCCAAGAAAAAACATTTCCAAATTGTCCAACTTTTAAACAGCAGCAGTATTTGACTTGTATAGCTATTTTTCATTTCAGTAGTAAAGGGCAGGGACTTTGATTTTTTGACTTTTCAGCAATGTTGGTGTATGTTTTCTTTTGAATAACACAGTCCTCTGCCCAGCATTCCCAGCATATGCAACTACAATCAATGGTGAAGTTTTATAATGGGATCTACCTCCTTAGAACCGCAGGCTCAAGTTTCTGAAATTTGGAATCTGATGGATCAATGGTAAAAGGTATGGATTTAGTTAGATAACATATATTACATGTTGCTCCCTCTGATAGCAATTTTTCCATCTCCTCATGCAAATACAGATATAACTGTAGGTAGTCCTTGACTTATGACCACAACAGCCCAAAATTTATGTTGTTGAGAAATTTGTTAGTGAATTTTGCCCCATTTTATGACCTTTCTTGCCACAGTTAAGTGAACCACTGCAGTTAGACGAGTAACACAGTTGTTAAGTGAACCTGGTTTCCCCATCTACTTTGTTTATTAGAAGCTCACAAAAGCTGATCACATGACCCTGGGATACTGCAACCATCATAAATATGAGACAGTTGTCAAGCATCTGAATTTTGATCAGAAAACCATGATGCTGCTGCAATGGCTGTTAGTGTGAAAAATGGTCACAAGTCACTTTTTGTCAGTGCCATTATACTAAATACTGTTGTTAAGTCGAGGACCACCTGTATAAAAGTAGGAACCATCTTCCATACAGACAAATTCAAATACCACTGTTCCACAATATTACCTTCCAGGATTCTTGCTTGCATCTTGGCTGTCTCCTGCCTTGATGGCTTTAGTAATGTAACCAAGCCTTTTAGCAGAGCTGGTCGCACATCATAGGCCATAAGGTCCTTGATCAGTTGAATAGCTACAAGAAGGAAGGTATCAAAATTCCTATTTTGCCAAAAGCTAGTTTTAATTAGATAGTATCTCTTATACATGGGTGTCAAAAAGGGGCAGATTTCAAAACCCATCGCTACTGGTTTGCTTGTGGGCACGTGCAGAAGCCTCCGGGCGGGTGGGTGAAGCCTCCCACCGCAGCCACTGGTTTGCCCGATCTGGGGCAAAACAATAGCAACCCACCACTGGTGTCAAACTCTCAGCATCACGTTGCCATCATGTGACGTTTTGCAATGTTTTTTCCCCTTTGCGGAGCTGGGGTGGTGTGGCCTACACGTGACACATCCAGCCACCAATTTGACACCACTGTTCTTATACAATACAGCCTCAGTTTTTTTCATGTCCTGGGTAAAACAATTATGATGCAATTTATCTTTAGATTTTCTATTTTATCCCTTAAAGAGAACAAGTCCTTTTAAAACAAACTCATTAAAACATATTATAGATCATTTTTGTTGTGTTTAATGGAAGTGTGTTATAGTCTAAAATTCATCTCAGTAGGAAGATCATTATGACATGAACATTCAGCCATGAATTTCCACCCAATAATTGGACATGCCCTTACGGTGTGTTTTGTGTTCTGACCCCTTTTACTAGAGAAATCAGCACAGTATAAATAATTGTCTTTTTTAAAAATATAATTAAGAGAGAAAGTCTAAAATAATACTATCAAGCTGCACAGCTAGTAATACAATTCCTTTCATTTTGAAATATAAAGCAAAACAGTGGTTGAAAACTGAAAATATAAAAGAATCAAGGAAATCTATTTGTAGTAAAAATAAATAATGAATTTATATGTTATTACCCCAGATAGGGTTGGTGTTCTAATCCCAGTGTTTTTTAATTTCTATGTCAATGATTTACCAGGGTTTCTATTTTATTTTATTATTTTATTTTATTTTATTGATAAGGTTGCAAGATTAATCAATCAATAAACTACTACTACCACATTATTATCCAGATCCAGAGGAAGACTATACAGCACTCATAGAGGATGCATCCCCTTTTATACTCCTGATGATATATCTCAGCTTTTAAGATCAATATAGAGTAGGACTAATGGAAAATGTGGAAAGGTAAGGAAATATACATAAGAATTTTTAAATAAAATCTCTTAATGTAGAATAAACAAGTGGTAAAACTCCAATTAAGATGTGAAATATTGTAGTTCTTATAGATTCAAATAAACTCATACTTATATAATTATTTATTTATTTATTTATTTATTTATTATATTTGTATACCGCCCTTCTCCCGAAGGACTCAGGGCGGTTCACAGCCAATAAAAAACACAATACATAGAATACAAATTAAAAACTATATAAAATTAAGAGAGAATAACATAATTTACAACTGTCTATTAATAAATTTTGAGAAATTGATACTAAATTGACCTCCAAAATGTACGTGTAAATACAGGAAACAGATACA
The DNA here is from genome assembly GCF_028640845.1 of Ahaetulla prasina. Taxonomy (NCBI): domain Eukaryota; kingdom Metazoa; phylum Chordata; class Lepidosauria; order Squamata; family Colubridae; genus Ahaetulla; species Ahaetulla prasina. The sequence goes on from NC_080541.1 coordinate 175,833,859, forward strand.
GGAAATCCTTTCCTAAGTTTGAAAGAATCATGAGAAATTAGCTGGGAAAATACCTGGATAACGAATGACAAGTGCTGCAGAGTTCAGGGAAATTTCTGACAGCTTCTATGCAGGAATTATATTGGAAGATTTTGTACTGATAGCACTGGTTATTATTTCATAATTATGCAACAAAATGTTAGAGGGCTTATAAAGAGAAGAGAACAATCTTTCACTATTGGTGAATATATGACTCTACTACAAAAAGTATTGGATGTTTTCATAAGTTGAAGAAATAAGATATTCTTATTTCTTATTATCTACAGAGGGATTGTATTCGTTTTATAAAAGATAGTCTTACTCTCTCAACTCACTGGATATGTGAAAATAATATGATGTGTAACAAGATAACTTTGATAGTGAATTTGTAAAATGTCATAAGTTTAAGAAATTTATTTAAACAATTAAAATTTAAAAATACTGATTAGTAACATAAAAATATTTATTTTCCTATGAAGGCAGTCATTTTGTTTATTTCCTATTTATATTGATATATTGATCATCAATTGTGTTGTAAATGTTGTACCTTGATGAACGTATCTTTTCTTTTATGTACACTGAGAGCATATGCACCAAGACAAATTCCTTGTGTGTCCAATCACACTTGGCCAATAAAATTCTATTCTATTCTATTCTATTCTATTCTATTCCTATTAGTCTCATAGATCTCTTGGCTTTGTTGCCACCTATTCAATAAAACCAGACAAACATAATCAATGCATACATGGGTTGACTTCCTTGACAACAAGGTTAACTACTATAATGGGTGGTATAGGCAAAATTTCTGAAATGACTCAGGTAAGGAAAATGTGATGGTTATTTATATGAGACTTCATATTGCATGTAACATTTGTTTTACATATAATCTTAGTTTTCAAGACAGTTCCCTTCTCATCACCCCTGCTTTAGAAATGTTAGAATTACTCATTATTTCATTTAAACTCTGATTTTCAATTTTCAGTAAACATATTTTCCTTAATATAACAGTTGAAGAGATGAAAAAAAGCATAGTTTTACCTTCATACTGTACCTCGAAATTCAGAGAGCGAAGCACACTCAGCACAGAATCAACAATGCTCAGATGGGCTTTCCCCACAATTGACTGGCAAATTAAAGAAGAAACAGGGGAGCATTATTTCCCAAATTGGATTCTCTGAAATAATATATCCATCTTAGAATGCTCCCAAAAAAAATTCTTATTTATTTAATTATTTTTCATATTTTTGAACTGCCCATATACCTCAGAGAGCATGTGCCCAATTAATTTGGAAAATACATGTCAGAAGCATATAAATATTTAGATTTAGCATGTTCCAATAGATACCCCTTTGACCAACAAAGCTGAATTCCTTTCTGCCACAGATTACCTATTTGCCTTGAACAATTCTGAACTTGCTTTTAGTGTTAATTTTATTTATTTATTTTATTTATCATTTGTGAGTCTGGGTAGCATAAAGAATGCCAAAACATAACATAACCAGTACCACAAAGCAAAAAAATAAAACAAATCAGGAGATGACACAAGGTAAACTGCAAGGGAGACAAAACAGTAATGGTGTCGTATATATTTTTAGTTTTAATCATCTCTATTTTAATGCTGATTTTTCTATTTTAAATGTCTGTTTTTATATATCTATGTATTCTTTTTTACCACCTATTGTACATCACCATGTGTCACTTTTCATGAAATGGAAGGGCTATATAAATTTAATTAATAAATACATAATAAATATTCAAATCATATGTAAATGTATAATGGCAAATGGGTACCACTCACTGAAGTTACCTTTGCAGGCACATATATCATTAAAAGCATGCATATAAAGTACTTTCAAAATTAAGCATATTTAAGAAATATGCCTGAGAAATAAATACCTCTGGCAAAGAACTCTTAAGTAGGTATTAAAGCAGAGCATAAATTTCAAGAAAATTATGCGCAATGGCCTGGTTTTAAAATATTTCACATGTCCAATAGAACAATAAAGTCAAATTTTCCCAGATATGGAGTGCCCTCATAATGCTGCAAGTTGCCAGAAGGCACAGTTACATTTTATCATTATTAAAGTTATGTCATTCTTCAGGTGAAAAATAGTAGCTGGCTAAAGAACGTCCAGTGGTTATTATTTGAGTAGCTATTTGAACCCATGATTTCTTAAAATTAATTTTACTAAGGATGTGAAAGGCAAATCTTGGTTGAGGAGCTGACAACTTCCTGGCATTAGTTCTGTTAATTGTCACATTTTTGCTGATAAAGATATTGAGATAGCATTTAGCAAAAGGATTTTACTGTCATCTCTGTTTCAAATAATATAATTATTTTTCACTAGCAAATCACATGTCAATCCCTCAAGGATGTATTGATATGACAAGTCAGAGGCCCTAATTATTTTTATTAGACAAGATTTGTTTCAGATAGGAAAACCAATTCCATTCAATTTGGGTTTCAGAGAGGGAGATATATTCAGGTGGTACAGCATAAATAAATAGTTGTACAAAGACTTAAAAATGAACATTTATTAAAGCAGACTTTCAGACTCATTTTGTTGGAAATATATATTATTTCCCTAAATTGATAGGTAGGACATATGTGGGCATGTATGTGTTTCTGTGTATATTCGCACAAAACATATGCACCCCAAAGCAAAAATGGGAGAAATGAAAAACATTAAGGTCAGAAGGAATTACAATATAATACAGACTATGAGAATTGTGCAAAAGCCTAAATGTGCAAGTAGTCCTCGACTTACAACAATTCGTTTAGGGGCCATTCGAAGTTACAACAGCACTGGAAAAAAGTGACTTTATGACTGTTTTACACACTTACAATCTTTGTAGCATTTCCATGGTCATGTGATCACCTTCTGTGACCTTGGCAACTGGCATGTATTCATGAAGGTTGCAATGTCCCAGGGTCATGTGATCACCTTTTGCAACCTTTTGACAAGTCAGTGGCGAAGCTAGATTCACTTGACATTTATGTTACTAACTTAACAACTGCAGTCATTCACTTAACAACTGTGGCAAGAAAGGTCGTAAAATGGGGTAAAACTTACTTAACAGCTGTCTTGCTTAGCAACAGAAATTTTGGTCATAAGTTGAGGACTATCCGTAGGCAACACTGCTAACCAGGCACTGTAAGAGTTAGACTTAGACAAAGGGCATATCCGGGTTGGGGTAAATCAAAAAGTCAAGATGATGGCCACCATCGTGGAGTTCTGGCCATCACTTGAATGTTTTTAACTGCCCTACAGATGTTCCTACATCATAGCTTGCATTTTTGTATTGCATTTTCTTTCTGAGATTAGCCCCCACCCCTTCCATGATTTATCTTACATGATTACCAATTTGATGACATTTTAGACATCAGGGGAAAAATTCTGTTTTACTAAAATTTATGCATAATAAATTCATTGTGGCTAGAAGATGCAGATGTGGAAACAGCATCTTATTGGTCCAGCCTGCATACAGGTGCAGGGAACTAGAGCCCTGGGGGTGCACCCATCTCTTTAGTTGCTGGTGACCATGCTACTGGTCTGACTAAAAAAAAAGAGAGAAGGAAAAAATGAGAGGAGAGAGAAGGTCTGTGCAAAACAGAGTGGCTGGAGAGAAAGGCTGGAAAGTGAGGTTAAATGAGTGTGCAAAGCAATGGTCGGTTTCTGGTTGAGAAGGGAGAAGAAAAAATCTATGGCTGACTTTCCTGGAAGAAGAGAATATGGAGAAGATATCAGTACCCAAAACTCAAGACAGAATGGAGGGAATTATCATCGCTGGTGAAGCCCTGGTACCTGGGGAATAACTGGGAGAAGACTCTGATTAGAGATTGTTTCCCTAATTCCCCTAATAAGCCGTTGCTGAGCAGATCCAGGAGAAAAGTCAACGGTGTGAAGCATATTACAGTAAATAATTACAGCCGGTTCCTTTTTTCTCATTTCCTCTTGGTAAACCCAGAAATGAGGAAGGAAGATGAGTAAAACAGAGGCAAAGCAGGAGAACTAGCAGGGGATAATCTCTCGAGGGAAGATTTAGGAGAAGCCTGAGATCCAAATATGTTGTTTATACCTGTTATAAATATCTGCTTTAAACAGCCTCACTGTAAATAGTAAAAAAAGCATAAAAGTCTCCAGTCTTCTTTCCGTCTCAGAGGGTGTGCCATCCTCACATTGCAAAATACACCTCCAGTTCAAAAAAAGAATGCTGTAACACTGTGACAATGCTAAAATTAAAACTTATTCTAAAATCATGCCTAAAATAATGGAAGTGTCATGTTGCAAAGAAGTGCAGTGTAACTCACAGTGTAGCTATAAAAAGCTTTCTATTTCATTCTAAGTTATGAGCAAATGTCTTGACAGTTACACTGTTACTGTTGGTCACTGCATTAGCAAATCTATCAACTGATTTTTTTAAAGGAAATAAAATTCTATACAATCCATAAAATTGAGGTTGCATACAAATACCTTCCCACTTCCCATTTATTTGGCTGACCTGTATCATCCTGAGTGTTTGTAGTGACAGCTGCTGGGCTTTGGGAGAAGTGCACTTTAAAAGAGCAATCAGTCCTTTATACACCTGATTTTGATATTTGGGGTTGCCATGTCCTAATGTATCCAGAAGAATCTGCACTTGCTCTTGTGTCGCTTCTGACTTGGAAGTGGCAAAAAATTCAGCAATTGATCTCACACCTGTTGTAGGAAAAAGCTTCCTGAACAAGTAGGTTAAGAAAAAGCTGCCAATATTGAGTCCCTTTGAACTCATAAGCAATATCAATTAATCAATAAAAACAACCAAAACTAGACTATAGAGCGGGGGTCCCTTTAAGACTTGTGGACTTCAACTCCCAGAGTTCCTCAGCCAGCTTTGAAGTCCACAAGTCTTAAAGGAACAAGGTTGGAGACCCCTGATTTAGGAGTCCCAAGCTATGAAGAACTGCAATAATTACATTTGAAAAATTGATTGGAAGAGTTGAATGACTTAGTTGGACAACTGGTCAAAATTCTTTTCTGACATTGGATTTAATGCTGCAGGTCCAAAGTCTACGTGGCAATGTAGGATTTGACACTAGCACAATATTATCGATAATGCTTTCTTTTCTACTACACTTTGAGCAGGTTTTCTTTTTGCTACCGGTAGTTACAAAATACCATAAAGTAATGCATAAAGGTCAGAATTCAATTCAGATGAGAGACAAACTCAGCATAACATGAAATGTGTAAATAATAGATTTTACGTTTCTAAAATGGAAATATCAACACCTATGGAATGCAGATGATTTGGTGATTAGTGATGATTAGTGGAGAAAAAGGAATCAAGCCTCTCCCCTCCCATAATCCTAAATGAGCTTCATAAAATGCTCTCATTAAATAGTTTTTGACAATGACTTAATTCTACAATCCTAATGATGATTGATCGAATACTTTTTCAGTTTTTAAAATATCAAATTTGTTCTAAACACTACAGACTATATTCAGTATATGCTGTTTTGGAAGCAAGGAACTGTTTCTTGCAATATCTGGCTTTTTAAGTAGGCCATTTTCTGAAACTGTGCTAGTTAAAGCCTACAATCCTTATGCAAAGTTAATTCAACTAATTCCGTTGGGATTACATCTCAGTTTCACAAACGCTTGTGTGTTTGTTTTCAATGGTGGAATTCAATTTTTTTTACTAATGGGTTCTGTGGGTGTGGCTTGGTGGGCATGGCAGGGAAAAGATACTACAAAATCCCCATTCCCTCCCTACTCCTCGGGGAAGGATATTGCAAAATCTCCATTCCCACCCTACTCTGAGACCAGTCAGAGGTGGTATTTGCTGGTTTTCCGAACTACCCAAAATTTCCCCTACCAGTTCTCCAGAACCTGTTGAATAGCACCCCTATTTGTTTTATACAAAGCTAACTGGGGTCCTTACGGATAGATGCCAACTGTTACTAAATTACATCTTCCAGCATCCTCATAATTGGTTGTACTGGCTGGGACTGTGGGAATTTGTGATTCAGCATCTGGTCTCTACATGTTATGTATCCATATTTTAGAGAAAAGAATAAACAGAATGGATGATATAGAGAGTGAGCAGTAGCAATAGCACTTAGATTCATATACCACTTTACAGTGCTTTACAGCCCACTCTAAGCGGTTTACAGGGTCAGTATTTTGCCCCCAACAATCTGGGTCCTCATTTTACCCCACCTCAGAAGGATGGAAGGCTGAATCAACCTTGAGCCTGGTGAGATTCGAGCTGCCAAATTGCAGGCAGCCAACTATCAGCAGAAGTAGCCTGCAGTACTGCACTCTAACCACTGCACCACCGCAGCTCTTATAGGATATAGGAAAGATATTTATTTATTTATTTTATTTATTTATTTTGTCACACAATATATATAAGCATAAGCATTAAATAATTATACATTATATAAGATATAGACATACTATAGATACTGATCATAGATACTGTATAGAGATCTAAAGATATATGATAATGGAATTAACTTTTCATATTCTAGTAATTGGAATGCTCAAAGGGAATTTCAGAAAGTTAACAATTTGCAGCAATTTAAAAAGGGAATTATGCTTCAATTAACTCTATGCATGGCTCTAACATACTGCAATTAAAAAAAGGCATAATACCTTATTGAAGGAAAACATTCTTATGAAGATCAAAAACTTCCAGTGTTTTAAAATTAATGTAAATTGGATCACTGAAATGATTTATCATTCTGCTGAATTACAGAAGGGAAGCAATTCTTTTTTTTCAATGAAGTTCAGTGTGAGAAAATAATTATCCTGATACCTCAAACTGCTTTTCTTAAACAACAGATGTTGAAATAAGCCTACCATAGCTTTCACAAATAAGCTCTTTGAATTTCCTGCCAGATTTTGCCACTAACTGAAGAAGTTTTACAGACTCCATTTTATCTTCCTCTTTCAGTTGTTTCAGCCCAAGTATTTCCAATAATGTGAGGATACCACCAATTTCCAGGAATTCAAGAATATACCTCTGGCTGCAAAAATTTAAAGAACAAAACAAAATGCTTTATGGCAATTCTGTATATGTGTGTGTGTGTGCATGTGTGTATAAAGAATACTATTTAACACTACTTCACTTACTCCCAGAGATGCTGTTGATGCCTTCTCAGTAAACTGTCACCATTCTCAATGTTTCTCTTTTTTGTGATGACATACAAGTTAGCAATGCTTTTATCACAGAAAATTAGAACTTTCAATTTCCATTTAACATGCAGCAATTTGCATCCCATTCAGACAAACTGAAAGGGATAGTGGTTCAGATTTCATCAAAATGCTTTCAAGGGAATTGCTTCTATCCTTGGTATGCAGTTATACTGCATAATTTCAAATGTGATAAAATCTGCAAATGTATCATAAAGAATTATATAACATTTCACCAATCTGGGATAGGCTACTATTTAGGCAGTATATCCATGATGCCACCAACGAATATTTAAAACAGTAACCATATTTTATTTTCAAGAACTTGTAAATAAGTACTGGTAAATGTCTTCAGAAAGCAAAGTGCAGAAAACAGAAATTCATCAAACAAGAAAATGCACAAGCATAACCAACAGAACTTCCTATACAGATAGTCCTCAACTTAGAACCATTCATTTGGTGACCATTTGAAGTTACAACAGCACTGAAAAAATGACGTATGACCATTGTTCACACTGATGACCATTGCAGCATTCCCATGGTCATATGATCAAAATTTGGACACTTTGCATTGCATGTATTTATGGTTGCAAATGTCCCATGATCATGTGATCACCTTTTCACTCTTCTAGCAAGCAAAGTCAATGGGGAAGCCTCATTCACTTAACAGCTATGCTACTAATTTAACAACTGCACTGATTCACTTAACAATTGTGGCAAGAAGTGTCATAAAATGGGGCAAAATTCAGTTTACAACTATTTTGCTTAGCAACAGAAATTTTGGGCTCATAACTACTTGTATATCCTTTGATAGCACAAGGAGAAGATAAAGAACATTCCTTCTTTCAACAACAAAGACTAAAAATTGTAAGTTTCCTCCAACTCCTGAAAATGGTACATTTACTCACCCACTTGCAGCTGAAAGAAAGATGCCAATTGATTTTAACTGTTTTTCCAGGCATGTTCCGTACATATAGCTATTATGACTTAGTTAAGGCTTTTATTTTAATATATTCTGCTGAATAAACCTTAGCTGAATTTATTTTTTCCTTATCCTCTTTGTTCTTTTTAAAGCCATTTACAAAAATTTTGTGTATGGGCGTAACAAGTTATTTTGTCATGAAAGAATAAAAAAAGTGAATACCCTTTCAGAAATTTATTTCTTTATCTGAGACTACAACTTTCAAAACTGTGCTTCTGGGGTAATTAAATATATAGCCCATCCTGGTAATTACAACATTGTTTCACAATATTTTCTTGTTGTTCTACCTGACCATCAATTCTCCAAATGGATACGTTAGCCGGAGCCAGGCAGTTATTCGTGCTAGAAACAAACTGGCTCCTTGAGAGAATTCTATCTCAAGTTCTGGACCAGTCTTGCCTTGGTTAGCAAGAATGAAATTTTCAAGAATTTGTTTTCGAGTAACTTTGCCAGCACTATCCCATTCTTGTAGGAAAGTTATTAATCTACTGATTGCTGCTTGCTCCTTTATAGAAGTCATATCCGGTATAGTTTTTCTAGTGAGAAAATGAAAAAGAGAGATTAAGACTTTATTAGATTACTATTTGCAACCTCAGAAAATGCTCAGAGATTCTATCTAGTTTGATCACTTACAGAGACAAGAGGTCCTTTCTACGTTTCATCATATAATAGCTTTCAAAAATAATTACACACTTTCATATTTTTGAAAGAATTTGCTCATACATTTTAATATTTGATAACTTTATTCCAAATATGTAAACCCTTTCTACTGCAGCAAAAGCATTTCTTTCAATCTATTTTCCCAAGGCTTTTTAGTTAAGATAGGTCTCAGCCACTTTCTTAGGTGTTTCAAAAATCATGCCACTGAAGCATGTGCTTATACACACACATACTTAAGCCTGACTAGGTGGCTCAGTGGTAAGACAATGAGCTTCTCAATCAGAAGGGACGGCAGTTCGGTGGTTTGAATCCCTAGTACAGATTTGTGTAAGCAGGAGGTTGGACTAGATGACCTCCAAGGTCTCTTCCAACTCTGTTACTGTTACATACATCAATACAAAAAATATAAATAATAAAATTAGTATGTATCAATCAAAGAGAAAAGTGTAACTTTAATTATATTGAACCCTAAATAGACATTTTTATATAATGAGTACAGAAAAATCTGACTCAAAGAAACAATAAATCTTGAAAGTTTATTTTATAAAGGTTATTGGTTATTTTATACCAATCTGCCCACTGAAGAATATTAATTATAACTTAATTGTAGCCAATATAACATAACATAACATAACATCAGAGTTGGAAGGGACCTTGGAGGCCTTCTAGTCCAACCCCCTGCCCAGGCAGGAAACCCTACACCATCTCAGTCAGATGGTTATCCAACATTTTCTTAAAAATTTCCAGTGTTGGAGCATTCACAACTTCTGAATATATTATCTCAATTTTGACATTTTCCCAAATGGTCTTAAAAATCCAACAAATTATTTGGATGAATCTCCGGTTCAGGATTTTGAATGGGAATGAAAACTACCTATTGTTCTTTCTGATATATAACAGAAATATTTCAAGACCAGAATCCAAGCCAACTTTCAATTACATAGTTTTAGATTTACTAGCTAATAGCCTGATTCAAGAAGTTGGCAAACTTGGTGAAGTGATTCAGAATGATTAATTAAAATAGATCCAAAGCAAACTCCCTACACAGCCATTTTAGTAGTAATATCATTATATCTCCACTAATTTCCTTTACTAAAGATTATTCACAGCTCTGGTTTCTTCATGTTTTCTTTTTATCTTAATATTTTCATAAATTTGCAACATTTTTTCAATCCCATTCAAACTAAAACATATTTTCAAACCTTGCAGCTTGATAATAAATGCATATTTAATAAGAACATGTATTTATGTTCTACACATGGAACAAAAACTCACATTTGATTTTTACCCAAGAATGTTGGTATTAACAGTTAGGAAAAAACTATAATTCGGGCAACATTAAACCTATGTAAATAATTTATAAAATCTTCAAAAGCACAGAAATCTATTACAAAATTAGGAAACTGATCTGTAGGAGCTTTTGTCTATGGCAGAATACCTACCTTTCTATCTATCTATCTATCTATCTATCTATCTATCTATCTATCTATCTATCTATCTATCTATCATCTATCTATCTATCTGTCTGTCTGTCTGTCTAAAAAGTTCAAAATAAATCAGTTTTTTCAAAGAGTTATGACTGAAAATGCATTAGCCATAACTAATATTCATGCTGACAAGAGAACAAAATGTAAAGGTCATGTCTCAATTATTTCATTTATAGAAAAATTCTGAACTGTTACTTATAACTAATATTTGCATTTTAAAAAAATATAAATTTTATTGAGCTGTCCTTATTTAATTTATAGCTCAGTGTGGTATATCTACTGTATGTCCTCAAAGTTACTAAGAACTTTAAAACCTAAAACAAGCCCACATTCATAAAATCGGATTTCCCTTTTTTCTTGTAAACAAAGAGTTCTGTCACTATTTAAAAAAAGAGAATAAAGTTATTCAACATATGGATAAACAATCAGCAGATTAAAAAAAACTAGGTATAGAATCTATGCTAAAGAAATCCACTTCAAATTGAAATAAATATATCATATATATTTATAAGAGTTCCGAAAGTGTCAATTTAAGACTGCATTATTATTGATAATAATTAATACTACCTAATAATATGTAGTTAGAGTACAACTTCCACTTCTTCCACTAAGATATTGGAAAGGGGAATTTAATTCCTTTCTATCTTGCAACTTTCACGCCTTCAGACAGTTAGTGAAGGAACAGTTTGGAGAGGCAATAGAATAATTTAATAATGAAAGAAAAGAAATAATGGGTAAATAAAGTCCCTTTACACAAGATAGATTTCTCCTGATTCTATACTGGATTTCATCCACGCTGTGAATAGGAAACCAAATGATGAGAAATAGTATATTCTGAACAAAATGAGCAAATAATCATAAATTCAGTATGACAATTTTAGCCTTTGGGAACTTCAAGCCAATAGGTTAAATTGGTTAATTATTACATATGTCAGACGGTATCAGCCAGCTAGACTTTTTAAGTGCTAGGGTCCATTTTCTTGTTACTAGATTTTGTTCTTTTAATGACATCCAACTAGCTGAAAAATATATTGTTCATCTTAACTTAACAGTCATAATTTGAGAACCTTAGGAAATAGAAACCAGCAATTCTATTAATTTTAATTAGGCTGTCTTCCCAGAAACAGCTCTAGCAAATTTAATAAAATGTTACCCTATTTCTTAAATTCCTCCATTAACTACATTTTCTAATTTAGCTAACAAGAAATGAGATATGGAGATTATATCCAGAGTAAGATAGCAGTACTGTAGGCTATTTTCTTATACAATTCTCTTTTCATAGCACATTTACTATTTATTTTTAGATAAATAGCATTTTGGAACTATACTTCTACATATTTCTGGACTATAATCTGAATTCAGATCCCTTTTTCAAACTTTTCTGTATAATTCTCCAAGTAGTACGTATACGTATATGTATATAATATAATATATTGTTTCCTGGAGGCTGCCTATTTATTCCACATGGCAATTAACATGCTCATTGCTTTTTTGTATTCAGCTGAAACTTGAGATATCTTTGTCTTACTGAAGTATTAAATTGGTTAAAAGAATCAAGTAATCTTTCCATTAATCCCATAATTAGACTTGAAAATTGGAAGTATTATATAACTCTTAAAAGCAAAAAAACCCCTCCAAAATATCACCTTCAGTTGGTGATCAGTATCCTTTTGTTTGTCATCTTTTCTTGATTATTAATTTCTGGCAACCACACCAAATGATTCAACTGCGTAAGATATTATACAAAACTGTTTAGCACATTGTATTAATTGATCTATCCATGGTATATTTATTCATGGTTGTGTTCTTATTTTGTCCAAGTAAACACTGTATGACTGTAACTTTGTTGCTGGCAATCCTTATGATTTATATTGATATATTGACCATCAATTGTGTTATAAATGTTGTACCTTGATGAACGTAACTTTTCTTTTATGTACACTGAGAGCATATGCACCAAGACAAATTCCTTGTGTGTCCAATCACACTTGGCCAATAAAAATTCTATTCTATTCTATTCTATTCTATTCTATTCTATTTTGCTAGATGTTTAAATGGTTTAATGGGATCAAACAATTTGAAATTTATACAATACCACTGAAAAAGAAAAACAAGAAATCCAAGAACTGGTTTGGTTGCACAAACATCTCTCTGATAAACTGAAGGACAAAAAGGACAAGTTCAAAAAATGGAAAGAGGACATATAACTAAAGCGGAATACCAGTAAATAGACCAAACTTGCAATCAGGAAAGTTAAGGCTGAGATTGAAATAACATTTGCAACAAATGTGAAAAATTTTAAGCAGTCACTGGACAGCCACTAGTATGAAATAGTATAGGGTTTTCTGCTTGAGCAGAGGATTGGGCTAGAAGATCTCCAAGGTCCCCTCCAACTCTATTATTCTGTTATGATATTCTGGATAAAATTCATCTCATTTTAATGTTTTGTAAGAAATAGCTATTCCAAATATATGCATTTATTTTAATTATGCATAATATGAAACAAGCATTTCTGTTTTAGCTTTTTAAACTCATAATATGCAACAGCATTAAATACTGTTGGCAACCACACATTTCTTTTAATGAAATTTATTCTTTGAAAACTAATTGGCTGCTTCAGGTCTTATTTGTTCAAGTTGACTTAAGACTTGACAATGCAAAAACATTTTAGATAATTGAGCCCAGAGGGCAAGGATTACAGCACAATACATCCTTAGAAATAGCTGAGTACTACCAGCAAAAAAGAGCAATTTAGATTTAACTTTACTAATCTGTATACTGGACTGCTCAATTAGAGCAATAGCTAGAAACTCCACTTGTTAACAGAAAACAACAGCAGCAGCAAACAGCTTGTGGCTTCATAGATATATTTTCCTGGAAACAATATAAAGGTAGTCCTCGACTTACAACAGTTCACTTAGTGACTGAAAAATGTGACTTATACCTGTTTTTCACACTTATGACCAATGCAGCATCCCCATGGCCATGTGATTTGCATTCAGATGCTTGATAACTGACTCACATTTACGACAGTTGCAGGGTCCTGGGGTCATGTGATCACCCTTTTAAAACCTTTTGACAAGCAAAGTCAATAGGGGAATCAGGTTCACTTAACAACTGTATTACTAGTTTAACAACAGCAATGATTCACTTAACAAATGTGGGAAGAAAAGTTATAAAATGGGGCAAAACTCAATAAATTATTGTCACACTTAGCAACATAAATTTTGGTCATAAATTTTGGTCGTAAATTGAGGACTACCTATGTAAGTACTTTACTGGTGCCTTCTGCCTGGACTTTTTTATTTATTAATTTATTGACTTCTCAGTGTTCTGCAGCTCTGAAATTTCCCGAAAACCTTTCCTGAATGTCAAAACAAGAGCAGCCCTTTTAGCATTTTGAGTTAAAGTTGTCTTGGTGCTATTTATCACTTAGCTGGTTTTCTTGTAGGATAAGAAAAAAACCCTAACAATATTCCCAGGTGGGTTTTTGCAAAACCTTGGGCTGAAAACTGACCCCAGCCCTCCAACAGTAAAACCCTTGTTGCTTTCAGGTCTGTGGTGAGAATTATTCCACCATGCAGTTGTTAGGGTCACAGTACCCTACTCTTCTTTTAAGAAGAAATTGGACTGCCATTTGTCAGAGATGGTGTACTGTAGGGTTTCCTGCTTGGTCAGGGGATTGGACTAGATCAGGGGTCTCCAACCTTGGCAACTTTTAAGACTTGTGGACTTCAACTCCCAGAGTTGAAGTCTACAAGTCTTAAAAGTTGCCAAGGTTGGAGACCCCTGGATTAGATGACCTACAGTACAAGATCCCTTCCAACTCTGTTAATCTGTTACAACAAACCCTACTCTGTCTGTGTTTGTGTATAAAACACAAAACCTCGTTTTCAACGGACAAACGCTTGCCATTTTAGTTCGGTTTTGCCTCCTCTTCCTATGTTTCTTTCTCAGAGACCAGCCGTGAAGTACAAAAAATATAACCGAAGCTTAAAAACTTCCATTGCTTAGGGGCCGCCTAAAACAGAGGTCTCCAACCTGGGCAACTTTCAGCCTGGCGGACTTCAACTCCCAGAATCCCCCAGCCAGCAAAGCTGGCTGGGGAATTCTGGGAGTTGAAGTCCGCCAGGCTGAAAGCTGCCCAGGTTGGAGACCGCTGGCCTAAAAAGCCCCCAAAGCTCGCTCGGCTTCAGGCTACTAACTGACACTTACCCAATGTTCCCCAGCCGGCCCGCCCGCCCCTCCCTCCCTTTCCGGTCTCCGCTTTTGAGAATCCCTATTTTCAATGATTGTCGCTTTTCCTCAGATAAAGTTTCCAGTACCACGCGTCGCGTCCCCGGCTTAAAAATAAACTCCGCTCCGCACTTTTTTTTCCGGTCGGGGTGTCCTTCGACTCAACAGCAGAGGATCCGAGCGGCTCTTCTCCTCCCGCGGGGCGGAGCTGGGGACTCGGTTGCTAGGGCCGCTAAGTTGCTAAGGGAGAGCGCGGTTAGAATTGTCGCGCGGCCGCACGCACGCGCGCGCGCTCGGCCATCTTTCCTGTGCGGGTGGACAAAAAGTCGGGCATTTCCGGTTGGCGTGGGTGGGGGGGGAGAAAGGTGGAAAGTGAGCGAGGAGGAATAAGACGGAAAGCGGCGGTTGCGAACGCCGGCGCGGCAATGGGGAGGCGAGCGAGGGAGTTGGGCTGCGAGGTGGATTTTCCCTTGAAACGAAGTGCGGGTGAGTTGAATGAAGTGGAAGGAGTTGCCTGGCAGAGAAATGGCTGAGGAGAAATGGCCTCACCGGCGCTCAGGTGTTTTAAAGCAGGGGTCTCCAACCTTGGTCCCTTTAAGACTTGTGGACTTCAACTCCCAGAGGCTGGCTGAGGAACTTTGGGAGTTGAAGTCCACAAGTCTTAAAGGGACCAAGGTTGGAGACCCCAGCTTTAAACCTTTGGGTGTAATGACCTTATGGGGGTGGGGGTGGGGGTGGGGAGGACAATACAACTACGAGGCTTTTCGGGCCACCGATATTGACATGCACCCTTTTTTTTAGAATCATAGCGCTATGATTACTTTTGTCAAGAGGCAGATTTTATTTTTATATTCATTTTCAGAAACTTCTTTGGAAAAAGGAGAGAAAATCAATCCTCCGGTGGTGGTGATAATGCTTGGATGGGCCGGCTGCAAGGACAGGTACCTAGACAAATACAGCGCCATCTATCAACAGAAGGTGAATATTATTCCCCCCGCCCCCCCTTACATAAATTCACCTTACAACTGCTATTTGTAAATGAAAGAACCATTCTTTTGGCTGATTCAGAAATCAAAATGTAGGAATTTAGCACCCACCTCCCTCCTAGAAGAATGAAATATTTTAGAAAATACTTAAAAGGCAGAATATATTTCCCTGGATGAGAAATGGAGAAACATGTTTTAAAGTCAAAGCAAATTCCTGCCACCCCCCACCTTTGTCAATGGGCCATTAAAGCCTCAGCCAAGCTCACTCATTCCCCCCCACCTTTGTCAATAGGTCAGAGGTAGAAACTCATTCTCCCCACCTTTGTTAATGGGCCATCATCATCTGCATCATAATAGAACCCATCTAGCAACTGAAACTCACCACATGGCACCTGGGAAGATTACATCAGCCAGCAAGGCTAGCTAAGACCCCCACCCCCTGGGAGTCTGACAGCCAATCAGGGTACTCTTCTTGTGCCCCAGGAAATTCAAAGCTCAGAAAAAGCATAAAGCCAGGGAGCGCACAGGATCTCAGCCCTTTTCTGTTCAGGAACTCAAGCCATGTGATCCTGACCACCATTAAACCATCTTTCCAAGCAAAAAAAAAAAGAAAGAAAGGAAAAAGCCTGGATTGCACACTGATTAACCTCAATTTGGACCAAATAAATAAATCTTGGATGCACTAAAGTAAGAGCTAGGGCAGGTTCAGTAACCAACCCTTGGAAATGGGCAGCCTGTAATTTAAAGGAAAACCATGGCTGTGAAAATTTTGGGATGTGTGCTTGCTTGAAACCTGACTGGAAGCTCCCAGAAAGTGATATCTAATAGCTGAAATTAATTGGCATAGAAAATTGGATACTGTAAAATTCTTACCAGAACTTTTCCCCTGGCTGCTAGACCTTCATGGTTGAAAGCTTTTGGGAGCCATTGAAGGAATCTTTTTTTCTGTTGTTTCTATCAATGGCTTCCTTTGCATCAGAAAAATTAAAAGCACCAATCAAGCCTCCCTGATTTGATCAATTTTAATTTTTTGCCAAGAGCATGTTTCAAAACTCACGTTTTGGGGGGGGGAAAAAAGTAGGGATTGTAGGAATTTAGCACCCACCCCCCTCCTAGAAGAATGAAATATTTTAGAAAATATTTAAAAGGCAGAATATATTTCCCTGGATGAGAAATGGAGAAACATGTTTTAAAGACAAAGCAGCTCCCTGCAACTTCCTGCCACCCCCCCCACCTTTGTCAATGGGCCATTAAAGCTTCAGCCAAGCTCACTCAATCCCCCCACCTTCCTCAATGGACCATCATTTGCAACACAATAGAACAGAAACTCACCACATGGCAAGGCTCAGGCAAGCTTGAGGGACAACCTACAATGTTAGCTAAGACCCCTAGACCACCTGGGAGTCTGACAACCAATCAGGATACTCTTCCTGTGCCCCAGAAAGTTCAAAGCTCAGAAAAAAGCATAAAACCAGGGAGCACACAGGATCTCAGCCCTTTTTCTGTTCAGGAACTCAAGCCATGTGATCCTGACCACCATTAAACCATCTTTCCAAGCAGCCTCCATGTTTCCAGTGTCTTTGTCCCCACTTGGCAATGAACCCAGATGGATATTTCTTCCAACAAAAAAAAACAAAACAGGAATAGGATCTTAACTTTTCCCACAAAAGACCTATTCAGAATTTTTAAAGTATCAAATGAGAAATCAGTTTCTTCATGAAAATTCTATGTAAAAAGAAAAAAAAATCTAAGATGGAATTTAACCTGGGGAGAGATGCTGGGGGGAGTTGAAGCACCTCTGTGCCCAAATTTTGATCCTGTGACTGCAGGCATAACCAAGAGGAGCTGTCATCTTTTTATCACCATCATAGGTAAGTGTATATCCTGCATTTTATTCAGTAGCTCAAAGCAGCATATACAGAATTCTTCATCTTATTTTTCTGTGAGGGAAGAGGGGATGAGAAAGATTGACTAGTTCAAGACAACCTAGTTAACTTGTGTATCCGAGATGAAGAATAACTTGCATTTCCCAGTCCTGGTTTAACATTTCGATTAGGGGTGAAATCTACTTACCTTCCTTACTGGTTCAAAAGTGCACGCACCCTGCGTGTGCACGAGAGAAGCAAGCAAGCGCATCACATTTGTGCACAGACTTATGCATGTGCAAAACCTGCGCATGCACAGAAGGTAAAAAACACATTACTTCCTGGTTAAAACCAGGAAGTAATGATACCCGGGTGGGTGGGCGGAGCTTTGCTCTGCCATCACTACCGGATCACTGAACTACCGGCCATGATCACTATCGGATCGCACAATCCGGGAGCATTTCAGCCCTGATTTCGATCCTGTGCTATCTGAATGGTTGTATACTATGTTAACAGCACAGCGATAGATTAAGCTATAACTATGACCATTTGCTTGAATTACTGACACTGAAAAGACTAATACTTAATTCTACTAAATATGAGTCCTTTTGACACATTTTGTCGTGTATTCCTCATAGGGATGTGTAGTGATCCGGTATACAGCTCCATGGAGACTTGTGTTCTTTGCAGAATCCTTTGGTATAAAATCCATGCAGACTCTGGCTACAAAGCTGTTGGAGCTCCTTTCTGATTACGAAGTGGAGACGAAGCCTCTATTCTTTCATGTCTTCAGCAATGGCGGGTTCATGCTCTATCGTTACATTGTGGAACTTCTTCACACTCGACAACAGTTCCAGCATCTGAGGGTAGTGGGAACTATTTTTGATAGTGCACCTGGCAGGAAGAACTTGAGGGGTGCAGTTCGTGCTCTCTCAGTTGTCTTAGCATCATACAATGTGTGTATAAAGTACTTTATTCTACTGTCATTTGCAATGCTGGTAGTGATATTGCGGATTGTATTGTATCCTGTGACCCGCTTTATACATGAGAGCCATTATGAAGCAATGTTGAACCAACCTTCTAAATGGCCTGAGCTCTATTTCTATTCCAAAGCTGATTCTGTCATCCTAGCAAGTGACATTGAGGACATGATCCAGGCTCGACGACAGCATCGGGTCCTTGTTAAGACTGTCGACTTTGTGCATTCTGATCATGTTAGTCATCTACGAGCATATCCTACCTCCTATGCTACTCACTGCATCTCCTTCATGTACAGTTGCATTGAAAGCACTTCTCACTAGTATGGGCAGTCTGAAGATATCAGCATATACCTCTTCTCTTGATTGAATTTATATATTAAATAATACTGTAATTTGTCAAGAGTTTAAAGATTTTCTGAGAATCTGTTTGCACATATTTTCTCATTTACTTTAATTTCCAGACCAGATATTGGAGTCTTTCTGAGATCCATGGAAGATTCCTAAGTTTATCCATGTCTAATTATCATGTTCGGTGTGATTATGTGGATTTATAGAATATAAGCAGCACTGTATCTATTTAATTCTCCTTTTATTAGCTTCTTTTTCTGTATTTCTTTTTTCTGTCATTTCCCTCTCAGATTTTTGAAGAAATACTGTGAAGTTAGATTGCACAAATAGGAATTTATTGTCCACTGAAGTGTGTATGATACAAAATAGAATTAAGAAGATGAATCTGTTCCATTTAGTGCAGATCTCTTTTAAGACCTATGGCATGAACTGGACACACAAATTAAAATTATGTTGTAACTGCCTTATCCGTAGATGCATATCCTTTCAGAAATCAAACTCTGATTCAATAATCATAGTTTGAAAAGTAGCAGTCAATGTTCCTTTATTGTCCTATTTAAATAGATAGGTGGGCAAAAGTAATTTATAGTGATTTACTATATTAATGTGTTCATTAAGTGAGAAAGCTATAACAAGAAAAACTACTGATTACTAGACATTCTGTTGTAACTATAATAACATTAAATGATGGAGTTATTCATCTTGGTGTCTATCTTATCTTTCTTTTTTTCAAGTTTAAATGGCTGTTCTATTTGTATACTCTAGTGTTGCATGTCCTTTATTTCTAAACATATGCTTTTGTATCATTATCCATTAACTTAGGAAAGTTTGTTTTTAGTAGAAATGATCATCCAATATGGAGCTTTCTGGGAGCTACTGGAATTATATTTCTAACACATTTAGAAGGTTTCAAGTAGGGTAAGAGACTGAGCTATAATGTTCTGGAATACTAGCTATATAACTTGGAAATAATAGTAATAAGTTCTCAATTCTTAGTTCCAATGAAATCCCAATGAAATTAATGGGATTCCAGAATAATGTAAAGGTTTTTAATCTTGTTTCTTTAACTGTCTTAACTGCAGATCTGGCAGGATGAGTTTTCATAGTAATTTAGGACATGTTTTATTTTTTTGATGGATTTGCTGCATCTTATGCTGAATGCAGTGGATTTTGGCTTTTTCTACAATATTACCAAAAATGTTGGAGAACTAAACTATGTCGTCTATAAATTTTAGTTTCTACATTTTTTTAGATTGGAGGGGGGCAGTTGTGGTCTATGCAAATCTATGATGAAAAAATAGCAAGATTTGTGTTTTTATGCTTCATTTGTTTTAAAATAGTGATTATTAGTGCACTTTAACCAGTTAGTCCTGCATTCAATATCCAACAGCTTGGTCCTAAATGCTAATTTTGTTTAAACTTACTTAATTGTGGAGAATTGCAGTCTCATTCTGAAAATTACTGCATACAGTTGATTTACATAAATATATTCGAAGTAGTTTTCACTGAACCTAAACTCCTTGTGCTATATTGCATCAGCATTTCTGTTACATCAAATTATATAATATATAATTGGTATAGACTGTTTTTAGCACTGATCAAGCGTATGATGAGTTCTGCTGCCTCTCCTGTACATCACTTTAATTTGGAACTAGATGAACTGCATGCCTCAAGTGAGTTTGTTTTACTCTAAAGATTTATATATTTAAAATAACGTTTCCCATTTATTGTCAAAGGAAATTAAAATCTAAATAATAAAAATAAATTATATCGTATCAGACTAGAAGAATAAATGCAAAATTAATCAGAGTGAATAACCAGATAATCAGCAGTTCAAATACTTAAGTGTTATATCTCTGTTAAGCAAAATGATAAAAAGAGTCTTACTTTGGCATCGGAGATGAATATTGCTTTTCAGTACCATTGAAATTGCAATATGAAATTTCTAAACAACAAATACATACATGCTGTCATCTTCACTTTTTTGTGCAAGGGTGTGCAACTCTGACTTCTGAGAGCTGCCCAACTTTTGTATAGCAAGTTAATGCTTTGCTCTGTTTACTTTATTCTTTAGAGGATTATTGCCTGTAGGGGTAGAGTGGCTAGAGACAGATTGGCAGTGTAATAAGGGAGGAAAAAAGGATTATCCAGGGGTTTGGAGAAGCAGTAGCAGGATGAGAAATGGTTTGACAGGAGGGGGAAATTCATACTAGGGAAATAAAGGGGATAGGGAAGAGGTGGCAAGGCTAGTGATTAGGGACAGTGGTGGGAAACGAGTAGAAAGGGTTGTGGGATACAGAGAAAGAAAGCAAACAACCAGGTGGAGTCACAGGGAAGGAGTGACCAGGGAAATGATGAGCAAAGTGACCTGGGGGGAAAGAAGGCTTGGGATGTGGGAAACTAAAGGCACATTTTAGGCTGCATTGGATCACCAGAGGGTTTTTTTTAAGTTAATCGTTGTTCAGAGCTTACACTATGTAGGATATAGTGTAAGTAAGTGCTGTGAAAGAACGTGGAGCCCTATGTAAATAGCACATATTTCTATTCTTATTTTACAACTGGGCTTTGGTAGAAGCATAATGAATCACACACTATGGACATAGGTTTGCCAGAGTTATGTCTACCAGGTTACGAAGAAGATTGGCAGCAGGTACAGTCAGTAATTTTTCCAAGAGCAAGTTTTATGCTAAGGGAGTGAATATAGTAGTTATTTTTTAGATATTTTTCTGAAGGAAGTCTATTTTGTTTTTATAAAAATACCTAATTTGTGGATAGCAGGGGAAAGCAACCAATTCTTTTCTAGTCAAAATAGCAAAAAAGTTAAAAATAGTTCCACTATAGTACTTTTATAATGGTAGCAGGTAAACGTTACAATTATGGATTGTATTTTTCCAACTGAAGCAGTGTTGTATATTCAACCTAAAAGCTCTCTTGGCAGGCACAAGATAATAGAGTTACTGCGAGTCCATGCAAGACAAATTTACTTTGATGGTCTCCTGGGTAAGAAGTTAAATATTCTATATTTAAGAAACGGATGGCTATCAGAAAAGATCACACAGTCTTTGTACCTAATGTTTATTTCTGATACCAGATATCAAGGAAGTTTTTAACTGGAAATGAGATTAGAGGTCTGTTTATAAACCTTTTTTTTCATTAATCAGATAAATCATTCACTTTAATGTGGAAGTAAGAAAATCTTTTTCAGTTAAGCACAACATAATGGAATTATAATAAGCTAAAAAAGCGCAAAATTCAGAAATAATTTATATTAGACCAGAAATTTCTATCCCTGATTTAATTTCATTAACATATGATATCCTACTTTGTAAACTCTACAAATTGGAATACTTTTTACTCGATATCACGTGGTCATAGCAATAATTTGGTCAAGCTAAATAATAGGGGCTTAGTTCTGCTTTTACTTCTTTATTTTCCTAGATATAAGAATTCCAGGAAGTGTTCTTAGCTGCTAAATTTAATCTATCCTCTGTTTCATTGCAAATGCTAATTTTTATTCATGAAAAACTCACATCATGAGATAATCAGAATTATAAAAGAGCAAGTAAATCATCTATGTATGCTTGTGTAAACTTGGCTTTAGGAGGAGCTATGATGATACAGTGGTTAGAATGCAGTATTGCAGGCTAGCTCTGCCTACAGCCAAGAGTTTGATCCTAATTGGCCCATGGTTGACTCAGCTGTCCATCATTCCGAGGTCAGTAAAATGAGGACCCAGATTGTTGAGGGCAATATGTTGACATTTTTAAGCTGCTCCAGAGAGTGCTGTAAAGCATTATGGAGAATTATATAAATCTAAGTTTGCTATTGCTAAGTCTATTGCTATTGTTATTTTCATAATATTTATGACTGCATTGGGTGAAGCTATCTTTTAAAATTTTGCAGATTTTTAAAAAAGCTTATTTACTCTACTCAGATCTTTGTTACTCAGTTTGTCCTAGATATTATTGTTTCAGAAGTTTGCAGAAGTTGAAGATTTTGGAAGGTGACTCCTAGGTTTTTAACTTTTCTTTACCAAAAGCTGAACGAAAAAAATCTTAGTTTGGGGATCTGTGGAATAAAAGGGTTTGAATATCTTATCCTGGTAAATCAGCAGGGGTCCATTTAGATAACTAAAATTAGTTTCCTATGATATGCAGATGATACCACTCTAATGGCAGAAAGCGAAGAGGAACTAAAGAGTCTCTTGATGCGGGTGAAGGAGGAGAGTGCAAAAGTTGGCTTGAAACTCAACATTAAGAAAACTAAAATCATGGTATCCGTCCCTTTCAATTCCTGGCAGATAGATGGTGAAGAAATGGAGGTAGTGACAGATTTTATTTTCCTGGGCTCCAAGATTACCGCAGATGGGGACTACAGCCAAGAAATTAAAAGACGCTTGCTCCTGGGGAGGAAAGCTATGGCAAATCTAGACACCGTACTAAAAAGCAGAGACATCACCCTGCCAACAAAAGTGCGTATAGTCAAGGCTATGGTTTTCTCAGTTGCAATGTATGGCTGTGAAGGTTGGACCATAAGAAAGGCTGAGCGCCAAAGAATTGAGGCCTTTGAACTCTGGTGCTGGAGAAGACTCCTGCGAGTCCCTTGGACTGCAAGGCGAACAAACAAGTCAGTCCTAGAGGAGATCAACCCTGACTGCTCTTTAGAAGGCCAGATCCTGAAGATGAAACTGAAATACTTTGGCCACCTAATGAGAAAGAAGGACTTGCTGGAGAAGAGCCTAATGCTGGAAAAGATTGAGGGCAAAAGAAAAAGGGGACGACAGAGAACGAGGTGGCTGGATGGAGTGACTGAAGCAGTAGGCATGAGTTTAAATGGACTCCAGAGGATGGTAGAGGACAGGAAGGCCTGGAGGAACGTTGTCCATGGGGTCACGATGGGTCGGACACGACTTCGCAACTAACAACAAAAAATGATCTTACCTAAATTTAATTATGTTAATAAAATTGCTCCAAGTGTATTGGATATACCAGAGAATGTTTGATAATGATTGGTTGAATTGTCTGCTGACATGCAATTTAAGAGTAAGAATTTTTGTTTTTCAGTTGGACTTGTCATAATGTCACATTTGGGGTTGAAATCAAAGATTGTTAAAGTGACTTTGGATGGATTTCTCTATATTAGGTTTATATGTTCTATCATAAATATTTAAATATTTAAAATCCATTAAGTCATCAAAAATTGTGGAGTTTCCAAAAAAGCCAGGTGGCTAAAAGAATCATCCAGCAGAAGAGAATATTATATATCTATCTATCTGTGTCAGGGGTGAAATCTACTTATCTTCCCAAGTGGTTTGGAAATGTACGCACCATGTCCCATGCACACTTGGACCCTCTGCGCATGCGCAGAAGATAAAGAGGTTACTTCCTGTTTAAAACCAGGTTAAAACCAGGTAGTAACAACAACCAGGCATGTGGGCAGAGCCTCGCGCCGCCATCACTACCACCAATCACCAGTCAAACTGGTCCGAACTAGGAGCATTTCACCCCTGATCCCTACTGTGTGTGTGTGTGTATGTATATATATGTATGTGTGTGAACTTGGTTGTTTGCTTGGAGACATTTCATTACTTAACTGATGAGGTTATTGATGAGGTTACCTAGTTGGGTAATGAACCAGCTACAAGCAAACAACCAAGCTAAAAGTATATAACATTATGGTTGCTTTAAAGCAAATTACTCTTGAAACATGTTGTTTTTCTGAGCTTCCTTGATGCATCTGGATGGGAAATAAGATATTGATCAAAATAATTTCCTGAGAGGAATATTTTTGTTTCAGGAGGGCTTCAGACATAAATTTGTACATGATCTCTAGTTTGGACAAGGAAATGGAAAAGATTTAAGGAAATGGAAAAGATATCAGAACTGGTGACACTGGAGATTAAAAATTGATTAGGAATACATTTGTCATTCATATAGAAATCTGCAACTCTTTTGTGAACATAATCTTAAGAATTTTGAAAAGTAAGAGAATTTGTAGCTGGGAGGAAAATCAGGTATAAAGGAAATAGTGCTTGTTAATGGGTATTGGAGAAAAGATCTTCTACCAGTACTTATAGTTAATGGACCTTCAATCACTTTGCTGAATATATACTGTCAGTAACTATTTCTATAACTCACTTTAGTACAATCTTTATTTTTGTCCCATAAGAACTTTACGAGCTGGTCAATATTATTTCCTTTTATAAGCAGACTGCAGGTTTGACTTAAGAGGGTCAGTATCTTGCCAGGCGGTCTCAACAGATACGGGAATTAAAGCCAGATCTTGAAAATTACAGTAAAGCACAATTTGATATCAACTAATTTTTAATCTTCTGAAACATCTATTTGACTTTTATTTTAATTCATCGAATGTGTTTAATATAACACCAAAAGCTATTGGAAAACTTGACATGTCTTACCAAATGCTTCAGCCTAACCTACTACAAAGCAAAACGATAAAACATGGGTCTTAATGGTCTGGAAGGTCTAGTGTCCAATCCTGCTTTCTGCACACCTTAGTTGTTTCCAACCTCTTATTTTGATTAAAGAGCTGACATTAAAATATTGATAAGGAATTAACCTTGAGCCCTTTTTGCTTCAGAGTCAATAGACCAAGAACCAAATACACGCCTGCAATTGGAGATCTTGAAGTGCCATTGACATGTAAGGACAGAGAACCAAGTTCTGGGGGCAGGGGTGCAGGTCATAAATGACACTCTGCTCTGATGTCTATGCATAGTCTTGAATACTACAATCACTTATTTCCATATGATCTGTCATTATTTTGTACTTCTGTCTGTGCAAACACAAAACTTGTTCCAACTGTTCCATACATAATTATGCCATACATACGAGTCTGTTGACATAATTGATCTTGGCTTTAAAAGCTATGTTTTAAGGTGTAACAACCATATGATAAACTCACATTTTTCTGTTCTGTTCTTGTTGATACCAGCTTTGGAACAACATCCCAATTCGGGTTGAGCCAATTCCTCTTTATATTTCAGTTGGGCACAATAGTATTCTTCTTCTCAGCCATAGTTAGTCCAATGTAATTTAGCAGTCTTGTCAAATGCTAGTAGACAACTTAAAAAAACATGACAATTTCTCTATGCCTTTGGACTGTTGTATATTTTTTTAGTTTGATTAGATCCTGCTTGAACTTTCCCAAACATTTCACTGAATGTTTGGGAAAGAAGGCTGAAAATGTTTTTAATGTAGCAATAGAAAATAGATGTATGTAGTCAAAACGTGCTACATTTGGAGTGTTAGACATATCTAACATGATGTACTAATAGCATTGCAACCATTTTGACTTGCGCATCCTCTCTTCTGCTTTCATTAGGTTTTATTGGACTGCTCTATAGAACTCCTATAGCTGGGAATGTTATATTTTGCTTCTTTATTAATATTCCTTTGAAACTCACTTTCTGGCTGGCTGAAAATAATTTTCCTTCTTTTAATATTGTTAACAATTAAATTGTTTTCAGTATTTTACTTTAACATTTAATTTGAGTTGTAATTAAAAATGAATATGACCCCAGAAGGTTCACCACAACTGCATTCATTTAGCTCTACTCATCCATCAATATCATTCAAATGATATCAACATTATCAGACTGGTGACCCTTATGGAAGCCAGTCTGCCTATAGGGGTACCCATGAAGACTTTCCTCCTTCAGACAATTATAACTAGGATGTATAAAACCATGCATAGAAAAAATGGGCAGGTAAACTTTTGCCCTCTCTCTCAAAACACAAGGGCCAGGGCCATCCAATGAAACTACTTGGAAAGAGATTTTTTTTTAAAAAAGGGAACACTTTTTCACATAGCAAATAATTTTGAAGGAAAATTCATTGCTGCATGTTATGTTAACAGCCACTAACTTGGGAAACTTTAAAAGTATATTGGATAAATTCAAAGACCTATAATTCAAAGGCCTAAATTCAAAGGCCTATCATTGGTTGTGAATTCTACTTTATCTTTGAGTTGGTAATAGCGTGACTTCAAATTCCCGTTTGCAGGTGAACAAAGATGGTAGAAGGATGCATCTCTGTTTCTGATTTGTGAACAGTTTAGAGCAGTGGTAGTCAACCTGGACCCTACCGCCCACTAGTGGGCGTTCCAGCTTTCATGGTGGGCGGTAGGGGTTTTGTCCGATATTGAAGCACTTTTCTTTTTTTTAATTTAATTGACTTTTTAAAAAAATTTCATAGCATTATTTAAAAACATTTTCATTAGGTTTACATAAAATTCCCCATGACAATTTAAATTTCTGAAAATATACTATTTGTATCGCCCGCACATAAGTTTAGTTAACGTTACATAAGTGAAACTAAATGGTGCTATAGTGCAACCGCAAACAAAAGAGTCTCGTCCCAGAATAGCTCGCGCATCTCCCCCCACACCACCCAGCTGTAACAGACAACAGAGCTGGTAGCCAGCAGCCCCCCCACCCCAACCCACAATGTGCAAGAGGCATACGCAGATGACGATACATGGCGCATTACTTTGGAACCGGTGGGCGGTTAGAAAATTTTACTACTAACAGAGGTACAAAAGTGGGCGGTAGGTATAAAAAGGTTGACTATCCCTGATTTAGAAGCATCTGGTTGGCTACTGTGAGAAACAAAATGCAGAACTAAGCCTTGGCCTGATTTAGCAAATTTGTTCCTAACCTTTGGTGAAACAGTTTGATCTCAAACAACTTTGCAACTGGGATATATAACTATAAACCTGTGGCAGAAAACATTCCACAAATTGGGGAGAAGGGGTTAAGGACTATAGGTGATAGACTACATCCACTTCGATGGGCATGTTTTGGGTTGGGGCCCTAATGTTATAATTGCTAAACAATCTTTTGTCTTTCCTAAATTTAGAGACTAGGAAGCTTTCAAAAACTTAAGCTAGAGTGAGCAAGACCTCAGTTTTATCTGTGCACAACTATAACAAGGCTTTTTAAATCCCTAGTATCACCATCACTGCTCTGAACCTCACAAACTTCTTCGCATGCTACTGCCTCCCTCAGCTTACAATGGCTATAAATTTCTAAGACTCCTTCGAAGCCAATTTAGTACAAACAATTAATATGCAATACAGATTGATCCTTGGACAAATACTTCTTACTGAATTCTGGATTTAGTAAAGATGTTTTTACTTTTACTTTTACCTTTTCCTCCCTTTGAATAGTAGCACAGACCAAGAGACCATATTCTTCATTCAAGCTGGATTAACATTGGTGTGATCTGGTTTACAATAAGAATGTTTATATAACAAGTTGTCCTGAAAATAACATTTTTAAGAGGCATCTAAGCCATTTGCAGTCATGGTATGTCAGCTTTTATCCAGGCCCTGTTAAAAATCCTCCAACTCATACAAGGAATGGAAGGAACCAGCCAGGATCTTATGGGCTGGCAGGAATAAAGTGAGATTTGCATAGGCATTCTTTGAGTGCCAAGACAGTATCCTAATCAGCAAAAAGTGCTGATTCTGCCTAAACACACATTTTGTGCTAGTAGTCAGAACAGCAACAAAGACAAGAACCCAAAGTTCAGGTTTCCATGATAGGAACAGTTTGCTTAATTAATTGTTTTGCCTGATTTCCATAACAAACTGGTGGCTTGTTGTCAGTGAGGCTTGCTCATTCATTACCGTTAATTAGATATGGATCTCCTGGAAGGCAGCAGAGAGTGATGGACGAGCCTCCTGACACCTGCTATTAAGCATTAGCATTTTCTCAATACATTCGATAGATCATCTCTCTCCTCTTTTTGAGGATATTTTAAATAAAATATAACCTGCTCCATCAGTAAGATTTATGGCGCCCCTCCCTTCTTTGCATGTTCTTTTTCATCAGCCTGGTCAGGAAGTAGTTAATTATTTATTTCCAACACCTCAATTTGCCAGCTTCAAGGTAGTAAGTAGGAGGAGGAAGTGCCTTTTGCCCCCATTTTGCTTGTCTGAACGCTATTACTGATGAGCTTCATTGCTATTTTTAATGGAGCAGGATAATTTACTTAAAGCTACTGTATATCAGAAGATAGTGGGCAGCATCACAGAAAAAAAACTTCTAACTCTATTTCCTCATAATTGCTCTCAATATTAAGTGTATTTTTGACTTCCGGTATGGCTCCGCTCGTTGAGAAGCAGCTTTGATTAGGCTGCTAACTCCCTAGTCTGTAGAGCTGTCAGGACATCGTAAATCTGGTCCAACAGCTTGGAAATCTCTTCCCTCGGGCAAAGAGGGAGAGATGAGCATTCAGGCTGAAGTTGAGACACCCAAATATAGCCACAGAAAAAGCTTCTGAGGCTTGCGGGGAGCTCTCCTTCCATAGCCTGATAAGCTCCTGGCTGGGGGAGGGTATCTGCCTTTCATGGCAGGCAAAACGTAGCGTCCAATTTCCATGGCAGGAATTGATTTATGATGGATTGTAACGTGGACGGAGTAGAAACTGGAGTTCTAGCACTTGTTTGTAAGAAGACTGCAAGCCCCTGAGGATATATTTGCTGCGAAGATAGGAGAGAAGAAAGCAAATGGCGGTTTTGTGGAATGTGTGTACTGGAAACGAAAGTTAAAGAAATGCTTACTAACAGCTAGTGTCGAATTAGAAGATATATAGGAAGATACTGATTAAATGGAAGAAACAAGAATTTTATGATTTATATTTTTTCTTCTTCTTTGGGATTATAGTGATTTAGAAGAAAAGTTTTTTGAATTTTTCTTTTTGAATTTTTTTTTTTTTGGTCCGTTATTAGGTTATATTTTTAAAAAATGGCTTTTAAGCAAATAGTACCAAAAGTCATTAAAAACTTTGAAATTTCTTCAGTTCAGATTCAAAAATTAAAAGAAGAAATCAAAAAGGAATTAAGAAATTCTTTACAGGAGTTTTTGGAGAGTCATTTTTTAGAAATAGATCAAAAATTTGATGAAATAGAGAAAGAGATGTTGGATTTTAAGGAAGTGGTGGAAGAGCGGAAGAGGGAATGAAAATGGTAAAGGATGCAATTGCGCAAATATTAAGCTCTTGTATTCAGATGGAAGATGATCTTGCAGAAATTAATAAAGCTAATTTAGAGTTGCAAAGCAAAATAGAGGAAATTCAAAAGAATCAAAACAATTGGAATTTAAATAATAAGATGGAAGATATACAGGCAAAGGTAGATAGGGCAGATGAAGAAAGAGTAATATTACAATATAGATTAATGGAATATGCTATAAGGGTGAGAGGTTTGAAGCAAAATAGGAAGGAAAATTTAAAAGAGATTTTTATGCAAGCCTTTGCTCAGATAAAGGGTGTAGAAGATTTTGAGATTAATATTGAAAGAATTTATCGTGTTAATTCTTGTTGGGCAAGACAAAATAGAGTACCGAGGGATGTGGTTATTTATTTTACAACTAAAAAGGTTAGGTATGAAATTTTGCAAGCCTTTTATAAAAATAAATTTCAAATATTGGGACAAGATATAAAAATGATGAAGGAAATTCCTCCTAAAATGTTAAGAAAGAGAAGAGAATTTGCTTTTTTAGTGGATGAGTTTAAGAAACATCAGATATATTTTAGATGGGAAGTTCCAATGGGTTTGTCAGTGAATTTTAGAGGCAGAAAGTATTTTCTTAATTTAGTTATGAAAGCGAGACATTTTTATATTAATGTTTTAAAGAGTGGGAATCCTTTGTTGTTAGATGCTAAGTTAATTGGTTTGGAAATGATGGAAAATAGAATGGGAGAGGGGAGGAATGTTTAAGATGTGAATATGATGATTATGGTTAATTTTTGGAATTGATTTGTTTAGCATATAAATTATAGGATTTTTGTTATTTGCTATTTGTATGGTATAAATCTATGGGATGATATTATTTAATTGTGAAGGATGGAAAATGAAATTTATGAATTTAGATAATGTGGATGTAATGATTTTAATTGTTTACTGTTATATTTTGGTTGTAGTTTAAATGATTATTTGTTTTAATTGACACGTTTATAGATAGTAAAAGTTATGAAGTTAAGCTGGAAATATTATATTTGAGAGATTTTATTCGAAATGATATTTGATTGGGAGTAGTATTGGAAGATTGGATATTAAATGTTATGACAATAGAAGAAATATATAAGTGATAAAAATTTGAATTTGAAAAGCTGGATTGTAATTTAAGAAATGGATTTATGAAATTTGAAGGAATATACAAGTGGGTGAAAAAAATTTGAATTTTAGAAGATGGACTAATTTTTAAAATGGACTGTAAGAAGAACGGACATTAAATGTTATGGCAATTGAAGAAATATATAAGTGGTGAAAATTTGAGTTCGAGAAGATGGACTGTAATTTGAGAAATGGATTTATGAAATTTGAAGGAATATACAAATGGAAAAAAATTGAATTTGAGAAGATGGATTAATTTTAAAAATGGACTGTAAGAAGAAGTAATATGTGAAGTTGGTATTGCTTCTTTTTTCTTTTCTTTTATTATCCTTTCCTATCTCTTTATTTTTATTGTGAGGGGATCTAAAGTTTTAAATTTTTAAAGGTGGGAGGTTTTGTATATTTTGTATACTTTAGCTTGTGATTGTTGGTCATAATACCCGGTATTTGCTCTGGGAAGTCGGGGGGGGAGGGGGGGAAAGGGGGAAAATGTTACATGGATTGATTATTAATGTACAGTAATTTTTGAAGATATGAAATTAAAATTTAAAATGATATTGGGGATGCTCGACTGCCATTTCAGAAAGAAAAGGAGAGAAGAGTAGAAGGAGGGAAGAAAGTAGGTAGGAAAGAGTAGAGAAGGAGGAGGGGAATAAGAAGGTTAGATAGGGTGGAAGAAGGGAGGAGTGGAGAAGGAGGAGAGGAAGTAGTAAAGTGAAGGAGATGAAGGATGGGAAAGTAGTAGAGGGTAGAGAGGGAAGTTGTGAAGAAAGGAAGTGGCAATCGGGCAGGCCTGAATTAGTAATAAATAAAAATTAATGATTAATGATGGATTAAAAAAAAATATTAAGTGTATTTTTTTGTTTTGTTTTTTGACTGATGATGCTTGCTGGTTACTTGATTTTACTAGACCTTTCTCTACAGTTTGTTTTTAATGCAAGATCGCAGTCCTGGATGAATGAAAAAACAATGTCTGTTGCTTTGAATGCAGAGGTCTTGAAACTGGAAAATAATATATCTTAATGTCTGTTCCCTGCCAAAATAGCGTTATCACTGTGACAGTTTCTTGGTTCCTATTCCAGGACAGAATGTGGCTGAAAACTGAGGCTATTGTGAAATACAGATGGGCTTGGGTTGGTGTTGAGGAGGCAGTAATTAGGGTGGAAGATGAGGGTCAGTCTTTCTACTTTCCAGGGCATCCCCATAAAGAGCTGGGAGTATACGCCTGCCTTGGATCGAACTGTCTGTATGGTGTTTGCACACTTTCCGTAATGGCGCCACCTCCGCCTTCCAAGTCAACTGAGCTGTTGATTCCTAGTATTTCTTTCTCTTATGCTGGACCTGGTGTAATTCTATACTTAATGTCTGTGGCCTCCTAATGTAAGTCCTTATAGATCTGTTTGGGCTATGCCTATGTCTCCTCACAGGCCAGAAAATGACAAAATAATGCAGCTGCCCTGACTTCATTACCAGAGTGTTTAACAAATCTGACACTCTCCTTCAGTGCACTAAGTGTGACGTTAACCTTTGACCTTCCCAAGCTCTACTGACAGTGTCAAAGGAAAGCATGCTCTAGTCAATCTTAATTGGTTTTTCAGCTCTCAGCTGGGATCACGGAACCATTAGAGTCTGAGCAGGTGGCTTCAAACAGCATTGACATAGGCTGGGAGAACACAGATTAGGCCTAGACTGGCTGAGTCCAATGTTCTATATGGAAGTGAATCTATTTCATCAAAAATGTTCTGCACAGGAAGAAGACTAGTCAATGGGACAAATTGTGAAATTGACTTGTACCCTGGAATATAGATCTTTTTTGATTTTTCTCAGATTCTGGAAGCACTGATGGTAAAAGGTTGATATTGCTACAAATTTCTTAATTTTAGCTGCTGACCAGCATCTTTAGCCATGTTGAGGAAATATGATATAGAACATTATAATTTTAGCTTATTGTGTCCCCTGGAGAACTTATACCATAGAAACTTGTTCAGGTATTGGTTGAGGTCTTGTGTTGTCTATTATCTTAACTATAATTAGGCTTTACCTAATAAAAAACAAGCACTTTTTCTCTAATTTCTGCTCATTCAGATAAAATTTCAAGGCCATGGGGAAAGTGTTAAAATACTAAGTGAAAATAAATACAGACAAATATTGGGCTAAAGTTTTTAAAAGGAGAAGGGAAATGATGTGGCCTCAATAAAGAAAAGACTCAAAAGTAACATGACAACAGATTTTTATGTGTGACAAATTCTAAGAAATTAGCTCATGGTAGTATACGTACAAATGTATTACTATCATGTGATGATTAGTATCATGTGATTGTAATTTAACTAATGACTCTGTTAATGAGCCAAAATGCTCACTTGGAGTGAAATTTCTGCTTTTCGGCTAAAACTATTGGTTTATTTTCTTATTCTTTTCCCTATTTGATAAGTCCAGTTAAAATTCCAATTAACAGAATATTAGACTGAATAACAATATTATGAGTTTAAGAATTAACTTATAGATTGGTAAAAATCCAATAAATGAATATATTAAAATTGTCAAGTAATTCATCCTAAATAGTGTTTTATTAAGACTTGTATAAATTGGTTAAATGTTTTTAATATTGTAATGATATCTAGGGCTGGTTCCCTGAAAGAAATACCTTTTGCTATGTTTTTCAGTTTTTAATTATCTTAAACTCTGTTAGAGGAGTAAGGGACATAAGGTGGCGTGCAAGCTTTTACATACTGTAAAACTACTTAAATATGGATTTCAGACCTTTTAAAGCCACCTTTCTTGGACTTTACAATGCCCCTGATTCTCTTCATGTGTTTCTCTTTAAGTCTGGCTAGCAAATGGGGGTGGGGGTGGGGCCCAAAAGGCCGCCAGAGAACCTGATGATGGTTGATTTGACGATGTTTCTCTGTTTTGCATAAAGACTTTTATAGCTCTGTGCATTCTAAATTGTTAATTTAGAATCATAACTGTTACTTCATAATTTTAAGCTATTTGCCCCAAAAGGTTTAAGTATTTATATGTCCAAACATATCCATATTTTGATTCTAAAACGGGGAAGTGAGCTTCTTTGCCTCTTGAGTTGTTGGGATTTCATTTGCAATCAAATATGAAGTCATTTATATTGGGCTCTAGTCACTTTTTTGATATTCAAGTATCACAACATTCCTGTGGCAGGAAATTTCAATAAATGGCTATGTAGAAAAACTTTAGCAAGTGAATTTTATCCTCATATGTGGCAGATATAATAATCGGGGAAAGTTTCATACAGCACGCTAAAATTTTGCTTGTTAAGCAACTACTGAGGGCACAAGTGCCCTGTTAGAAAAAAGCTGCCCTAGATGTCTCTTGATTCCACAGCTGGAATGCTTCCTCTTCCTACTGCACTTTGAATTCAGGCAGCCTTTGACTAAGAAACAGATTCCAATAGTTCTTTTCCCATTTCTATGGATCACCAGATGACATCTTCTGGGATAATTGGTGGACTTGGTGCTCTGTATTTTATATCCTTTTAAAATATTTTTAAAATATCTATCTTCTAAAAAAATGTAATGCAGTACATCTTCCCCCATCCTGCTTTTTTGTGGCGACTGTACAAGGGTCCTCCCTGCTTTTCCGTTTGACCTGCTTTATAAAACACTTTACCAACAGAGGTCAGCATTGATCTACTTGGAAGACACAAATTCTGTTACTAGTCTGAATTTCTGATATATAGATAGATAGATAGATGATAGATAGATAGATAGATAGATAGAGAGAGAGAGAGAGAGAGAGAGAGAGAGAGAGAGAGAATCATGGCTTGTCGGGCCAAGTTGACCAGGAGTGCCTTGAGCCAGTTTGACTCTGATGGATGGCAAAGTGTAACAGAATCTTCTCTTGCCATATTCTGAACTTTTAATCACTTGATCTGTCTTCATTTGATTGTCTCATTTTTTTCTTGGTCAATCAGTATGTAATGCCAGAAGAGCCAAGAGGTTAATGTTAAATTTCTAAATTACTATCTCTTTTATTTCTCTTTTTCTTCCCTTCCCCAAGTCCATTCCACATAGATTTCATTTCGATATCCTTCATATTATAACATAACGATCTGAAATTAGACATCAAATATGTTTTGTAGGATAGAGTTCTGCTAACACATATCTCGTATTTTAAAGATTTGGCCAGGGGTCTGATTAAGAGGATTACAATATTAAGAAATTACATTAAGAGAAATTAATAGAGCTTTTGTGGATTTGTTGGCAACTGGGCTAAGAAGGATATTCAAATGATTCTCATTCAGAGGAGAAGTTATATCTAGTGTAATGGACTAGTAGCTTCAGGGAACTAGAACTACTTATTGATACTGAATATATCAATACTGAGAAAGAAGAAATGATTTTATGATCTGATGCGCCAAAAGTTATTTTTCAAGAGGCAACTGGACTTTTTGGTTTTTCTTTAAAGACCTTTTGCTTCTCATCCAAGAAGTTTCTTCAGAACTGAAGAAGGTTCTTGGATGAGAAGCAAAACATCTTCAAAGAAAAAACCAGAAAGTCCAGTTGCCTCTTGAAGAAGCACCTTTGGGACAACATGACCTGGATGACTGAGAATCTCCATAGACATGATCGGATTCTTTTTTTAGATGGAGAATTAGTTAAACTCTCCAGCCTAGAAATACAAGGCTTAAGCAATCATGCATCAGTAGGGAACAGGGAACAATATGCTGCAGAAGCTTGATTTTATAAGATACATATGTTGGAAAGTGATCATGCTTAGCGATCTGACAAGAGAGCTGTGTCCCAAATGAGCTTCCAACTTCGAATTTTACCAGAAACATAGGAGAAATCTTAAAACGATAACGTATTTAGCTGTATCCTTTATTTTATATGTTAAGCAGAACATTAACTGCTGAAGCTTTTAATTCAGAATCTTTTCCTTGGTGGGAGGAGGACATGCATCAACTTCTGATACCGTGATTGACATTCACCGCCTTAATTAGCTTTAATCATATATGAGCTGTATTTATATAAAATAATAACCACAAGCATAACATAAAGTCATGCTATCTATCCTAGAAGTAAAGTCAGTCTGCAGGTTTACCTGGCACTGATGGGAAGTCTTTTAATGTTTGTTCAAAATAACTTTTTTTGCAAGGTAAGACAACTTTTGGGGATCTCAAACACAGCCCTTAAGCCACAATGCAGCTGCGTAAGTTCTTTTGTGCAGCCTGCAAAGATTCACACATCAGCCACTGCTGTCTTGATATCTCTGCCCTCTGAAGGCTCCTACCTTCTGCCTTTCTCCCTTATCCTTTTCTCTTCTGACCTACCTCTTCCCCTGCTGTCTGTTCCTGTACTGGAACAGCTTTGTTGGGAGTCTGAGTCTGAAGATGTGTATATGTTAGTCCTGACACCAGTGCTGAGGATTGCAATAACAGACAGGTTGGGCTTTTAGTCAGGGGAAGATAAAGTGCATCTCCATTTTTGTTCACTCCAGATACACACAGCAATATAATAGTTTACTATTTTACACTAAGCAATATATATTTCCTTTTATTAACCATCAATATTGTTTCAATTTGTAAGTTATTATTAATTATGCAGTTATTTTAATTGAAATTATGTTTAATCTCTTTTCAACAATATTAATATTTATTGAATTTTTGCATTTGTATAAATGTGGCTCTCTGATTAGCACATTTTATGAAATGTGCCCCCCCCCATTCATTTGGGTTTGAGACCCATGTTGTATACTGTCTATCCCAGCACCCACCTAAATAGGAAAAGCGACCTTTATCAAGTGGCCTTATTTAAAACAATTACTTGTTGTGAATTTGCACCGAGTATTACTTGCTATTTTAGCTTCTGTGTAGAAAACGTATTTCTGTCTTGCGTTCATATTCAGGGTGCAAGCTTTCACTGTGCTTATGTTGAGAATTGAATCAAAGACATACTGTGTGTCCTACAGCACAGTCCCCGTGCAGGAGTGGTACTTGTTCAAACTGAACACATGCAGGGCAGTTCAATGGTTCTTCTGTCATTAATACTTTGCATGGAAAAGGGCATTTAGCAGATGTACATCAGCTGCATCTTTTATCCTTTCAAAAGGTCTCTTCAGAGCAACTGATGAAAGAACAGGATCTTTTGCATTTGCTTATCTGGCTGGTTGATGATATCCCATAGGCAGACTGAATTTTTTTTTTTTATGCCTTTGTGACTTCCTGCTGTTAGCACAAGCACCTTTTAGGGGAAAGATAAAGCTTTTTTTCTAGGCGTTTGCTGTACAAAGCTTCACTCTCTTTGATTCAATCTATTCACAACTCTTGATCTAAAATTCTGCTCATCCCTTACTTTTATCAGTTTAGAAAGCCCATATCCCACTCCACAAATGCTGCTTTTAAGGTTTCATAGCGATAGAAAGGATCTTGTCAAGTCCAAGCATGCCCTCATTGCCATTACAATATCCTTGACTTAAGGTGCCTAAATTCCTTTAGTGAAAGTAACCAAGCTACCTGCTAAAGGCAAGCCTAGTATATTGTTAAACAGATAACACTTTTGAGTACCCAAAGTTTGCTTTCTTTTGATTTCCACTAAACCAATTCTAGATATGTTTTCTGAAGGAACACAAAATAAACTATCTGACTTCTAGCTGACATTTTGCAGTTATCAGCATATTTCAGAACTATGTAAGTGAACCCAAAA
The DNA here is from genome assembly GCF_028640845.1 of Ahaetulla prasina. Lineage (NCBI taxonomy): Eukaryota > Metazoa > Chordata > Lepidosauria > Squamata > Colubridae > Ahaetulla > Ahaetulla prasina. The sequence goes on from NC_080541.1 coordinate 175,871,417, forward strand.
GCTGCCCATTGTTGACATCCGTCTTAAAACCAGAAGACATAAAAGCAAACTATTGGGCCATCTAGCTGAAGTGAAGCTTATTTGACCTAGAGGACAGTTGATCTCTGTCTTTGCTAACTTGTCCTGCTTAGAGATATTTGTCCAGTGGTTATGATGATGTCTTCTGTGGTCGCTCAAATTTAGTGTGCGCTGGGAAATTATTATATGCTTTATGGGAGAGTCACTGCCAAGATTTCTCTTGCTCTGCCCCATAAATCAGAAAATTCTCCCCTCATCATCACTTTTTGTGGCTTGAGGGAGTCACAAAACTCAGAACAGATACAAAAATAGTTACATTAACTGACCTTGGCCAACTTATTTATGGCAGCGCCCTGGGTTTTAAGCAAATTTCTGATTATGCTTCCACTCTAAGAAATGTACCTGAGGAGCTAGGATAAAAGTCAAGCAGCATCTCCTCACTTTTGATAGGTTTTTGGTATTGATTTAAAATAGTGTGCGAATTCTGGTTTTTAACAATGCTTTATATTTTAGTACAAGTGTGAACCAGGCCACAATGTTTATGACATAGATCCTAATTACAAAAACGATGGCTTAGTGTAACATATAAATCTAGCCACTATCTTTTGTCATGTGCTGTAAACTATATAAATACAATTTATTTATAAAAAATGATTACTGAGTGTATATTTACACTTTATGTGACTTTTGACACCTTCTAATGTTCTAGATGGAAGGATATGTAAATTTGATTATTGGGTCTGAAGTTTTACAGGTCAGCTGTCTCCAACCAAAAGTAAAGTGACTATACACCTGTGAGCCTAGATCAGTAGTCAAAATTGTTTCTGGGAATTTCCTGTTGGACATTAGCACAACATGGATTAGGTTTAATTAAATTGACTTTGTTGTTTTCTTTCTAAATTCTCATCTGGGAGCTACTAAGAACAGGAGAGTTCGAATTGGGTTTATAGAAAGAATGCCCTACTTCAATTCAGTTCTGATTAGCAACAATCCCCAATCTTAAACTAGAATTTCCAATTTTTAGTTGCAGGTAAAGTATAAGAGATGGGTTTAAAGCAAAATACAAATGCAGTTTGATATATACTATAAACATCTATTCCCTTGCCACTTTCTTACTATTGAAAAAATATATGTTGTTCAGTACTTATGTATGTGTTTAGACTACACAGTGAGAAATTTCAAAGCACAAAGGCCTTCTGAGGCAGAGTTTTTGTGAGGAAATGAAGTCTAACATAGGTCACACATGTCAGGAATGAGGGTATTTTAAATAGTTTTTAAAAAAATAATTTTAGCATTAAAGTTATTGTTGGAAGAAATATCCATCTGGGTTCAGTTCCAAGTGGGGACAAAGACACTGGAAACATGGAGACTGCTTGGAAAGATGGTTTAATGGTGGCCAGGATCACATGGCTTGAGATCCTGAACAGAAAAGGGCTGAGATCCTATTTGCTCCCTGGTTTTATGCTTTTTCTGAGCTTTGAACTTTCTGGGGCACAGGAAGAGTATCCTGATTGGTTGTCAAACTCCCAGGTGGTCTAGGGGTCTTAGCTAATGTTGTAGGTTGTCTCTCAAGCTTGCTTGAGCCTTGCCATGTGGTAAGATTCTGTTGCTAGATGGGTAGGGGCTAATCCTATCTTTGTCATGTAGACAATGGACTGGCTCAGGCCTTAATGGCCCATTGACAAAGGTGGGGGGAGTTGCTTTGTCTTTAAAACATGTTTCTCCATTTCTCATCCAGGGAAATCTATTCTGCCTTTTAAATATTTTCTAAAATATTTCATTCTTCTAGGAGGGGGGTGGGTGCTAAATTCCTACATTACCATACTGGTCTATAAGGGACACGGTGGCTCAGTGGCTAAGACGCTGAGCTTGTCTATCAGAAAGGTCGGCAGTTCAGCGGTTCAAATCCAGTGCCCCGTAATGGGGTGCCCCGTAATGGGGTGAGCTCCCATTACTTGTCCCAGCTTCTGCCAACTAGCAGTTCAAAAGCATGTAAAAATGCAAGTAGAAAAATAGGAACCACCTTTGGTGGGAAGGTAACAGTGTTCCGTGTGCCTTTGGTGTTTAGTCATGCTAGCCACATGACCACGGAGACGTCTTCGGACAGGGCTGGCTCTTCAGCTTTGAAACGGAGATGAACACCGCCCCCTAGAGTTGGGAACAACTAGCACGTATATGCAAGGGGAACCTTTTTGTTTTTAGTATTGTATGTGTTTGTTGCTGTATTTTATCTTGGCTGTAAACCGCCCTGAGTCCTTCGGGAGAAGGGCGATATACAAATTAAAATATTATTATTAATTATTATTATTAATTTATTATTATTATTATTATTATTATTATTATTATTATTATTATTATTATTATTATTATTATTATTATTATTATTATTATTATTAACCTTTACTTTTACCTTACTGGTCTATGATACATAGCCATATTGGTAATTATACACAAATACATAAAAATAACTACACATGATTTTTAGCCAAAAGGCCGAGAAGTAATTATATGTAGATAGAAAGATCCAATGGAAATCTCCTTCCACATCTCCTTCCAAATTATGCATTTATTTTCAGAACTATTAAAATTGCGACCACTGGAATTTGTAGCGGTTAATTTGTAGATTAACAGTGTAATGGCCTCTCCGTTTCTTCCTAATCCTCTACCATTCAGCACTCTATGGCAGCTCTAGGGGACACACACACACACACACATATCCCTTTATTACCACATGGTGAATTTTGTCTTATTCATATAAAAAGCTTAATGTTAGTTTACCACTCAAGAACAATTCTTCTGACACTGATGGCTGATCTTTGTAGGGTTTTTTGGTTTTTGAGGTACAATAACCAGAACCAAACACAGTATTCAAAGTGTGACTAAGGTAAACAAAGTGTGCAAAAGGTTTATTGAATGTTTTATTTTCAATCTATTTCCTAATGATCCTAGAAATTGATTTGCATGTTTCTCAGCTGCTGTATACTGGGTCAATGTTTCCATTGAACTATTCAGTCAACCCAATATTTATTTCTTGATCAATCCAAACTGTTCCATGTAAGCCATTTACTACAATAATAGGCTGAATTCAGGATTTCAATACCTACCTGCTTTTCATTATATCCCCTAGGATATAATGCAAAATATGCATTATATCCACCATGCAAAATATGGTGCAAAAGAAATACATTTACAATATTGAACCCAGGAATATGAATACTGGAATTAAATGAATTTACAGTTGTTTTGCACTAAAAATTCATTTATTAATGAAAGTTATGGTTGGGAAAATAATTTTGGTGCTACTACTGCTAGAAAACTTTGTGGAACCAAAACAAATCACCCAGAGATCAACTGCTTTCTGCCCATTCTTGATCAATAGTGATTAACATTTATGCAGTATCATATTCTACAACACACATATTGTATGGTTTATGATTATCTGCAAATAAAGCCACCCACTGAATAAAGAACAAATTAAAACAATGAAGTTTGAAAAGAAAAAGGGAAAACCTAAAAGGGAATGATATGAATACAAATGCTGCATCTTTTTTTTATCACATATTGCCTTGCTTTTATAGTATTTTCTCTACTAATTTGTATTAAAACTAGTATTAAAGTTTTATTATTGTATTAAAGAAGTTGTATGGATCTTAAGGCAGTATAGTCCAAATTTTAGCACAAGTAGGAGATCCATTTAGCACAAGTGGAAAATCCAGTACAACCCAACAATTTGGTCAGCAAACCATTTGATCTATTAAGGAGTCTTAACAGGGGCTTTTGTAAATGAAAACCCAGTCAACTAGCCCAAAGAGTTAGTTTAGCTCAAAATAACTCCAGATTATTTCAGACTAAATTATTTAAACCTATGGTCAAGGGTGTTGTCTGAATAAATGTAAGATTACCAGGGCAGTTAAGTGTTTTCAAGAAATGGAAGAGATCCTTGAGCATTCCAAAAAAAAGCAGTTTCTCTAGGCACTATTTTTTGTCATCTTGTGACATGGGCCAGTCCTTGAAAAGAAATGGCTACGCCTCCACTTCAGTTCATAGTGGTGCTCTTTTCATATCACTGCAGTCTCTTTTTATTTCAAAATGAAAAATGGGACAATATTATAGTTATCCAGTTTCCTTTCTGGTACCTGTAAGAAAATGGTTGTTCCATAATATGTGTCATCAGCAATTGTGCAATGCAATTTGGGGAATAGTTAGTCTTCTAGGGAAATGGACTGGGCATTCAGATGAGTTACATAGGCACATTGTCAGACATTCCCAAAGCTTTGTAAAATTGCTTGTCTTGTAATTCCAAAATATTGGTTTGCATTATATTCTTTGAATAAAAAACTTTTATGAAAGTCTGTCAAACTTTTGAAATTCGCTATTATAATTGTGTTTTTTCATATTTTTCTCCTAAATCATTGTCACCTTTTATTATCAAGAACAGAACAAGGGTTGAATCTAATGAATTACTTGGTGGAATTCTACTTGCGTTGGAGGGAGGGGGATATAGAAATATAGAATGATACAGGTAATCCTTCAGTTCTAATGGCAATTGGGATGGGAACTCTTGTCACTAAGCGATGCAGTATTGCAATGTCACATGACAGCTCAGCAATGGCTGCCATAAATGGTTGCCATAAATGAGGTCCTTCTAGATCGCTGAAGGTCTCTTTTGATCATAACTTCCTGATGATTTGACTTTGCTTGTCAGCATCACTTGGAGTAAGAAGCTACTGATGAAATTATTTTTTAGATAAGCTATATTTACATAATATGTTTATTTATAATTTACTCAATCCAATTTTCTGGATTGTACAACACATGGAATTAAGTAATTTATCACAGTGGTTGGGCTTCTGCTAGTTAAAATATTGTAGGACTGCTATGTAGTTCAGGGTCTCTCATCTGATTTCAGGTATAGCCAGGTCTAGCCTTCAATTTTACCAGCTTGCAGTAAAAGTATGAAGAACCATGTTGCAATCAAATTATGCGCATTTAGTAATATTCTAGTGTTAAACTAGAAATTTATACAAGAAAATTAACACAGCATGATTTAAAAGAGCAATTCAGTGTTGGAAGAGGGAAAGTACTAGAGCAAAAGTATTGGAGGAATTCTTGTTTTGCAGGACTTGTGCTAGCAGGCACGAGGATAACCAGGGCTTAATACTTCCTTTATAATGGAACTTAAATTCCATCTATTGTCCGGAACTTATTGTGACCATCTGATTGGCCAGATTAAGACTGTTACCATCTGCCACCCTCTATAAACTCCGAAATGTACTCGCGATCACAGCTTCTTAACCTGCGAGTCTCCCCCCTCTCGCAGTCATGGCCCTCCACTTTATCGAGGGCCTACCTTGATGACGGATTTTGGAATCCCGAGAGGTGGCATGCTTCTAAGAGAAGGCTTAGGGGTTTTTTAATTAGGTGTTATAATAAATTCTTATTTAAGTTATCCAAGGGGAAGGGTGGGACGGCGAAGTTAGGTTCAGGGGGATACCTATCTGAGCCTTTGCTAGATCCTGTGCCAGCTCGCGGCATAAATATCATCGATTCTGAGGTGGAAGAGGAGGGTGGAGCTCATGGTCTTGGGGATAACCCTATCTGCACGGTAAGTGGGAGGGGCAGGTATGGCGGACGCGGGGGCCCATATCGAGTTCAGGGAGTGCGCCCTCGCTATTTCTGACGATCGCGCCTCCGGTCCCCGATAGTTTCCCGTTCCCCGAGTGGCTTAAATCCTCAGAAGCTGGACCTTCGCCTGATGTTATGCAATGCCAGGTCCGTTATAAATAAAGCCCCCCTCATCTCCGATCTTATACAGGAGGGGGGTGCGGACCTGATTGGCATTTCGGAGACCTGGTTGGGCACGGAAGGGGGGGTTCCCCTGATAGAGATGTGCCCACCGGGTTTCCGTGTGTTTCATCAGGCCAGGGCCCAGGGTAGGGGTGGGGGAGTGGCGGTTATTATCAACGAGAGTCTTGAGCCGAGGGAGATCACTGTACCACAGATAACCGGATGTGAGTCCCTCCTCGTTAAGTGGGGCCGTGGGATGCAGGTGGGTGTACTGATCACGTACCTAGCTCCTTGCTATGTGACAGATTCCCTGCCTGAGCTGTTGGATGTGGTCGCTGGGACGGCAATGGAGATCCCCAGGCTTATGGTCATGGGGGATTTCAATTTGCCGTCGGTGGGGATAGCATCCACATCAGCTCGGGAGTTCATGGCTTCCATGACGGCCTTGAACCTGACCCAATTAGTGAACGACCCCACTCACATCGGGGGAAACACTCTGGATTTGATTTTTGTCTCTGGACAGTGGTTGAATGATCTGGAATTAGGGGAGTTAGTTATTAGACCCTTGTCATGGTCAGATCATTCGCTCCTTCAGCTGGACTTTCGAACCGCCGATCCCCGCCGCAGGGAGACGGAACCGACTCGCTGGTTCCGTCCCAGGCGCCTGATGGACCCTGAAAGGTTCCAGACGGAGCTTGGGCTATTCCCTGAGGATTTGGCCCACAACTCGGCTGGAGCTCTGGTTGCCGCCTGGGATCGGGCGGCGGCTGGCGCTCTAGATCGAGTTGTGCCTTTGCGCCTCTGACCCGGTGCCGATCTCGTTTAGCCCCTTGGTACTCCGAGGGGCTGAGGGAGATGAAGCGCCGGAAAAGACGCCTAGAGAGTATCTGGAGGGCCAGCCGATCCGAATCTGACCGGACACTAGTTAGGTCTCAAATTCAGACCTATCTTGTGGCGATGAGGCTGGCAAAACGGGAGTATTTTTCCAACCTCATTGCATCAGCAGATAATCGCCCAGCCGCCCTGTTTAGGGTGACCCGCTCGCTCCTCCATCAGGGAGCGGTAGAAGATCCCTTAAAGGGTCGAGCTGAGGAATTTGGACAATATCTGTTTGATAAAATCGCTCAGATTCGGGAAGGGTTGGACACAGACTGGGTGGATCCGGACGGGGTGAGGGAGGCAGGTCTTGATGTTATTATCTGGGATGAGTTTGATCCTGTGATCCCTGAGGACATGGACAGGTTAATGGGGAGATTGAATGCGACCACATGTTTATTGGACCCGTGTCCCTCCTGGTTGGTATTGGCCACCCGGAGGTGACACGAGGCTAACTCAGAAAATCGTGAACGCTTCTTTGATGGAGGTGTTTTCCTGCCGCCTTGAAAGAGGCGGTGGTGAGGCCCTCCTCAAGAAGCCTTCCCTTGACCCAGCTAGTTTAGCAAATTATCGTCAGTCTCCAACCTTCGCTTTTGGCAAAGGTTGTCGAGAGTGGTTGCACGACAGTTGCCCCAGTACCTGGATGCAACTGTCTTTCTTGATCCATTCCAGTCCGGTTTCCGGCCTGGTCACAGCACGGAAACAGCCTTGGTCGCTGGTTGATGATCTCTTGAGGGCTCGGGACAGAGGTTGTTCCTCTGTCTTGGTCCTATTAGATCTCTCAGCGGCTTTTGATACCATCGATCATGGTATCCTGCTGCGCCGACTCGAGGGACTTGGAGTGAGTGGCACTGTTCATCGGTGGTTCTCCTCCTACCTCTCCGACCGGTCGCAGACGGTGTTGACGGGGGGACAGAGATCGACCCCAAGGCGCCTCTTATGTGGGGTGCCGCAAGGGTCGGGTCTCTCGCCTCTTCTGTTCAACATCTATATGGAGCCGCTGGGTGGGATCATCCGTGGTCTTGGGGTGAGTTGTCATCTATACGCTGATGATACTCAGCTCTATATTTCCACCCCTAACCACCCCAACGAGGCTGTTGAAGTGATGTCCCAGTGCCTGGAGGCCGTACGGGTCTGGATGGGGAGGAACAGACTCAGACTCAATCCCACCAAGACCGAGTGGCTGTGGATGCCGGCCCGGTACAGTCAGCTAATTCCATCACTGACCATTGGGGCGAACTATTGGCCCCCACGGAAAGGGCTCGTAATCTGGGCGTCCTCCTGGATGCACGGCTGTCTTTAGAAGATCATATGATAGCCGTCACCAGGGAGCCTTTCATCAGGTTCGCCTGATACGCCAGTTACGCCTTTCTGGATCGGGCTTCCTTATGCACGGTCGCTCATGCCCTTGTTACATCCCGCCTGGACTACTGTAATGCTCTCTACATGGGGCTCCCTTGAAGTGTGCCCGAGACTCCAACTGGTCCAGAATGCGGCTGCGCTGGTGATAGAGGAGCACCTTTGGCTCCCATGTAACACCCTCCTGCGTAACCTGCACTGGCTCCCAGTGGTCTTCCGGGTTCACTTTAAGGTACTTGTCATCACCTTTAAAACGCTCCATGGCCTAGGGCCGGGATATTTACGGGACCGCCTACTGCCACCATTAGCCTCTCACCGACCAGTGCGCTCTCACAGAGAGGGACTCCTCCGGATACCGTCAGCTAAACAATGTCGGCTGGCGACCTCTAGGGGGGGGGCCTTCTCTGGGGGGGGCCCTACCTCTGGAACGAGCTCCCTCTGGGGCTTCGTCAACTCCCCGATCTCAAGTCCTTCCGCCGCGAGCTGAAGACGTTGCTGTTTCGAAGAGCAGGACTAGCCTGAATGTAGTTTTTTAAATTGGGATTTTTAAAAAAGGGGTTTAAATGAGGTTTTAAATTTGTATTCAAAAGTCAGAGCATCAATTGAATTCAACTATCTATTCTTTAGCTGTTTTTAATCTATTATATGTTTTCTGTTGTTGTTGTTTTTTGTCTGTGAACCGCCCTGAGTCCTTCGGGAGAAGGGCGGTATACAAATATAATAAATAATAATAATAATAATAATTGCCTGTTTTATTGTTTATTAAAAACAGTATTATTCAACTACTATGCAAAATTGAATAATTTTCACATTGTTTCTGGAATATGTCAGAAGAATGGTAGGTAAAGCTTATGTTTTGTAATTTTGCAGTTGCCTAAAACAATGACCAGGATTGTAATTAATTTTTGAAAAAACGAAGTGGATTTTCTAACTGTTTATCAGTTACTTGTAAACTGCATAAAAAGCTGTAGTAATTAAAAATAGAACAGAAAAAGGCAATTAATTGAAAGCAGAAACGGGGACTAATAGGCATTTGATATTGATTGTGTAAGAAAGGACTTACAAGGATGTACAATTACTGATTATGACTTAACAGTGACTATATGCGAGAGGGAGAGCCAGTTGGTTGTAGTGGTTAAACCAAGTTATGACCCAGGAGACTTGATTCTAGACTCGCCTTAGGCACAAAACCAGCTGGGTGTCCTTGCGCCAATCACTTTCTCAGCCTCAGGAAGCAAGCAATGGCAAACCACTTCTAAAAAACCTTCCCAAGAAAATTGAAGGGATTCATCCAGGTGGTTGCCAGGAATCAACACTGACTTAAAGACACAAATGCACACACAAATTCCAAGAGAAGTACCTGATCTTGAAACTGACTAAGAGATAAAACTAACAAGCAAGTAGAAGACTGGAAGCACAACTTGGAAGCTTTTATATTCATTTAATTAATGTCAATGTAGTTTACAAACGGGAATGACAAGTACCTTTTTATAGAATATACATCGACACACAATCATTGACACAACTTTAATACCACCTTGTGCAGCTGGGAATCTTTGGGCAAAGACAGTTCATTTATTTTCAAGCTCATTGAGGGAAAGAAGGGAGCACCTAGAGTTCTGCAAAATGTACCTTCTCCAGAGAAGGAAATTAACGAGTTAGGTTTTTTGCATCTGTCTTAACATGTTTCACTGCTCTCCTTACTCCTCAAGAAATAAAAATGTAGGGTCAGATTTAGGTTTAAAAATAAATGCTAATAGTTATATGTGGTTTTACATATATTCATTTGGCTTAGAATTAGTCCACAGGACCAGAAAAAGCTCTTTATTCCCAGTGCCAACTTGCTGGAACATCAAGGATGAACTTTTTCAGTTTATTGTCTAACAGATCAGGGAGAAGAGTAACCCTGCACTTAATGTCCCACCAAAGACTGTTTGATTGTATTGGGCAAGCAGGTTTTTGAGCGACACATGGTATCATCCCCATTACAATAGATTTAGGAAGGTATAAGTGCTATACAGTTGTGGAATCTTGCGCCCAAACAAATAGTATTTGAGATGCTTTATGGCTCTTGTAAACTTGTTGCACCTTTAGGATGCCAGATCAATATTTGCTTGAACCAATTGCCCCCCCCCCTTCCTACCCACCTCCAACAACTAATATGAGCTACAAATCAGCCTTCAATATGTTGCTTAACTGTTACATCGTTTTTGACAGAGACACACTGGTTCAGATAGTTTTGGGTATTCTGGAGCTCAGAATTACCTAAGGATAAAATATAATTCTCCATAAGACAATTGTTATGTATATGGGGATGAAACTGTGTCATAAGAGGCTGACTGACAACAGATGTCTTCAACTTGCATTCAGTGCATACTCAGTTTGACTCAATAGGAATAAAGAATCCTGGACTGGGAAAAAAATCTTGTGGTCTAATCAGTATCATGCCAAAGGTGTTCCCAGTAAGCATGATAATCTAGCCAGATGTTTTAGTGCAATCATGTCCTTCTGAGGCTTAAATCCACAAATATAGTATAAGATGGAATTAATGAAAAAAGCAAAAAAGTTATTTAGTAGACCCAGGGCCATAGTTCCATTAATTTTCACGCTGTAACCCCAGTTTAAATAGTGATTTATAGGCTTATTTGCCTGTCAGCATCAAGCAGGCTGATAACTTCCTCTCAGAATTTATAACAACTTTGTAAAGTGTTCCCTGAATGGACTACAAAATGGCATGTTTGGCGGTGCATGCAAAAACTGTAAGGTTTTTTTAAAAGTAAGGCAGGTAGTGGCTCACAGGGTTATTTTCAAAATGCAGAACAAAGGGCTAAGAAAATGTTTCTGTAAGGAATTCTGAGGAAATGAATGGAATCTAAATTAATCTGATTTTGAACAAACCCAGATTACATTCCACCATTACCAGAGTCCAAGCAGAAGTGACAAAAGAAGGAAGCAAAACTGGCACATACCTATTTCCTTTTCAAAATGAAACATGAACATCTGAAAATTAGATGAAACAGGTGTTAAGAAAAATATTCCAGAGTAGAACAGACTGCCAGTAGCAGGACCTGGGAACTTGTCAAAGCAGAATGCTAAAGATTCTGCCACAGGTATGATAGAACGTTGCGTGTTTTTCTGCATTTATTTTGGGGCCCTGTTCAAATTTAATCCTTATAAGCTTGCAGGTTGATGAATACAATTACATTTGGACAAAAGATAGCTTTAGCTTTCACAAGACTAATTGGCCTGAACACAGCTACGCTAACAATTCCATCTGTAATAGACAAAGACTACTGTTTTCTGCTTCGTGTAAGTGCCTATCAGAGTTTACCACTAATGATGTCCATTGTTACTAAGGCAGTTGCAACACTCCCAGATGGCACCCCTAGACCCAAAAATTAAAACATGGCTGAAACATCATATGATTGCCAAAACTTTACAAGATTTCAGACATGTTTTTTTTAAAAAAAAATACTTTGGTGCCTGTGCCATAGAGGGCTGCGTAAGAATGTTTATTGCCTGAAAAGTCTACTGACACCTGCTATGACTTTTCTCACAGGCAATGGGGTAAGCTTGCACATTTGTTTTCCCAAGTGAAAAAATGGAAAAGGGTTTCAGTGAAGGAAGTATTTTATATAAATAGCCCATTTAACTGTAACAAATGAAGGAAAACCTGTTTTTTTCTATTTTCCCCAGAAGTCATGTAAGTTATGGCCGAAACTACGAATTGTTAATTTCATATCTGAATGAGGAAATATACACCACAGAACATTAAACCATTTATATTATATATATGTATAATATATATTTATATAATTTTTTTAAACTAATGACTTTAATGCAAAAACTCTGCAGAACCAAGAAAAATATGGGTTTAATGTTCTCTGCTTATTTTTTCTCTTCTTCTTTTTTTTTAAAAAAGTCACCCCCTGCCCCGGAAAAAATAAAAAGGAAAACATTAGTATGTAACGTTGGAGTCTATCCCATTTATACACAACATTGTAAACATATAGTCTATATTACATGTGCTTCATTCTGCCTTTGTGGATGTGAAGGTATAAGTTTTTTCTTTTATTAAAAAAATCCACTAGAACACCACAAATAAAAAGAGGGTGGGAAGGAGACTGCAGATTACAGGCTCGGACATTTCCTGCAGTGGAAGATCCAGCACCTTCTCATGCTTCCCTGAAAGGTCTTGCGCGTTGTCCACGACAGAACCCCAACTCTTGGAGAAATGGGGCAGACGTGGAACAGCAGTTTGTAAAAAAGGAAAAACAAATCACAATAAGGATTCTGGTTTGGCCTTCTTGTGGAGTGGGCAGCACCAGTGACAGGTTTGGAAGCAGAGGCATCGTGCAGCTCCCTTAGCCTCTAGTCCACTTTTGGAGTCCTTAACTTCAAGTGTCTGTGTTGCTGCCACTCCTTTTCCCTTGTCCCCATAGTTCAAGCATCTCAGCAGCCATCTTTTTCATAAGTAAATGCGCCTGAGGTCCCCTGGTGAGGTGATGGTATTGCACTGAGGGCACAACTTCTTGGCACCCTGTGAAGGATTAAGAGAAGAGTTATGAAACACAAGGATGATACCTCAGTCATATCGTAACACAAGAAGAACTAAAAGGAAGTAGTTAGAAATGGTAAACTGCATCCAACCATTACAGGAAACAGGCTGTAAATGGTAACCTCTATAAATACTATACAACTCAAAACTAAATCCTTCTGAGATGCTATGCATGCAAGAAACCTCTCAAACATTGCACAGCTGAAAGGGTAAAAAATTCTCTCCAAATTCAGAGACCAGTTATAAGAATGCTTATTTGAGGTTGTTTCTGCCAAAGACAGCAATACCAGGTATTAGAGCTGAGTGTGTATTTACTTTTTCAACAGAAGAAAATGGTATATCTGTTTAATTTTTGTTGAACAAATAATTGCAAAGTCAAGTTTTCCAGGTTTTTTTATTCAATTAACATTAGCTTTAGCTTTGTATGCAGTTTGAATGAAGATAAAATTGTGATTACATCCACATAGTTTAAATAAAGAAAAAGAATCTTCAGTGAGGCATACTTTTTCTCACAATAGTGAATCATTTGTCAATTAATCTGACGGATTAATTCTAAATCTCAGAATTAGAATAAAAGTATCTGAGTTATCAGCCTATTGTTAGGTATGCTAGAAAGCAGGCGAGAAAATGAAGACAACAATAATAGCAAATATTCCCCAGCAAAATTAATGGGGGTGGTGGTGGTAGCTATACAAGTTCCCAGCTGATATAGATGATGGTCTCAAATAGGCTTGTAGAAATGTCACATCTTTGGGTCCAATAGACAAAACTGGCTTGGATAAAGTGGGACCCTCGACAAGTGAAGTTTTTCCTCCTGGCAGAAAATATCCCCTACCATATCTTCACACCAGGCAACAACACCCGAATTTGAACAAGTACTTTTAGAAACCAAGAAGAATCTGACGGGTAGTTGAAATTTCTCTCAGAATCTTTTACAATTTTTGCCTTTACAGCAGGGGTGTCCAAACTTGGTCCCTTTAAGACTTGTGGACTTCAACTCCCAGAGTCCCTCAGCCAGCAAAGCTGGCTGAGGAACTCTGGGAATTGAAGTCCACAAGTCTTAAAGGGACCAAGTTTGGACACCCCTGCTTTACAGTGTCTTAGGAGCTCTCATCTTCTGTAATTCTCTCGCATACAATATGTAATATGAACACACACACAAACATATGTGCTGGATTATGCTCTTAATGCAGTCATTTTTCTACAAACAGAAGAGTTCCCACCAGCAGAACAGGACAACAGCTAAGCTTTGGGATACCTGATGGTGCAAAGGGAAAAGGGAATCAAGAAAAAAAATTCTGCCTCCCTATCTAACAATAAGCGATATAATCGGGAATGGAGTATAGGAAAGTTAACACTCTGAATGCATTCCTAGAAGAATATTTAAAGTCCTAGCTAAATTTAGATATAGAAGACACATTCTCAAATGCTTATTCGGTGGATTTATCTTGCACAAAAATCTACTGCAGCCAAATCTCTAAATGATTTAAAGACATATTATATTCTAAAAATACTAGTAATACAAATGCTTGTATGCAACTACACAAGATTGAGTAATGAAATAAGATTTTTTTAAAAAAACGTTTAATGTGAATAACATTCTGAGAACAGACAGCCTTTCTGAGCCAGAGTTGAATACAGAATTATAAGACCTCTCAATTATAGCCAAGAAAAAAGGCTGGTACAATATATTGTTCATTTGAAAACTTGCTGAGCTATTTTCAATTTAAATATTCTCAATTCCACATGAAACACTCTATACAAGACTCAGACACATGCACTGACACAGAGTCAATGAAAAAAGATTTCCTTTCCAATTCCCATGTAGCTCACTTGCCAGTTGTGATTATTAAACTTTTATTGAAATAAAAACAGCAAAATAATATGCCACACCTGTTTAATGGATGAATGAATATATGAATAAACACCCCCCAAACACAACATAACGTAACCCCCCCCAAAAAAAAATCAGAAATGTTCTACTCCTTTCATCATGACCCATGGAAAAGTCTTGATGAGTAACAGAAGCATATGATGAGTGAAGGCCACTTCAGGCTTTCCATTATAAATTTAAGTTTTGCAGGTTTTATAAAACGTGGCTGTAAAATGTAGCTCCAGGGTAAAGCACAGCACCAAAAAGAAATAATTAAGAGAAGTTTTTTGTTTACCTCATACATTCTTAATTAAAATTTGGCAGATATTGATTCTGAAAGTTGATTAATCGTTTTGAGGAGTTCAAAAAATAATGAGTACAGCCCACTTTTAAAGTCATTACTTCTCACAGAATATCAGAAGAACACTGCCTTGACAAAAGAGCAGGGAATTTTGCTTTAAATTTTAAAATGTGAAAGCTGAACAGAGTCCAAATTAGAGCAGAGCAGAGCAGAGCAGAGCAGAGCAGAGCAGAGCAGAGCAGAGCAGAGCAGAGCAGGCCAAGTGTGATCAGACACCCAAGGAATTTGTCTCTGGTGCATAAGCTCACAGTATACATATGAACAGTAAGTAATAGGTTGTCTAGAAAAGAAGAAAGTTGCCATTACAGATTATTTAGATAAAAGCTGATCTGCACCAACTGCAAGAGAAGTATGTGGTCAGCAAATGTGCGTTTGGTAAAAACAGTTTTAAACATATTAAACTGTAAAAAAGTATATTGGTTAAAAGATTCTGAAATGAGCATTTTCATGTTCCTAATATATGAGCAATGCTATTCACCCCAAATGCACAGGGTGCATGGAAGAGAGATGCAAAGAAAGAAGGAAGGATTTCAAGTAAGCTAAGTGGCAACATAATTTAATATATTTATCAAAGTGAAGATAAACACTAGGTATTTTCTATCCTTTTGAATTGATCAGCAAATCTCAACATTTTAAGAATGCTATCAGTGCCATCATAAATTGATCACCATGGAAGAATGCCCATTTACAAACTGGAACCAGTCATGAGAGTTGGTAGTTTTAAAAGATACAGGAAAGCAAACTGAAGAAATTAAAGATAACTTGTCCCAAATACAAGATAAACAGGGAGTTGAACTTTATAACACAAAATGATTCCTTTTAAAGTGTAATTTTTGATTTCACAGAAAGACAATGAGGAAAAAAAGTTTCATTGTAAATATGTAGTAAAGGTAACACCTGAATTTTAACACAAATCTTTAAAATTTCAATTATTTTCTTATTCAAAATGATGCTCACTTAGCCTCAAAACCCATACTCTCAGTAGAGAAGATCCATTCCCTTAAGTTAAAGCTCTTTTTTTCACTAGAGATTCGTTGATATTTTCATCATCTTGACCCATGAAAATGAATCATTAAATTTTATTATGACTTCACTAATTTCCATCCTTCCACCCTATCAGCCTCAGCCTAGACTTAATTACAAAAAAATCTTACTTCAGTGATGTCACTATAAAACCACACAATGAACTCATAAACATTATTTTATACAGGGAACCTATAGAAAGTCATACATGCCATTAGCTCCCACCTAAGAACACATCACCTAAACATTTCTGTTTCTATGCTATGACCACATTTGTTCTGAATCACTTGACAGAGTTGCTCAACTGATGAAATGAATCCCAGCATTTAGAAGACTGAATTATTCACTCAACCAAAACAATAGACAAATCAATACAACCAGATCAATTCCCAGGAAAGATCTATACAACTGGTTGTCACCTACACCTCACAGCTAAAACCACTCAAAACACATTATTAAGCTACAGTCCATACTAAACAAATGACATTATACTTTTTCAGGCAATCTATGACAAGCCTATACTTGCATACAACCACCCAAAATATACCCATATACTCATAAGTAGGAAAGAACAACAGAACAATGATACCACATAAGAACCAGATCCTTCAATAAACCCAGATGTCTATTCTGCCCTCAAATTGTACGCCCCAACAAGTATACACATAAGATTATAGCTGCCTTCACATACTCATCCTCCAAAGTGATATGTATACCATCACCGGCAAGCAATGCCCTTCTGGATTCCACATAGGACAAACAGGACAAGCTTTGCACAAAAGAATTAGTGGATACAAGTTTGACATTAGAATTCAAAGCAAGGATAAAGTAACATCAGTGCATTGTAATTTCCCAGGACATTCCATTGTAATTTCAAAGTGACTGTTTTGGAAAAGTGGGACTTTAACAGCACCATTAAATGAGAAACTATTGAACTCATATTTCAAAAGGTTTCACACAATCTCAGAAGGTCTCAACAAACACAATGGGTTTCTAACACATTACAGTTGTTGACTCATAAGATAAATGTAAAGTGTAAACTCTATCTGCATAACCTAACCTATCTATCTTACCTACCGTTCCTCCTCTACCTTATTCCAATTTAAATCTTACATGGCATAGGACCGGGTTACTTACGGGACCGCCTACTGCCACCGATAACCTTCCATCGACCTGTGCGCTCTCACAGGGAGGGCCTCCTCAGGGTGCTGTCGGTCAAACAATGTTGACTGGCAGCCCCCAGGGGGAGGGCCTTCTCTGTGGGGGCTCCTGCCCTCTGGAATGAGCTGCCTCTGGGGCTTCGTCAACTCCCCGATCTCCGGACCTTTCACCGCAAGCTGAAGACTTTCTTGTTCCATCGGGCAGGGCTAGCTTAACTGTAGTTTTTAATGGGGTTTTTATTTTTATTTTTTGGCCATTAATTGAATTAGTTTTTTATATTGTTTTTAAATTTGTATTATATGTGTCTTTTAACTGGCTGTTAACCGCCCTGAGTCCTTCAGGAGAAGGGCGGTATACAAATCAAATAAATAAATAAATAAATAAATAAATAAATAACATTACATTACATTACATTACATTACATTAGTCTATCCATTCAATGCTGCTGCTCCCAAAAACTTGTAACTTTTCATAAAATTTGTTAGAAAAGCTCCTATCAGACTCCTGATTTTTTTGCTATTATAGACTAATCTGGCTGCCCCCCTTCAATCCTCTTAGTTACTTAGTTCTACCCTGTTTTCCCCAAAATAAGACATCCCGATAATAAGCCCAATCGGGCTTTTGAGCATATGGCAATAAAGCCAAGCCCTTATTACAGGGTTCAAAAAAATATAAGATAGGGTCTTATTTTTGGGGAAACATGGTATCTTTGGAATTGTTACTCTCAAGATAAATGTCTTCTGGGATTACCACTCTGAAACTCTCTTCTTCGTCACCTGTACTCAAGACCAAAACTGTCCCTAATGATTTGTCTCATTTCTTTATTTAGGTCTGTCTTCCACTTCATCTTTTCAATTAATCCTCATTGGCCTCATTGTGTGGTTTTCATTCCTACTGCAGTGTTACATTGCCTCTGTTCCCAATATTTCCTTTTATTTGGCAGTGACACATGGGTCAATAGCAATCTTCTGAGAGAAGAGATAACTCAGGAGGCACTCAGGAGCCTTTATTTGCTCACCATCTCTACTTTCTAATAATATTTGAGTTCACTTGGCCCAAAAACCATTTGGAGAAGAAAACAATGAGGTAGTCAGATTGGTTGATAATACTTTTCAAAGTAGCTAAAAACCAAAGAAGAGAGTGAAGATCTCCAAAAGGATCTCTCTAAAATTGGATGAATGATCAAGCAAACTGCAAATGCAATTTAGTATTAATAAGCATACTGTGTCCAGGTTGTCCTCAACATATGATTGCAATGGAGTCTGGAATTAAAAGTTGTAAGTTACTGCCGTGGCAAGTTGAGATATCACATGACCGGATTCGAACTTACAACCATTTTTATGATGGTCATTAAACAAATCCACTTTCAGCAATGTACATTTCTCCCCCAGAATTGGAAGTAAATGCCAGAAACTGGCAAAAACTGAAACAAACAGTGATCACATGATGACAGGACGCTACAAATGGCCATAAAGATGAAGTCCCCAAAATACAATCATGTGTCCACAGAGGTATGTGTAGCCACTGTAATTCCAAAAAAGGGTTTTGTCTGTTGTAATTTTGATTGGCTGTTTAAGTGACCAGCTGTATTCCATGGCAGGAGCTATTAGAAAAGGAACCGGGTATAAAAATACCAACTTTTTTGTATGATATCATTATAAAATGTGTATGATAGGTGGGCATCTGAGATATTTCTTTTTTGTATTTTATCTTAATCAGTGTATATTTTCAGAAGATAGATAAAATGATGTTCTCAGTATCTGGAATTATGGATGATTTTCTTTAAACAACTTGTCACTTTCCAGACAGTACCCTATTTAAGAATCAAACAAAGCATTTATAAGGGGGTCCTTGGTGCTCTCTGAGCTTGGTTGTTTTCTTGCAAAAGTTTCATTACCCAAACTAGGTAACATCATCAGTGCTGTTGATGTTACCTGTTTTGCATAATGAAATATCTGCAAAAAAACCCCAACCAAACTCAAGAGAG
Source organism: Ahaetulla prasina (assembly GCF_028640845.1). Lineage (NCBI taxonomy): Eukaryota > Metazoa > Chordata > Lepidosauria > Squamata > Colubridae > Ahaetulla > Ahaetulla prasina. The sequence goes on from NC_080541.1 coordinate 175,890,420, forward strand.
CACCAAAGACCTCTCATTTCAACCCTGAGTTACAAATATTCTTCTTTATTTATTTAGTTAGTTATTTAGTTTGAACTCCTAGCTTAGCAATTTGGTTGCAAACGTTTCATCACCATTCGAGGAGACATCATCAGTGCATTTTTAATTGTGCTCATCTGTCAGAACACAGCTCTTTAAATACCTTTTTATGAGATGCAAATTAGTCTGAACGTTGTTTGTTCGGATATTTCTGAGTCATGATCTGATTTCAGACTGTTTGATTGGCTGACTCTTGTTGCTGGGCTGTAAAGTATTGTCTGTGTGTTGCAGATTAGGATTAGAGTTGTTATGTGGATGCTTCTGAGTCATGGTTTGGTTTCGGCTTGTTTGAAGGTTTGCATGGCTGGCTGTTGTTACTGAGATGTGGTCCAATTTCTTGTGAGCTGATGGGTTTTTAATTTTGTTGCTGCATATTGGGGTGCTACCATTGGGATCATGGTTGATGCAGTTCTCAGCGATTGATAGACTGGGTCGATGTTAGTGTATCTATTTATTTATTGGTGGAAAACCAGACTTCAAGGAATTCCCTTTCTCTCCTTGATTTCATCTGGGTTACAACTGTAGTCCCGGTTAGATCAAATTTGTGACCTTCTGAATCTTCAGGGACTGACATGAGGGATAGTCCGGTGATATCTTTTGATAGCCAAGAAGTGTTTGTGCAGTCTTGCTTGATAGCTTTCTTCCTTTTTGTCCAAACCAACAGCCTAATTACCAACCCAAGCTACTAATATTCAAACACATTTCATTCTCCTTTATTGGCAAGGTATTTTTAATTCTAATAGCCTTCATTTTCTGATTCTTCCTGACCACTGTAGCGGCTTCAAATAAATCCTTTTCATTTCACGTGTCCATGACCAAAGCCTTTTTCTTGGAGAATCTGGGCATTTTATTCATTAATATTGTCATCCAAATTAATCTGCAAGTGATGCTTCCACTGTTACAATGCTACAATTCTCAATTTTAAATTTTTTTATCCAAACTACCCTGTTTTCCCCCCAAATAAGACATCCCCTGATAATAAGCCCAAACAGGCTTTTGAGCACATGGTAATAAGGCCAGAAATGTATTAACAAGGGAGATCAGAGCAGCAAAAAGAAGCTACTCTGAAAAGCTAAAGAATCCGTTCTCAACAAATGAACCAGCAAACATGTGAAAAACTCTTAAAAATATCACCGGCTACAGCAAACCTCCTTTCCAGGCTGAAGGAAATCAACAACTGGCAGATGACCTGAACGTGTTTTATTGCAGGTTTGAAAGGAAGCTACAGCCACCTATCTCCACAACCCCCATCTCAGACACACCAAAAACAGCCAAGCCTCCTACAACTGACCCCATCCCATTGGGTTCACAACTCCTAGTGATCACAGAAAAGGAAGTGCAAGACCAATTTCACAGACAAAAGCCAGGAAAAGCTCCAGGCCCAGGCAAGATAACTCCTTCTTTCTTAAAAGTCTGTGCTGACCAATTGGCCCCCATCTTCACCCATATCTTCAATAAATCACTACAGATGTGGTATGTTCCTTCTTGCTTCAAACGCTCTACTATCATCCCAGTGCCAAAGAAGCTCACCATCAAGGAACTGAATGACTACAGACCAGTTGCTCTAACATCTGTAGTCATGGAAACCTTTGAAAGGCTAGTGCTGTCCCACTTGAAAACCATCACGGATCCACTGTTAGATCCCTTGCAATTTGCATACCGAGCAAATAGATTAACAGATGATGCTGGTAATATTGCTCTGCACTATATCCTACAACATCTTGAATCTCCAAAGACCTATGCAAGGGTCCTCTTTGTAGATTTTAGCTCAGCATTCAATACCATCATTCCAGACACTCTTCTAACTAAGCCAAACCAGCTACAGCTACCTGAACAGACTTGTAAGTGGATCACAAGCTTCCTTACAAACAGGAAGCAGCAGGTGAAGCTAAGCAGAATCACACCAGATACCTATACAATTAGCACAGGGCCCCCCCAAGGCTGTGTGCTCTCCCTACTTCTCTTCTCTCTGTATACCAATGACTGCATCTCTAATGATCCATCTGTTAAACTACTGAAGTTCGCAGATGATACAACAGTGATCGGTCTCATTTGAGACAATGATGAATCTGCATACAGACGGGAGGTTGAACGACTAGGCTCATGGTGCGACCAGAACAATCTGGAACTGAACACACTCAAAACCGTAGAAATGGTGGTAGATTTTAGAAGAAACCCATCCATACTTCCACCTCTCACAATACTAGACAACACAGTATCAACAGTAGAAACCTTCAAATTTCTAGGTTCTACCATATCGCAAGATCTAAAATGGACAGCTAACATCAAAAACATCATCGAAAAAGGACAACAAAGAATGTTCTTTCTTTACCAACTCAGAAAGCTCTAACTGCCCAAGGAGCTACTGATCCAGTTCTACAGAGGAATTATTGAGTCTGTCATCTGCACCTCTATAACTGTCTGGTTTCGTTCTGAAACCCAACAAGACAGACACAGACTTCAGAGAATAATTAGAACTGCAGAAAAAACAATTGCTACCAACCTACCTTCCATTGAAGCACCTCTATACTGCACGAATCAAAAAGAGGGCTGTGAAAATATTTACAGACCCCTCACCTTCTGGACATAAACTGTTTCAACTCCTACCCTCAAAACGACGCTATAGAGCACGGCACACCAGAACAACTAGACACAAGAACAGTTTTTCCCCAAACGCCATCACTCTGCTAAACAAATAATTCCCTCAACACTGTCAAACTATTTACTAAATCTGCACTACTATTAATCTTCTCATCGTTCCCATCACCCAGCTCCTTCCACTTATGACTGTAACTTTGTTGCTTGTATCCTTACGATTTATACTGTAATTGATTGTTTCCTGATTGCTTATTTGTAGCCTATGACTATCATTAAGTGTTGTATCATTAAGTGTTAAATTTGTACCCTATGACTATCATTAAGTGTTGTAAGTGTTGTACGTTGATGAAGGTATCTTTTATTTATGTACACTGAGAGTATATGCACCAAGACAAATTCCTTGTGTGTCCAATCACACTTGGCCAATAAAAAAAAATCTTATGTATCTATCTTACTTCAGGGTTCCAAAAAATATAAGACAGGGTCTTATTTTTGGGGAAACACGGTACAAAATATATGAAGAATTTAAGGAAGATAAGACCATCCAATTACTTCATTGTGTGCTGAAATTTTACATTTTCAGGAGGTTTCTTACTGAAGTAATGGATAGCAGTGGCATGATATAGAATCTGTGCCAACTGTAATGTCAAGTTAAGGGCATGTGCTGAATGAACTGTATCACTAACATGTAATTTTTTTAAAGTTGATGCAAATCCTAAGCAGGAAGTCTGCTGGAATTTGGTGAAGCTTGATTTACAACTTCTATACAAATGCCACTTTCTACAAATGGGGAATACCAATGCCGCTTCTGTCCCAAATACTTCTATATCCTGCTTTTGAAATAGAGGATACAACTGATTATGGGGAATGGGGATAACTAGTAAACAATTATAGAATTAGGTTCAGTGTATTATCTTCTTATTCTGAACCAGACGTTACCAGACTAGGTAACATCATCAACAGGATTAGTGTATAATTATTACCATGTAAATAATAACAGATCTGTTGTATTCCATAGAAAAGAAAAAGTAATGCAGCTAAATATTATTGTACTTGTTGAAGTGAAATTGATATTTAAGGGAAGTTACTTCATGCATTTAACATCTGATGCCAGAAAATCAAACCCCCATCCAGAACCATAGTAATTCCTATTAGACAAAAACTAAGGATAACAAATGCTTGAAATTAGCATGCATCAGTGAATACTTTGTGTTTGTTTCCCAACAGTAACTTAAATTTTGGGAGCCCTATCCAATTTCTGTGAATGTTATGTCCACTTTGCTTTCTACTTTCTTTACTATGCTACACCGTCATCCAAGCAAACATTTAGCTCGTCATAAAACTAAAAGATGAAAGTTAAATTTTCCCTAACAGTGAAAGACTGGCAGATGTCCAGAAGTGTTGAAGAGTGCCAAGCTCACTATTCCAGTCTCTTTTCCCCCTTTAACTTTTACCAAGTGCAACAAATTATTGCACAACAAAGGAAATATGCTTCCCTTCTAGAGCACATTTTTTCACATGTACAAATAGGATTGTACATTTTCCTAACCAAGAGGAAAATCGATTCCCAGAGCAAGGTAACATATGACCATTTTTAAATCAACCTACCCTGCCTCTGCCCACTGTTCCTCAATTGTGTTAAGAACTAACTACAAGCGTCTTTTCTGTATCCAAAATAAAAGGAGATACTTTAATTACAAGAAAGCAATATGGTGCATATGCTGTACACCATCACATTCATAAAGAAAAGGAGGAGGGAAGGGCAGCTTTAACAAGATTACACACATTGACTTTGATCAAGACACAGCAGCATGAAGGCATCCTGGGCTTTTTATTGCTGTCTTCAGGCTACATTTTAATAGTTACATTAGAAACATATGAACACAGGCAGAAAGAGTGATTTTTTTTTTAAAGTGAGTAAGAGAACAGCGCTTGCCTTACAAAATGTTTCCTGCAATATCTTGTCGGCTATGAGGAGAAAGCGAGGGCTGAGGAGTAGGTGAGTAGCTACATCTCCATTCCACAGCTTAATTCCTTATTTTGAATGCTAGGCCACAAATAATGTTATAAAGCACCACATTCTTCTCTCATCCCCACCCCCCAAAGAAACAGTAATAGAGCTGAATTTATTTCTAATCAGCAAGAGCCTAACTAGAATCAATCTTGAACAATAAATTCAGAGTAAAATATAGGTATTCCAATTGGTATCCTTTAATAGTATCATCTTAAGGATATACATATTATGTATATACCAATGCTTTACTTAAATAAATGCAAAATGTATAGGTAGAAATGGTATTATACTATTATATCAGAAGTTCCCAAGTTCTTGGTTCACATGTGTGGACATGCGCATCCACAGACATGCACAAATGGGCATATGCACAAATGCACTGACATGCACTGACATGCACATGCATGGACATGCATGCACACACATGCGCACATGCGCAGCAGAGACCCGAAGACCAGCTGGCCGGCAGGAGGCAGGGCATCCCAACACTGGCAGAGCGGCAAGAGGTAAGATCTTTTTCTTTCGTGAGCTTCTATTTCGTCGTTTGCAGGAAAACAGAAGCTCATGAAAGAAATGCCACGGAGATTGACCTGGGGCAATGGCGCGCTGCCATCAGAGAGGGCTCTGCATGCGACCTCTGGCACGTGTGCCATAGGTTCGCCATCATGGATCTATAAAGTATATGCATTTCAAAACTTTTTTGCTTGCATCTATATTTTCATCTATATGCTATACCAATAAACTTAGTTTACAAAAATACAGCTCAATTGAGACAGCACAATTTATCATATGGTTTCATTAGTTGAGTTAATTGGTCAGTTTATTTTGAATTGAATCAATGGAGCATATCATTTTTCTCATAAAATAATCCTGGCAAATTTTAAATCAAGATGAGAGAATTTATTTTTCCTTGTTTCATGATGATAAAAGGAAATTATTCTTAAAAAATCAAGAGAGAGACATTACACATTTGAGACTCACAATTTTAGTTTTGCATTCAATATCTCTGTTGAAATTTATTTGCAGAACCTACAAGACTATGTTTCTATCTCATATACATTTCACTGTGTTAGTGTTTGGGATCATTTCTACAAAGACAACAAATCACTGCCAAAGTATGACATGAAGTTTTTTTTAAAGGAAAGTATATTAATTCCTCAGCCAAGCCACTACTATATTGAAGACTGCTTTCTTTTGAAACATATTTGCTCCATAAATGTAAAACCCTTATGGATAGTCAGTACTAAATTTAATATAGTGAAAGAGCATGGGCAATAAAATACTATTTTCAAGTCCTAGCAGGAAAAAAAAAAAAGAATTGTTGCATTTGCAGGTATTCTAGTTTAATAAGCTATCTTGTGGATAGGCTTGAATAATGGATGCAACAAGACCAATTACTCCTATTTTATTTAGAACTCAGTTTGCAAAAACAAGTAAAAAAACAAGGGGATGTGCACAAGTGTTTTAGGTACACCAGATGTGGCATGATATCTCAAGGGCCACATTTCCACAGTATGTGGGATATAGGGTTGCTTTGGCAGACAGAAATAAAGTAGGAGCCATTGGCCAGATTTCTGGGATTCAGAGGTTGTAAAGGGCAGGATGGATGCTTAAGCCTTAAAATACTCAAGGTACCAATTTCACAAATAAAACTTGTACAGCAGGACTAAAAATCTGAAAGGAAGAACCCATTCCCCACTATTCTGTCAGAGCCGAAGAAGTTTCTTAGATGAGAAGCTAAACGTCCTCAAAGAAAAAACAAGAAGCCCAGCTGCCTCCAGAAAAAGCACCTTGGGACAACCATGACCTGGATGACTGAGAATCTCTACAGACTGACAGGAAGAAATTACTTGCACATTTTTCACTCTTATAGTAAAAAATATTTCATTCATATTTTCTCATATTTAATTGAATATCAATTATGAATTCTACTACCTGTAATTGAAAATCTCCCCTGCACTACATTAACTGTATGCCCAACACTCATTGAAGAAGAACAGCCTACCCTGCAAAGCCAATTTAAAGAAGCTTTCTACAAAAGGATTGAGAAATGGAAAGATGGATAATAAAAGCATGATAGCACAATCAAAACTAATGGGCTATGTCTCAAGGGAACAGAGATCCCTAAGAGTCTCAGGGCCAGTTACTTGCAGGATCAACTCTCCCTGAGAATATCTGCCAGTCCTACTGCATTAGACAGGGTAGCTGCGCTCCAGGTCCTCTCCTTTAAATGTTGCCATCTGATACGACCTTGGAGGCTTGCTTTCTTGGTGGCCATCCCAGCCCTTTGGAATACCTTCCCACTTGAAGTAGCGGGATGGCTACTCTTTCAGCCTCTTGGAGGGCTGTGAAGACCTGACTCTTCCTCCAAGCACTGGACTACGAGGAGAGTTGAGATGTAGGATGTTTGGTCTGGCACCTTGGGGGGAAGGGTACATTTGTTTTTAACTATGTTTAATGGATTCTTGTGAGCCACCTACAATCATTCTATGTAATAGGCAGCCATATACGTTTTTTAAAATAAAATACAATAAAAAAGAAAATAAAGTTAAAAAAAGTATCCTCCCAGCCTTTTAGAAACAAAATAAAATGCTTCTCCAACCACCTCTGAGGGTTCAAAGATACAAATAGAAAGAGTAGAAAAATCCACTGATTAGACAGAAAATCTGTATGCTCTAAAACTGTTGGTACATGCACCAGAGATGGAACTCAGTAGTCGTCTAGGTGAGACATAAGATAAACAACTGAACCTTTAATCATACTTTTAAAATTTGTTGTTAAATCTCTCTCTGTCTCTCTCTCTCTCTCTCTCCATCTCAAAATGTCTGTGAACAAGCAAAGGTCATTCTTGAAAAATAAGTGAACTATTTGTTTCTATTATGATAGGAACCCATCAAATGCAAAAGAAGGTAACACTAAGAATGACTGCCATAGAGGCATAGTATTTTGAAGAGGATTTTCATGTAATTTCAACTAGGAAAAAAAGGATCTAATTTAAGCTACCCCCTAAGAAACTAAGAGACTTACCAGAGTCCGCAGCCAGCATTCCTCACAGTGCACATGCCAGCACTGGATGGAGGTCAGGGGCATTGTATAAGAGTCCTATAGAAAGAAAGTAAAGTTTTTTTTTTAATTTACTTTTATATCCCGCCCTTCTCCGAAGACTCAGGGCGGCTTACAGTGTGTAAGGCAATAGTCTCATTCTATTTGTATATTTACAAAGTCAACTTATTGCCACCCCAACAATCTGGGTCCTCATTTTACCTACCTTATAAAGGATGGAAGGCTGAATCAACCTTGGACCTGGTGGGATTCGAGCCTGCAGTAATTGCAGGCTGCTGTGTTTTAATAACAGGCTATCTTACAGCCTGAGCCACCACGGCCCTTACTGCATCACATACTATAACATTATGGAAATTGCTGATTGAATCTGGAATTATGCAGGGCAGGGCAGGATGCAGTGGGGGCAACGTATTTCTAAATTTTATTTTCTCATTTGACCTCCAAACCATTGCTTGATTTTACATGTATTTGTGAACTGATGCACATTTGTAAATATAAAATGCAAATAAAATGCAAAATATATACCTTTGATCATACCCCAAAGAGAACATAGGCACAGTATAGTGCTGCATGTTTACATGTAGGTTAGGAACAAATTAAAGAAGACTTTTAACTTTCAATTGTGAAAAATGGAGAAAAATCAACTGACCTTATTGATTAATCATTGAACAGATTAATTTCACATTAAGATACCACAATTCTCTTTAACAAATACTTATAGCAAACTCTTGTTACTATCACTCAAATACACATATCCATCAAATATAATATATGCTTGGTGTCTAGAGAGATGAAGGTAAATGTTAAAAGACACATGCCATTGGGGAGATGTGGGGAGATAATAGTTTCCATGCAGACTTAATTGTACTCTGCGTCATAGGAAAAGATATTTCCTAAAATAAAGCTATAGAATATAGCTTAGAATGAAATACCCCTAAAATAAAAATCTGAGTTGTAAAACTGCACGATGTGTAAAAAGTGATATTAACATCTGCAGACTCTGATCCACTAGAGGGAGCTTCAACACTTCAAAATAATAAGCACAATCAGGGGCTCTTTATTTACAGCCTTTCCCAGCTCCTGCTCTCCAAACGTTGTGATGTGAACTCCCATAATCCACATCCACCACGATCAAGGACTCTTTTAAATAATTTTGTAAATGGTCTGCATTTAAGCCTTCACGGGTTTTGGAATGAGCAAGTTACATGTTGCAAATCAGGAAGAAAAACATAAATATATGTTCTACAAATCAACAGTGATATAGTTTATAAAAGCAAAGCCCATACATTAGGAAAAAGTAATGTCGTGCTATAACAGATACGCTGATCCTAACTTCAAAGAAAGAAAAAAGGTGCTTTTCTCCAGAGTCAAGCAATAGTGGATAATGCTGCAATGCATTCTATCAACGGTGCCATTTTGCGACAGCCAAGGTAGAGGTATAGTGTCATTTCCTCATTCATGACCAGAACTGGCAAACTACTCACCATGCAAATGAGACATTTATAGCGGTCCCCACGGGAGAGCTGCCTTTCTAATTCACGAACGCGAGCCTTTAGCGCCTCAAATGTTGTCACTGCAGAGTCTTCTGTAATCCTAAAATAGATGACAAAGTCAGGGCTGGCTGAGTTCTTAGAAACATTTCGCTGATTTCATTATGTGCCAAGTGCAGTAGGCAAACCACATAGAGTTAGGGTACATCTTGGCTCTTAAGAAGTGATTAAACAGATAGAATCAAATCAGCTTATAGAGTATGTAGGCTTGAGAATCAGTTGAAACAGCCAACACTGGAGAAGATTTAACGGCAAAGGTCAAGGAGCAAAGAAGACAATATATGAACTCGTGGGCAAATATTGTACTGTACTCTATGTTGGGGAAAGTTGGAAGAAGAATACTAATAAATTTCGTATGATGTTTCCTTTTTGCCAAGCTGATGCTAATTTGACATTAAAAGCAGAACCCTTAATGCAAGTGAACACTTCACAAAAAGTGGTATCATATCCACATGCAGAGGAATTTTCTCAAAGTTCTGATTTTCCCACAAGCATTAAAAAGGATTGTTTCATATATAAGTACCAAGCACTTTCTTGCAATAGCTAATCAATGGAATGCTAAACGATCAGAGCATATTTCTAAAAAGAACTTTTACTTCATAAAAAAAGAGAAGGAAACTTATCTACCAGAGGGTAAATCCATGTGCTGCAAATATATTAGGTTAAAAGATTGAGAGGGAATCAGCCATTATCTAATACATTAATAAATCTAACTCTGTCATGGTTGAGAGGAGCAAGTAATCCAAAACAAGGATTTCTTATAAGTTTGCATAAGGAGTGGGGATGCAATTCTTTAGGCTCATCCTTACTATGCCTATAGAGTTTCAACTTACTGCAGAAATGTAGGGTAAGTTTGCTCTAACCAACTAGTTTAAGTAAAAACACATATTTAGCATATATACCTTTTACTTTGGTAAGTTTATTTTATCTCCTAATATTTGGCTCCTGTTTACTATAGTAACTGCTGCAGCTGAATGGGACACTAAAGGGACAGATGTGCCCTACTGAAGTTATCCTAAGAGCAAAGTGTCTCAGCAAAGAGAGCTCACTTTGCTGGAATAAATTATATATTACGTTCTCCTTCAATAAGTAATTGGTAAAAGTTACTGACAATACAGTGTTTATTTTATGGAAGCCTTCCATTGAGGACCTGTATACTGCACAAATCAAGAAGAGGGCCGTGAAAATATTTACAGATCCCTCACATCCAGGACATAAACTGTTTCAACTCCTACCGTCAAAACGACGCTATAGAGCACTGCACACCAGAACAACTAGACACAAGAACAGTTTTTTCCCGAAGGCCATCACTCTGCTAAACAATTAATTCCCTCAACACTGTCAAACTATTTACTAAATCTGCACTACTATTAATCTTCTCATCGTTCCCATCACCAATCTCTTTCCATTTATGACTGTATGACTGTAACTTTGTTGCTGGCAATCCTTATGATTTATATTGATATATTGACCATCACTTGTGTTGTAAATGTTGTACCTTGATGAACATATCTTTTATTTTAAGTACATTGAGAGCATATGCACCAAGACAAATTCCTTGTGTGTCCAATCACACTTGGCCAATAAAATTCTATTCTACTCTACTCTACTCTACTCTATTCTATTTTTATCATGGATTTATTCTATACAACACTCATGGGTTATTTTAATGATACCGCAATATAGAAGATTCACAAATAAATAAATGAAAACTGATAGAAAGTTAAGCTGGGTAGCATCTTCAATATGAAGTCCTGCCAAAAGAAACTGAAGCTTGGAAAGGAAGAAGCAGGCAGTAATAGAAAAAGGCTTGTTTATAGGAATCCTAACAGTCCAACTCTCACTGGACAATTTCCGGAAGTCTCTCAGATGATCACTCTTGTCCAGTAATAAACGAATGAATCAGAAGGCTAAATAGAAGCATATGCAACACCATTCAGTGTCTGTCTGATACAATGGTCAATCAATAGCAGGACTGTAGATCAGGGTGCTAGTTAGCTGGAAAATTACTGCAGTGCTGTGTGCATCATGCTGGAGGGATCCTGGACAATCAATGAAGGAAGTATTGATTTAGTTATTATCACTTCATATGCTTCAGACATTGTTAAATATACATTTATTAAGGAAGGGATATAGGAAGACTGAACAATATAACCCGCTCTTCCAACTTAGCCAGAATGCAACCTAGTAATAAAACATGTCCAATTCCAATCCCTTGTAGAAATATATTACAATTTTGCCACTCCTGTATAATTGCAGCTCTAGCAGCTGAGGGGTGGTCAAATGAAGGCAGACCATTTACAAGGGAGAAGTGGTTGGATATTCGCTTTCATCCCAATTTTGCTTCAGAATTCAGAATGCTTTCAAAATAAATTTCCCCTCAAGTTTATTTGAAGAGAATACAAATTCCCTTCCTCCTCATAAATAGTCACATCATACATAATATTTCATAAATTTTATAGTCCCGCTGTTTATATATGCCTTGTAAAATATATTTAGAATTGATTATATGCAAGACAAATAAAATTTCATGGACTATATTCAACACCTGATCTCTTTATTCTTTCCATCTTTAAACATAATCCATTTTTTCGGTTTTTATAGGTCTGAGACTTCAAACAAATTCAGGGCTTCTTATACATTTTTCATAAGAACATGAATTCCCTCCCTGTTAACTACTTCATCTTGGAATTATCTGGTGATGAACATGTGCATAAAAATGAGATTCCCCAAAATAAATTGTGTTTTCTATAAATACAGAAATAAATGCAATCTTTGTTAGGTCGCTTTTTCTAAGGGAAAACATGTACAAATACAAAGAAACAACAAAACTAAAGAAAAAAAATGACATATAAAATTATATGGCAACCTAATAATTAATGATTGTAATTCAGAACTAGCAAAATGATCTGAATAAATCTGAGTGCACAGGAAAATATACCTATGAAAAGTGCAAGTCTTAAATTATTTCCAGAATTGGCATGGATTTTTCATACTTTAATATAAAACTACACTAGACTGATTTTGTGCAATTAAAAAAATTCAGTTATGCATTTTATCACTACATTCAAGATAGTCTATACTGAGTAGTGTTCTAAAATATTATCACATTTAAATTGATTAATTAAAAAGAAAAACCATCCCATTTTCTTTCAACCAGCATATTAAAAGGCAGCAACTGATAAAGGATTTAAAAGTACAAACATCTTTAAAGAACTTCAAGTGTTCTTTCTCCCATATCCAGCCTTTATCCCCTAAATACTGTGTCTAATTATATTTCTGAAATACCAATTCTTGTTCCGTGGCTACATATTGTTGCATGAAATGCAGTTATGTTCTTTTAAAAACTTCTACTGCAGAGATCACATACACTATCAATATTAGGTAAGTCTGACAATTTCTTCACTTATAGAACCAGAGCTTTTTATCCTTAAAACCTGCTAATGTGCAAAATAAATTTTCGATTATAGTTTTCTTATAACCCCCAAAAAATCACCTTGATGATTTCAGTAGCCCAGTAACAAACCACTTTATATTGCATCTATTTCAATGGTTCCACTTACTAGATACCATATAAAGTATATAATTGTGAGACTACAATATGTTTTGGCATTTAGTAAGGAAAAATATAAAAAAAGCAGGTCTTGTGGTTAACCAAACAGAAAACGTGCAGAAAATGTGTAAAAATCATATTTGAGACAAAGTTGTAATAAAATGTGGGTATAGGTGGAAGTTTCAGGGCAGTTTTAAGAGAACACAACATAATCAAACCGGAGATGAAAGCATTAAAAAGCTTGCACTATCAAGACCCTGTATCAATGTCAGTAGCAACAGCAGAATATGTAAAATGAAAGCTTTATCCAATTTGGATTCTTTTCACTGGCAGTCATGCAGTTTTGTATAGTAACAAAAGCAGCTCAAGTATCACACTGACTAGCTCACTCCTACCAGCCAAAACATTTACATCTTACAATAACCTTTCACTTTTAACTGGTTAACTAAATGCAATGTAGATGATACTGCTCCAGTTCAGGCAGCAGCAAGAAAACAAGCCAGGTCAGGCCATGCAGAAGAAATCTCTTTCAGCACTCAAAGAGTTATATGGTAGCTTTACCCTGAAAGAGGGTAATTAACGGATCTATCAAACCTGCTAAAGTGGAACACTTCACCTTTGGGGTTGCATATTCTGCCCAGTATTAGGAACTTATACATGTAAAATATACATCTATTTCTGTTAGTTTGGAATTGCAACTATACTTAGGTATCACATAGGGCTTACAGAATCATTGCGGCAGATGGGAGACTGGTCATAGCTAATGTAGTAATCCAATCACAAATTACATAGAATATTCAGTGAACAACCGAGACAGAATAGGGTTATGTTTATAGGCCCAATATATAGATTACCCTATTCATCTGGAATTGAAACAGAATGGCAGAATACTTTTTAAAAATCACTTAATATAGAAGTTAGCTTTCCCATTCGACACAAGAATGTCTACCGCTTGGTATCTTGGTAAGCTATCCTTGACAAAAGGCTGATTTGGAATCTTGTGAAGGAATGCTGCCTCTGTTGACGAACTGGCAAGAATTCTAATGTTGAAGATGGGTATCCTTCCATCTTGATTAATGTACTCTTTCTAGGAACATATATTCAGAATTCTGTTCACCTATAATTATAATAGTGGATTATTCTGGCGACGTGCCCTAGCTCCTGGTTGCCAAGTTATGAATAATGCAGTGTTCCACGGCCTAATTTCCATGTTCTCAGCTGAAACTTTGGAAAATGCTGCATGCAAGGGTGAGTATCTGCAAAGCAGAGGCCCTCTGTGCCACAAGAGCCTCTATTTTTATACTTGCTTGCACAACTTGTTAATGCTACCAGCTGCTTGCCAAGTTTGGAGTTATCTGTTGACTAATTTAATCTTCATGCAAAGCAAAAGTGTTGAGTTGCTCAACCCACAGAGGAATTATTCTTCTTCCACTTGCATGCTCTATCACAGTGCCATGGCAGGAAAGCTTACTGTCACAAGAAAGCATTCTAAGCTGCATTTAGCCAGGCCCCGGTAAAGATTCCCCAAGGAATTGCTCTACAGAAAGATTCATTATGCTGTTTTCACACCCCTATCCCTTCACTAACATGGAGTTTCAGAATGTCGCTGCAGGAGCAAGAGAATGAGTCTAGGAGTTGGCACCCAGCCTTCTCTACTTCCGAACTTACATACCAGGCCTGAATCAAACTGCACACAGATGGCACAAACAATCAATGCAAAGTGTAAAAAGCTTTTGAGTCAGCATGATTAGAGTAATGGATGGGGTTGCCAAGTTTAGTAGCTGAGATAAATTTTTAAAATTTTATTTTAAAAGGGAATGGAAGAACTTGCATCAAAATTCCAAATGTGTAATTTAAGCAATATGCACCACCTAAAAGGCAGGAAACACATTGTAAACTGATGAAGCAGTTGATATAGAAAGATTTTACTCTTATACTGTAGCAATGGTGGCTAGTTTCCCTCACATGCCAAACTAATGTACTTTACTTTTTAAAAAACAGGATAACATGCATTTTATAGAATCAATCGAAGAAATCTAAGTAAACTCTTCACAAAATGGCAGAAACAGGAAGTCTTATCATGTTAACAAAGTTACATGAAATTCTCAATAGTCAAATGAATACTAAATGAGCATAAAAGAACTCCTGGATGATGGTATGAATCTTGCCTGACAACACAAAACATTTGGGTCGGGTTCTCGTAAAATTTTTAAAGTTCTGGAATGTTCCAAATAAAAGCTATGCAGACAGCTATATTTGTGATTCCCAGAGATTACAACGAAGAAAGAAGAGGCAAAATTAGATAGGGGGGATCAGAACGTGTTTTTTATCATCAGTGCTACTAAAGACACTGTTATTTGAATCACTATTGTGGCTTTCAAGTTGGTTTGTTGCATACATCGAACACTATTTGATTTTAGATAATATAATAGCAGGTAATAAAAAATCAGAGGAAACACTCAGAGCACTGCTTTTTTTTTACCAGCAGTCACCACAAGAGACATATTCTTCTTATGTGGTATTAGTTTGTCTTTGTATGCGTGCAGTGGGAAGACTAGGGTGGGCTGCACATGCTATATCCCATAACCAGGATGGAGGGGCCACAGAATGGAGCACTCACAGCCTTCTGAGCTGTTGCCCAACTATCTCTCCTAGAGATTCACTAGAACAGGGATCTGCCCCATGGGGTGCTTAAATCTGGGCTGCGGGGCTGGCCTGGAAATATCAAAGGACTAGCCTGTGGTGCCTCCGCCATCCAAAACAGGCTGCGGGGAGCTGCATGCGGCCCCTGTGTGGCCCATTTTACTTGAGGCTCCGTGCAGCCCATTTTTGGCCAGCAGAGTGCTGCTCGAGGTCAGGAAAACCGAAAATGGGCCACGCAGAGGCCGCACAGGGCCTCCGTGTGGCCCATTTTCAGCCAGCAGAGTGCTGTAGGAGGACTGGATTGGACTGAATTACAATTATGTGGCCTCAAATGACTGCCTTATCTAGATAGAAAACAAGCAATATCCTATGTGAATGCTACAGTTTAATGCCAGATTTTACATACTGTAGGTCCATGTAATCTACAATCAAAAATCTATAATTGACGGCCATTTCTATTTACTATCCTGAAAATTTACCTCTTGCTGCTAGATCTTGTATTATCATGTTATTTATGGTATTATATTTTTTATTATTAGTTGAATAATAAAAATACAATAGTATAAACAGCTTTTCTGCCTGGAAAAGCAATTTACTATTAAACAATAGGAAATAAATTTAGAAATAAAAAGTTTAGTGGAGTATGAAGAATAAGTAATAGATGCTTGTCAGTAATATCTGGTAGAAGAGATAGAAAAATGGTTATAGTAAAGAGCTGTGGAAAGAAAGAAGAGAAGGGGAAAAATGCATCTTGAGCCTGTGTCGAATGCCCACCATGGCCATAACCCACCCCCGGCCACACATACACAAGTCAAACACAAAGCTGATGCAGTTCGCAATGAAATCAAGTTTGACACCCCTGCACTAGAAGAATTTTTCCTATGGAGCCCCCAGCCAGATCTAGCCTGTTTTCAAACTCAATCTTCCTTACATTGGCTTTACCTACTACAGGTAGCCCTCGACTTACAACATTTCATTTAGTAACCATTCAAACTTCAACAGCAGCAGAAAAAGTGAATGATGAGAGTTTTTCACACTTACAACCGTTGCAACATCCTTACGGTCATTCAAGTGTCAAATTCAGACACTTGGCAACTGATTCATATTTATGATGGGTTGCAGTGTCAACCCAGGGTCATGGTATCACCTTTTGTGATCTTCTGATAAGCCAGGGGTGTCCAAACTTGGTCCCTTTAAGACTTGTGGACTTCAACTCCCAGAGTTCCTCAGCCAGCTTTGCTGGCTGAGGGACTCTGGGAGTTGAAGTCCACAAGTCTTAAAGGGACCAAGTTTGGACACCCCTGTGATAAGCAGAGTCGATGAGAAGCCAGATTCATTTAACAACGGTATTACTAACAACTGCAGTGATTTGCTTAAGAACTAAGGCAAGAAATGTCATAAAATGGGGCAAAATTAACAAATATTTCACTTAGCAACATAAATTTTGGGCTCAATTGTGGCCGTAATTTGAAGACTACCAGTATATAACATCTGGTTTTGTTCTGTCCCATTTTCAGAGATTTATCAGGCTGCTGGGCAGAGTCCTGAGAAATTTCATAATTCCTTTCCAATTTCTGCTAATCAATAAAGCATATAAACAGTCCTTGATTTATGACTACTGCTGGGATCACAATGTTGATTATAATTTATGATAGTCATAAGTCGAGCCGTCCACGTGATGGGACCTGATTTTATGACTCTTTTTGTATCAGTTAAGCACATTACACAACTGCAAGTCTGAATCATGAAGCCCTAAGTCCAAATCCATTCTGCTGAATCACTGTTTTTGCCAGAAACCAGGACCCTACAACCAATTGTAATTGTGAGCAGATTACCAACTGCCTCAAATGCAGTCATGTGCATGACATTTTACAACAGCCGGAAGTGCTTTACAGGCTGTCAAGCATCCTTTTAGAAGCTGTACTAATTCCAAACGGTACTTTAAAGCAACTGTAAGTTGAGAGCTACCTGTAAATATGATTGAGTAATGTTACACAATAGTATGCTTGAATTTTTGAGGCGTGAATAAATTCCCATTCTAAACAGTTTAATTAAAAAAGATCACAACTGAGAATTGTGCCAAGTTCAAAACAAGAACTCAAATTGTAGCAGTGATAAGAAGCAAAAGCTGAGAAAGCAACAGAAAGTTAAAGCAACAAAATTCTCTATCTTTAAATACAAGGTGGAAGGAGGTAGAAAGTTCATGAAGAGATGACAGTAATGATGGTAATCAGAATCAAAATACAGTTATAAGGTTCACTGTGTATTTTCTTATAAATGAAAGGGATCTGTTGAGCCCACAGAAGGTTACTGACTGAACAGTGTATGTGTTTCAATTATCGTATTTTTCGGTGTACAAGACGCACTGGAGTATAAGACGCACCTTAATTTTGGGGGAGGAAAACAAGAAAAAAAGAATTCTGCCTCTGCCTACCAGCATCAGAATCAGCGGCATCCTCACTTCCATTCAGATTTTGATAACAGGAGCGACCTGGGGAAGCGCGGAGGTCGGGACTTGCTTGGCGAAGTAAGTGCTGCGCAGGGGGCAAAAGGCAAGGCGCTTCCACCCAAAAACATCTGTTGCCGCGATCTCCGCCGCCTGGAGTTCTCCACTGCCTCCCCAGTTCCAAAAATGGAGCGTGCAGAGGCAAAGAAAAAGCATCGTGTTTTTGGGCGGTTCCAGGCAGCAGAAATCGCGGCAATAGTTTTCGGGTGCCAGCGCCTTGCCTTACATTTCCTGCGCAGCGCCCAGCAAGCCACCAGTTCTCCAGTGAGGCTGAGGCATTGGTCAGACATGGGTTGCTACAGCCAGATCTGCCTAGAGATTGAGTCATAGTTTTTTGACCACGCCCCTTCCCCCTTCCTGTTGGGCCCAGTTTCGACTCAGTCGGCCTGAGAGAAACATCTCTAGCAGATCTGGCTTCCAGGCCATTTCTGTTCAATTCTTTCAGAGTCACTGTGAGTTTTTTGACCAAAAAAATTCTTTTTTCTAATCAGGAAACATACGGTCTACCAGGCATGCTTCAGTCTAGCAGAGCCATACTGGTCTACTTGCCTTTTTTGGAAGCGCACCGGTCTACCTTCTTTAAAAATAGAGGCACTGGTCTACTAATTGCCTTTTTTTTTGGGGGGGGGGGGGGAGCACACCAGTCTACCTTCTTTAAAAATAGATGCACCGGTTTACTAGCCGCCTACAGTGCTGATCATCTGTACTGCGGCCCTTTGAAGCGCCGCGGCAGATGCAAGACCATTTTCATGAAGATGTGCGGCTGTGCGAATTGCATCAGGGAGGAAAACGCGATGCATGGAGGCGATGCTCTTGCGAAGCGGCCACTTCTCAATGCATCACTTCCATGCATCGCGTTTTCCTCCCTGATGCAATTCGCACAGCCATGTGTCCTCAGGAAAACGCAGCAGCAGGGATTTTAGGCCAATTCCAAGCAGCACCCTAATGTGAAGATATCCACCGCCTGAAAATGCAATGCACAGAGGCCGACAACCTCTGAAGGGTGGGGGATGGCAGGTGGGTGGGGCTACATTCGGTGTAGAAGACGCACCCAGATTTTCACCTTCTTTTTGGGGGTAAAAAAGTGCATCTTATACACTGAAAAATGCGGTACTGAGGGCCCAAGAGACAGACTGACAACAATGTGTATGCTACCTTAGCTTCAAGGATGTTTCTTACAGAGCAAACTTCAGTAAACATCTAAGTGCTGATAAAAAGTGTTTCATTATTTTAAATCAGGGGTGTCCAAACTACGGCCCGCGGGCCAACTGCGGCCCGCGGGTCAGTTTTTATTGGCCCGCAGCAAATTCTCGGTGGACAGTGGGGTGCGGCCCCCGTCCTGGCCCCCAAGGAAGCCGCCGCTCGCCCGGTTGCAGATGCGGAGTGGCTCCGCTGGCGATCCCGCCCACCGGGGCTGCGGGCGGCCATTCCGCCACTGGGCTGTAGGGGGCGCCCAGGACACCCATGGCTCCAGCCCGGCCCACCAGACAGAGGAAGAGGCGGGCGGGCGGCGACACCCATCGTCCCCACGCGGGGCTGCAGCCCCGGAAGCCAGGCGGGCAAGGCGCTCTGCTTCCCAGCCCCGCGCGGGATCCTCTCCGGGCGCGGCGCTCTGCACGCGCTCAGGGGGCGCTTACTTGTCGCGGATGATGGTCTGCAGCTCCCGGATCTGGTCGTTCATGGGCAGGAGTTTGAGCTGGGCCGCCGCCGATCCCGGCCAGTCGTGACGCGTCGCCGTCGCCGACGTGGCCGTGGCCTCCTCGGCGCCCCCGCCGCCCGCACAGCAGCCGTTCCCGCCAGCGCAGCAGCATCGGCTGCCGTCGGCGCTGCTGCTGCTGCTGTCCGGGCTCAGGCTGTCACCGCTGCCCGGGCCGGGGTCGGCGAAGCGCAGCTGCCGAGGCCCGCCCTCGCCGCTCGCTGGCATCCCGGCCTCTGCCCCCGCCGGGCCCACCACGCGCCGGTCACGGCAAGGCATCGCCTCCATGCGCCACTGAAGCAGCCGCCGCGGCGCCCCGCCACACGCTCCGCTTTACCTCAGCCGCGGGCCCGTGTGCCGGCCCGTGACGCGGTCGAGCTCACCCGCTCCCATTGGCCGCCGCGCCTGCCGCTCCGCGCCGCCACTCGGCGTTTGGAGGAGGGGCCGGTGCCCGCCCACTCTCGCCCCCTAGTTAGCCCCGTCCCTTTCTGGCCTGGGTGGGAGCCGCGTGGCACACCTGAGTGGCTGCGAGGAAGCGGTGCGGGCCTCGCCTGGGCCTCCCCGGAGTCCCTCCATTGGATGCTGTGTCTCCCTCAGTGAGAAGAGAGTTCGCGACGGACGGCGGAAAATCCCCAGTAAATACATGCTGGTTGCCAAAAGCTTGACTTTTGATGTAACTGGGGATGCTGCGAAGGTCATAAATGCAAAGACTGGTGGTAAGTCACTTTTTTCAGTGCTTTTGTATTGGTCGCTAAATGAGTGGTTGCAAGCCGAGGATTACTGGTAGCCGCTGTCAGTATTTAGGTCTCTATGTATTTAGGTTTCTATGCCCATAGCCACATCCACTCAGTCACATGAGGAGTTAGCCACGCCCACCAGTCACATGACCACCAAGCCACACCCCAAAATAAGCCACGCCCACAGAACTGGTACAAAATTTTAGCCCCGTGGCCCGGGCCTTTGCTTATTTTTCTGTATTTGGCCCTCACTCAAAAAACTTTGGACACCCCTGTTTTAAATGGACCATATCTGCCACTTCCTGTATTTCCAAAGAGCAGTGGTAACTCTATAGGCACATGCAGTTTGTATGCAAGTCCAGCTGGAAAAGCAATGTATTTACAATTGACAAATGAAAGATTTGGTGACTGGTACTATGGCTGGCCTTGTTAAAAAGCAAATTACTTCTAGTATTGCCCAATTCTTGAACACTGGCATTGATACCGAACCTAAAAGGGGGCTGTCGAAAGAGGAACAAACTTTTGGAGATATATGGTGGATCGAATTATTAACGTCACACTGACATTAACCATCTGTAAACTGTCCTTAAAATGTTACAGGGAGTATGCCATGTGCTCGCTCAGATGGAAAATTTCTCGGTTACCAATGTTATAAAATATGATCCCATGTGGGAAAGTTACTGAATATGAAGAATGAAATACAGTAGTAAAATTCCTGAACCCTGACATTCAGAATTTCAGATCAGCATTCTTTCTAACTACTGTATGTTAGGGATTGAATCCAAGCATTAAGGAATATTTGGAAAATCTCTAAAGGAGACCAATTTATTATCTTTCCTATTTTTCTTCTGTATCTTACTCTATTTTTTTGTGTGTACTTTTTAGCTTTGTAAAAAAATTCTATTAAAAAGTATATGCAAAAGAGAGTGCTCCAGAGAACTGAATATTCTGAAGAAAATCAGGTGATGAGACATAAAAGAAAAACTTTTGATTGATCCTTTACAACAACACTCTCATTAGTATCATCTGCATGAGCTAGATTCCAATGGTTGACCTGGTTGGTTTAACAGGATATGCTGGCTCAGAAGCCACATCACATGCAACTGGCCAAAATACAAGATAGCTCAGAAAGAAGAAGGGGAGGGCCAACTAACATCTTCAAACATAGTCTATGTCTGCAGCCTTTCCATCTTTCAACAAGCTCACAAAATTTATAACTTTTGTGTATTAACCTTTATGGCATTCCTTTGAATTCTACTTTTCCACTTGATCGCTATAATTCACATAAAATCTCTATGTTTCTTCCAGCTTCCATCACTTCAATTTCCTTCCATATCAGTTCATCACTTTTATTTTTAATTCTATTCATTGCTAGAACTTGCTTGTTGACTCCTCTTCACCCACTTGTAAAATAATTTTTCATTTTCATAAAAAAATTATCTGCTTCTTAATCTTAACCTTATTGTATGTATACCAGTAGAGAGTTCTTTGAAGATGGGATCCAGTATGAATCCGAAAGCTCGGAAGAGTAAAACTCTGGTCTCACTGACTGACTTAGATTCAATCTTGTAACCTTATTGCCTTTGACATTCTTCTCAGCTACCTTTTTTCCATGTGTACTATGCAATGTCTTTTTCTTCTTCTTAATTATTTGCAGTCATCATTCTTTCATATTCTTTTTTTTACCCACAACATCCTTCAATTCACCAAACCATCTTTTTTCATATTTACCATTAAAGTAACTTTATACACTTCTGTGGAACTCTGTAACAATTGTTTTCATTCTTTTTAAGCAGTTTGTTCTGACCTAGGATCCCTTAAAAAGCAGGAAGCAGGAATTGGTCTTGGCAAAACCTGTTTTATTTACACGACTGTGAATTACTTTCATTCACCGTCAGCAAGATTTGTCCAAACAGTTTTTCAAAGGAATATTTATCAACACATCTTATCTTGTTTGGCAAGCTGCCATGTAACTTGTTACCAAACGCAGAGTAAGGCAAAACCTGGCACAGAGTCTCTTAAAGTCACAAACAGAGCTTTCCATTCTTGAAACTACCGAACGAATTGTTTTCTGCAAAAAATCCTTCCCCGTTCGCTCTTCTTTTGTTTCCTATGGGAGGGGCCAGTCATCTCTAGGGTGTGGCTTTAGTCCCAAGTCAACCCTGCTTTCTAAGTTGTTCTTGTCTTCTGGCAGCTCTGCGCATGCGCACATTGGGAACGGGCTCCAGCTGTTCCTCTGCCTCACTGCTGTCTATCTCCCTCTCTGCCTCTGATGCAGAGCTCTCGTCCAAGCTTTCCCCAGCCCCCAGGACTGGCCCATGTTCCTCCCCAACCTCCTCACTGTCTGACTCTCCTGCCAGCTCTGCTGGCTGCCGGCAAGCTACAACACAATTTCCATGTCTTTTTTTCCATATGCCTGCTTTCCATTCAATTTGTTGGGAGATGAACCTGTCTTTTAATACTTTTTCATATAGGACTGGGCTTGAAGTTTCTATTCTTGCAATTGTTCTACTCTTTCATTTTCTTCCATGTCTATTTTTCCCAAGATACACACACACACACACACACACACAATGTGGTGTCCTATATTAAGAAACCCTTATCACACTTGCTTCCTTTACTACTTCTTTCAATGGATAAAATATGCCAAGAATATAGATTCTATAGGATACTAACTACAACTAGCTAGCTTATTCTTAATTCAAGCTCTCTTTATATGTAGATGAGAGAAATAGAATTATTCCTGTAAAGAGTAAGAGCCTTAGTGACTCCATATTTACACTTTTCATGACCTAAACTAACCCTAAGCTAATTATGTATGTCGCTTTTTCTGAGAAAACAAACCCATAAAACCTGGTTAGTACATTCTGAGTTGGGTCAGGCTGACCGAAGCTAATTTATGTTGCCGAATAAGCCAAAAGCTTTATGCAACAGGGTGTTTGGGGCGTTTTAATTGCTTTGCTGATTGTTTGCAAATGTATTTAAACCATGTATTCAGCCCTGTAAGATGTTTTCTCTCTTTATTGAGAGAACCCTTTTCCAAAAGCTTATGATACACACACACACATACACACATATATATATACATATATACATATATATATCTGTAATAAATTTGCTTTTTAATTGTTCATGGTCTCCGCATTACTTTCTATGAAGTTAGATTTTTAAATCTCACAATAGATTTGGGCTAGGATAATACTAATGTGTTTCTGCAGTTAAGTACTTAGGCAGATAAAAAGATCATTCGATCATTCAGTCGATCATTCATTCACTCTCTATTGCTTCCCAACTCAGTTGGCAATAGCTTTCACTTATAATTTAGTCCTATGGGCAACGAATTTGTAAATTTTCATGTCTTCATTCATTATCTAACATGGTAAGTGGGAAGGGAACGTAAGTTTCTAATTTCCTTTTCAGTTAAGGTTTAATTGGAATTCGTCCAAATAAAAATAAATTTTCATTTAAATTATACTTTGGCTGAAAAGGCAGTATTGCATATTTTCTAAAACCCTCATTTGGTTAAACCATAGTTTAAACAATCAGAGTTTGTCTACATTTGAACAAAACAAAAAATCAGTATTAGAAAAAAATAACAAATTAGATGCAAATTTTGATGAGTAGAATAAGGCCATTTATGACACTAAATTGATTTAACCTCAATTCCAAAACCAAGTGATAGAGTGACTTCAAAATGCTACTTAAATGTGAGCAAAACACAGGTTTGTTTCTCTTAGCTTCTTTGTAACGGTGTACAATTACCACCTCAGATGCTGCTGCTTAATGTCAAATGTAAAATCCACCCTTATATTGGATATGATGGAGCTGTGGCAAATTATGCACAGGAATTCTTGTTTCCATGTACAACATTTAAACTTTACACTAAACTATTTGCTTAGCTAGTCTATTTGCTTCTTATCAACTTAAAATGAAGCAAAATCTATTAAATACAGCATGGCTAAATTAGGACTAGGTGTTATCTATAAACAATGAATAGCAATTTAAAAATCACAGTTTGCTCCTGTACAGACATCGCTCAGTTTCTTAAATTCTTCAGGGGGAATTAGTACTTTCTAAGTCCTGATTTCCCTCCCTTGTGGACTAATTCCTGTATTTCATAGAGAATCATAATTTATTTGAATGAAATACTCTTATCAGCACTGGCTTCATTTTGATATAACCCAGCTGAGCACTGCAGAGGCTGTTTTTTTCTTCTTCTAAGATGTCTTACTCCCTTTCCATAAGCTCAAGACTGACAGTTGAATTTCACACTGTAAGAACCCCCCATTGATTTTTCACTTGTAAGGAACAACTCTACAAATTAAAGTTAACAGCACTGTTGAAAATTTGAAATATCTCAGAAAGGGAATAGAAAGATACTCAACTATATCCTCCTTCTGAGGGGTGCTATATGTCTGCTGGGGGGAGGGAGACAGAACCAAAGACAACCAAAGAAAATTCCACACAATTTAAAAAAAAAGATAAAAAGTGACTTTTCTGATTGAGCAAAATATTCCTAAAAGGATCATAAAATGCTAAATTATTACTGCAAGAGAAAAGACTTTTTTAGGGGCTTGTATGATAGCAAAATAAAAATAAAACATAAATCAAGTCAATTAAATTGAGGAAAGAAATACTGTTTGCTTCTATACACTTACACTAATTTCTTTATCTCTAGTCATATGCAACTCTTATCAGTTTTTATAGACTGCAATGTGGCTAAACTTGAAAAAACTAAATCAAGTTAAAACTAATAGTATTTGGATGGGAAACCATCATGAAACCTCAGGGCTGCTACCTAGAATGGCAAGTAAAACAAAAAGCCATACTGAAAAAAGCCGCTGGTGGCTCAGACTGCTAAGACAGTCTGTTATTAACACAGCTGCTTGCAATTACTGCAGGTTCAAGTCCCACCAGGCCCAAGATTGACTCAGCCTTCCATCCTTTTATAAGGTAGGTAAAATGAGGACCCAGATTGTTGGAGGCAATAAGTTGACTTTGTATATAATATACAAATGGATGAAGACTATTGGTAACATAGTGTAAGCCTCCCTGAGTCTTTGGAGAAGGGCGGGATATAAATGCAAATTAAAAAAAAAAAGCATTGGCAATCCATTTGTACAATTATTGTCAATAGAGGAGCTGTTGTGGCACAGTGATTAGAATCAGTATTGCAGGCTAACTCTGCTCACTGCCAAGACTTCGATCCTGACTGGCTCAAGGCTGACTCAGCCTTCCAGCCTTTCGAGGTCGGTAAAATGAGGACCCAGATTTTTGGGGGCAATATGCTGAATTTGTAAACCGCTTAGGGAGAATTGTAAAGCACTATGAAATGATATATAAGTCTAAGTGTTATTGCTCTATGTCCATGAGGTTATCACAAGTCAAAATCAATTAAAGGCACACTTTACGTTATCCTATCCACAGACTTTTGTAACAGTAATCTAAATGTTAAACATGACTCTTGACACAGGTTTTCAGTATCAGTGGAATGTACATTAAAGTAATTAGGGAACCATATACAGTAATTCCTACAAAAGAGCATAGGATATCAATGTAAAGTAGTTCCTGAACTCAGACAGCTATTTTTGAAGCTCAGAATTTAATCTCCAATGAAATGGTGAGTAGCAGAACATTCAAATTATTTTATAACTTGGATTAAATAAAGTTTCACTCTCCTATTTTACTCTCTCCAATTTCCAAAAACACTTTTTTTTTAATAAAATTGATTTACTTTGGGGCTACCTACAATCCCTTGAGTTTATACAGACTGCAGAAATGGCTCTTTTATATACTACATATCATACAGCAAGATTACAGAGACATTTGAAATATGGTTTCTAGGAAAAGAATTATAAGGCCAAACAAAAATAATAGATGAAATAATTAAACATATCAGCAATACACTTTAATGTTCAATATAAAGTATGGAATATTTAGTGGTTGGGAAACAAATGAAAGGGAAGGAGAGAAAGCATGTGTTTTTAGCTATTTTTTTTCTTATTTGTTGGTTTGTATTGTTTAATTTTCTAAAAATCTGTTGAAAACTTACAATCACACACACACAAAGTTCATCTCAGTTATCTTTAAAGGCTAGAACTTATAGCAGATCTTGATTCTGAGGCTATAAATAGCAAAATGTTTGAGGTTCACTTTGTGTGTGTGTGTGTGTAGGGAGGGAAGGAGAGAGAGAGAGAGATAGAGAGAGAGATTGACTCATTATTTGGATTTAGAGGAACCCAAATCATGTATTAGATTTCAATCTGACTAGATTCTAGAAGCATAAATCAGGATTCACTAAATTTTCTTTAATAAAAAAACTTGAAAGTGTGTGAATCAGTTGTTATAAATGTTGCTCCAAACCAGTGGTGGGTTGCTACCAGTTTGGGCGAACTGGTAGCGGTGGTGGTGGGAGGCTCCGCCCACCCGCCCGGACATCATGAAATAAACTCTGCGCATGCGCAGAAATTTCTGCACATATACAGAAGCAGCGCGCGAGCAAAGCAAGTGTGCTTGCGCAAGCGAATCAGTAGCAAAGATAAGTGAAACCTACCACTGCTCCAAACCAAGTCATGTATGCATATCCTGAAGGTGATTAATGTAGCAAGAAGTACTGAATACTTAAATGACCAGACTGAGGCTAATATTTTGCAGTCAAATATGTAATGGGGCAAGAGGGATTTTCATTTGTAAACATCTACATTTTTGTTGTCATTTAAACTGTATTTTTAGCATGTGGCGTGGGTTTTCTATACTTTAGTATATTAGTCCTCAAATACTTCTTGATAATTTAAATTCTTAAGCAGTTTTAGGCTCCCGCTGATGAGATTTTCTTCTCTATCTTACAAAGCCTTTGTAGTAAAATTATTTTATTAAGTTGTGAATTATTAATTGATGCGATTTTGTTTCCATATATTTTATTTTTAAATTTAGTTAAACCTTTAACACAGTAAACTCTCCCACTTTTGAAGAGTTGGTTGAACGATTATTCTCAAAATTCTGTCCTCTCTTATGGTATATGGATGGAACTGATTGACTTGGAGGCTTATCATGGCCTGCATGTGCTGATTTATATGACTGAAAAAGGATTAAGTTAGATAAGTTCATTCTCATATGGTAACTAGTTTTCTTTGCTTTCAATGAAGATTACATTGGAATGGAAAGTGGCATAGAAATAGCTATCTTGAATGAAGTGCAACTTCTATATTGTGTTTTATATCTCCCTTTTAACAAAAGAGAAAAGACAGAGTAAGTATGAAAATTGATTTTTCAGGGTTTCTCTCCACTTTAGTTTTAACCTTGGAATAAATAAGAAGGGACTTCTGCTGAAATCTGAATGCCATCCCTTCCTGAAAGGAACAAATATAGTGAAAATAAAAATAATTCATTACATTAGAACAGCTTAACATTCCAGAAGCTTCTAGCACAAGGATTTTCAAACTTTTTCAGGCCATGGAACCTGTTAGTATAAAAACAGTTTCCCAGAATCCATGATAAAGAAGCAAATCTCTAGACAAAAAAAAAAAAAAAAAGGCTGTGCTCAATGAACTTTTTTTTGTTGCATGTAGTTTCCCAATGAGTTCTGAGTTTTCAAACAGTTTGAAAAAGCCTTTATCTAGTAGATAAACCCCTGGATTGACATTGTTTCCATATTCTTAAACGCAAGAAATGAAGACCAATTTTTAAATCAAACTAAACAACCCCATGACCAGTTGGGTCATCATTGCAAATATTTTCTTACCAGATTCCTCAATGGCTTCTAACGTACTGGAAACATTTCTTAAAAATTCAGGGAGATATTCAAAGATGTATCTGCCTTGAAAGTAGCCCACACTGCATTGTTTAGCATAATATCTTGTATTATGTCATAAAACGCTTTATGAAATTTGCCAATTTTCAGACATGGGTACTAACGAGATGGATGCATTCTGTAGGTCAGCCCATTTGAGGTATCTGTTTGAAAAAGTTTTCCCCTGCAGTGACAATTTTTTCTCAGTTAAAGGTTACAGACCCAAGAATCTTAGTAGTATATAGATCTGAAAAGGGGAAAGGTTACTTTCACTTTTGAAGCCAAACCCTTTATATGTATCTGAATAGATGATCAGACTATGCCTCACCTTTTGGGAGAGAATTTTGGAAACTAAAAAGTTTTTTTTTCATGTGCATGTGCATTGTGCAGATACACATTGACCTCACTCTTATAAAACCTTTTTCTAAACCAAACAAGCACCTTGCCCAATCAACCATGAGAAGCATGAAGAGTTATATAAAGAAGATAATTATAAAGGGATTTAATGCTTGGTGAACTCAAATTGCTAAGGCTTATGACAAAGGTAGCACACATGCTTGCTTAACTGGCCCAGTGCCTTGGCTTTGCTCTTATGTAAGCGGCACAGCTGGAGCTGCATCCCAAATGAGATTTGTTTTATGGAAAAGAAGAGTGTACCCCTTTGCTCCTGGGAATGGCAGCCAGTCCCACCTCCCTCTACTTTTGCTCCACTCCTGATTAATGATCTTGTCTGCCTGATTTATGACCCACCCTGGCAGATTAGAGTTTCCCTTTCAACTACCCCCATTCCCCCACAACCTCAGAAGCCACGGCCACACTCCGCTGCAAATATTAGAGAATTATTAAATAAACATTCATACGTCATGTCTCTTCCCATCCTGAGCTCATCCTAGTCAACACTCGGCAGCCTGGGCCTGTTTGCTTTTCATGCTGACAACAAACAGCTGGAGTGATTCATGGAGAGGCTGGCTACAATGTTTCATGTCATATATCATGCTAGCAGGGCTCTCTGCCCCAACAGAGATAAACTGATCAAGCACAACGGGCTGGAATGAATTTATGACAACACAAAATTGAGGAAAACAAATGGGAGATGACCCAGTGGGGCACTAACCCAGACTCTTTCCTTGGCCTGCAATCTAGTTTGGTGGCAGAAAGCAAAATTGAACATTGGCACTGTGAATTAAGAGGCTAGCTTCTTAAC
This sequence comes from Ahaetulla prasina, assembly GCF_028640845.1. Taxonomy (NCBI): domain Eukaryota; kingdom Metazoa; phylum Chordata; class Lepidosauria; order Squamata; family Colubridae; genus Ahaetulla; species Ahaetulla prasina. The sequence goes on from NC_080541.1 coordinate 175,919,851, forward strand.
CCCGAAAAGCCTTGATTTCAAGATGGCTCTGGGCTATGTGGCAAGCCTCTTCGATAGGGGAAACTGAAGTGTTGTCCTGTTTGCTATCTTCACATAGGTGGAACATTCTAGAGCTGCATGTCACTGTTGAGATTTAGGGGCCAATAATGCAGAAAAAAGCTGTATGATTAAAGAGCCATTCTATAATGGAGATAAGCATAGTAAGTAAGAAGTAAATATTACAATAGGTCTTCATCTAATTTTAAAATTGTAATAAAAAGGGACAAGAATTTTCACAGGCCCAAACTGTTTTCAATGGCAGAATAAGAGGCTAAACCTCCAACTATCAAATGAAACAGAAACAGTTCAATTTTACAAATACTTATTCCTTCCCCAGCCCACCCTCCAATAATACTGGAAGAGATTAACAGAAAGGTAAAATCTTCAGAGATAATCACAATGAAGGTCAAATCCTTCCTTATGGAAGAGTATGGCAAATTGAAGACATCTTCACAAAAATGAAGCCAATAACTTGAGGCAAAGACCAAGGAGCTGGCAAGTACACCAGTAGCCTGGAACCTCTCAAGGTAATAGGAGGACAGGAGATGTGCTCTGGATGTGCTCTGGATGGCTGCTTATCATGAGGAGACATCAGGACAGTGGTTTTCTCTGGGTTTCAGCACTGGGACAAATAGAAAAGCCACCTTGCTGGCAACTATGGTAAAGCCTTTTATAGGACAGTTACAATCCCAAATCTCACTTTCTAGTCACTTTCACAGGTTTCCTAATAATTATCTTAAAAAGCTACTGCAGATCTTCAGAACAAGTTTGAAAGGTTATTGGGTGAGTTTTATTTTCAACTCTGAACAAAAATAAAGTTAATTATAAGCTTAAGAACTTTAAGAATTTGAAATAAATGGCAAAAACCTAAACAAGGTTTTGCTTTAAGAAAATTATAAACAGGTTAAGAATCCAGATAAGTTTGGAACATTTTTATTATAAGATTTTGGAATTTATAAAAAATAAATGATCTCATGGGAAACAGACTTGGTTTGGCTATCTTGGCATTTGTACATCATAACAGACGTAAGTTAACTTATGATTTTAGAAATTGGGCCCTAGATGGAACTAAAGATTCTAAACAGAAGGAGAAAAAAACCCCACAAGCCTGTTCTTGATGTCACTTAATATTTCTTACAAAATGACACAAAATATTGTAACATTAAAAACATTAAAGGAGATCTTTGAAAAATGGAGCCAGAAAATAATATCAATACTGTCAATAATGATGCCTGCTTCTACAGATAATGTCCCAAAAATGTTAATGATGGAGTAATAGATGTAAAAATAATTATATTTTTAAAGTCCCAAAAGGGAAAATACAAATAACAGACCAAGAAAATGAAAAGGGCGCTTTACTGGATATACAGAAGAAACTGGCTAAAGTTTAAAAATTAAAATGGAAATACTAATAATAAACAAAAAGAATAACCTGGAAAATATTTCCTTATTGGATTTACAAAAGACACTTGTTAAAGCTAGGAAGAAAAAGCTCCAAAGAAGTGTGAGGATAAAGAAACATTGAAGAAAATTAAAATCCTATAATAATACTGGCTGAATTAAAGATTAAGGCAAAGGAAGGAACGTAAATTTTACGTTTATTTCATCAAGATTAAAATACAATTCTTTTTATGAACTTCTGGTAACCCTTTATGGACTTTTTGCTAATATCAGTATTGAAAAGTTTATACTTTAAAGATTTGCTTATAGATAAGGGATGGGATGAAGATATATCTTTCTGTAACTTTAGGAGGGGTGTAAAGAATTACTAAATTTGTTTACACTTGTGATGAAGATTGGAAGTCACTTATTTACATATTTTTTGTTTATTATTTTTTCCCTATATATTTTTTCCTATTCTTTCTCCTTGTTTATTTTCTTAGTTCTTACTATTATAATCATAATTTATAATTAATAAAATTATATATTAAAAAAATCTTTACAGGCTTTGTCTAAACTGTCTAATTTTACCCATTATCCTCCAGTAGCATTCAATTTTAATAAATTTCTTTTAAAAAGAAATCTAAGTTATAAATTTAAATGAAGGAATAATTTATGCAATAAACATTAAAATAAACTCTTTTTAAAAATGGGTCCTCTCAGAGTATCACAGTTCTTATAGAATAACAAATGAATTGGGCCAATGACAGTTATTAAACCAAATTCAAGCAGCAACTGAGGAAGTTGGATTGAAATGGAAGCTAGTTAAACAAAAAGCAGATCTAAGATTATACTCAAGGGAATAACCAGCAAATTCATCTCTTACTGAGGCAAGTTGTTTGACATGCCAGAGATTTAGCTCCAAGAAGCCTACAGCATATATTCCATTAACTTTCAACCCAAGTACATTAGCTTTGCACCAGAGGAAGGGCAGTTTACTGTATTGTATTAGCTAATTAAAAAGATACTCTCCATACCAAGACTTTGTTTTGGAAAGAGGGAAGAAAATGAATGTCATTCTTATAAAAGTAGGATCAATAAAGAGAATCACTGCTAACTCCATTAACCATTGTTCTAAGTGGGCAGCCCAGCTGACACAAGTGATAAACCATGTGCTTCTAAACACTGTTTAAAATGCTAATCAGACATTATATAGAGCTTAACACAATAATCAATAATGTCCAGATTTAAAAGCAAAAATTAAAGTTATGAACAGAAGGAAGTGTTCTCATAGAGAACCCGCCACAAACACCATCCAAAAGAAGAAAAATGAAACCAATTTAGCTCCAGATTAAGAGCAAGGAACTAGAGATGAATCAATTTAGTTAGCTGGGCTGGGTCACCATATATCATGGCTTGGCAGCGCAGGTGGAAGCAGCTAGACAGTAGGAACATAAAAACCTCACCCCTTTTTGTCAGGCCCCAAGGTCTGATACTGGTTATCAATTAAGTTAACAGAACCCACCTCTTCACACACAGCATTCTAACTGTTTAACCATCACAGCAGCAACAATTTATCACACACAAATTCTAGATAAAGTAGGATGAAGCAGCTATAATCTTTGCTTCTAACTACTGTTTTCTGCTCCCACTGGAGTTAAGAGCCTCTATCTAATGGTAGCAACCTATTTCCAGAAGGGCTTTCTTATGAAAGAACTGCTGTCAAGTGCAAGAAATGGTAATTGGCTTTTACTTTTTCTGAAAGGTTACAGAGGTTGACTGTCCAAGTTTAATTTTGGTCTTTGAAAGTCAAAGGTTTTTGAATGTTCCATGATAGATCAGGGTTTGTCACAAATCCGCACCAAGTCTATATTTCACAAGACAGAATTATTGTATGCATCACTTAGAAAAAGTTTAAACTCCTCCAGGCAGCTCTGAATGAAACATTTAGATAATGTGATCAAGGTGATGCTACCAATTCATCATTTGGACAACTGTTTTTCAACTTTAAAGGCTAAGATTTGAGAAAACCGACAACTTTAGAACCAATGAAACCGACAGACTCCTCAAAACTAAATTCCTTTGCTTCCATCAGAGGTCCATAAACTGACTATATGCCACCCACCACAAATGCTGGTTTGTGACCCCTAACCCTTATTTACTCCTTAAAAGCAGAAACAGTGCATGCTGCCCCAGATCTGAATCTCCCTGAAGTTTTAGCTAATGTGAACCCGAATTGTTGAGGTAAATAACTCATTTTAACTTCCCGCTCTTCCTTGGAGTGAAGAGCACAGAGAGAAACACACACTATGTTGGCACAGCTTAAAAGCTGCATTGTGGCAGTAATTCATTAGAATTATCTTTCTTCCTTCCTTTGATACTTAAAGGCAAATATTTAAATTGTGGAACAACAAAAATTCTCTCTGCTCTTCCCAGCTGTTTACAGAAACTACTACCAAAAACTTGCGTAAGTATAAAGCACCACCTAAACCAAAATCCCGCATAGCTCATTAGGTAAGATCTGGCTCTAGCAAGTGTTATCAATTTGTCTACCTCCACAAGTTGTCTAAAGATAAGTCAGCACAAGGCAAAATATGTGTGTCTCATCTCCTGCTCCAAAGTGCTATTCCTCCAACTGTTTTCAATGTGGATCTTGTCGTCTAATAAAGTAGCAGCTTTTAGTAAAATCTGCAGTAAGATACACCATCCTATTTCTAGCACTTTAGTTAAAATTATCTAATTTTTCCACTTTTTTCCCTGAACTCCATGCCATCTCTTAAATTCATGTTGTATTTATTTCCCCTCCATTTTTCTTTTTACTTCAGCCTTCCTTCAACTGTTCACCACTCAAAGTTCAGTACAATACTCAAACCGCAGAAGACTATACATGCTTGCCCAACATAAAAGACAGCATTACTAACTTGCTGTAGAACATTGTGTTCCTGCAAAGGCATTTCAATATGCATTTCCATGATTAAAATGTGCATATGTACCAGATTATCCTACAGTAATCTTCTCAATTCTTAGAACTATCCAGATAACGCATATCATCACTACTAACAATGTATTGGTGCATAATACAGTCTAAAAAGACTTTACATATATTTGCCATGATATTTTTCTTTCTTCAGAGGAATATGTTTTTAAAAATGGGTTATCTGTGTGAACTTAGTCACATCTTACATTGTATGCACAGCTAAAAAGGCCTCTTGCACTTGCATTATTCTATGTCACATAATGAGCAATCTAGTCTGTTAAGCATTTCTATGCTGAAGATTTCAATACAATCAATCTACATTATACCCAGAACTCACAAGAAATAAGCTTAAATATCACTGTATGTGGCCCTGCCTGACTGCAAGAAGATGGGACAGTATTGTGCATTGCTCTGAACCCCTCTTTTGGTTTGTCACTACTCTTTGTAGAGCAAAATGATCTGTCTCATGTTACTCATTCCCAGTGGAAATGAAGGTTAAAATAATCTAATTCTATTCTGGAGAAAGGGCATAACGAGTAAGTCTTTTGAAAAATAACACGTCCCAGGGGGAAAGAAAAGGGCAGCGTTTTGATACTATAGAGAATTTAACACAAGGATAAGATTTGCTATCATCCCTCTAAAGCCTCAGAAACTACAGTGAGGATCTAGAAATGAAACATAAAATCATCTTTTAGAGCCAATATACCAAAATGGATTTTTATCTTTCTACAGATATGGAATACCTGTAAAGGCTAAAAAAACCTCAAAAGGATATGAAAGAAACCCTTTGATTTTCAGCTATGAGAGTGCCAGCTTTAAAAGCTGTGTAGTTTCAATTGAAAAAAAAAATATGCCTGAGTTTTGGATAGTGATAAGCTGCAAGGCATCTTCTGTAATGTTGCACCTTTGACCATCAAATATATACAGACAATTCATACTTACTTCTCTATGTCACTGTTCTTGCAAGTCTTTTGCGCAGGCTCTTGCTTACTACCCTCCCCGTTACTTGTTGATGGCATTTCTATAAATAGGAAGAACTCGATCAATGAAGAAAGTTTATTCAAATACACATCAAACCACAGCATGAGTAAAAGCCTCTCTTCTAAAAATTTAAACATCTCGTAAAAAAAGCAAGAATGCTAATCACACAATTAATAATGAAGTTGAGTGCTAATTTTAAATCATCTCAATTCCAGAATGATACAAATTGGTAATCTTCAGAAGCTTGGACTACAAGCCTTTGCTATTAACCATAATGGCTGCTGTTAAAGAAAACTAAAAAAATTTGGAGATCACAGGCTTAATTATTCTTATTCTATTTTAAAAAAACAGTTTAGTATGGAACATGTTTTTTATTAGCATATCCAACTGAACTAGCTAAAAAAAAAATCAAATTTGTCAAGATTACTTTCTACTAACATTTTTTTCAGCTACATACAAATTAGAATTTCAGAATGATTATACTGTGGATGAATACTGCTGGAAAGTCAACATTGGAGAAAGAAAATTGGGTTTCGACTATTACTTCAAAACCACAGTGGGACAGTATTTAGAATGCAGTACTGCAGGCTATTTCTGGTGACTGCCGGCTGACTGCAATTTGGCAGATCAAATCTCACCAAGCTCAAGGTTGACTCAGCCTTCCATCATTCCGAGGTCGGTAAAATGAGGACCCAGCTTGTTGGGGGCAATATGCTGACTCTGTAAACCGCTTAGAAAAAACCACAGTGCTTTTTACTGGGCGTTAAAAAGCACTGTGAAGCAGTATACAAGTCTATGTAATATTGCTAGCAGGATAACCAGTCAAATTTAAAAAAAAAAGATTAAATAGGTGAAAACTTAGCATATTCAAAGATCTTTATCTGATATTGAATATGCTGAAGGCAGAATATGAATGATAAATATCCCTTCAAGCTGATGCCATGATATTACTTAAGGTTTGGTTGTCCTAATGCATTTATCACTATGTCCAAAAAATGGATTTAGAACTCTGAATTATACCATATACAAAGGAAAATTGAACTTTGTCATTTATTTATTTATTTATTTATTTATTTTATTAAATTTCTATACCGCCCTTCTCCCGAAGGACTCAGGGCGGTGTACAGCCAGAATAAAAACACAGAATATATACAATTAAAAGAATTTAAAATGAACTATTACTATACGGCCGATAATTAAAACATTTAAAAATTTAAAATTATTATTAAAACCCCAATTTAAAATCAACTATTTATGCCAGTCCTGCTTGAATGAATAAATATGTTTTAAGCTCACGACGAAAGGTCCGAAGATCAGGCAGTTGACGTAAGCCAGGGGGGAGTTCGTTCCAGAGTGTTGGTGCTCCCACAGAGAAGGCCCTACTCCTGGGGACCGCCAGCCGACATTGTTTGGCGGACAGCATCCTGAGAAGGCCCTCTCTGTGAGAGCGTACGGGTCGATGGGAGGCATAAGGTAACAGCAGGCGGTCTCGTAAGTACCCGGGTCCTAAGCCATGGAGCGCTTTAAAGCTTTAAAGTCATAAATGTGGCCTCCCAAAAATGGACTCTAAAATATTTATCTTCAGTCTCTATGCACCTACTAGGCTAATAAACAGCCTGCTACATCTTATACTTACCATCACTTGCCCATTTAGAGAATTCTGGTGTTATTCGGGTACTAGGAGTGCCACCACTGAAAGAAGCAAGATAGCAATCAAGTATTTGTTATAGGACAAAAAAAAGACCTCAACCATACATATCTAGGATTTAAAATAATTTAGGATTTTAGAATTGGCAAGTGCTTTACATTCTAATTAAACTTACAAGTTAAGAAAACAGTTATTTCCATTTAACAGTTTAAATATTTAGTGTAAATTTTCTATGGCTGTGTTGTAGTTTCTTGGTAGAATCGAAACTTGACTATTGTCGGTTTGATTTTCTGCAGATAATGAAACATGATTTTTCATTTCTTAATATAGATTAGACACTCTTATTTTCTTAACTAATACTAATAGCTTATTTTTGTGTGTGTATCAGGGAATGTCCCAATTTTGGAAGAAGCGAAAACTGCTCCAATCATCAGTTCAAATTAATTCCATTCTTACTATGTCCCTTAGATCTGTCTTAGTTTAACACAGCATATTAATTGTAATTTGTAAAACTACGACCATCTCACCACCCCCAAAATGGTCACTTGATCACAATTTGGGCACTTAGCAAATGGCTCACATTTATGATGGTTGCAGCCATCTTGGGGTCATTTGATCATGATTTGTGACCTTCAGTTTCTGACAAGCAAAGTCAATTGGGGAAGCTGGATTTACTTAATGATTGCATGATTTGTTTAATGACCATGGTAAAATTGATCATAAAATCATGACTTGCTTTATGATTACACCAACTTACGACAGAAAGTTTGGTCCCAACTGTGGTTGTAAGTTGTAAACCTTTAAAACACACATGCGCGAGCACACAAACACACAGAGCGAGAGAATAATATAAAAGAATGGAGGGATTTTCCTTAAGATCACTGACAATTACTGAGTAGACTTACTCACTTATATAGATTAAGATAACTGACAAAGTAGTTTCGTACACTTTGATAGCAGTATTTCTATGCTTTATAAAAGAGGAAACAAATGAAATAGAATGATAAGTAAAGTACTTGTAGTACAACATATTCTAATCAATGCATATTTTTGCCTGGGTGAAGGGAGACTACACAGTGCAGGTAGCACCTTTACACCAACATCTGAACTAATTTCATATTGGAAGCAATTTGAGGCACTATATTTGATCTAAATAATTTGATATCACAAATCTCTTCCCTCCCACTTTCTTATTTATGAAGTGCTACTTTGAAAAATTCCAAGGGTATATTAAGCTTGAATAGTATGCAGTTTTTTAATGATTCCTGAAAGTGAAACTTTTACCTCAATGAAGTGAGAAGCTGATTATTTTTACTCTACAATGTTTTCTATTTTTTAATGGCTGAGGCTTGGCATAACTGTTTTTGAATATTTATGTAGTCAATTTTATTGTTTTTAAATTATTGCATCACATATCTTAGGCTGTAGGGATGAAACATGCTATGTCTGACAAAGCACCTCAACTCCACTAAGAACCAGCTGAAAATTATTAAATAGGAAACTGAATCTTACCAACAGACTCTGTTAATTATAAGTTTGTTAATGGTTTGTAGATCATGAACTGTAGGTTAGAGGCCTTGGTTTAGCTTATATTTTAAGTAGCTATATATCTGAATTGTTAAAAATAAGGAAACTTACTGTCTAAATCACTTGCGTTTAGTTCTTTCTGCCAATGGGATACTAAGTAAACTTTAAGATCCTCTATCCTTTTCAGACTGCAGTAAAAATATTCAAATGGCTGAAATCTGATTTGGTCTAATGTATTCTTGCCTGAAATCTTTTCAGATTTTATATAAGAACTGACAGATTTTGCAAGTTTCACCCATTTTTAATGTTTTAAAACATTTTGAAGGATCAAGGTAAGCTATGTAGAGAGTTGGGATGCTATATTGTTTAATATAATATCAAAATCAAGATTACTTGCTTTTGTTCTCCACCCAGAGACATTGAAAGTTTGGACAGCATACAAGTTTAAAACATCATCATCATCATCATCAAAGAACCAAGGTAGGTATTGCAATTTAAAAGTATTGCCAAATTAATACAGACTGTCTGGTTTAGTTGATCCCAGTGACAGGAGAATGCCAAGTGACAGCAACTGATAACATGCATCAACATATGCACTGCCAATAATAAGATTTGTTAAAATAATTTTTTGACATACTACATCTGAACTGGACCATCAACTGTGTACGTAGCATAACATTCCTTTCATTAAATAATTTTTGTCTGCCATTCTTTCTTAATATAATATAGTAGACTATTGTTTCATGTTTTGGGGATGTAAATTATTTTGAAATCCAAGGGCTTAAGATGTGCCTAAATAAATATATAGATGGCAAAGGCAAGAAGCATTTTTGAACAAATACAACCTTCCCCCCCCAAGCATTTATATATCCCAAACTAATTTAGAAGTAAATAAATTTGCATCACTGCAATCTTGCTTCTCTAACTGCCAATTAGAAGTCTTGGCCAGATTGGAAAGTATTTATTTTTTTATTGAAATAGCATTTGCTTTCATCTTAGAACTATATACAGTCAAATCTTATGATTTTAAAGAATGAAGCAGAAAACAAAGGAAGATCTACATAGGCTTTTGATATTGTGAAAGGTAAATCTCTTCTTTTTTCATGCTAATCTAAATAAAATTAAGAGTATTTAAATTCTGTTAATTCAATAGGACAAATCCTTGAACATTTCATTTGTCTTATTGGCCTGGTTTTCATTTAGTGCTAAGCCACTTTGTTTTTGATTTAGTGTAAAACGCAAATCTAGCCTAAGGTTTTGTTTTGTTTTTAAACTACAGTTAAACTCCATTATAAACCTGGCTTGTTTTAACCCTTAAGCTGTTAAGCCCCATAGCTTGTTCCTGAATTGTCTTTTGTGTGTCATTCAAACTATAGGTAATAGAAAGAGAAATAGGGTGAAGCTAACTAAGAATAACCATGAAGTTGTAAGCAAGGCAAATCTTGACTTGATGCTATTTACAAATACAACTACAAAATACAACAATCCATATGGAGTATTCCAACTCTTTCTGTGATGCTCCAAGGCCTTTTCCTTTGCTCATTCACATATAAAATATTTATACAGTTTGTTCTGTTTATTGAAGCATAATGCAGCCCTTGCTAGATACCCGTATTTTTTGGAATATAAGATGCACCTTTTTCCCCCAAAAAAGAGGGTAAAAATCTGGGTGCATCTTATACTCTGAATGTAGCCCCGCCCAGCTTCTCAAACGGAGGTTTCAGAGGCTGAAAAAAGCATCAGAAACGGAGCTTCGGAAAAAAAGGCCCAAACGAAGCTTCAGAAAAGAAGCCCCAAACAGAGCTTCAGAAAAAAGCCCCCAAACATGGTTATTCTTAGTTAGCTTCAGAAAAGAAGCTCCCAAACAGAGCTTCAGAGGCTTTTTTTCTGAAGTTCTGTTTTAGAGGCTTTCAGAGGCAGAAAAAAGTTTTTCCTGAAATGGCGTTTCAGAGGCAGGAAAAAAAAAGCCAAAAAAAGCAACTCACAACCAAGGAACCTTTTGCTAAAATTCACCTCTGGGAACAGGGGATTGGGGGTATTCCGGGAGGCCAATCCACCTGCCAATCAGCTTTTTTCTTATTTTCCTTCCCAAAAACGAAGGTGCATCTTATACTCCGGTGCGTCTTATACTCCGAAAAATACAGTTCATTTTAGAGTGCCAATTTCATGGCTGTAATAAACTGGCAAACTATTACAGGTAATCCTTGACTTACAAAAGCAACTGAAACTGACATTTCTATAACTAAGTGATGTAATTGTAAAGTTGAATGTGCAGCTTAGCCACAGCAATCCCTATAGTTATAATTGTCATCATTAATTGAAAATTGTTGTTAGACATGGCAACATCCTGCTGGTTTCACAGAAAGTCAGTGGGGAAGTTACAAGTCCCAGGGTGGCAGGCAGTAAATAATCACTGCTGGGTGAGGGAGTGAGCAATGGAGTGAGCGAGAAACACAAGTTGAAGAATTTGAGAAGTGGTGTACAAGTTATGGTGCAGATCTGGTACACGGGGTGCCTGACACATGGTGTGGGTTGAAAAGGACAATGGGGGGTGATGCTGTGATATTTGGGGAGGATTCATGGGAGTGCACAAGGCTGTGGTGCAGGGTTGAGGAAAGTGTGTGAGAAGTGTGTTGTGGGTTGGGGAGGAATATGTGGGTGGTATTATGAGTGCCAGAGAGGATGCACAGCGTGAACAAAGAGCAGTTTGGGCAGTGGTGGAATTCAGATTTTTTTACTTACCTGTTCTGTGGCCATGAATTGGTGGGCATGGCAGGGGAAGGATACTGCAAAATCTCCATTCCCACCCCACTCTGGGGCCAGCCACAGGTGGTATTTGCCAATTCTCCAAACTACTCAAAATTTCCACTATCGGTTCTCCAGAACCTGTCAGAACCTGCTGAATAGCATCCCTCAGGCCGGGGAAGGTGCATGAATGGGGGACTTACCTCAATGCCTTGTGACCTTCTCTGCCAGCTTCCCCACTGACTTTCTGGGGAAGCTGGCAGGAAAGGTTGCAAATAGAGAACATGTGACCGCAGGACTCTGCAACCAGTTGTAAGTGTGAACAGGTTTGCCAAGTGCCCAGATCATCAGCACATGACTGGGACAGCTGGAACTCCAAAGACTAGTAATAACCACTATTTATTCAGCACAGCTGTAAATTCAAATGGTTGCTGAAAGAATGTTTTAGGTCAAGGATTAACTGTATATCAATATATTGAACATTCTAATAGAAAAAATTAGAAGTTTTACTCAGAAGTAAATGTCCCAAATAACAGAATACAAGGAAAGTTTTCTCAGTCAAGCTTATATGCACCAAGATTGTCAAATTTGCCACTTACCACAACTGCATAAGTGTTTGTTTAGCATGTGCCTGGATTCTCTTTATCTTGGTTGTGGATCGTATTAAAAGCTAAAAAGGTATTGGTTTGAATTTATTCACACCAATTCCCAGCACAAAAAGCAAATTCTTCTATGTTCTAACACTGTATTTTTAAAGGAAACCTACTTACTTTAGGACTGCACCTCGGAGTGCCTCTCTCTCTTTGGCTTCACCTGGTTCTTCTCCAGTGCATGGAATGATATCTGCTTCAGTGTATCTAAGAATGAAGTGTTAAGGAGAATGCAGCCTGATACTAATTTTAACATTTGTGGACTTCTCTTTAGTGTTTCTTTTAGGTCATCTTGGAGATCAACCAAGTCCATTTTGTAACATGAGATGAGCAATTACAATTCACATATTTATTAGATAGATTTAATATCCCACCCTTCCTCTAAAGTACATAATACTTCCTCTTGCAATATTTCTTCACAACAGCAATCCTATGAAATAAATTGTGATGAGAGACTACTTGAAGTTTCCCAGTGAGTTGTCAAAGCTGAATGGGCTTGATTCTGTGGAGTCTCTCTGTTCTTTATCTAACTACCAATTATACCACACTTGAGCCAGTGCATTTATGAGGTATCAATTTGGGAATAGTATCTCTCCCCCATCCCCCCGCCCAAAAGGAACAGTATTGTGAATGCCATTGGTGCTACCAGGAAATTGCCAGAAAATAAGATTTATCAACATGTAAAAAAAATGTTTCTGAACTCTTCTCTAGTAGAGCTATAATCTTGGAACTTCTAGAAACAGAGGTACTGCAAAGACAAAGCCAACTGCTAGGAATTTAACATCTCTAGAAAATGATACTGTGGTTTTCCATATTCCAATGTGTCATCACCATCCACATCAAGGTCAGCATCACTGTCTGGATTCTCCTTGCCACTGCACATGACAAACCCAGATCCTAGAGAAAAAGAAAACACGTAGAGAACATCACTTAAGAATAAAACTAACGAAGAAATACAAATTCTTTAGAAGTTTTTTAAAAGCAAAGATTATTTTACATTTTGATATAAAAAGGAATTTAGAGAGAATTTCATTGTTTTCTTGATATTCAGATTAATTGGGGAGTGGGTAGGGGGCAGATATCTGTGAGGGATGACATTTGTCAGAAATAAACTGAACTGGGAACTGCAGTGCATAACAGCAGAAAAAGTATTTTCAAGCCAAAAGCAAGCAGTCTATGATTTATGAGAACTATTGTGGCAAGCAGGAGAAAGCAAATGTAGAGAACTTCCAGTTAAAATGTACAGAATGAAAAACATTGTTCTATGCAGAAGAAATCCCAGTATTCCAATATTGATATGAAAAAAAAGAGTTTCAATACATGTTTGATGGACACACACACTGAACTTCTATGTAAATCGGAATGTTGACTTTTCTTCATAAATTGTATTTATTTGTATTCTCCCTTAATCTGAACTGCTTATCACTTATACCACTTTACTACCAGATTAGATGATATATTTTAATAAATCCAGAGTAAAGGGAATACAATATGAAGGATACATAGATAAAATACGTTTAATGTTGAAGTATATGGTAAATGACAATATGATACAGGGAATCCCAATCACAAATTTAGGAGCCAATTAAAAAAAAATATCTAGCAAAATTTGTTCAGCCTTCTAGATACGGTGATAAAACACACACACGAGCTGCATTCACTACCAAACCTATGAGATCTCCCCACCATCTCCCATGTATGTGAATTGTTTAGGTGCTCTGTATTAAAACATTTACAATAAGCTCAATTGACCCTGGATGGCAATAGGGAGAAGAATCTGTCAGGAACCATTGGCCCAGTGAAACAAATCTTTTACACATATTGACCAAATCTCACAAGAATGTATATCTGACATGCCTATTTTATATAATTTAGATACTGTTTTATATTTAATAGTTTGGAAGCCAAAGTTTATTTGTCCTGTACAGCTACAAGTTTACAAAGGTAACTTCAAAAAGTAAAATGTTTGTTTTCTGCTTCCTGAAACAGGCATGCTATACTTATTAAATAATGTACAATACTGCACAAAGTAGCCTTAATTTAATGACTAGTCGCCATCGAACAGAATGTATATATTCTGAATTGCTTGCCTGGCAAATCTTTCTGTCTTCTGTTCATAAAAATAGTTCAGGGTTCTGTAATAAGATACTTACTAGGACTTACTAAACACTACTGCTTGTCATTTACCATTCACAGCTAAAGCCATTGAAATGCATTATTAATAAGCTGCAACCAGGTTGGATGATGATACTGCACATTCTCAAAAATTGGGTGGCAGACTTATACATGCCTACAGACAAGTACCCAAGCTGAAGCAGATTCAATCTCACAAGCAACAGGAAGCTCTCCAAGTAAGAAGAAAATATGTATGGCTTATGGTAACTGCTGCATGGATGTCAGTACATTATGTCAATACTGACTCCCTACCAACTCTTAATGTAGCTAACAAAACGAACAGATTCATAAACTCTCGTAAATCTTCCTAAAAATTTCTAGGAAGCAAAATGGAAAATCTTGCTTTTTGAGTTCCATTTACTTTTTGCTGTTTCAAAGTTGTCTAAAGTCACCATATAAATCAAAAAAATAAGGGTTTAGGTTGTATGAAGTCAATGGTAAACTACTATTGCCAAGAAAATTGCACGGTATGCCTTTGAAGGCAGAGGTGGGTTTCGGCAGGTTCTGACCAGTTCTGGAGAACTGGTAGTGGAAATTTTGAGTAGTTCGGAGAACCGGTAAATACCACTTCTGACTGGCCCCACCCCCATCTATTCTCTGCCTCCCAAGTCCCAGTTGATCGGGAGGAAATGAGATTTTGCAGTATCCTTTCCCTGCCACACCCACCACACCATGCCATGCCCACCAAACCACACCCAGAGAACTGGTAGTAAAAATTTTTGAATCCCACCATTGCTTGAAGGCATTAGGAATTAAACTTAACAAAGGAGATGTTATCTTCTCCTTTAGCCATGAGAAATTTTAAATTTAGCATCACATCCAACATTATTTTCCTACAAACCAACAAGTTTAAATTTAAGCTTAAGTGAGCCAGTTTGGCACAGTGATGAAGATGCTGGCCTAGAAACCAGCTGTAGGATTCCCTTAGACATGACAGCTGGCTGGACAACTTTTGGTCAGTTACTATCTCAGCCCAACTCACTTGAAAGGGTTATTATTGTGGGGAAAATAGGAGGCAGGAGTATTAGTTACGTTCACCACCTTGAGTTATATATAAAACACAGAATTAAAAAATATTTTAAAAATTTTAAGATATGAGAAACAGACATTATTTTTATAAAAAAAAAACAATAATATATATTCAGATTGGTTTCTCATTACTTCAAGTTTACATATTTCAAACCCAAGTTTCAAAATTTTCCGAAGAGAAAATCTTTATAGAAGTCAAGTATCTGAGGGCATTAGGATCCTGATCCAAATTCCATTTCATTTTTCCAGCCTCACTGCCAAACTTCTAATATGATTGCACAAAGTAGGTATAGAGTGTTGTTTCTCCACAGCAATGGATATTTAGTTACCTTATTTTTTAAATGAGGCTTTTATTTGTGGCATGCCACCTACTCTCCCCTTTGGGGGAGATGGGTGGCTAAATTTGATAAATAAATATAACCAAACAATTGCTAATACAGCTTATCAATGAACATAACCATGACTTTTTTCAAATCACATATTCTAATTTTGAATAATCAGAATAACATTCTTTATACTATGTCATCTTAGGTAACCACGCTGAATAGAAATAATGAGAGCACACAGCATAAATCCAGGGCAACTTCCCCCTCAAAAAAAACCTATTATGGCCAAACAGCAGCTTAAGCAAATTCAAATTTAAAACAGAAAATAAGATAATAATCATTAAAGTTTTTCTTGTAAATTGTCCTTTTTATAATATAAAATACAAAAATACAAAAACAAATAATAGAAAAAATAGGGGAGGGAAAAAGGGAAGGGAAGAGTGTAGAAAAGAAGAGGGAAAAAAGTCGTTGACTTTTTTGGGTGCAATAGAATAAGATAGTAACATCAAACCTCAACTTTTTACTTTTACATAATAGTATAAACTAGCTATGGCACGCATGCCACAGGTGGCTCACAGCGCCCTCTCTGTGGGCATGTGAGCCGTCATCCCAGTTCAGCTCTAACATGCATGCGTGTGCACCTCCCGCCAGCCAGCTGGGTGTTGGGTCTCTGCCACGCATGCATGGGGTGTGTGCATGGGATGTGCTCATGCGTGGCAGCAGGGTGCATGTGGGGGACACACGCATGTGCATGGGGGGGCTGTGTGCGGGGGCCATGTACGCATGCAGGGGGATGTGTGCATGTGCAGGCACATGTGGGGGAGTCATGCAAACATGCACAGAATGCATGTGCGGGGTCATGTGCGCATTGCATTTTCAGGGTTTGCACAGGATTTGGGGGGCACACTCACACGCATGCGCGCACACTTTGGGCACTCAGTCCGGAAAAGGTTAGCCAACACTGAACTAACCATTTCTATTATCAACAAATCTGTCTAATCAGAAAAACCCAAAATCAGTTTAATTTTTTTCCTCCTCAAGCATTAAGTCCACAATATTATTATTAAAGTCTTAATTTCAAATGACTGTTTAGGGTGCCTACGAATTATGATAGGATTAATTATTTTAACATAATTTTAATTTTTGTTATATTGTTTTGTTTAATGATTTGGTTGTAAATTGCCACGATTCTTGGAACTGTAGGGGCACAGAAACATAATATAAACATATAAACTCTATTCTAGATAATAACCCCCCTGTCATTTACACAAGAAAAATGTTTACTACTTTATGTCTCCAGTTTATAAGATTTTACCTGTATACAACCTCATCCTTGCTAATAAAACCAATCCAATGAACTAAAGAACCTTATTCTCTGTCATCTTTAATCCAAAATGCCTCTTTCAAGGTCCAAGCAAACGAGTATGAATACTCAGGCCAGATTCTGGGGCTATTAAACCAAGAAAAACAAAGTGACCACTGTTTCTGATCCCCATTGTTCTTGTAGCCAGTTGCTCGACAAGCAATTCCAGCACCAGTATTGAGTGGCACTTCTATAAACCCTGTGACAGTTTGGGAGACAAACTCTCCCTCATCAGTCAGAATGTACAAATCAGGATCACTTACTCTGAGAGCACAGCTGCCCTCCAGCACTGTGCTCACAGCTCTGCTCAGTCTGATTTTGAAGCAGCTGACCCTGGCACCAAAAAAATGAGTTAATACCAAACATTATAGTAGTTCAAAACAATAAATATTCCTGCTGATATATAAAAGCAAATTCTTTACAAAAAGTAAGGAGGCCTATTTATTTATTAAAGTTCTATGCCACCCATCTCCCCGACAAAGTGACTCTATTGCACACAACTTATGGGACAATTTTGAACTGCACATTAGAAACTCTTCTCTAAATGCCCATTAAAATGATTCTTTTCTCATTTATAAATATTTCTTTTTTCTGCCACTTTCTTGCTCATCTATTATGCATGAGTGGGCAAGCTACAAAGTATGACTCAAGTGTTATTAAAGATTGGAAATAGTAAACAGGAGACATTGACCTACTCTCTGCTCTAAAGGCTACTCTAGAATTGGAGAGTGTCCATGAGATTTATAAGCTAACAGAGGGGAATCAATAGTTTATGATATCTGTTCTATGAGTGTGCTGGGCTTAAAAATATGTTAATATTAACAAAGATAACTAGAACTATCAGTCTCTTACAGCAATTTTCCCCCCCCCAAAAAGGGAAGTTTTTTTAAACTACTGTTACTGTTTATAATGTAAGATGTTAGTTTTTTCATTTACTTTAGCCAGCTTGATTAACCGAATTACAAGATGTGGCAAAGAGCCTCATATAATGTCCCAGGAAGTAAGTCTCCATATTTGTGCAACTTCCCCCCTTAAATGAGTTGCATATTTACTGGTAGTAAAAGCTTCATTTAACAAGTGGACTCTCCACCCAACTCTCTTAAAAAATCCTGTACTTTTTATTGGAAGAGTACCTGTATCTATACTACACTCATACGCAGATGGTAGAATGAAGTAAAAGAAATAATGCATCTTGCATTGTTAGGCTTACAGAACAAATAATACTACTTCATTGTGGAGAGCAAACACCACAAATAATGCCAATGAAAAAAGCAAGTTCTTTTGCAATCAGTTACAAGAGAAAAGACAGAAAGGTGACGATACCAATTGCATCTTTAGTTGGGTTGATTATTTGTGCCAGCAACTCATAATCTAATTTTAAAACTGAGTAAAATTAAAGCACCTAATTATTTTCTTAGCTAAAACATTTATAAACAAAAGTGACAAATCTCCTACTTGTCTAACTGACAACAGCAAAAAAACATCTGCTGGTTAATATGTCCTGTATGTAGCATATATTAGCTTCAGACAGCCACCATCTGGACTGTTAGGGATCAACTATTCACTCTCCAGCTATTCCAGAGCTGTTCAACTTGATTTTTTAGTATTGAATTTGGTCCCAATATTTACCTGTATTTAAGTAGTAATCATTTGTGGATACTGTTGCTAATTGCCACTTACAGGTAACTTTTGAAACCGTTATAAATTAAAAAATCTATAAGTAAAGAATACATAAGATCATGCACAAGAATTGTCCAATGCTGATTGAAGAGTTAAGTTTATAATATGTATTTTCAACTGTCATTCTCCCAGGCAGCATAAGGGATATTAAGCAGTTCCTTCCTTATCAATAACTCCACCTGGTTTTACTTTTTAACTGGACAGCTTGAAAGATTTTAATAATCAAAAATAAAATGAAGCTTTACCATTTAGGTAAATAACAGACAATTTGGAGGAAGAGTGTTTTGCTCTAGCTTTTCCCCCTTTAAACACCAGATTTTTTAAACGGTTTTGCTAGAAGTATGTAGCAGCCATTTGAGGAACACCTGTTTTCTCAATATCTTTATTATATTTGATTTACCATTACAATAGAAAAAGAAAATCATCATCCAGGAAAAAAATCCCTAAGACCATAAAATAAAACATATATAATTAAAGTTTGCCCAGTTGTATAACTTGATAATTGGTAAGATATTCGGCCACTTGATATGCGAGTATAGTCAGAATAAAGAAACAAATATAAATATATCAGTAACAAACATAAAATTTATCAGTATGACTCTGAAATGTAGAAATAATTGGTGAGATCACATGTCCTGCAACATCGTAAAAAGGATCCTGTATGAGGACATGAGCAGGAGTTTCTACCTGTGTGGATAAAAGCAGGTCTCTGTAAATAAGGAATTCCATAAAATCTTCCTGAGTGTTGAAGGGAGGTCACTAAAGCGGGCTCTGGAAAAGGTCCATCTACATTTCCTTAAGAGTTAGATTGTACAGATACCCTGAAGTAGTGGGCTTGGGGATATCTAACATTTGCTTACAGAATTCAGGAGAATAGGTGATATCATTTTGGCAATCAATGTCCCTAATTCTTTTATTTACTCCTGATTTGGCCTCACCATGTTCTTTGGCCTAAACATTCAGAAGAGAAGCCAAGTCTGCAAAAGCCAAACAAGATTCTGAGTCCTGAAATTAAAAACTTGGTCCAGATCCAGATCTCAATAGTTGGCATGTTTGCTTCATCCCTGAAGACTGCATTAAGGGTGCATTTTGGGGTAGTCCTAAGGAATTTCAATTGAATGACTTAATTAGGTCTGCATATGGGTAATTTCTTCATCCAAATTCTCAATCTTTTATTTCTTGTGAGAAACATACTTTCCCCTCTTATTCTAAGAAAAAATAAAAATGAAGAAAATTGCTCTAGTGCTGCTGCGACTCCTCGCACCCATTTCCTGGGCACAATATCTGGCAACGATCTCTGTCATATTTTAGCAGCTGAAGAAACAAGCTAAAACAAGAACGTGGTGATATGGATGCAGTTGAGGGAAAAAAGCAAAGGGAAAATAATTTGTAATCAGGTTTGAAATAAATGTTGTATATAAATGATCAGGTAAGCAAGAGTTACATTAGCTACACTGATGGCACCATTGAAAATCAACTTAACAAGAGACAGACAGGAAAGCTGACTTTTTCCTAACTGAAAGCAACCGCTAGACTGGATTTAAACATTTAAAAGGAAAAGTAGATAGGTCCTCAATACTGGACAGTTTCTCTAAGCTAAATCTCAGAGCTTTGATAACAGGAAGGCTCTTTTGTGCTCCCATCCCACTTTGGGTCCATCTGAAAAGAGAATCCCATATCCAAACTGCAATGGCAATTCTTCCAAGTCCTGCCCCAACCTAACATTTACCCACAGACACTCAAACATTTCTGTGCTTTTTCTGGAGCAGACTATCATTCTAAAGGAAATTTGCAAGCAAAAGCTACTGGTGAAATTTCCATGAAGGTGTCTCCTTCTTCCCATGAGGAAAAAATGAAGAAAAAAAAAAGGAAAGATGGAATTAGAGTAATCTTGAATTACTAAAGAGGGTCACATCACTGGATCAATAAGCAACACTGACAGAGATCAGGTTACATTGCAATTCTGCCAATAATAGAGAGGATAGAAAAGCTGAGAGGAGGATTTTTCTAAAGCAGCAGAGCATGAAACAGAAAGCTTGGTAAGCAATCCAAAGCAGTGTCTTGCTTTACAGATCCCAATGGCAGCACTGGGCTTTGCTTGTGACACAATGCATTCAAACTTGCTTGAGAGGCTATGGCTCTTCATTTCATAAAACAAGTTTTTATATTCACTGTAAACTAAATGCACCAAAGTCCTGAAGATGAAAGAAAACTAGTAATTAATCAACTAATTAAGCAACTGACTGTAAAGACTAAGGCCACCTATTAGCCATCTGGAGTAATACTTCTTGCTTTTGAGTCAGCAGCACGTATTGCTGATTTTGTTACCTGTTATGCTGAAATAAAAAAAGGAATTCACTTCCCAAGGAAGAAGTGGCAGTGAGTTGAGATAAACTCTGCAGTACAAGTAAAGGAAACAAGTGACTAAATACATGAAGCCAGAAAAAAGGGGCAGCTCACTGTCTTGCCAGTTTCAAACTGAAATTAGTTACAGATGCAGTCACGGTGTCTTGTGTAAACGCTATCGATTGGAAAGCTGACAGTCTTAGGAGCTTCAATGCTAAGACAATCAATTTGGCAACAGTGTCACCTGCCACTTTGCTGAATAGTTGACAATGCAATTATCCAGTGTGGAGGCAAGGAGTTGGCGTGTGTCAAATGCAATTAATCACCTTCTGGGCACTATTCAATAATGCATTTCACCGCCTGGTGCAAGAGACGACATGCGAAGACAAGTAGCAGTTTCAAGTCATTGAGGAACCACATTTCTTTCTTTTTGGGAAAACAGAATACCCCACCCCCAAAAAAGGGAATACTGTCCGAGCATAACAACTGCATTTTAAAATGTTATTAAAATAGTCTCAATCAATATTTTTGCAGATGTGGTTGAAAGGCAACTTCAAAACCCAGGAGAAAGGTTGTGTTCAGGGCAGATGGCTAGAGGGAAAAATAACTGAATTAGAATCTGCAACCTTCATTCTGAAAATAGGAGTGTGTGCATACACAATTATAGCAAGAATGCTGCAAATGCCAAATGTAGTTAAACATCTCTTGCTGTTTAGCAACAAATAAAATATACATTCGAAGTGGATTATCTCAATTTCCAGCATGGAATGGCTTTTAAGTTAGGGTTAGGGTTTTAAGCCATTCCTCTACATTTCTTTTTTCCTGCCAGAATAAGAGTTGGGAGAGATCACAAAGGTCATCTAGCTCAATCTCCTGCTCCTATTTTCATTACTATTTGACTGAATTTGATAACAGATGAATTATGATTACGAATCCGAAGTTGGCAACAATATCCCAATCTCAGCTTTTAGTGCTAAACGTTTTGAAGTGGAAAGGGGATATTTATTATTACCCAAGAAGAGACCTATCTCAATCCACTCTTCTGTAAACAGTGACATTTAAAAAAAGAACGAAACTTCCCTGAGTAAAAAAAAATGGTTTTCTGTATAGTGCAAAATTAAAATATCAGGGAAAAAGACTTTTCTCCCTCAAATTTGTACATGGAGGGAACTATTGATAAGGAAAACCAATGAACTGGTAAAGGCACAAATGGTATATTCTTTGCCTGGCTCTGAATATTTGCTATGAGGGTGATGTGCAGTTTCTGTCTACATTTTCAATGTAAGTCAAGCTATTTTATTGGAATGTTGAATATGTTTAGAGTAAAGTTCTGCTTTTTATACTTACCTGCTACTTTAAAAACTAAGTTATTTACCAGAAAGGTGTGTTTAATTATTCTGTTAAACTTCTACTCCCATAAAATTATCATATGGGGAATTGTAGCTCAAATGTATATTTTTACATGATGTAAAATATTCTGGTTAACCCTAAAAAATCATTGAATCTTCATCTACTCTACCTCACAAAGGTTTCATAACAATAAAATGCCACACTTAATTTTAATGAAAACGTATCTTTTTATGGATATATTGAAATATTAAGTTCAAAACCTAGCCTACCTGAAGACTATACTGTTTATATAAAGGCTGACTAGAAGACATTTTCTTCATTTCGTGATGGCACTTTTCTCACTTTTTCTACTTGTTAAGAAGGACACAGAAGAGTAATAAGCACAGTGAACCCCAAAAATATTTGCCAAGAAAGGCAACATAAGGCCTTATTATACATTGCACTACTATATTCAATGGAAAACAAATGTTTTCAAGGAAAAAACCAAGAAAGTACAGTTGCCTTTTGAAAAGCACCTCTGGAACAACTATGACCTGGATGATTGAGAATCTCCATAGATATTTGTTCTCTTCCTAGCTGACAGAATAACAGGTTTGCATTACAATTTAATATGAACATTTAAGACCATGCCCAGGCTGCTTTCCTTATGAGATCTTATCATATAATGCATGAATCAGTAGCTTTTCGGTTCTACGAAAGAAAGTAAATTGTCATTGGATTTTGCCTTGGGCAACACTGATATTTGGAGGATGATACCTGTAAAAGCCAGCATCCTGCAAGTAGTGGTGATCTCATAGAATTTTGGTCATTTTCAAGATTACTTTTCAGGGATTCAGGCACAGTGGACATCATATCATTAATGAACACTGTATTCTATAGACCTTTGAATATTTATATTTGTACCGATAAATATATATATAACCTATTTTATGATTCTTAGAGTTAGGCTTCAAAAGTTATAGAAGAACAGAATTGTAAAGAAATGCTACTGGTCTTAAATTGTTCCTCAGGCAAAGTAAATTGTAGTCATATTTATATCTCCATCTTCTGGATTATTTATTCTGCTTTCTGTGCAATTAAGGAATTTATCATCTTGATTTCTTCCAAAATGTGTTTTATTTATTCAAAAGTCACTTGTGCAATATTGTGGGAAATTAACATATTTTATTCATTAATGCTTATAAAAATTCCCACCTTTAAATTCTGTTTCAAGTGTAATATTAATTATACAAAATGTACATAGCTAAGTATTTCAATTCAATTTATTGCCTATATAGTTTCTTGGTGCATGATTTTCTTCTTATTTTTCTGGAAAATATACAAAAAAATTAAAATACAATCCACACAATTCACCTCAACCCACCACAAAGTAGATAAGTAAAAATGATGTAGAACATAAGTTGCAAGGTATCTGAATCCTAAATAGCTCTTAATACTGTAAGTAAACAAGATTAGTCATCCTGAGGTATGTAACTAATTCAACATATATTATATGCTAAGGTAAATATTTAGCTTTATATATAATTTTAACAAGATAAATACACAAACAATCACAGAATTATTTCTGAGAGGATAAAATTGAACTTGACAGGGTTGTTATATTTATTCTCTCAGATACTTGATGAGGAAAATAACAAAACCAAGTATTGTATAAGCATATTTTTACATCATGAGGATTACAACAATCTATAAAGGCTGAAAATTACAAGATTTGTTTTAAGTGGCTTTTTGTTAGTTTTATGCTAAATTTTCAACAGTAAGCTTTAAAAATGCAAATAATTAAAAACAAAAATAAGCATTGAACTTGAGAATAGTCCCTCAAGTAAGAAATATTTTAACTTGAAAGAAAAGTAATTAAGGAATTATGAAGCTATCTTAAGTTACTCTGCTGACATTCTTTCAACCTCATTTCCTATTGTCGAATTGAAAGTAGGTCAATTGAGAATTATGTATATCAAGAATTAATTACAGATGTATTGAAAGGATCTGTACATATTAGAGATTCCTTTTATTTCCTTAGTGATCACCTGAAATGTCCTTATAACTTGCAGTAATATCACTGGCCAGTACTCTTTGATATGATCTTAAATAGCAACACAACTTTAAAAAATCCAACTATAGGTAGTCGTCAAATTATAATTGTAAGTGAGCTCTTATTCTGAATTGTTAAGTCATGACAGTCTTTAAGGGAGTCACTGCACATGATTTTATGACTTTTTTTGCAGCAGTTGTTAAGCGAATGTCATGATTGTTAAGTGAACCCATTGTTCACTATGGGGCATTTTTGCCGAAAACCAAAAATAAACATGATTTCCTGCAAAAACACTGTAAATAGCAATCCTTTGACCATGAGATTGTGCAAATGACTGTAAATGTTAAAACTTTGAATCTGAGTGCTAAATAACTTTTTGGGGGTTTGTTGTAATTTTGAATGGTCACTAGGCATCCAGTCATAAATTAAGGACAACAGGTAACAAATTAATAGAATCAGAAATGAATAAAACCAGACACAGGCCACATAGCTTTATATAGAACAGTCTGCAAAGCCATTTTCCTCTCTTCTGAAGTTCCAGAGATAAAAAATGATACCTCCACATTTGGCATAAATGATGATAAGGTATAGGAATGTATTACTTCTTTATGCCTTTATCTTAGAAGAATGAGAAAGGACAGGCAAAAATCTATTCTCATATTGGCAGGACAAAATCAGTTGCTTAAACTGAACTTGTCATGATGGTTTGTTTCCTGCATTACAGGGAGAGAGCTCTACCATTTCTAATACAATATTTACAAAGCTTCTACTTCTTATACACATTCAGAAGGAAAAATTGCTATAGTTGATGCCACTTAAGCACTTTATTTTGCAGCAAGCATACTGTGACATCAGTGCCCACACCAAAAAACATTTCAATTAGCTGCAAACCACCAGTTGGATGACAGCCATCTGCTGGAAATGCCTGGCATTTATATTTTAATCAGTCTGATTCTCCAACAGTCATAACAAGTGCAGATGAAACCATGAAAAATTCTGCTACTGCAGAAAATTAGGGTTCTGTGCTGGTCTTTCACTTGGCAAATTAAGAAGAAGCCTGCTGATCAGATTATCAATCCACTGAGTTCAGCATCTAGGAACCAAGAAAAACTAGAGAAAAGGCATAATGGCAACCCTTTTCCTATCTATCATATGTGGAATTCAGAGACATACTAGTTAATAGGCTTCCTGTAAGCTAGTACACTTTGCTCCAAAGAAATATGGTATACCAAGAAAGGTAAGGCTTCTTTGTTAGCAGGGTTATCAGCATCTTCAAGCTAACATACAATGTTATACTAGGTACCTCATAAAGAAAAGATCTTACAGAGTTCATCTTATCTTTCTGATAATCAGTCTTTTAAAACCTTATACAGCGCTTTAATGAATATTTCAAAGCAACTGAAATTGCCAAGAATGTCAAGTGAACAGAGAGTCGACCAGTTGTTGTCATACTTAAAGATTTAGTACGGGAATGGCAAAGAAAGACAACTTAACTACATTTTCCAACCCTTTCATATCTGGAGGGGGCAGCAATCTCAGCTCTATCAGACAGCAGAGCTCAGAGCTTAAATGGGACGTTGCTGGCTTGCTTTTCCTGTCTGTCTGTCTCCCTCTCTTTCTCTGAAGTTGCCTGGACAGCTTCCTCAAGCTGGCGTTATCACTCCCTCTAACCACTCTTGGCAGGCAATCTAATTCCCCCTGAAAAGGTCACCGCCATTTTAACTGCCTTTCAATCACATTAGGAGTGTGGCTGCTCGTGCCCACGGAGCTATGCCTGCAGCTCTCCTGGCTAAGGTGCAATCGATAAACTGACATACCATTCCCCCCCACCCTCCCAGCAGTAGATGGCTCTTCCCCTGTGCCATTCAGAAGTACTGCTCCTTCCCCATTTACTTACTTTGGCTAAAGGAATGATACAAGATGCTGTTTGACCAAAACTCTCATAAAAGTGATACTGTCAAGATAGCCTTGTAGGCCTTGAATGAAATAGCTCAATTGTGACAACAAGGGAGGGTTGTCGGGGGATTAGATACACAGAAGCAGCCACATTCTGGGAACCAACCCGGCCCTTTCAAGACAAGTTGCCCCACAAAAAAAACAAAACAAAAAACAAACCATCCACAAAACTGCTTCCAGATCCCTTCCCTGCAATCATTACTGTTATCTCTCCTGCCTTCACCCTTTTTTCCTCACAGTTACCACCATCATGTTTCCTCCATCGATCCTCATGTAAGACACTGTTTTAAGTCCGCTCGCCTTTTGACTGTGCTAAGCCATTTAAGAGATGACAGCAACCTCTATCAGCACAAAGCCAATATGATTCTTTTCAGATAAAGCACTTTTGTCACCCGTTCTCCCTCCCACTCACTCTTTCAAATAGCAGACATGTTAAAAAATGCTAAGCTTTCAAAGGAAAAAAAAACATTTTTGAGCCTCACTTTGTAATTCTTTAAAAGGATAACCTCACAGTGGAAAACACTTAATGAAAATGAGCAGCTGTTCTTGAAAACTACTGAGGAATTGCTATAAATACTAGGACTATAAATTAAAACAATAAAAACTCAGTGCCTCTAGTTCTGGAGCAAACACCATGTGGAACTTTAGACACAGATAATAGAAAATTACTTTCCACAAGACCTAGCAGATATAGAAGTCCAATAAGTACATTTGTTCCACTGATTGGGATCTCTACACAGAACTTTTGTAGCATGAAAAATTTGCATATATCATCGAAGGATAGTATTTGCTGCTATAGGAGACCCAAGACTCCAAACTGGAAGATGAGTGAATTTCACTTGCGAGAACAGCAGCTCCCCTCTACCCAACCACAGGTTTTTACCTAAATAAGTCTTTGTGTTTGTACATGTAGTATGCAATGATTACCATTTTTAAATCAGAAAAATGTACCTCACTATTATAATTTTAGGAAATATTGAGCTAAACAAAAATGGGGGGGAGGGGGCAAATAGGTGGCACTAGTCTGCCAAGACTGTGAAAATAGTAAGATGGTATGATAAAGGAAATTCATAAACTGCATGAACTGATATTAACTAACAAGCCTGCTTCTGTGAAATACAAGTTTCAGCCTTACAGATCATCTAATTATACCATAAGATTTATACAGATCATGGTTGATAGGTTCACACGTTTTGCTGAGCCATGGTTTGTTTTAATAATAAGGAACACATTTGGATTTCTCATCATTCTAAGTGAACTCTAGTCATCAGCAAATCACAATTTAAATAAATTATAGCTTATCACAAAGTGTAAACTATATTACTAAAAATGTCAGGCTCCCAAATCAAGGAAGATGCATAATTCTTCCAAACTGTGTTTTTTATTGATCCACATGTATAGACAGAATCTTGCCAAACTGAAACACTCTACTATCTGCATCTACTGGTACCATATACTGTACTTTTCAGAGTATAAGACACACTCCCCCCCCCCAACAGAGGGTGGAAATGTTGGTGTGTCTTATACACTGAATATAGCCATTTTTGGCCTCCCAAAACCCCACCTCATGTGTCCGTTTTGCCAAAAATGGACCGGTTTTTCGCAAAAAACAGGGCACACAGAGGGCTTGGGAGGCCTGCAGAGTACTCCTGGGGACTGGGGACGGCAAAAACAAGACGTGTGGGGTTTGGGAGGCCAAAAACAGGCCCATTTTTCACGAAAATGGGCCCATTTTTCACAAAACCAGGGGTGTTTTTGTCCTCCCCAGCCCCCAGGAGCACTCTGCAGGCTTCCCAAACCCTCTGCCTTTGTGAAAAACGGGCCCATTTTTGGCTTCCAAACCCCCTCACATGTCACCTTTTGCCCTCTCCAACCCCCGGGAGCATTCTGCAGGCCTTCCAAACCCTCTGCGCATCCCATTTTTCTGAAAAACTGGATGTGCAAAGGGTTTGGGAGACCTGCAGAGTGCTCCTGGGGGCTGTGGAGGGCAAAAACTTTTTTTTCCTTGTTTACCTCTTCAAAATCTTGGTGCATCGTACAGTCTGAAAAATACGGTACTTTGAAAACTATTAGGGAGGGGGTGTCTTCACTCTCTTTGACTAACACAAAGTATTAGGACTGAGATGCCCTTATTCTTCTGGAATGCACCTGAGCCCTCCTGGGAATCCAGCCTACCATAAGCCATCACAAAGAAATATTTCAGGGGGGAAAATCAGTTTAAATCAATTAAGATATTAATGTCCTTTTTAACAGTGGAATATAAATGTAGCTTTTCACTCTTAAAAAGTATCTAAGATAGAATACCCAGTTCAAGAGTTTTGCAAGTATATGTTTTAGCAACAACTTATGTTTTAAGTAAAAACCTCAGTACCATTACTGTCTCCTTAATTCGTTAATATAAGAACTTGGAAACATCAAGAGATTGCATAGGGCAGTGAAATACCGTATTTTTCAGAATGTACCTTTTCCCCCCAAAAAAGAGGGTGAAAATCTGGGTGTGTCTTATACTCCAAATGTAGCCCCGCCCAGCTTCTCAAATCGAGGTTTCAGAGGCTGAAAAAAGCATTAAAAACAGAGCTTAGAAAAAAAGCCCCAACTGGAACTTCAGAAAAAAAGCCCCAAATAGAGCTTCAGAAAAGAAGCTCTCAAACAGAGCTTCAGAGGCTTTCAGAGGAAGAAAAAAGTTTTTCCTGAAATGGAGTTTCAGAGGCAGAAAAAAAAAAGCAAAAAAAAAAGCAAGGCACAGAGCTCACAACCAAGGAACCTTTTGCTAAAATTCACCTCTGGGAACAGCTGATTGGGGATATTTCGGGAGCCCAATCCACCTGCCAATCAGCTTTTTTCTTATTTTCCACCCCAAAAACTAAGGTGTATCTTATACTCCGGTGTGTCTTATACTCCGAAAAATAGGGTACATCAAGAATAGAATAGAATAGAATTTTTTTATATGCAGGAGGCAGAAACTCAGGAAGCAAATGTTATCTTGAATATATTTATCCTTTCTCCCTTTAACATTAAAAGAAAAGGTGTTGTCTAGCAAATGGGTGAGCCACTAGAGTACTGGAAATTATTTGAAAAAGATAAAAATAGCATGGAAAATTGCTCTAATTAAAATTTTACCAATGCAACTTAAATTATCTTCTTCAATGTTCTATTTGCAGACAACTCTTATTTACCAAAAAATAAAATTCTTGCATTAGTAGGATAGCCTGAAGCCGATACAGGAAATCCATGAAATGTGACAGAAGATTTGGTGGGAAGATTTACCAATGCTGGTTTACTGTGCTGCAGAAAATAACACCAGGATATCTGACAAAAATAAATCATTAGATTACTGCATAAGAGCACAAGAACACTCCAAAAGAAATGGTTGAACTCTGACCCATCCGCTTTAGCCATGATTTATTCACACAGAAAAGTATGAAGGAAACCTGAAAAGAGAACACCATCATAGATATCCATAGGCAGAGGCTGGGAAGAATGGGGAAGGGGAAGAAGAAGTGAACCATGCACTACAATGTCCCTTACATACAATACTGCAATACATATACAAAAGGACAGTTTATATTATGATGTCACTACACAGGTTTCATCATTTTAGCATCATTCTGGCTAGGAACAGTTGCCTAGAAGTGTCCTTTATAACTCTAACTAAATGATTTAATTTTGAAACCTATTTGCACTAGTGTGATTTTCTTTGCATATTTTAAATTAAAATGCAAATTATTACACACGACAGGTTATAAACTTTAACTGTGATGGAGAAATATATCAGTTTCCCTGCTTGGAAGGATGCAACATTTTCCACAGAATCACAAGGTTCTCAATCAGTTTAGTGAATCCTGACATAGAGCAAAAGGCTGAGTAGAAGAAAGGAGCCAGGTGCACAGTTAAAATTACATTCACCAATAAAACTCACAAAGGTCACATTTTACCATAACTCATTCACTCCTTTGTAGCCATTTTTCCTGTCACAGGGGAAGGAAGAGAAAGAGGAAAAATAAGATGTGTTTGTCTGGAAACCCTCAGGGCTGGAGTGCTGGAGGTGTATGGCAGGTTGGTGAATTGTCATTTATCAGACTTAAAAAAGATAGAGGGATAAATGCATAACTGGACGTTTAATATTTTATGCAGGTGCTTAAGTGACTTAGCTGTCAACTTCCATACATCAACAGCAGCTGATAAAGTTGCTTTCGTCACTGTAGATTGGGGCTATTTATTATGCTATTTTTTGTAATATTTTAAAACGCAAAATATCACTGAAAGTGACTGGCCTTTAGCAGTATCTGTCCAACTTTGACCAATGGTATCTCAATATTAACGTAATATTTGTAATCCCAACCATTTACTTTTGTTTTTATAGATGCAAAAAAATATAATTTTTATACTAGCAAAAATGCAAGTTTCAATGTACACTGAAAACAGATGCATTTTACAGTTTGTAAGACTGTATTTATCAATAGTACAACATTTAATAATATCAAAAAGCTCCCCAAAGTAATTTAGCTTTAAGAACTAAGAAGAGAAATTTACCTCTAAACCCCCCTTCCAGGAGGGTGGTAGCACGTATTCTCTTCTGCCCACACCATTCATATTCCTCAAAGCGATTACCGTTCTCGTTCTCAATGTCAACAGGGTCATCCTCCATCATGCATGACCCTTCTCTCTGAGTAAATAAAACATTAAGCATCTTTTTAGTATCTTGGAAAATAGATAATATTCATCCTAGTAGGGATGTGAGGTAAATTATGGAGAATTTTGCAAGGTTAAACTGCTTACGAGCAATAGCAAAACGTTACAGAGTGTTGTTTTAAAATTATGAGAGTTCCAAGAAAAAAATATAATTTGAAGAACTATAGAAATTCAAAGCTAAATTATTTAAATAATGCCCAATATTATCTTAAGCCACCCAATGAATTGTCAGATTGGAATTTGAATTTTCTGACCAATGTTCTATCTGCTGAAGGAAGCTCTAAGGGTCTGTTTTAGCAAGGAAGAAAAATAAAAATGTCCATCACACTACAGAATTTTTCTAAAATTTATAAATAACTGAAATTCAATGACTAATACAGATTGTAATATTTTGTTTAAATGAATAAATCATCAAACCCTACATTAAGGCCCCCCTCCAAACACACCACCACCCAACCTTATTTTAATATTGTATACCATATGAAAAAAAATCCAATAAAATGGAAAGCTTGGAAAAGCAAAAAATTGAAGCTTTAACTACATTAGAATTGATCCTTCTGGATAAAGCTTTAGCATTATTTTTGTTAGTTCTCATATACAACTACTAACTGCATGAACTACTATAACAATTATTTATGTGTGTGGCTACTTCAATGCTTTATATACTAAATTGTAAGGACAACAGTCAGGTGGCTGATTTTGAAGACATGATTTAATTCATTAATCAAAAATAGCCACATCAAAAACACCAGGCTATGGTCTGCTATTTTAAAAGATGTGGTATTTGTCATGTTCTGAATGACAGGCTATATACTCCACGAGGAAATTACTGAGCACCCTAACAAATGCTATAGGAAAATTAGATCCAAGGTCCAATAAACTTATTAAAACTAGAGCATTGCTTGACTAGATGTGTGTGGTCACCTTTTCTTAAAAGGAGAGTAGCATCTAGGTGCCACATATATAACTTTGAGGGTGAAAAGGCTTCACTTTTCCTCTCCAATACATGTTTACTTCTCAGTTTTATTGCATTAATATTAATAAATTGCATACTATAACCAAGCTTCAGAAAAGCCTCCTGTAACTCAGGAGAACTTCTGAAGATATCAAAGTTACAGGCCACAATTTTTCTCCTATGCTTCTGTAGGACAATAGGAAGGTGCCCAATGACATGGGGCATCATTAGATCATATTCTAATTTTGGAGAGCCCTTTTCATGTTTAAGGACGATAATTTCCATGACTGAATTCTCCCAAATCCTACCCTCCCCCCACAAAAAACAGGCTGTTGCAAAAATCTAGCCATTTTCTCATTGCATTTCAGTGGCTCAATCTCTGTATCGGAGGGGAGGGTGCTGACTGCCACTGCTACTGTAACAGCAAATGCTACAATCCATTCTCATTTGAAAGGCTAGGAAGATTGGCTGTAACATAACAAGACTGCCAAAATGATAAGCAAGTAATCAAGTGGATCTGCAAAGGAACTTTCAAGTCTCAGGTCTTCAATTGGCAACTTCGATTTCTATCCAGATATCAGGCATAGCAGAGAGTGTAGAAAGAAAGAAAGGAGAGGCAGCAAGGGTTTCCTTAGCATTTCTACCTTTGCAAGGCATTGTTCGACATGCCCACTCCTCTCCTCCTCGGATCCTGAGAGAGGCTGGCTGCAGAGGGGACATACCTGTCCTTCGTCTTGCTTCCTCCTTTTCATTTTTCCAATCCGAGCTGTTCAAGGAAAGCAGAAATAGAAGAAAAGTACAACAGGTTACATTTGTAAGATTAGCTCCTTCTCTCTCCAGTATCAATAGTATTCATATCTATTCCTTGCAAGGGGCAAATACGAACACAATGAGAAAGGAAGTACCACATCCTAAACTTAATCCTCTTCATTTTTCCATTTTTGTGGCATGGTCAAACACAAATTAAATTCCTTGACTTCAAGAAATCATGCTTAATTCTGTAATTATTGTAGCACTGCACCCTTCTAATAAAAAAACCAAAGCCATCTGAGTTGCCTCGAAGCGGGAAAATTAATTGAAGCAGAGAGCTTCCGGATTCACCCCAGAATAAGTCATCTGCAATCATTTTGTCTTCAAGGTGTCTTAACAAGATTTATTTATTTTAAAATACTTTATTATGGAACATTTTTCAAATTATTGTAAATAAGATACTGTTTATACTACTAACCTCCCCCCAGAAAAGCACCAAGTTCAAGCATGAAATTTGGTAGCAAAATGGCCAAATTTCAAGGATGCATGCTTAATACAAGATTAAATAAGGCAAATAGGAGCGGTCAGGCAAAAATTTCTCATCTTCATCTGTATGTCAAGGTAAACTGTCTTGTGCTGAGTTCTACTCTTAGTGGTTGCACTGAGAGTGCACACTCCTTGCTACTCTCAGGAAGATTTCTGTCAGTCCAGTTATGGGTGAATTAGGTGGATGCATGTAATAATAGAGTGAATGGCAGCAATTTAGATTTCAGGTTAAAATGGACATAAATTGAACCTTTTTTTGATGCAATTTTATATAGGTAGTTTTTAACTTATGACCGATCACTTAGTGACCATTTGAAGTTGCAAGACACCCTCGCCACAAAGGCACTTATGAACCAGTTCTGACAGCTGCTTTCCCCCTGCAGTCACATGACCAGATTTTGGGTTGACCATCTGACTACAATTTAAGGCTTTTTTGGGGGGGGGGGGCGAAAAAGGGTGTTCATTTCTGGGTTTGGGTGAAAATGCCCCATAGTGAACAACGGGTTCGCTTAATGACTTAATGACCTTGGTGAATTGCTTAATGACTGCTGGGAAGAAAGTCATAAAATGGAGACAATTTCTATATTTGTGATAGTTTTTAAAGTTGTATAGTAATTTTGGAAATACAGAGGTAAAAGTTATAAATTGTGAACCTGCTTTCAAGGGGGGATAATTATTATAGCTGAAACATATTTATCAGTATTCAACCAGCAGAGATACTTTACAGTTTTATATACTTTTTTTTCTCTGTTATTGTTATGTATGCTTTTTTCCTTTTTTTTATTTTTTATTTTGACTTTGGAAATAAAAATATGTACACCACAAAAACACTAATCAGTATGGTTCAGACGAAGTTAACATGAGCTGATTATGTGTTGCTATATATTGCACAAATATATAACATAAATGTTATATTTGTTGCAACTTCATAGAATTCATACCAAGCATGAAAAATGATCTCAAAAATACTCTAAGGAAAGGCACAAAATGGATAGGAATAACTGGTAGATGTAAGTTGCTACTAATAATAATCTAAGAATGCAAATACAGGAAAAACAGTCTATTCAATTACACAGTTAACTTTAGTTGACCATAAAATAATCAGTCATGCAAATATTTGAAGAATATTATCCTCTAGTCTATTTTTCTGAAGTCCTTCCATTTTTCTTCCAATCACATTTTTTCTCAAACAACAATTTCAAACAAATTCATAGGCACCTACTTTTCACTAAATACACAGTGCAGTAGTAAAAACATGCACTAAAGAATATTGTCATTAGAAATCTCCTTATCTGTAGTCACTAACAAAATCTACAATTACTTATTCTTAATCACTTGTTAATTTGCAATCAAGAAGACTTCCATGTTATACTCTCAATACATTTCGTTTTTTTAAAAACCATCCTCAATTAAGAAAGTTAGCACCCATCCATTGCCTAGAAGAATTGAAATATTCCAGGAAATATTAAAAAGGCAAAATATTATATCTCCCTGGATGAGAAAAGGTGAAACATGCTCAAGCAGCCTTTGAATCTTTGCTAATAGCCCCAGAAAGACTGGTACCAACCTATCTACAAGACAAAAGGCTGGGCCAGCTTATCTAAACAAAAGACCTTCACCCTCAGGACGTAATAGGATTAGCCCTCTACCCATCACCTGGGAAAATTACATTACCCAGCAAGATTCAACCAAGCCTGGGACTCGACAACCTACAAAGTTACCCCTGCATGGCCCCATGGGAATCTGACAACCAATCAGAATACATTTCTTACACAGGTACAGGAAGCTCCAAGGTTGGGCCCAAGAGAGGGTATAAATCTTTCTCTTCCTCTCAACCATGTGCTTATTTTGCCCAGGACCTCAAACCATGTGGTCCTGTCCAGGGTCTTTCTCCCCACTTGGAACTGAACCCAGATGGACATTTTTTCCAACACCAGGATGTTGATAATATTATTTTTCTCAAGGACTACCTGGAGTAATGTTTGATTGCATCTTTTTAAAATAAATCTTTCACAGCAAAGCCTGTGATGCTAATTGAAGGAGAAATTGTAGAACAGTTAAAATACTAATGTTAATAACTTGGATTCTAACTATTTGCAAAGCTTCTTGGACCTATTTTCATGTTGCTGGATTATTATGTTTATTATTTATATGCTAGCATGATGTACCGGTAATGTAATGAGATTGATTTTTCCTAGGCTGATGAATGTTTTGACACAATTCAGAAAATAAGACTACATTATTATTATACAACTTTAAGGGGACAACTTTAAAAAACATATAATTGCTATTGCAAAAAAAAAAAAAATGCTCTTGCCCACAAAATGAGTGTGTCAGAAGCCAAACATTAAATATAGCAAAAGGAAGATAACAAAAAAGTTAGCAATAGCTTGATGGTGGAATTCAGGAATGAGAACAAGGAACTGAGGCTGTTTGAAAAAAACGAGTGAGTAGAATTTCCAATTGCTGCTATAAAGCTCTGCTATCACTTCTAATCAGCATAGGAAGGATGGAGTAGCCCCAGAGGAAGGGGGGCAATTGCCGAGCTGTCCCAAAGGAGAACAGCTCAAAAGAACACACAAGTGAGACCACAGTATTGTTAATTAGTGCTGATAGATGAAATCATTTCTAATTAGCTCACTAATCCTTCTCCCCTGTACTCTTGTCACAGGAGCAAAGAGAGGGGCTTGGTTGATTTTTTCCTAATGTTTAAGCCAAAGATTTTTTTTTTTAAGAATAAGCCTGAACGAAATAACAGAAAAACTAACTATCAGTTAAGATTCCAAACAGTTAGTCAGGTTAGTTTTTGCAGTCCTTCAGTTAGAATATAGTTGAAGTTAAATTCTGTAAGAGACTTTGCTACATCAATGAAATAGACATGATAAAAGAAAGTTTGATAGTTTTAAGATGCACGAGACATTTTAAATTATTAGATTTATTTTGCTTAAATAACAAGGGCATAGGGAAATCAGTATTAGCATTAAAAAAACAATTCTGCCACTGGAATGATTTCATGAACCAGTTATTGTTGATAATCACTTTTTTTTAAGTATTCTTCCTTTGAGGATCCATTAATCATGGATCCAAATTGCTACAAAAAATTATTTCAAACGCATTCATTACTTCCTTTTCTATACAAAAGTACACAATTGTGACAGGCTTTGCTTTGTTAATCCAAACAGCACAAATTCAGACTTAAGTCTTAATTTACACTACTTCATATACTTGTTCTCGTTTATTTGGAGTTTTTATTTTGGAGTCTTAGAAGGGCTCTTGTGCTAAAGCAGTTATAAGAATGTGCCTAACAGAATATTTCTGTAGGAAAAGCTAGGAGTCAGTTCCCGCTGCTTTTCATATTCTGCCTTTGTTTTGCAGGGCCTTATTTTGTATGTATTACATAACTTTTATATTGCTGGGAAGCCTGGAATCACACCTACTTATGTTCCATAATCTAGGCAATCATTTACATACTGAAACCCACGCTTGTATTCCACATTCTACCTATCCTGAGTACTCTACTGAAAAGAAAAACCCAGCATGTCTTTTTCTAGTCTACTAACCTAGCTATTAGTTATTAGCTTCTAACTCAATTTTGTTTGTTCATCAATCAATACTTGTTCAGATCGTACCATTTCTTCTGCATATTCCAGATTGGTATAGTTAAGAATTGTATTCAATTCACCCTTGGAAGTGAATTGACAAAATTATTTTCAAGATTAATGTGTACATCATTATTTAAAGAATTTATATGACCATCTATCTCATATAATGATCCCACTCAGCTCATAACTGGTAAAAACAGGAATACCTCCCCCACCCTCTTTTCAATAGGCATCAGACCAATCAGTCTCTTGACTCAACTCCCATTCTAGGTCAACATTTGGGTGAGAAAAGCCAGGTCTTTACAGCCTTCTGCACAGCTCAAAGGATAGGGATCCCTCGCATTTCAGGTAGAAGCTAATTTCAAGGCTGGGACAGCTACAGAGGAGGTATGCCTATGTGCAGTTAACTTTCTGGAATTATAGGTTAATGAATCTCAGGATTTACTTTGTAGTTTTACATAAACCAAAATATTATAAAATAGTTTTATGATGGAATTATTTGGGGGAGATTTGGGCAATTTGGAATACATATGGGTACATAAATGTTAGCAATTCCTTATTTCAAAGCTGCCATTAAAAGTCAGAAAAAGATAGATTTTTAAAGCTGTTAATGTACAGTTATCCAAATAGGCTTCAAATCACCTTTTCCTTTAAAATCTGGATTGCTGCACAGCAACAAAAGCTCAAGAAGCCTTTGATTAATATTATATTTCAATGAAGCCAATACACATAGCAGGTACTGATTTGCTTTAAAGTCTTGGAAAAATATTTGTGTTTTGGCACCAGGCATTTTCCAATAACAGCACCAGATGCCGCAAGGAATATTTGTGAGATGATCAATATATGAAATGGTACAATAGTATATTCATTAATCATATGCCAGAGGTATTCAATAGAAATTTTACTGCAGTTTATGAATGTAAAACACAGATTATATGTATTCACAATGCAATGCATGGTGCTAATCAATCTTAATTCAAGAATTCACTCTTATAATGTTGTAAATACCACTAACATAGATCTTACAACCTTGCAGCTGCCTAGTAATTTTGAATGCATAATAAAATACTCTTTTCTTTCAATTTTAGAATACTTTATAATTTGAAAGTCTGATATTTCCTTATATTTGATTGTATTTTGATTGAAATAAGCACTGACAAATAGAATTAAAGAATTAAATTAAATTAAATTAAAGCTTTCGAAAAGGTATTTTTGTTTTAAAGAACTTAGATTTCATAATATTAATATTTTAATCTGACTAAAAATCTCAGTGCTAAAAGCTGTAAAAAAATTACTGCATGCAAATATGGAAATCTGTGGTTTCCCTATAAAGGCAAATAATATGAAGAATTAAATCTGTGGAAGTCAAATTAAAAGTTAATCTTGATTCTCTACAAAATGCCAGAGATTGGGCACAGGACATTACATACACACACACTGGGAAATTGATCAGAAATTGAAGAACAGCACATATAAAGTGTGGTTGCAAAAACTACCAGAAGAAAAATATGAAATAAGGTCACTAATTTTTTTTATATATACATGGCTCTAAGTAGTATCTAATTTGAAACAGTATGCAGTACTAGTGGTAAGGACAGCACTAATTTAGGAAAGAGTCAATGAAACAAAAACAGTGGCAACACAAATGGTAAGTAAGGCTTTAAAATTGTAGGTCTCAACTTGCTAAACTACCTTATAAGGGAAGAGAACATTAGCCCCAACAGCCACCAATACTGCAAATTATTATTCCTAACAAAAGATAGGAATATAAGTCTCACTCACCATTCAGCCGGGTCTGTCTGTTTGCCCTTACTCGCAAAAAAGTCTATGAACAAAAGACACAAGAATGTAAATAGATAGGATTAGGGCCCTGCTAATGAGAAAACTAAAGAATAATTCAACCAACTTTAAGAAGTATTCTTGAAAGGATCCCACTCCCAGAATATTTTTAAAAATACACACCAGTTTCATTCAACCCTTAAAAACCCTCCTTTCTGGTTTATTTTTCCATAAATTAATTCCAACAATTCAAAGTTTCCTAACAGCTTCCTTTATTAATGTTTTTTTGCTCAATTCTAAGTAATATTTGGACTTTCAGAACTCTCTCTCCTGTAAAATGATATTGCCAGCCCCATTTGCTTTCTAAAGTTCATAGATTGTTCATTATCAAAAGCATTCCATCTGTAATATAGCTGTAACCAGATTCCCTGCCTGCCTCACTATCTTAGTCTGGCTCAAACTCCAAACTGATCTGCCAAATGAGTATCTATTTTGGCCCCATTTTCTAAATACAACTCCAGCTTCCCCCCCCCTCCCCGTACGTGCCCTGCCATGCCTACTAATTTCCTAATCAACTCCTAACATACTTCGTTTTCTCTTTTATATAAAAAGAGGCCTCTCCAAGTTTATCCTGAGAATGTAAACAGACCACTCCCCCTCTCAGGAAGGACGGCCCAGCTTCCCTTAGATGTAAACAAGACCTATTCCCTTCCTTAGCAATAAAATGGCTTCGGCCCCAGAAACGGTCCACGTTCGCACCTCCTCCCGACCACCGGGCTCCCTCCTCTCGCTCTGCATGGCCGGGGATGAGAATGGATACGGGAAACGGCCCCGGCACCTGCAATTAACTCCCCGTAACAGCGGCCGTCGCCATATTAGCTGCGATCATGTGACCAGCCGTCGCCGACGCGGGGTGAGAGTTCAGAGGAAGTTGTTCTCATGGCAACTAAGGCTTGAAGCGGGCGAGGGTTGAGGGGCTTCTGCTATAGTAATACCGCGTTCCTCAATCGCTTTTGTAAACACCGGTTACCAGAGTCCGGATGCCTGAAATGGGTAGTCTTTGCCCATCAGGTCGTCCTCGTCGCCTTTTCTAACAACTTTGTCACTCTCACAACT
This sequence comes from Ahaetulla prasina, assembly GCF_028640845.1. NCBI lineage: Eukaryota > Metazoa > Chordata > Lepidosauria > Squamata > Colubridae > Ahaetulla > Ahaetulla prasina. The sequence goes on from NC_080541.1 coordinate 175,959,495, forward strand.
CCTTAAAAACAAATCCGCGCTCAAGAGCGCGCCCGGTCTGTACTTTGAAAAGCAGCATTTTCCCTCTTCACAATAAAAGATCGAGGTTACCGATAGTATTCTTTCTTTTTCCTCTAATTAAATAAAGAGTGCTGCAAAGACCCGTGCGTGCCCCTATTTTTGTAGTAGTAGCAGCAGCTTTGGCAGCTACCCAATATTCTGGTTTCACTAGCCTGACCCTATGTTGATGAAGAAGTAAAGAATGGTTACTGGCCAAGACATAAATACACATTTTCTAAAACGAAAAAAATACATTGCTAATGGCAGCACTGGAAATGGCATGGCAGTGCATAATTTTCATCCTATGTTCATAATACCCTTGCGCGTTGGTTATTTTGCCAATAATTATGTGGATAATTCATGCATTTAATGAAATGGATCACAATCCACAAAAGTTTATATCATAATAATTGCTGTTTTTTCAATACTACATGATGTTTTTGCTGCAACATTTCCACACAAATGGAAACACAATCATGTAAAAAATATATCTACACTACAGAAATTTAATTTTCAGATCTAAAGTTTAGTATCTTGTGCAAATCCTTGAAAGAGTAAATTCATTAAACCAAAGTTAAATTAACTTGGGTAAACATACTGTGCAATCTTCAACTATAAAGAGTCAGGAAAGATGCTTTAAACTCACTAAAAAATTCTAGAAAAACAAAACAGAAATGCAACAGCTGAAAATTTTTCACTATGTCTGATAAGCATGAATAGCAAATATGATGCAACTTTGAAGGTACGAAAACCCATTCAAAGTCCAACCTTAGGACTTTATTGTCAGACCACTGCCTATAAAAAGGAAATCATGCAATTACTGGGTGCTCTGCTAATATGACAACTCAGATTTGTTTGGATGATAGATTTCTTGTCTTAAAAGTGTTGTAGTCTGTATCATAAAAATTTCATTGTCAGAAAAATATTCATTTTATGAGAATCTTTAAATATCCTTGTACATAACAAGAATAGTAGTTAGTACACAGTTTGAATGCATAAGCAATTTACCCTTTTATTAAAGAAAGTAAAAATCAATATGTAATATGCTCATTTCTTGTAAATGTTTAATCCTATTGAAGTCAATAGGAGTCAGCTCTTTGTAAATTGTAGCTTTTGTAGTAGGGCCAATATCCAAATAAAAATCTTTCCAAATTCAAATGTTACTAAAGCTGTCAGACATTATTTTACTGTGTTATTTCCAAATTGTTGTTGCAAGAAAGTTAAGCCTATAGAATAGCAGAATTAAAAGAGACGTTGGAGTTCTTCTAGCCCAATCCCAGACAGGAGAGCCTATACTGGCTGCCCAATTTCTTCTTAAAAACCTCCAGTCATGGACCATCTACAATTTCTGGAGGCAAGCTGTTCCATTGATCAATTGTTCTTCCTGTTAGGAAATTTCTTCTTAGTTCTAGGTTGAATCTCTCCTTGATAAGTTTCCATCCATTACTTTTTGTCCTGCCCTCAAGTGCTTTGGACAATAAGTTGACCCTGTCCTATCTACTGCAATCCCTAAAATATTGGGAAACTGCTATTATGTCACACACCCACATCCATCCTTCTCTTATATAACTGATAGTAAAGGTAAGTAGAACCCACCCCTGGCTCACTCTGATATTATCCTCGATCAGAATCCTTATCATACACATACATTTTCAGTGTAACAGTGTACTTTAACACCTAACAGTGTACTTTAACTCATGTGAATGCACTAGTATTAATTCTGATCTGATTTATATTAAATATTTTACAGTCAATTAGAGATACTGTAAATAATTCAACTTAAATAAAAGATATAAGCAAATACTATGGTTGAAAGGAAGATAAAAATATAAGTTTTTCAAATTTCTTCATTCCTTTATTTTTTCTTAATTGTACTGATGTATGTTAGGTAGCCATTGATTTTATAAGATTTATAGCAAATTCATCTATCACAAACTGTTATATGAATAGACAACTTTGCATTTCATAAATATTAAGACAGCATTTGGGAACTAAAACAATAAACTATCTTACTGGGATTCAGAGGAAAAGAGAGAGGAAAAAAGTTATTTGCAGTTTTAATACAATCTTAGTTGGCAGTTTCATTCTAGTACACTGAAACTCTTGCTTAGATGCTTTGACAATATTGTTCTTGACAGGTGATTCCACTAAGAACACAGTGTACCACAATTGACTGGTCTTTGCCTTTGGAGGTTCAAAACATTGCATCAGAATTAGAGACTGTCATAGGTAATTTCTTCACATACTTCCGTTTATGAACATCATCTACATGTGTGGGATGACATTGAAACTGTTTCAGTAATATGTTAATGAGATTTATATTATATATTTATATTCTTAGAAGAAACCATGCATTAATTATTCTACAAAGGATGTAATCGGGCTATACATTTACATCCTAAACTGGGATGTAATTGGCTCCTCCCTCATCTCAACTATTTAGCTTAGAGAAAAAGGATGAAATCTGATTTTTAATGGGTTTTTTCTTCAAGTAAATTGTACTCTCATCATGCATTTTCCTTCTACTTACTGTCCAATACTACTCCTGCCCTGGTTTGGAATATTATAACCTGACTCAGTGTAATGCTTAGCATTCTCATTTCAAATTTATTACAGTGAGAGATAGGAGTGCTCCATATTTTCTACAACCTGACCTAAATTGATTTCTTGTGTTAGAGAAATAGATGCAAAGAATTTTTTAACTGGAACAGGTTTTTTTTTTCATTTTGGAAAAAATGTCATGTCATTAATCCTATTCAAATTCGTAAGCAGGTGAAGAAAAGATATGGAATAAAAATACCATTTTCAAAAGCAATGCTGTTTCCCTAGTGTGAGTAAAATGTTCAACTGAACTAAGGAATTTTAAGTGACGATTAGGGCATAAAGAGGAGCCACTAATTATTTTTTCAGGAAAGCAACACAAAACATCATCTTTAACCCATCCCCAGCCTACTGTGAAGACATATTTTCGTGCTGTGTATCTAAAGCAGTGTTTTCTCAATTCTCCCAGCATAAGCCATGCCAAGTGGTCTATCTGCTTTATTTCATTTCATTATCTCATGACACTTGTTAATTTTGGATACCAGAGTGAAACTGGGAAAAGTTCTATAAGTGACGGAAAGAACAATGAAAAAAAAGTGACTACCCCCCAAACACACACACTGGGATGAAGCTGACAAAAGTTTTACAGTTTCTCCTTCTAGCTCAAGTGATACCAAGAATTGTAAAAAAGTAGTTTTTCTCATTTTCCCAGTGCCCTGGAGAAATGCTCAACAAGAGCAAGCAATTCCTGCTTTGCAGTTGGACAAGATGATCTCTAAGGTTCTTCCAGCAATATTATTCGATGATTGTTGGATGTTTGTTCATGCAAACAGAAACCATGTATTCTTAGAATCAACTCTTTTCAGAAAGGAATGTGACTGGTTTTTGCTTTCCAGTAATGGGTGGGAAATAAACAGAAGCAGGAAAATCTACTAATTGGGATGTGATAACTGTCATACAGATCAGCCAAAGTTTGAAATCCATATGACATATGGTTTGATTTCCAGGCAATATTACAAGAATCAAGCAGTTTAAGGTTGCCAGGTGAAATTGCCCCTAGCTGAATTCTGCATTTCATTTTACTAGAACAAATAACTTACATGGTACAAAATTTAAGATGAATTTCTTAAATTAATTTTCTTGGATTTTAAAGTACATGTGTAAATTGTAAAGTCCTTTGGGAGAAGGGCGGGATAGAAATCTAATTATAAATTATAATCTATAAAATCTTTAGATTTAATTTTTTTCTGTTTTTTCAAATGATTGAAATTAAAGCCGCTGACTAAAGATCCTAATTTCCTAATCAGTCTAAAATATTCTGTAATCAACTTTCCTACTTCCTAATTTTGTTGCTCCTGAACATTCAATTATAAGACCAGGTTATATTAGTATCAAAATATATTGAAATGCATAGCCTTATCGTAACTTCTACTATGGTAACATTCAAAATTCAGATTGTCCATATGAGATTTCTAGTATCTTCTGAAAAGTAACACATTGTTTGGGTATTTCTTTTACTTGATTCATTTTAACTGCTATATTTTTACCCCTGGATAGGTTTGTGGTTAGAGTCACAGTGATTCAAAAGGTATACAGGCTGAAGTAATATAAGTAAAATTTTAATGATACAAATGCTAATAGTGATCTACATTTAAGTCACAAAGTTGATTAATTCAAGCTTTTATGATATCTTCTTATAGAATTATTCTGCTAAGAAATGTTTGTTTACTAATCTCTTCCTATTATACAGTATTTTCATAGGAAGCATAAATGTCACAAAAAATGGCAATGTACCATTAGTAATACTTCAGTTTACACACACATAAGGCACTTCATGGAAAGTTCAGCCCATGGAATCAAAGGAAGATTTATTATACAGTGTCTTTTTAATTAACCTTCAGCTGGATTTATGTTTGACTATTTTCCCAGATGAATTCATGTAACAATTATACATTGTTTTTTTTAATGAATCAGATCTGAATTTCCAGAATAAAGATAATTTGAAAGAAAAAAAGAAGAAAAAATATCCTAGAGCTTGTATAAGAATTTCTTGATATGTATAAATGAATTAGTACAAATATTCATCACGTTCTTTAAGATTATATAGCGTTAATTGGGTTTTGAAAGAATGAATTAAATACATGTTGAAAAAAATTGATTGTGAAATATGAAATATAATACAGACTATATAAACAATGTATCTGCTTATGACAATACTTTAGCTACTATTATGGCTAATACACATAAATTAGTTATACAATATCCAGAGATAGTATCCTATTAGTGGAGTTAATTAGAATAACTATGCATCTTATTTTCCAATTAGGATATAGCCCACTTATAAAGCAATATATATGTGTAAGTACTATTGCTATTGCTATTTATCTATAAAATTCATCACCACCTTATATTTGAAGTTTATTAAAAAAAACTTTAGTAGTAAAATATTATATGTAATTAAGATGTTCATTTGGACAATGAGTCTGTTGGCTTTGGACAGTAAAAAGAAGAACCCATTGTACCAGTGTTTTTCAACCTAGGCAGCTTGAAGATGGATAGAGTTCCAATTCCCAGAATTCCCCAGGCAGCCAATTCTGGGGGTTGAAGTCTACCCATCTTCAAGCTGCCCAGGTTGAGAAACACTACATTACAACATAAAGTGCTTTGATACTGTAATGAGCAACTGTTAAAAATATTGCTGAGCATTAAGAAAACACATTTTTGTTTGCTTAAAACAGTTGCATTATATGCTTCTTTCAGAATGGAGCCTTAAAGTTAATTATTTCTTCTTGGTCATTTGGGGCAATTTATTGGGCCGGTTCTTTTTCTCCACTTGAAAATTAATATCTGTGCAATATTGTACTGTTAGGCTATTATATCTTCACACACAAATAATCTCACACTCAATAATCCTCTTTATCAACCACTACTATGACATAAAGCAATAAGAAAAATAAAAAGTGGATATAATCCTCTCAAAGAAACTTGCAATACTGTTGTATTATAGTACTGTTTAATCAAGGTTTCAAAGATAAAGAAACCTATGTATGAAACAGCAATTATCTGAATTTACATACGACATACAAAGCCTAACATCATTCCCTGAAAGATCTGTTAGTGCCATTTAGTAGCTCCTGGCTTTTAGTCATCAGCTGATTCCTCCTGGTATCATTCTCACCTGGTATCTGTCAGAGTGATGAATATCATCTGAGGAATGGGGTGATGCTGTTGGAGAATCTCCTTCCCGCTTGATAGAGGCTGACAACAAAATCGACTGCAGGAAAAGAAGGGGAAAGGGAAAGTAGTTAAGAATGCAGAGGGGAAATGGAGCAGGTGATGTGATATAAAGTAGCAATAATTAAGAAAGCCATGATTAAGTCAACTATGGGTTAGTGTGTCATGTAAACCCAGCCTATCATTCGTGGTTCTTTTTTGCAATAGTTTGCATAAACTTTTATTGACAGAATTATAAGAATGGAGCATGCCTTTTTTAAAAAATTCTTTAAGCAAGTTTTCTTGTCTGTGTTATTTGTAGGAACTGTTTGTGTTCAGGGTAGACATTTTTATAACATTTAACTCTTTAAAATAGGAGCCCATATCCAAAGAAGAACAACAACTAAAATAATGAGACAGAGATCATCAATGGCAGTTCCGTGGTAAAATGGCTACATTTTCATCCAATGTAGTTTAAGAATATGGGCAAGAAATTCAGACAGGTAAAAATAAACTCATTTTTTCCTCACATGAATGAAAATTCCTTAGCAAATGTATTCAAATATTATAAATACAATGAATAGGCAGAATAAGAATTGCTACAAATTATTTCAAAAATGTTATAGAATCTCTCATTAATATTCTGAAATCTCCCAGATATTAGGTAGTTTCTCTTATTTTTACAGCAGATTAAGAAAGTGAAAGTTAGCAATTTAATGGTATTTGTGAAAGTTATCAATGCCTTGTAGACTTCAGCACAGGGAAATATAAATTCCTTCTACTACAGTACAAAGTTTTATGAGAAATGACAATATTTGATACAGTAGTCCTCAATTTAGGATTTTTTAAAAGCTACCTAAGTTACAGGTACTGCCCCTCTCTTGTGGGCATGTGATTTTAGGTGCTTGGCAACTGGTTCACATTTATGACTGGTTGCCCTATGCCATGGCTACCTGATGGTGATTTGCAATTTTTTTGCCAGTTTCCAGCAAAAGCCATCCATTCTGAATAACTGTGACGTTCACTTTATAACCATTGTAAAAATGGTCATAAAATCAACTCTGGCCGTGTGGTGCCTTGATATCGTCTATGACCACAACCAGTTATAACCAAAATCTGGGCTCTATTGTGGATTGGAAGTTATTCAATGAAAGTAAACATTATTGTTAAGAAGATCTCAGGAATACTAGCTGTATCCACATGAACTGGTAACCCATATGTCAAAATGAATACAAAGTCACAAATTATTAAATATAATCTGATAATAATACCAGTTTAATTGTATACACTATACAGTATATTTGTTAGGTGTGATGAAAACCATGTCCACGTATGATGGTTCAATTTAACTGATTTATTGCTAAAAGCCTATGCAAAGGATCTTAACTAGCAGTTAGCACTTAGTTAGAGTTAGATAGGAGCCCACAGCATTCAAGGGAGGTTGGAGGTTTGAGTCCCTGGATAAAAAGCCGGATACAAATGTAGCAGATAAATAATATTGAAGTAATCCCAAACTCAACTAACTCATTATGCATACTCAGCATATGCATGTACTCAATAATGCATAATTAAATGTTTCTTTGTGTTGAAATGAACTCCCACTGACCACCTGGTCACATAAAAACACTTCAATACAAAATTTTGGCTGAATTCATGGTAGCTGAAAGGATTATCACTAGAGATAAAATGAGGGTCTAGTTTACAGAAAATGTTGTTTTGCCTCAAAATTTCACATTATTATTATTTGTTATGAAAACCTATAAGGCCACCCAACACACTCACAGTCAACTCCAAGCAGCTTGCAGAAATAATACCCTAAATAGAAAACCCAATAAATCCCCACCAAATTTATTTTTCTAAATTTGACATATTGTTATTGCTGAAAATGGGCTTGGCACTTTCTTATGATAACATGTATAAAATGCATATTAAATAAATTAGAGGAACATTACCATTTAGGGAGCAAATGCTGTACTCGAATCTTTAGAATTAGAATAACCTGCAGCTTTTAAGCTGTATGTGCCCCTTCTGTTATACTGCCATTTCATGCTATTGAAATTCAGTTTCAAAATGACAAAATTTTAGGAGCTTATTTCAAGTAGTTTGAAATAAGGGAAGTACCATAATATCCTCCTCAGGAAAAAAAAAATTGGTCAGTTCTGCCCTTTCCAATGACATTATAGTATTACTAAGTAGCTTCTTGCAGCCCTTTTGGAAGGTCAAAAGGTTGAATGTCAACCAGTGACCCTTCAAATTTTCCCATCCTTACTTTATAAAATTACATTTTGTAGACAATCCTTTGCCTTATTTTTTTATCAGAAGGAATTGCCACACTGCAAATATTATTTCAACAAATCCTGTTCCCTGTATATTAATGGGCTGCATCTGTATTCTGAGATCTACAGGACTATTGGTTGCATTATAAATCCCTTTTTCTTCTTGTAGTAACCTGATAGAAAGTATTAAAGGTACCTTAGCTTTCAATTTGCTTCAGTGAAGATATAAAAATATGAAAGTCAAGCTTTCAGCTCTATTTTCTATCTGCACAGCTTCTCAGAACCTTCATCAAATTCCAACAGCCAGTCTGCCGGGTCCCCATCCATCCATGCAACTAGTTCTAATTCAATATGATTATGTGAAAAATGGCTACACTAGCTATGGAGACAGTAAATTAAACATTATGTATTACTTTTTATCATGTGGTCCCAAGAAGAATGCTAGCCCCATTTATTTTACAAACCTCCAGAGCGCCATGACGACGACCTCTGGGAAAAATGCAAGGCTAAACTAATCCCAAAGATGTCAATCTTAGACCTTCTACATACACGCTCCGTTAAGATGAATAAACCACCCCTTAAAATTATAGCAAGGAGCTATAGTCTAAATACCTCTGCAGCGTGTTAAACACCATGAGTGAATTGAGCTCTAGCTATCTCATCAAACTAAACTTCCACTAAGATGGAGAAAAAGTGTCTCCATTTAGGCAATGTCAGAAGAATTTAAAAGGTTATAGGGGGAATTGTGAAGGGGGAAAGAGCAGTAGAAGAAATTTTAGGGTTGTACATCCTTAATTTTCAGTGCCCATGTTGCTATTTTCAGTATTTCCATCTAATTGTTGTGTGTGGATTGGATTCACACAAGAGTATTAATTTCAACTCTAATGGGTCAACTAAGGACATATTTTTAACTGTGAGAGGACATTAAATTAGGAAAAGATAGACATGGAGTCAACATCAAGTTGCAGACCTAAAAATAATGTCTATCTTTAAGGCACTTTTTCTGAATTCAACATCAAAGGAAATGAGACTGATACTCTATCCTGCCCTATCAGCCTTACCAAGTGGACCAGAAATGCAACTAGATACGCAAATACTATTTTACTGTAAGACTAACATAACAGAATCTTGCAATTTTGAAAGTAAAATTGTCCCTCTATCTCATTTACCTCCCTGAAAAATTAGGGAGTCTTTTCTTGCCCCACCACTTGCCAGCTGAGAATTATGCTGTCTCTCATCTGACTATTCCCTATATAGTGTCTTTAGGGCCAGTCTCCCACAGTCATTTCCACATACAATTACATCATGCTCCCCTTCAACTCATTCCTCCTCCTGAATTTCCAGGGAAAACAAAATGTGAGTGTAAAACCCAAACGTAGCTATGCCATTCCCCTTTTGCTGGTAACTGACCGAGATCACACGAGGCATGGTGTAAATTAGCTCTCTATAGAAGTAACAGTCATCCCTCTGAGAATCAGTCTCACCCCCTCCCCTCCACGTGCTTGATGTGGAATGAGTTATTTCCAGTGGTGGGATTCTATCGATTCAGGAGAACCGCTAGCTCTAACTTTCACCTGTGAACGAACTGGTTCTCTCTTTCTTTGAAGTGAGCTCACCCGCCTGCCCCAGTGTTATACTCACCTGTATTTCTGCTTCCGAAGCCCAGCTGATCGGGGCAGCAGAGTGGATTGCTGCTCCTCAGCTGTTTTCTTTGCTCTCAGCAACGTGGAAGTTCAATTTTCTGCAAACTGAGCTCGCACACACGATCAGCGAATCAGTTGTTAAACTGGTAGGATCCCACCACTGGTCATTTCCCATGCCCCTTGCTTGGTATTTTGCTATCCCTGAAGTACCTCCACCCCACAGAAAAAATCCTGTTCATTGTGGCCAGCACCTAACTCCCGCAAGGCTAGTAGTTGTCGAGGACATTTGTTAGAATATTGGTTGTCAAAACAGTGCATACACATCTCTTGCTGCCTTCCATGATCTCTCTGACTCTGGGCAGCAGTTTCAATGTATCAAGTGTTCAACCCATTTCCCTCTGTATTCAGAGCTACCACAGTTTCCATCCTATACACCCCCTGCCCGTTTACCAGGGTGGGAGAGTGCTATCTGTGAACACAGAATGCAGTGTGTGTGTCTGTGTGTGTGTTCTCTCAGTAGCATATAAGGTGAACCTTCACTGATGCTGGCAATTACAAACAAAATCATTGTATTTGTTTAACCATTGGAAAGAGCAAATAAATTTAAAGTCTCCTTTCTTGGAAGGTCTCTGCGGAAATCAGAAATTTTGCAAAAACCCACACCCAATCCCTTTCCACAATTCTAGCATTCTCTTGTCTGTGTGCATCTGATGCTTTTTCATTTGTGGCTTCTGCTAGTTTTAGCTTCTTCTTTTTTTTTAGGATTTGGGCTGTTTATATCTTATGTAGGAATTCTGTAGTGCAAGGAATGTTTTCTTCACTGGTTGTTGGTAAGATCTCTGGATAGAATCTGTAAATTGCCTGGGGCCAAGGGACATACTGATAAGATGAATATGCTGGATTGTAAGCAAATTCAACAAGAATGTGACATCAGTCCATGCTGATATGAAACACAGAATCTTAAATATTGCTGCAAAAGCTGGTTTAATTTTCTCAAATTCTCTGTTGGTCTCCAGATGATGTGAGGAAGACAAATACAGTTTAATATTTAATAAGGGCAAGATAATCTTCCAAAGTTTGGAAGTGAACTGACTTCCTCGGCCAGTTGATCAAGGAAGTTAATCACAGTATTGACCAATTCTCTATGTCCAAAAATGAACAAATCTCATTAAATTCATGCTAGTATATCCCTGCACTGGAGGAAGATGATTTAGGTAATGAAATCTAGAGAAATAGTGTCTCAAGGCTGTAGTAGGATCTCTAGAGGCTGCAATAACCAGACAACTTATTAAGAATTTAGCTTTGCTCTATGACAGACATGACAAAGGGAAACAATTCTTCCTGATGGCGTGGATGTGAGGCTACCAAATTCTCTAAAAAGTCTGTGTTGGGTTTTAAATATCCTCCTAGCTCCTACTGTTTTGTGGTCATAACACAACTGTAATAGCTCCTTCTTAGGGGAAAAGGGACTTACAAATGTCTATTGTGCAACGCCTGCCTTCCCTCCACTATGAAAGGTGCAACAGTACCTTGTTGAGCTCTCTGGAAGTCACCATCCAAGCCCTGACATATGCATCAGGCTGTTGGTGTGTCATAATCTGATCAAATAGATGGGGTGTTGGGCTTAACTGAGACGCCCGTTCTCGTTGGTTGGAGACAGCAGCCAGGCATGGGTAGTACTCATCTGTTCAGATTGGAAGACTGAGTCTGTCAGAGTTTTTAAGTCCGGCCCTTTTGCTAGGGGCTTCCAGCTTTTGGCGAAGACGAAGAAACAGACTCGAACGTGTCAAGAGAATGGTAGAGAGAAAAAGTTAGCTATAGGACCAGACTGACAAAGGGTGGGGCTGGCTGCTGTCTCCAACCAATGAGAAGGTGCATCTTAGGTAAGCCCAATGTCCCTTCTCCATAGTGGTGGAGACAGCAGCCAGGTATGGGACATACCCAAAGCTTACTGTCCCAAACATTCTTGCTGAATTTGCTTACAATCCAGCATATTCATCTTATCAGTATGTCCCTTGGCCCCAGGCAATTTACAGATTCTATCCAGAGATCTTACCAACAACCAGTGAAGAAAACATTCCTTGCACTACAGAATTCCTACATAAGATATAATGTCAGATGCCTCCCCTTCAGTATGAACCCGCTGCAAGACTCTGCATCCAAATGCTGCCTCAGCTGAGGGAAACTTGTCCAATTTATAGTGCTTAATAAATGGCAAAGGAGAAGTCCAAATCGCCGCCCTACAAATTTCCAGCAGGGATGCCTGCGTAGCCCACGCTGCTGACGTGGCCACATTGTGAGTTGAATGCACTGTCAAATGAACGGGCTTAGGCAAGGAACATAGCTAACCCGCCTTGGCGATCGTCTGCCGAATCCATCTGCCAATAATAGTAGGAGTCACCCTGCAACCTAAAGAAACTGTGATAAAATGAACAACGACTCCATCTTTCACAAGTCAGCAGTTCTCTTAAGGTATATCTGAAGAGCCCTCTGGATGTCCTGCGTATGCCAGCAGCACTCCAAAGGATGAGCCGGTGAGGGCAAAAATTGGGCAAGAATAGCTCTTGTATGTGATGGAAGGGCATATTGATTTTAGGGAGAATTTTAGGGACTGGGACCTGGTGCCCCCCTGGTGATTTATGTCCGCCTTTGCGGCGACATTGTCTATTAACACTAAGATGTGCTGGCCGGATATCGATCCTCGAAAGTGACGGATGCCCAGATACACTGCACACAACTCTAGCCAGTTGATGTTTCATTGCCGTTCATGGACAGTCCACCTGCCTTGCGCTATATGCAACTGGAAAGGCGTTCCCCAGCCAAAGAGGCTGGTGTCTGTTGTCACCACCAGCCACTGGGTAATGTGAAACAAACAGCCCTTGGCGATGGCTGCTGACCGCCAGCAGGTGAGGGATCTGAGAACATCCTTGGAGACTTGGACCCTGGTTGATGAAGTGCCTCTGTCCGCCTTCTGGAATGGCAAGAGAAACCATTGAATGTCTCTAGTGTGTAATCTAGCCCATGGAGTGATGGAAAATATTTTGAGATTATAATTATCTGAGATTATTTTGCCCAGGAGCTGAGACAACAGGATCAGGGATACCTTACGCTCCTGTTGGACCCTACATGCAAGGGCTTTTAGACTGTCCCGACGCTCCTGGGACAAATATACTCTACACTCAATGGAGTCAATCGCCGCTCCCAAATGGAGCAGACAGGTTGCCCGAGTCAAATGACTCTTCTCTATGTTAACGGAGAACCCATGGGACTTCAGACATTGGAGTGTTACCTGGAGGTCTTCTGTGGCCCACTGTACCAAGCAGGACAAGATTAAAATGTAATCCAGCTTGGCCCTGAGGGAAGCCACCAAAGCAGCTAAAACCTTAGTAAAGGTACGGGGTGCTGAGGAAAGCCCAAAAGGCAAGGCCCTATATTGATAATGGGCACCTGTATAATAAAACCATAGATACTTCCGATGGGAGGGACGTATTGGAATATGCAGGTATGCCTCAGTAATGTCAATAGAGGTGAGGAAGTCGTCCCTCCTAACGCCATCAAGGATGGATCGAAGAGACTTCATTTTGAACCGTTTATATATAATGTACCAGTTCAGTCATTTAAGGTCTAGAATGGGTCTCCACCCCACCCCACCCCCGAAGCTTTGGGAACGAGAAATAAAAGGGAATAGAACCCCTACCCGAATTGATCCTCCAGTACCCTCTGGATCGCACTGATGTCCAGTAGGTGCTTTACTGCCAAATCCATGAGGATCTTTTTGTTCTTGTCGTTAGACACCGGGCAGCATATAAAAAACTCCAGAGGAGTGGAGAGAAATTCTAGGGATAAGCCAGATCGTACAGTATCCCTGACCCAGGTATAAGATGTAGTTTCCTCCTAACTGTTGGCAAACAGGGCCAGTCTGCTGTCAATAGGAGGATCAGGAATGCAGTTAGCGCCGCCGGCGGAGCAAACGACTCCCTCCCCCTCGAAAGGGCCATTTACTCAAAAAGGGTTTACCTCATAATGACCTGTCTTGGTGCCCTCTCTGCCTTGGAGTAAAATTACACTGGAAGTGTGAAGAACCAGCACCCCACTCAGAACTCCAAAACTGTGGTGATGCGAAAATGGAATGTAGCTGAGAATTGCCAGAATGTTCAAGGATAAATCCAAAAAATGTTGGAAGAGCCATCAGCGCTCCATGGCTTAGGACCCGGGTACTTACGAGACCGCCTGCTGTTACCCTATGCCTCCCACCGACCCGTACGCTCTCATAGAGAGGGTCTCCTCAGGGTGCCGTCCGCCAAACAGTGTCGGCTGGTGGCCCCCAGGGGTAGGGCCTTCTCTGTGGGAGCATCGACGCTCTGGAATGAACTCCCCCCTGGCCTACGTCAAGTGCCTGATCTTCGGACCTTCCGTTGTGAGCTAAAAACATACTTATTTATTCAAGCGGAACTGGCATAATAGTTTGATTTTAAATTGGGGTTTTATTAATATTCTTAAATATTTTAAATTTAATTTTAATTATTAGCCATTTTTGTAATTTTGATATGTTTTAATTTGTTTTAATTGTACATATTGTGTATTTTATCTCCGGCTGTACACCGCCCTGAGTCCTTCGGGAGAAGGGCGGTATAAAAATTCAATAAATAATAATAAATAATAATAACAATAAAGATAGCTGGATCATACTACCATATGTGGTGGACATGCATCGAAGCTAGAAGATATTGGACTAAAATACACACATGGTTGGAGAAAATGATTAAAAAACATATAGGCTTTAAGCCAGAAGTTTTTCTGTTGGGGATTACATCTGAAACATAAAGTAGAGAATTAAAATTTTTGAATGTTATAACAGCAGCTAGGATTGTGTTTTCTAAAAATTGGAAAAATTGGAGAAACTAACTTTGCAAGATGAAATCATTCGCAAGATAATGGAATGTGCAGAAACGAGTAAATTGACATTCGAAATCAGAGAACAAGAAGATAAGCAATATTATAAGATATGGGATTTATTTTATCAATGGTTAGAAGGAAGGATATGCTAGAAAAGATTTGAGAAAGGTTGCTATCAAGAGAAATAATTGAATTAAATTTATTTAGGAGGATGGAATGAATAATGTTATCAGATAAAATACTAATTTGGGGAAATTAACGTGAAATGGGAGCATGAAATGTTATAGCCATTGGTTAATTAAAAATTGATTGAGTAAGAGATTTGGATAGATATCAGATGGGGTAATGTAAGATTAGATGAATGAAAGATATGTTTATCTTGAAATTGTACAAGAGATGTGTAACCACCCCACCAACACACTGTAACTGGATTGAAGAGGCTTTTATGTTTGTTTGTTGTAAAAAATAAAAAAAACTTTTACAAAAAAAAGAAAGAAAGAAAATGGAACGTAGCACGATTCCCCCCCCCCCCATGTTGGGTAGTAGGCAAAATCTTCCTTTTGTCTTTAGTTTCAACGAGCAGTGGCTCCAGTGCTGCCCCAAACAATTTGTCCCCATCAAAGGGGGCGGAAGCCAAGCACCACTTGTGGCGGGCATCTGCCTGCCAATGCCTCAACCACAGTAAGCATCGGGCGGCTATCGCAGAGGCCATAGTCCGAGAGGCGAAGCGGGCCAAGTGCAGTGTGACATCAGCTGAAAATTGCACTGAAGCAATAATTTTGTTGAGATCTTGTTGAGTTCTAGTATACTCAGCCAGGAGCTTATCCTGCAGTTGCTTGAGCAAAAGTAATGTTGCCCTGTTGAAAAAGGAGGCTGTAGTCATGGAACGGATAGCCCAGGCAGCTCCCTGGTGGGCTCTCTGAAGGACCTGGTCAGCCTGCCTATCATCAGGTTGCAAGATTTCTTCTGGCTGTCCTGGAATAGTGGATGTAGATAATGAAGCAACGATAGGAGGATCGATTGGAGGAGTCTGTAGAACCAATGCAAATTCTGGTCCCACATTGAAGTATCATTGGTCCGTGGATGAAGGAAGTGGGGCCCCCCTGGAGACGACCACTGCCACTTGACCATATCCTCAAACAGGCATGGAGCAGGGATTGTGTCCACCGCTTGATCAGGTTCAGAAAAAAGCATATCTGCGGTCCCACATGAAGGAGCAGATCAGGGGTGAAATGCTCCCGGTTTGGACTGGATCGCGCGATCCGGTAACAATGGGGGGCAGGTAGTTCGGAGAACCAGTAGCAAAAATACCTGCCCACCTGCTCCCCTGCCCATGCCCACCCAATCGCCCGGTCCCCACTTGCCTACTTGCTGCTTTTTTTGGGCTTGCTCCTGCCTTGCTTTGCTTTGGCTGCTGCAATCAATTGCATCAGCTAGCAACTGAATCTGCCTGCCTGCAATCCATCTCATCAATGAGCAACTCACTCTGTCTGTCTTGTCCTTTGAATTGGGTAAGTAAGGGGGGGAGCTTTAAAAAATAGTTAATTGGGGCTTTTTAAAAGAGTTTTTTTTTTAGACATAGCAATTAACTTTAAATTGCTACATCTAAATTTAAAAGGAAGTTTTAAATTTAACTGCTTTTATCTAAAAATATAAATAAAATAAAATAAAATAAAATAATAAAATATTTGTGCAGTTTTCTGAGATTTGGTGTGTTTCTGTAGTGTTTCACTCTAGGTACCCAAACTCACAAAATCTCACAAAGCTGTATGTGGCATTTTGTGTGGGTGTGAGTCAGTTGTGTTGTGTTGTGTGTGTGTAAAGTGTGAAACTTGGTTTTTGGTACCTCTTATTGTTTTGTATATTTTGTTTATTATTTTTGTTATTTATTGTTATTGGCAACGGCCACCCAGTCATCTCACCACCAAGCCATGCCCACCAATTAAGCCACGCCCACAGAACTGGTAGGGAAAATTTTTAGATTTCACCCTTGAACAGATATAGACTCACCAGCTGGTGAGCTAAGCTGAGCCACGTTGGTGGCCTTGAAAAGTAATGACTTAAAAATATTAGGCAGGAAGAGCCCTGCAAACTATGGTAGTTTGGGTAATAAACCCTCATCATCGGATAGATCAGGATCTCTGTGTTCAACTTCCTCAAGGAGTAATAGCTGGCTCCCGAATGAGTGGGTAGGCGAAGCTGGGTCCCCATATGATTGACATTCATCCAAGTCCGGATCAACATGAGCGACTGAGATGCTAGAACGCTCAGATGGCTCCAGGCTATGCAGCTGAATGCTGGCCGACAGACTCTGTTGGATGGCATTAGAAATGATGACCTGGAGATTGTCAGGTAATAGAAAGTCTTGGCTCACCACAGGATGGATAATGTCCATCGCTTTTTTAATCATCTCCTGAGGGGCCACTGTGGGAATCTGAGTGGTTCCACTCTGTGAAAATGGTACCAGAGAAATAGAAGGTATCCCCCACACAACCCTGCCATAGATATCAATACTGGGCAACCCTGCAATGAAACCTGGTTTGGAGAGCCAGCAGGTGCCACCTGGTGTTCAGGAATCATGACTGGGAGACAAGGGTCAGATTGCGAGGCCAAGTTAGAGGGCGTGGTAACTACCCTGTTACAAATTTTTTGAAGGGCGTGATCCTGCCATTTCTCATCTCAAAGAGATGCTTTAGAAACAGTTTTATGGCAGACAAGTTTGTAGTGAGTTGTGGAAACACCCTTACTATGACGGCTGCCTCCAGTGACATCAGCCGTAGAGCGCCCTGGTACACTGTCCATTATATCTAACTCCACTCTTTCAGGAGAATGCGAGGACCTGGCTCTCTTGGATTTGGATAATGCCTTAGGCATTTTAAATTTTAGGTCTCTGCCACCTGAAACGATACAGAAGAGAGACAATGCAGACTGGCTCAATGGAAGGAACGCTAAGCTCCAAAATAGCTGCCATTACCAGAAAACGTGCGGCTTTGGCAATGCCCCGTCAGTAAAGGCAGCGGTGGTGGTAAGGGTCAATAAAATAGGCTGCTGTCACAATCCTCGTGCCGCGTAAGATAGCGGCGCTGTAATGGCGGCCGAAGTAATGAGGCCTTTGCTCAGGATGGAGCTGAAGCTCCTGTGATTATGCTCATTCTACAGAAAATAGCGGCACTGTAATGGCAGCCAAAATAATGTGGCCTTTGTGCTGGCAGAGCTGAAGCTCCTATGAATAATGTCCTTGCTGCAGCTACTAGAAAGGGCATGAAGCCCAACAATGGCGGCTGTCATCTGAGAAGGAGCGCGAAACTCTGCGATTCGGCTAGCCACTGCCAATACAACAAAAGGAACAAAAGCGCGAAGTTCCTCAGTCAGACAGAGTTCCAGCAAGCGGCTGATGATAATTGCGCCCCTTCTTTTATTTGGGAAGTGGTTTTAGGCCTATGGCCAAATAACAGGCAGGCCAAATGGGAGCGCAAAGCTCCAAGTTAATCACAAGCACCAGGCAATGTAAGAATCTCTCAAAATGGCTGCCCGACAGGCCCTTGCATAAAGCGCGAAAGTAATTGAAATCCGGCTTCCCACTGGTCCCAGGAATGCGAAGCTCCATTATCTGAATCTCAGCTGTCCTTAAGAGCACTAGAGTCCACCTCAGGTAACCCAGAATGCCTGCTGTTCAATGGGCTCAGTAGTTTCGCAGAGCTGCAAGTTTAAATTCTGTAGACAGCCGAGAGGCCCCTGTCAACGGCTAGAGCCGAAGCCCCAGCCAACGGGGAATTCAAATTCCAGCAATGCTGGTATAATACAGTCACTCACAGTAGAAGATCAGAAAGGTAAAGTCCAGAACAAATTCAGCAGAAATTATCCAGAATGGAGGAGAAAGCTCTTGACATGATCGTCCAATCTGAAGGACTGAGTCAAAAGCTGGAAGCCCCTAGCAATAAGGACGGAACTTAACAACTCAGACAGACTCAGTCCTTCAATCTGAACAGAAGAGTACTACCCATGCCTGGCTGCTATCTCCACCACTATGGAGAACAACCTGTCTTTCTATTTCCAGCTTTTCATGTTGTTCTGATTTACGGTGCAACTCAAAGTTGCATGGGTGAAGTTTTGTTGCATTTGTGGTGGGTGATTCTGGCTTATGTGGGGCTGTGTCTGGAAGTTTGTTTTGAAAGCCTGGAATGTACGAGATGTAAAAATAGAAGCAGAAGAAAAATTATGCCCACCCCATTTGTCCACAGGTGAGAGATTGATCATTCTGGAAAACCTGTACACTCTTATGAACTGTATGAACTTTTATAGGGTGGATTATTCCTTCCAGTTTATGTCTCCATTGTTGAAAGGCATTTTTATTGCCAGCATTTCTTTAGTGAAAATGTAATAGTTCCTTTCTGTGGGAAGATCATTCTAAGTAAAAGGCAGATGGTAGTAACTCTGTCCATGCTTCCTTTTTTGGAGCATGAATGCTCCTACGGCCATATTTGAAGTGACTGCAATGCAAAGGAGAGGGGGGAGTTGTAGAAGAGGGGCTAAGAAGCAAAAACCATTTTAACTTTTGAAATGCCATTGCTCTTGGGTTAACCAGAGAATCACTGACCCTTTCTTAGAAAGTGAGACAGCAGTTTTACATGGTCAGCAAAATTAGGGATGAGTTAGAAAAGTCCCAAAAGCATTGCATATCTTTTACATTATTGGAGGTGTGGTGGGGGGAGTGAGGAGCGCCATGATAGAATAGACCTATGATGGAGAACCTATGGCATGCGTGCTGGAAGTGGCACGCAGAGCCATCTCTCTGGGCATTGCTCTTCTGGGTTCTGGTGTGCCAGCCAGCTGGTCTTCACATGGTGAGAACGCTGGAAACCGGAAGAACAGCCATCCGGCATGCGCATGTGCACCGTCCACCTGGTCTTCCACTTTCTGGCACGCATGCATGCATGAAGACCGGCTGGCCGGTGCGCATGCGTGCTAGAAACAGGATGATCATCTTCCAGGTGTGCGCATGCTCTTCTGGTTTCTGGCAACACAAGTGTGCGTGCACATGCTCCCTTTTGGCACTTGGTGCCAAAAAGGTTTGCCAACACTGAAATAGACTATACCTTTGCTGGATCCATCTGTATACCTTCTGTGGAGATTGTATATCCCAAACAGTTTAATTTAAGCAGATCAAATGGTTATTTTTCTAATTTGGCAAAGAGCTTGTTTTCCCATAACTTCTGCAATATATTTCTGACAGTGGCATGCAAAAAGGAATATTCGCAATATATTAATAAGCCAATAAAAACTAGTATGTCATCTAAGTATACTACCATACACTAATCTATAATTTCTGAAAATATATAGTTCATGAATCTAGAAAAAAACAGCTGTGCAATCAACAGGTGGAAAGTTTGTGTATTGACACTTGCTGTATCTTGTAACAAAGTCTGTTAAATACCTCCCCTTTCATTATGATTAGGTTGTAAGGTCTTCTCAAGTCCAGTTTATTTGAGAAATGAAGGGAGGAGGCTCCGTTGCATGTCATTAAAAGTTTTTAAATTATACTTTTCAGAGAAAATTGCTTTCTTTATACTAACAGGAGAACAAAGTTTTTAAAAGCCCTATTTTTTTTCTTAAAAAAAAAAGACCAGGAAAGAATTTTTCAAAACATAATTGATTCAAAACACCAGAGTAAGCAGGCATACAGATATAGGGCTTGATTTCTGTGCTTGACCAGACAAGGCATATAACATCTAAATGGCAATATTGAGAAACACTCTGAAAGAAATGAATCTTCAGAGGTTTTTTATTGTGTCTGGATTTCAAAGGTATTATAAGTCTAATTAATAAAACAGAAATATGAAATCTTACTGAGAAAGAAGCTGGGAAAGCCATGTATCAGAACTTAAGGCTATAGAAACATAATATCTGGTACCTATGAAATGACTTATGTCTGTTAATGTAAAAGACCAAACTGTAATTCACATCAAAGCTATGTAAAGATGATCCCCAATATCCAACAAGATTAAGAGAAATGTTTGATGGTACAATGTCTTGAGAAAAATAGAAATCATAAACCATTTTAGAGATAAAGTTATGTTAAATCACAGCAATGATCTTGTCATAATATCAAATCAGACTAAATGGCTCAACCTGGAAGATACTACACTTGCTAGTGTTTTTTTTTAAAGAAGTTCCACTAAGGGGCCATTTTAGAAAAAGGAGGAGGGGAAAGTACATAAAAGTAACGTAAGTATATTGGTTGTTATGTGTGAAAAAAAACTCCATAAACAGACTCACGAAAGGCAGAAATATTAGATAAATACCCTTTTAAGGAGGAAGCCTATAATTTTTAGATAATTTTTCAAAAATTGAATACCATGTTGATTAAAACAGAAAACAATCCATTTTTGGAGATCTTTTGTAGCAAAACATGTAAAGGCTGTATATTTGGCTTGCAACATTAGACAGCAGGAGGTTTCCAAGTGACATCAATACTTGCTGGATTATAAAATGGAATTTAACAAATACAAATTCACCATATTGTTAACTGAAAGATACAATATGATTGTGGCCTGAAGTGAAAATGAATATAGAAGGGAATACAGCATAATCTGTCTTCACCCAGTTGATGGAAATCTGAAGATCAAAACTATTAGGACAGTGAAGGATAATCATAATGCCACAAGGTCTGGGTGTTTATTGTTTTTCCTTTTCACTGAAATAGTTATCTGCATGATTCCTCAAACTCAGAATAGGAGGTGGAGAAATGAGGGTCCAGCATACAACCAGAAAGACATCCTAACTGTTCTTGTGGCGAGTAATGCCACAATTCACTAAATTAATCACGATTGGTTTTGAAACCAACAAATCTTCAAATTCTGTTTTCTTGGTTAACTGAAGTACTGACCAGGGGTAAAATGCTCCCGGTTCGGACCAGCTGACGCAATCCGGTAGTGATGGCGGCTGCTGGTTCAGAGGACCGGTAGCAAAAATCCCTGCCCCCCCCGCCTCTGCTGAGCCGCACCATCAGCAGAGGTTGTTTTTTTTACTTTTAAAAGCCGGTTTTTCTTCAGCCGAAACATGCCTTTAAAAGTAAAAAAAAGCCTTTGAGAATCCCGCCCCTCAGCTGAGATCGGCAGAGCCTTTAAACTTTTTTTTTTTTAAATTAAAGTCTCCTCTGGCGATCTCACCTGAGTTCCTCATCAGCAGACCCTTACTTGTACTCTTACTTTAAGAAAACATGTTTTCTACAAGTAAGAGTAGAGATTCTAAGGCACTTACCTGATTACTGATGAACGCATGGCTCTTTTTCCAGCCCGAAAGCAGTTTCACTTTCAGCCAGACAGAATCAATTGCTTAGCTAATCTATTTCCTCAGTGATCAACTAATGCTGGCTGGCTTTGCAGGCTGAGGAACTCTGGGAATTGAAATCCACAATAAAATAATAAAATAAAATAAAATAAAATAAAATAAAATAAAATAATAAAATAAAATATTTGTGCAGCTTTCTGAGATTTGGTGTGTTTCTGTAGTGTTTCACTCTAACTACACAAACACACAAAATCTCAGAAAGCTGTATGTGCATTTTGTGTGTGTGTGTGTGTGTGTGTGTGTGTGTGAGTTGTGTTGTGTGTGTGTAAAGTGTGAAAGTTGGTTTTTGAGCTTTTTGTGGCTGTGTGAAGTGTGAAGTGCAGCTGCTTTTACATTGTGTGTGAGTCAGTTGTGTTGTGTTGTGTTGTGTGTGTGTAAAGTGTGAAAGTTGGTTTTTGGTACCTCTTATTGTTTTTTATACTTTGTTTATTATTTTTATTATTTATTGTTATTGGCCACGCCCACCCAGTCATCTGACCACCAAGCCATGCCCACCAATTAAGCCATGCCCACAGAACCGGTAGGGAAAATTTTTAGATTTCACCCCTGGTACTGATTATCCTTTAGGACATTGTCAATATGAAGACATATGGTATGCCCCACTATTGAAAAGATGAGCAAATGGTTGTGAATTAATCCCCATGTATTTGGCTTATTTCTCAACTAGTGAATTCTATATAAGGTATCATTCATCCTATTGTTAAGAGTCCTGCATCACTGAATGGCAAATCTTTGATAGGGGCTGATCTTCATTGACAAGGCCAGAGAAGTGCAGCCATGCATGCCTCCTGAGGGAAAATGCTCCAGCTATATTATTTTATGCACAGTCTGCAACATGGCAGGATGTATTGATTTGTGGCTCAAATAAATGGCAAGCTTCTGCATAAAATATATAACCAAAGGATACTTGTCCTCAAGTAAATGTTCAAAAACCATAGCCATCTTCTCCCATAGAAAAATAAAATAGTGAGCCATGGATGCATGGTAAGCTAAAAGGAAAATTCCAGAGGTTTTCATTTTTCCTCATTCATTAGTGTGGAAGGCATTTTAAGTCAGCCTATTCTTTGAAGAATCAACTAAAACAGAATTTGGGATAGAATAGTTAAAAAAATATTGTTATTCAGCCCTGGACATATTCAGGAAATGTTCTGGATGTGTCAAAACACCTTTGGATACAGAAGTTGATGTCCCAATGCCGGATCAGGTAATGATGACAGTTCTGCGATAAAGTGGTTAAATCTGGATATGAAATATAATATTGTGGATCTTAATGCATAATTGGCCATGAAATATCAGAACTGACTGCTAAGTTGGTGTAAGTAGAAGCTACTAAATAGATTAAGGAAGTGAGTGTATAGTCACTGAAACAACTATAGAGGGAAATGAAAGCAGAAATTCCTGTGGTAGTAAGAGATGGCTAGATATTTAAGTCAAACCTAATTCCAAAGAAATCCACTACTGTGCCATAGGTAAGGACCAGTTAGATATAAAGATGTATCTGAAGATAAAACTATACAAAACTATCAGTCCCACACTGAAAACACAACTACTATCCAGGTAATGGTCATTTAGCAAAGCAGGGATATATACCAAGAAAGCAGTTGGTAATAAAAATTCTAAGACAGATATCTTCAACTATGAACACCATATTGTCCCTAACAATATGAAAAAAAATGGATTAATAACAAAGAGAACAGCATCATTTGCCATGATCTGTTATGCAGCATAGGAAGGAATCCCCATCTTGATGTCAAACCACTAGGGCATAAATATAAATTGCACCAATCAAGTGACTAAGTCTGGGTAAAATACTGAGACCAAGAGCCAATATGTGGTTGGTTCTCAGGAGAAATTCTTGCAAATCTTTTCAAATAAGGTAGGACCAAATGCTGCTGAAGCAGAGATGCTTCTAAAATCAAATAATGCCATAAAGGTAGCAATGTTAATAAAAAGGAAACTGATTGTCCTGCAACTAATGACTGTAGCAGTATAGTTAACGTTTCATCTGGCCAGTACAAAAAGTGCAGGACTTGATGCTGCATTGCTGTGTACATAAGAACATGTGTTATATTTCTTCCTATGGAAACAGCAAAATATATCCCCAGTTAATCTTGAGTACCATACCAGAGATAGAAGCAATATTCCTGGAGTCAGAATACTGCAGATTGTCACAGCCAGTTGGAATCAGAGTCCCTGATCTCAAGTGAAGAACTTGGTTATCTATTTGAAGCTGGCGATGTAGAGAGGCCTTTGGGAAAGAGAACAAATATGCTCTCACAGAAATCATAGAAATAGCTTTTAAAGCATCCTCAAAGACTGAGGAATGAAAAAGGTGGAACAATGTTCCAGCATATCTGAGGCATGAAATTCTGGCAATGGATATTGAAGTCTTCACAAAGTTCTTTAGCCAGATGAAAAGATATTCAAGACACCCATTTACTGCAAATGTCTGCGGGTGGGGATTTGCACCTAAAGCTGAAATAATTGCAAATAGATTTAAGTTAAAGAAGCATGTTAGTAACAAGTCATGAAATAAGAACAGAGTGATGAAAAATATATATACCTTTTCAGGATAAAAGAAAAAAACATTTTAAGAAGGGGGGGACCACGCACAAGCAAATTCAGCATGAGAAAAATTACAATATTCTTTTTAGTGAGAATATTCCTCACTAAATACTGGTATGGCAATAAAATAAGAGATTTGGGCAATTTAACATTAAGTGAAAAGTAGTAGGATCACACAGCTCAGCAAGAAAACATTCTAGAATGATTGGTCTTCAAAGACACAAGCCTACTTGAGTATTTATTGCATAGGAACAAGAAAGACCAATTATTTCTGTGATTCAGGACAATGTACTCATTTGTATAAAGTAAAACTTTGATCCTAAAGTACTTGGTCCTACATTAAAGATCTGATTCCAAAGCTAGTCAAAGGTCAATTGGATGGCTACAAGAATTAAAATAAATTCATTTTCTACCAGCAGAAAATTCTACTGGAAAGATAGCACTTACTCTCCTTGAGTTATATCGGCAGAAAATTTTGTCAGTATAGACATATCACTGGTACTGGTTCACCAGTGGCAATGACTAAAATGGGACACACCCAAATATATCAGCTCTTGATTTTTTCAGTAGGAGAGGAAAAAGAGGAACTAATTGTAGCAAATCGGCACGACTCCAGACGTGGAGTATGCTAGTTAAAAATCTATGCCCCTTCACACATAACAGGTCAGGAACCACATATTCCTTGGTACATGTCACCAGTGAAATTTTCTAGAATCTATAAAGGCACTTGAAATTTAAGTTGCAAATGTGAACAATAAAATGAGACATTTTATCATCTTTGAAGGACATATAAAAAAATCTAGAAAAGTTTGAATTCAAATACATACACTGAATCAGAGGATTTTAAAGATTAATATATAATTGAGATTCAAGTTTTTTTCCCCTGAAATTGATGGACAGTTTAGATAGTATTTTATTTTTTTTATTTCTGCACTTTTCATTTCCCCCCACTTTATTCTTTTTTTAATTTGCATCAGTTTTTCTCTTTTTAATTATAATTTTTAATAAAATTACTATTCAAAAAAATAATGTAATTAAGCCATCTTTCTTGACCTATGAAAATTCTTGATGCTCCTGCTGGAATGGTTGCCACTATCAAAATAAGTTTTCCCTTTATCTTTTGACCTGAACCATTCTACTTTTGTTCCTGAGAAGACAAAATTCTTAGAAAACCTATGATCTCAAGTAACCATAAAATATGTATATACTGAAAACTGAAACCTTTGATACTGTTTTCCTCGTAGTTGCAATATATTCTATAGCAGTAATGTCAAACTTGTGATGACACATTGTCATCACGTGACCAGGGGTAAAATCCTCTGAAGTCTGCTACCGGTTCTGTGAGTCTGCTACAGAGTGCACGCTTTGCGTGCACGTGTGTTTTTCATGACCATGCGCGCCTGAGATACACCTGTGCAGTGCTAAAAAAGGAACATTTTGAAGCCTTCTGAGTCTGCAAAGGTAAGTAGAATCTGCTGTGCCACACAATTTAGATTAGCTAGAAAGCAGGAAATCCGACTATTCTAGCTAATATAAATTGTGCATCACAGCTGATCGTCGGAAATACCAATTCGCCCAAACCGGTAGCATTGTTTTACTACCAATTCAACCAAACTGGTCCAAACCGGCAGCATTTCACTCCTGCATGTGACGTATCGCAACTTTTCCCCCTTCGCTAAACTGGGGGTGGGCATGGCCAGCATGTGACACATCTGAGTTTGACCCCCCTGTTTTATAGTCTAACATGGACAATGGATCCAAACTGCTTTACAGAATATGCAAAACATATAGAGAAGCATGCACCAGAAATCTGGAGTCCCCCTGCTTTTCTCTGACTTTTTCTAGGAAAGAAAAGAACTAATTCAATCTTTCTCTGCCACAGCTCCATGCCCTGTTACACACAATTCTATGGCAAACTACCATTTCCCTGTTGAAAAGCAGAGCAACAGATTTGTCCAAGTGCCGGTGAGACATCATATTTCTATCTCTCCTTTAAATCATCCCTCTGCTGGGTAAAGGCACTCTCTACTGAGACTATAAACCCTAAGAGGATCAGCCTGAGCATTACACCTGGGGCAAGCTAAATAAAAAAAAGGTCACCAGTGCTTTTTAAACATGGACAAAAAAGCAGTAAAATGTGTTTGGGGAAAAAAAAAATCTGGCATTAAATCATGACTTTTTGCCTGGCTCGCCTCATTAAAAATGGCCTTTTGGAAAGTAAAATTATCATTGTAAGTGATAAGATCTTTAAGAAAATAATTCACGGCTTCTTCACCCTTTAATATGATAGCCGCCATCGGCTAATTTTTTTCTTAATGGCAACGAGGCTATCAATCTTATCCAAGGCTTGCTTTCATCCTTGCTTCTCTCCCCTGCCATCTTTCCAAATAACCATAGTCTCTATTGCTCATAGAAACAACTGTCTTTTCTTTTCTGCTTCTGCACTAATGGTTTCCAATTCGATGAATCCCCCTCTGAATCATAAGCTAAGCATAAATGCTCAGTTACAACATTACACGACAAATTGAAATTAGGGTGCACTTTGTTCTGCAAAGTTGGTAATTAAATAATGGAACAAGATTGCCCAGAGAGATAGCAGATTCTCAATCCTGTGTATTCTTAAACTGCAGCTTTAGTCAATCATAAATTAAGCACCCATAATCGCCTAACGAAGTTTTCCTATACATGACTATTTAGGGGAAAAAATCCTTTTCCCCCCAGAGTTGTTTTCTAGATGTTTCTATAACTCTGATCCTATTGGCTGGGGCTTCTGAATGTTTTAGCTCAGCAACATTGGGAGGATTACACATTCTCTAAACTTGCAACATAAATTGATATTTAGGGCAATGTTTTTATAAACAACAAAATATGCTCAGGTTGGTTTATTTATATGAAAAGACTGCAATGGGTTTTATTTAATTATGAATACATATTCATAATGAAGATTCTTTAAGCAATGGGTTTTAAAATGTAGAAAGCTGTATAAAACCTAAAACGATATTATAAATTGATCAACTTTTCTTTTATTTGAACTTCATAATCTGTTTCTTTTTAGTACTACATGAATTTTTCCTACTACAAGATAGAAGCCTGAAACTTAAATTCCAGAACTCTGTCTTTTCAATAAGAAACAATAGATGGGCTTTATTTAATTAGGAATAAAAAATGAATTCAGACCAATAGCACTTCTACATAAGGTTGGAGTGTCCCCAGTTCAACGTATTCCCTTATAACAGCAAATAGAGGTATATATTGATAAGATGCATACAAACAAACAAACAAAAAATACAGCTCAACCTTCTCATTATTATTATTACCCTGGCAAGGGAAGTATGCAGAAATTATTATTTGCATATTTTTTATATTCTCTGGATACAACTGAATTATAATAATGCAGCCTGGTAACACTAGGACCATCACTACCTTATTACTATTAAGATTATTAATAACAAAGAAACAATGATCAGTTATTATAAATCAAGTTCATCGTGAAGAGGATTTAGAAGAGGATATCTAAAGAAATGCACTAGTTCTGGAAAGGACAACATCTAGGATCAGAAATAACTGAAAAGAAGCTAGTATCAATTTATAATACAAAATAGAGCATTTATTGAAGTAGAACTGCAAGAGACTACTCAAACCAAAAAACCAAAGCCTTGCCAGAAGTAGCTCAGACTGTAGAGACAAATCAGTGGGAATCATCAGTAGAAGACGCCAACCTAGATATTGACTTGTTCACAATCTCAGCATAGATATTGAATTATTTTCATTCCCAAACCAGGCATCTTCTCTTCTGCCTTCTCCTCAGAAAGAACAATAACTAAAATCAAGAGAAGTTGAAAGAAAGAATATCTGAATATATAGAGCAGAAGAACAATACAGTAAGTTTGCCCGATTGCAGCTTGTTCTGAAGAAACAGCTAGCACAAGCATTAAAAAATGCCAATACTATAATATCAAATATAAACACCATGCAAGAAACACACTAACTAATGTACGGTATGGAACAGGGGTGAAATCTAAAAATTTTCTCTACTGGTTCTGTGGGCGTGGCTTAATTGGTTGGTGTGGCTTGGTGGTCAGGTGACCAGGTGGGCATGGCCAATAACAATAAATAATAAAAATAATAAACAAAGTACACAAAACAATAAGAGGTACCAAAAACCAACTTTCACACTTTACACACACACAATACAACACAACTGACTCACACACAATGTAAAAGCAGCTGTACTTCACCCAAAATGGCCCCTGCAACAAACAGGAACCGCACATAGCCACAAAAAACTCAAAAACCAACTTTCACACTTTATACACACACAACACAACACAACTGACTCTCATACACACACCCACAAAATGCCACATACAGCTTTGTGAGATTTTGTGTATTTGTATAGTTAGAGTGAAACACTACAGAAACACACCAAATCTCAGAAAGCTGCACAAATATTTTATTTTATTATTTTATTTTATTTATATTTTTTAGATCAGGGGTCTCCAACCTTAATAACTTTAAGGCTTGTGGACTTCAACTTCCAGAGTTCCACAGCCAGCAAAGCAAAGCTGGCTGAGGAACTCTGGGAGTTGAAGTCCACAAGCCTTAAAGTTACTAAGGTTGGAGACCCCTGTTTTAGATAAAAGCAGCTAAATTTAAACCTTCCTTAACTTTAAATTGCTTAAATTCCTTTAAAAAAAACCCAATTAACTGTTTTTTTAAAGCTCCCTCCCCCCCAGTTACTTACCCAATTGGAGGCAGGCAGATTGAGTTGCTCACTGAGGAGATGGATTGCAAGCAGGCAGATTCAGTTGCTAGCTGATGCAACTGATTGCAGCAGCCGAAACAAGGATTAGCCAGCCCGAAAAAAGCAGCAATTAGGCAAGTGGGGACAGGGCGATTGGGTGAGCATGGGCAGGGGCTGTTGTAAGAGGTTGTAAAAAATGATTGAAAAAGCTTGTGATGATCAGGCAACTCAGCTGGGATCTCCAAAGGAAAAAAAGATTTTAAAAGGCTCCTCTGACGATCCCAGCTGAAGTTGCCTGATTGCCAGAACCTTTTAAAAGTATTTTTTAAACAACCTCTTCGGCCAAAGAGCTTGTAGAAAACATGTTTTTTAAAGGTTCTTTTAAAGGCAACACAGCTGGGATCGCCAGAAGAGCCTTTTAAAAGCTTTTTTTTTTTACAATCTCTTCGGCCGAGGAGGTTGTTAAAAGAAACCTTTTAAAGGATTCTGACGATCCCAGCTGATCCACTCGATCATCAAAGGCTTTTTTTTACTTTTAAAAGCATTTTTTCGGCCGAAGAAAAAATGCTTTTAAAAGTAAAAAAAAACCAACCAAACCTCTGATGATCGCGTGGCTCAGCTGGGGCAGGAGGCAGGGCTAGAGATTTTTGCTACCGGTTCTCCAAACCACCCGCTGCCATTGCTACTGGATCGGGCGATCCGGTCCAAACCAGGAGCATTTCACTCCGGTAGGAAGCACTACCAAAATGGAAGGTCAGGTTGGAAAATAAGATCAGCATGCTAACATCAGATGCAAGCAAGCTAGGACAAATGAAAGAAAAGCAGCAAATAAGAGCTAAAGCCAAGAAGATGAGCAGACACAAAGCTTGAATTGCACACTACAGGCAGAATTTCTAATTCCAATTGAATCAGAAATGTTTCTACCAATCCATTAATAGAGAGGCTGCAATAAACCAGTCAACGCTTGACAGAGAAGAAATAGTGCAGTTCTGACTACAACTATGGGACAACCCAAAGAAGCACAGCAAGAATGCAACTTGGATAAAAGACGTGAATAAGAATAAAAAAGAAGCTGACATGAAATAACCTGTAATAACAGCAGAAATTGTATAGTAAAGGCACGGAAAATCAAGAATTGGTTAACATCTGAACTGCATGATTTTGGGTTGAAACATCTGACTGGTTTACACTCACTCATTGCCATGCAGTTTAACAATTACTGCAAGGAGATGAAATTGAAGATTGGTTAACATAAGATTATGTTAACATCAGTTAACATAACATATAGTATGGCCTCTATAACACTTGGTAACAGTGTTCCGTGCGCCTTTGGCATTGAGTCATGCCGGCCACATGATCACGGAGACGTCTTCGGACAGCGCTGGCTCTTTGGCTTTGAAACGGAGATGAGCACCGCCCCCTAGAGTCGGCAATGAGCAGCATGTATGTGCGAGGGGAACCTTTACCTTTAAGGCCACACTTGGAATATTACATTCAGTTTTGGTCGCCACGATGTAAAAAAGATGCTGAGACTCTAGAAAGAGTGCAGAGAAGAGCAACAAAGATGATTAGGGGACTGGAGGCTAAAACATATGAAGAACGGTTGCAGGAACTGGGTATGTCTAGTTTAGTAAAAAGAAGGACTAGAGGAGACATGATAGCAGTGTTCCAATATCTCAGGGGCTGCCACAAAGTAGAGGGAGTCGGGCTGTTCTCCAAAGCACCTGAGGGTAGAACAAGAAGCAATGGGTGGAAACTGATCAAGGAAAGAAGCAACTTAGAACTAAGGAGAAATTTCCTGACAGTTAGAACAATTAATCAGTGGAACAACTTGCCTGCAGAAGTTGTAAATGCCCCAACACTGGAAATTTTTAAGACGATGTTGGATAACCATCTGTCTGAGATGGTGTAGGGTTTCCTGCCTGGGCAGGGGGTTGGACTAGAAGGCCTCCAAGGTCCCTTCCAACTCTGTTGTTGTTGTTATTATTATTATTATTACTATTATTATTATAACATCTGGCAAAACCCTGGTTGTTGTTCAGTTGCTAAGTCGTGTCTGACTCTTTGAAACCCCACGGACCATACCATGCCAGGCTCCCTTGTCTCCACTGTCTCCCAAGTTTGCTGAAATTCATATTTGTTGCATCAATGACACTATTTAACTATCTCATCCTCTGCCATCCTCTTCTCCTTTTGCCTTCAATTTTGCCAAGCATCGGGGTCTTTTCCAATGAGTCCTCTCTTCTCATTAGGTGGCCAAGGTATAAAGATTAATAAAAAACAAAACTTACCTGATTAAAAAACTCTATCAAAAGGGGCAGCACAAGAGAACTACAGGCCAATTACCTGCTTTCCAACAAGTTTCAAATCACTAACTGATGTGGTAGCTGTTGCAAACAACAGCATCTAACACAAGCTTTCCCCATCTGATCAGAAAGAAAACTACCCTAATAGCAGAGTAATAGAAGATCAGCTAGGGGGACGCGATGGCTCAGGGGCTAGGACATTGAGCTTATCGATCGAAAGGTCGGCAGTTCAGCGGTTCAAATCCCTAGTGCTGCCGTGTAACGGGGTGAGCTCCCATTACTTGTCCCAGCTTTTGCCAACCTAGCAGTTTCAAAAGCACGTAAAAATGCAAGTAGAAAAAAATAGGGGTCCCCTTCGGTGGGAAGGTAACAGTGTTCCGTGCGCCTTTGGCATTGAGTCATGCCGGCCACATGACCATGGAGACGTCTTTGGACAGCGCTGGCTTTTCGGCTTTGAAACGAGATGAGCACCGCCCCCTAGAGTCGGCAACGACTAGCACGTATGTGCGAGGGGAACCTTTACCTTTACCTTTTAAAAGCTCCTAATTGACAAAATGATTTTAGAAAAGTGTAAGAGAAGAAGACCAAATAGAATGTAGCGTGGATTGATTAGAAGAATGCATTCAACTGCCTGCCACATGATTGGATAATCAAATTCCTAGAAATAGCAGGATTCTGTAGAACATCAGAAGTTCTGTGCAAAGATAGATGGCACAATGGAAGACAAGGCTGCTGATCAATGATGACAGAGAGAGGTTAATATCAAAAAAGGAATCTTTCAAGGAGATTCACTATCACCACCACTATTTGTTATTGGACTGCTCCCCTTGTCAACAAAACTGCCATTGAAAATATCTGCCAGGCTATTCTATATCTCCATTACATTGATGATCTGAACCTGTATGGAAAACCCCCCTCTGAAATAGAATCGCTGCTCAACACTGTCTGCATATGCAGCCAAGATATTGCAACTGAGTTTGAACTGGGCAAATGTGCCACTCTTACCATCAACAGGAGAAAATACCAAAAACGGAAGGAATCAAGATGCCCTATGGAAATAACATCAAGATTCTGGATGAAGATCACCTGGTCATCTTGAAGCTGACAGCATCAATCACACTGAAGTCAAGAAGAAGGTTAGAAGTAAATATATCATGAGAGTGAAGATTTAAAAGTCAAAACTCAGTGGAGGAAATACTATCAAGGCAATTAACACCTGGGCTATGCCAGTGATTAGATACATAGCTGGACTAGTGGTCTGAACTCAAGCAGAACTAATCTCTCTTTTGCACTCATTTGAGACAAAACAATTAATGTATTTCTTTCCCGGTTTGAATTGACCTGCAGCCAATTTTTCCTTTCAAGCAGCTCTCTTGAAATACTTTAATAAGAAATCTAGTAGTCTTTCAGGTAGCACTTTGTGAAGCACAGATCTGGCATTATGTAGAAATAAAAATCAGGTGACTGGCTTCTCCTACAGCTCAAATCAAAAAGGGCATGGAGGGCATTGTCCAGTGATGGGACAGGGTAGGATCACAGCAGCCGTAAACAGCCAATAGGATCCCTGACCAAATCATCATTAAGGTAGTGAATGAGATGTCATAAATTGTTTGCACTACAAAACCTGTGTCAGAAGAAATGAAGAAAATGCTATTTTAAGATCAGAATAGCTAAAAATGAATTCAGCCTACCAGGCCAATAGACTGAGGATGGGCAGAGCCTGAATCATGAGGACATGTCCTCTAAAAATAGTCTGTGAGTTATTTCTGATCTAAGGATGTCTTAAATATGTCTCACTTCTGGGCTGGGGACGAGCTTTAAAAATATTGGGAGGACACGGCAGGAAAAAAGAAAAGATGCCGGACACAAGTGTATTGTGATTAAGTGCAAATGAGCTTATGGTAATTCCTAGTGGGAAATCACATGGGACTCCTCATTTCTGAAGCCCTTACCCAATGAAAGGTTGTGGAACTGAGGTTATTTCCATACTTTTCCTTTTCTCTCCCCTCCAGTCTTTTCATATCCCTTCTTCCCACTTTTCCTTTTTACTTCCATTTACAGATCCAGCTGGTCTGTCCCATCATCACACTGAAAAAGGCCTCACAATTGCATTGCATGTTCACTGCCACTCTCCCATCCCAACTGCCTCCTCCCCTCTCTAAGAGGCAGGTCAGGAGTCAGTAGTGGCAAACAGTGAGCTGGCAGCAGTGACACTTTGTTTCCTTTCAAGGCCACCCATTTGAAACTATTAAGTGTTGGGCTCCTGCTTTTTGATAGCCCTGAAAACACAGGCAGTTTATTTCTTTTAAACAATCAATCACAGTTGCTGTCAGCACAACAAATACCCTAACCCTGCTTTTTGTATCTCGCTCTGGCCTTTTCCTTCTCTCTGCGGTAAGTGTTTCCTGCCTGACGCGTTGGACTTTAACTCTGCCATCTAAATAGGTACTTATCACTTAACATGGAGGTGATGGCTTGACATGTTTTCTGTCTCCTGCCCTCCCCTGCATAGTGGGGAAGCAGTCGAAGTGTTGTTAATAGCTGTTATCACTTGAGAACTGTAACCCCAATGCAATGAATGATAGCAGCCTCTGTTGTGCTTTATCATAGCACCAGAAGTATCAGTTCCAAGTTGTGAACACCAGCATTTTTATTTTCGGGCACTTTTTCAAAACCAAGTAAACTCAGACTCCCACTGGCCCCTTTTGGGTATCCAAACCTGACTTCAAGAAGACTTAAAAACATCCTTGTTGGGAAGAATAGCAGCAATAAAAATGAATGTTTTGCCTAGGTTTTTATTTTTGTTTCAAGTGATACCAGTACTTAAAAAGGATGCAAATTTGCAGGAGTGGCAGAAAGGGATTAATAATTTTATTTGGATGGGTAAAAAACCGAGAATAAAGTTAAAAACAATGCAAGATATATATGAAAGAGGGGGTTTAAAAATGCCTAATTTGAAATTATATTATGAAACAGTTGTTCTGTCACTAATTAGTGACTAGATTAATTTAACAGAGGAAAGAATATTGAATATAGAAGGTTATGATTTGCTATATGGATGGCATGCTTACTTATTATATGATAAGAAAGTGGATAAGACTTTTAAAAGTCATATACTTAGAAATGCTTTGTTAAGGGTTTGGAAGAAATACCAATATAAGTTAGACGATAAAATACCTATATGGGCAATCCCTAGACATGCGATAGAGAATATAAATATAGAACAAAAACAGGAGGTGATTACTTATAAAGAGCTTCTTTTTGTAGAAAAGGGTAAATTACAATTGAAATCTTTAACTATAATGAGAGAAGAAGGGATAAACTATACTTGGTTTCAATATGGACAGCTGCAAGCCAGATGGAGAGTAGACCAGAAAATTGGTATCGTGCAAAATGAGGAAAACTTGGTAAAACTAATTAGAGATCAAGGCCAATTGCATATCAAGAGGTTAAATAACGTACTGATAGAAATAGACTCAGAAATGGAGTTAGTTAAGGATTGTATGATAAAATGGGCACAAAATATCCAGCAACCTATAATGATGGAAACGTGAGAAAAAATTTGGGTTAGAAATGTCAAATTTACCCAAGCACAAAATTTAAGAGAAAA
Organism: Ahaetulla prasina; assembly: GCF_028640845.1. Lineage (NCBI taxonomy): Eukaryota > Metazoa > Chordata > Lepidosauria > Squamata > Colubridae > Ahaetulla > Ahaetulla prasina. The sequence goes on from NC_080541.1 coordinate 175,994,678, forward strand.
CTTTTATAAAATGTTTTATAGATGGCATTTAGATCCTAAAAAACTGGCATGTATGTATCCGAATATGCAAGCTAAACGTTGGAGATGTGATTGTGATGATGCTACTTATTATCATATATAGTGGACTTGTACAAAAATCGAAGTATTTTGGAGAAAAATTGGTGGATTATGCAGAATATCTTGAAAAAGAAGATAAAGTTTACACCACAGTTATTTTTATTGGGTATAATTACGGACTGTACAGTAATAGAGACTAAACTGTTTTTAAATTTAATATCAGCAGCGAGACTTTTGATTGTGCAATATTGGAAGAAAGAAGATTTGCCTACAATTGAAGAATGGACACTTAAAGTATCGAACTTAGCAGAAATGGCAAAAATTTCAGCGTATTTGAAAGACTATTCACAAGAAAAATATATATTGGAATGGAGAAGTTGGATTGATTATATTCAAAACAAATATCAGACTAAAAAGTATCAAATAGCTTATGAGTGATTATAGGAATTGTACTGTATTAGTGTATTTGTTTAAATGGGAAAGGGGAGTTAAGGTTGCAAAGGGGAGAGGAGAAGTTATGGGTGATGGTTTATTGTTGTATTTTAGCTTATGATTGTTAGATGTAATACCCTGTATTTTGCTCTGGGAAGTCTCGGGGGGTGGGGTGGGGGGGAAGGTCGAGGGGAGGGAGGAGGGGAGAGGGGGGAGGGCGGAGGGAGGTGGGGGGGAATAATGGTTGAAAAAAAATTATAAAACTTTTTCAATTAAAAAAAAGAGAAGACTTAAAAGCATTTAATGCAGCAATGTGTGATGAAGGAACATTCTGACAACTTGACCCTCAGTTTGTGTTACATCTGAGACAAGTGCCCTAGAATCTATGCTGCAGAGGGAACTGAGGGAGAAGAAGACTTATTCCAGTTTGCTTGGATGTAGGATACTTTCATTTTCTATCCTTTTGTAACATCATAATCACATCGAACCACTTCAAATCTACATCAATTTGTATCATAGCATTGCTCCATTTAACTCAGAGATGGCGAACTAGGGCCCCTTTAGGACTTGTGGACCAACTCCCAGAATTCCTGAGCCAGTATGGTTCGTTCAGGAATTCTGGCAGTTGATGTCTACATGTTATCAACTGTCCATCATTCCCCACTCCTGATTTAATTTAATAGTTTCTGCATTGATAGGCATTAGCCAATTCTCAGCCTTGCATTGAACTTGAGATATTTTTAAAATATAAATCTACTGTAAGATTTAGGCAATGTTCCTAAAACTTAAAGCATTTCAATAAATTTCTATTTGGTTGTTTAGAGAGAAATCATGCTTGAACTTGATTTCAGATTAGAGCTCCTCTATTGTCTATCTCACAGTTCATAAGCTTGAATTATTTTTATTTTTTATTTTATTTTTTGATTTTTATACCGCCCTTCTCCCGAAGGACTCAGGGCGGTGTACAGGCAAGATAAAACCAGCAATACAAATATACAAGTTAAAATATCATTTAAAAAACTTATTTAAAATTAGCCTGAAATTAAATTACCATAAACTAAAAACCCCGTTTAAAAATTAATAAAATTTCCCATTAAAAATCCAATTTAGGCCAGCCCCGCGCGAATAAAGAGATGTGTCTTTAGTTCGCGACGGAATGTCCGAAGGTCAGGTATTTGACGTAGACCTGAATTATGAACTATGTTTGAACTAATGTTAAGTAATCAGAACCAGATAGTTTCTATTTCTCCTGAAAAATTTAAAAAAAAAGATAGAAAAATAGAAAAGACATTTTGACCTTAAATATATTTAATGCTGTCGATAGGAATGCTGAGGAATGCTGTCGATATAATTTACTTGGACTTCAGTAAAGCATTTGATAAAGTAGACCATAACCTACTACTAGATAAAGTAGAAAAATGTGGGTTAGACAGCACCACCACCAGATGGATTCGTAACTGGCTGACCAACCGCACTCAACGTGTAGTCCTCAACGGAACTACATCCACATGGAGGGAAGTATGCAGTGGAGTACCCCAAGGCTCTGTTTTAGGCCCAGTACTCTTAAACATCTTCATCAATGACTTGGACGAGGGGATAGATGGGGAACTCATCAAATTTGCAGATGACACCAAGCTGGCAGGAATAGCCAACAGTCCAGAAGATAGGCTCAAGTTACAGAAAGATCTTGACAGATTTGAACATTGGGTGCTATCTAACAAAATGAAATTCAACAATGAAAAAAGTAAGGTTCTACGTTTAGGCCAAAAAAACAAAATGCACCAGTACCGTTTATGTGGTACCTTGCTCAATAGTAGTACCTGTGAGAGGGATCTTGGAGTCCTAGTGGATAACCATTTAGATATGAGCCAGCAGTGTGCAGCAGCTGCTAAAAAAGCCAACACAGTTCTGGGCTGCATAAACAGAGGGATAGAATCAAGATCACGTGAAGTGTTAGTACCACTTTATAATGCCTTGGTAAGGCCACACTTGGAATATTGCATCCAGTTTTGGTCGCCACGATGTAAAAAAGATGTTGAGACTCTAGAAAGAGTGCAGAGAAGAGCAACAAAGATGATTAGGGGACTGGAGGATAAAACATATGAAGAACGGTTGCAGGAACTGGGTATGTCTAGTTTAACAAAAAGAAGGACTAGGGGAGACATGATAGCTGTGTTCCAATATCTCAGGGGCTGCCACAAAGAAGAGGGAGTCGGGCTGTTCTCCAAAGCACCTGAGGGTAGAACAAGAAGCAATGGGTGGAAACTGATCAAAGAAAGAAGCAACTTAGAACCAAGGAGAAATTTCCTGACAGTTAGAACAATTAATAAGTGGAACGACTTGCCTTCAGAAGTTGTGAATGCTCCAACACTGGAAATTTTTAAGAAAATGTTGGATAACCATCTGACTGAGATGGTGTAGGGTTTCCTGCCTGGGCAGGGGGTTGGACTAGAAGGCCTCCAAGGTCCCTTCCAACTCTGTTGTTATGTTATATTTGCCTGGAAGTAAACTCAGTAATTTCAATAAAATTTCCTTTCAACAAACAATATTTAGGACCCCTGTCTCAGTAAATGAGATTTTTATCTTATTTATATAGAACCAATATTTTTACTATCTTCTCTGGCATGAATACTAGCCCTAAATACTGACATATTTCAAAAACAATAGACAGTTCTTTGGTTTTTTCCTTCTCCCTACAGTCACAATGAGCAGATTTAATTATTCATCTTTTAATTGTCTTTTACTTTTAAATATGAAGCCCTGAGGTATTTTATAATTTCCCCAAGGTCATCATAGAAGTACCTAGCAATGCTGTTTCTAACATCTATAGACCCAAAGGGCCCTGATACTATATCATATCTTTCCCAATTCAAACTCTAGAGAGAAATTTCAGAAAAGAGCACATTGTCTATAGTAAAATATCTGGAGACAATTTCATCAAATACTTTCTCCTTTGAGATTTTAATAACTGGGCACAGACAATAATGTATGAGACACAAATGGTCTAATAAGCTATGAAGGACCTGTGGGAAAAGGAATTTAAAACTGACTGGACATTAGATTTAGTGATCAGGCACTCATTAGCTCATATAGCTGGAAAATAAAATAAAACATTTGCAAATAGAAATTGTAAATAAGCTATAAAAATACTCCATCTCCTTTGCAGAGTTTCATTACTGCATGTTTGTTGTTGAGCATTCTGACAGTTATGCATCAATGCATTTATGCATCTGCACAATGTCCATATTAGGGGAGATGGGACTAGGGTGGTTGGTTTTAATAAAGTCCTAAATTGATAAATTGAAGATATTTTGATTTTAAACTCTAATTTAATGTTTCTATTTTTTTTAGAATTAATCTTAGACAGTATTGCTTCAAAATCTATTTCATTTTTGTTTCTTTTATTTTGGTCGTTTTCTTCTTACTTGATTAAAAAAAACTATTAAAAGCAAAGTCAAGAAAGAACTAGCAATAGCACTTAGACTTATGTACTGCTTCATAGTCCTTTACAGCCTTCTCTAAGCGGTTTACAGAGTCAGCACATTGCCCCCCAACAATCTGGGTCCTCATTTTACCAACCTCGGAAAGATGGAAGGCTGAGTCAACCTTGAGCCAATGAAAATAGAACTCCTGGCAGTCAGCAGAATTAGCCTGCAATACTGCATTCTAACCATTGTGCCACCACCAAAGAAAGAAAGAAAGAAAGAAAGAAAGAAAGAAAGAAAGAAAGAAATCAATCCAGACATTATTTATAGATTCTTGAGTGGAAAAAGGCCATAGTAAATTACTTTATATAACAAAATTGACTGAATTCTTTTTTCTTACAAATAGCAATGGAAAAATTATTTGTTATGACCACACTTTTACTGACACTGTGTCAGTGATTCCAAGTCATGATCCTTGGTCCAGACTTATGGATATATCAACAAAAGGGAAATATACTTTGGCTTAGGAATAAAGACTAATGTCAGATTATTTCTTTCTTCTTCTCCAAAAGAAAGACAAGTCTGGTTTTATCTAGTGACCAAAGAATGGATAGATGCAGAGAACTGTTCATACATATATACATCTGAGAAATTGATCTGTTACAGCTCCAGTTATTTTAAATAGCAAAATTGAGTGGAATGAGACTCTGATTTATTTGACACAATATTTTTTACATTCCATTGCAAGTACATAATGCAACAATCTGTCAAGGGTTGGCCAAGTCAAATATCTGCCAAGAAAATGATCAGGCCAACTATGGAAACAACAATATCTTCAAACAAGAGCTCAGTTACTTCCTAGTTCCATTCTTCTGCTGCCTACCATATGATTACATATGCAGAGTCTAATACTTATGTTGGGTTTTGGGAACAATCTATGGCAGGAAACAGATACTGGATACAGCTGAGAACTGAACTGGCTCCCATTCAAGTGTGTCACCAGCTACCTGATAACCCTGAAAAATTTCTTTTGTGGGGATAGGTGCTTTTGATTCAAACCGAGACTTTCAGAAAAAAAGGATGTGGCATTTGGAATAAATGCAGTAACCAGCAAGTGCAGATATAGTCAAACTTACTTTCAGAAGCAGTACCACCTCTTAGAGAAACTTGTTTGGTAAGAATGTAGTAGCCTACTGGCAAATGTGTACTTTCCTAAAATCTGTACACCAACCTTGCCCTACTTCTGCCATATTTCTGCCACTAGTTGTAGGTGCAAATACTATAATTTTTATTTATCTTTTATTATTTGAATATGCTAGCAGCCCTGGAGATCAAAGAGTAAAATCTTCAAAATGAATAAACAAACAAGAATCTTGGGAATTCCATTTCTAGGAAAGGTGTACCCAATAAAATTAAATACAAATTTAATTTAATGTAACAAGGTCCTGGAAATTGTGTTAAACATTGGTTTGGAACCAGAAACAGCAGATAGAGCAGGAAACAGAAAATTGTACACTACGGTACACATTTGTGTTTTATCATAACAATATTCATTCCTAAGGAAATCCTTATTAGATACTATATTTAGGATTTCATGCTGATGAAAGCTGATGAGGATGTGTTATCATTAAGAGAAAGAATTTCTGCATCTTAAGCAAAGACCAGGAGTTGCCCAAGCAGTATTTGCTGTAATTGGTAATTTTAATAATGTCTAGAGAAAGAGAGTATTAACACAATCAAGAGGGATTCAGCCATATAATTGAGCAAAGTGACTGAATATACAGAAACTTAGGCTTCCACAGTTGTTCACCCTCCAGATGCATTGGGACTACAATTCCCAGAATTCCTAGTCAAAAGAAGCTCAAGAGGCAGTTATAGTCCCAACACATCTGTTCTAACACCTTGTCATGAGTGTCATGAATGACAGTTCCTTATGGATAATAATGCAGCAAATTAAAGCCGTACATTAGAAGTAGGGAATCTGTGGCTTTCCAGATGCTGAGGAACAACAATTCCCAGGACAATCAACCAGCATAGTCATTTTAAGTTTGGCCTTGTTTTAAGTATATTTTTTTAGATCTGCAAGCCAGCTTTTCACCCAAATGCTAATAACAATTTTTGGCCAAATGGTTGAAAAAAAACCAAACACCAGAAGATCCTTCTGAATATTATTTCAGGAGAGAGGGTGCACAGAAGAGAATCTGTGGTCCCAGCAGATATGTAATTTTGGTTACACAGGACCCTTTCACTATTCTGTTTTAATCCCCCCCTTCAAAAAAAATTAGATTCTTTGTTGTTTGAAGCTTCTAAGATTCATCCCTGCTAGGAGAAAAGGACTTTTATTGGTTATGTAGTAACTGTCACAAATATTTACCTCCAAACAGCTAATATGCTGATTTAATTCTTTTTCAGGCTTGGTATTTGAAGAGATATCACAAGCCAGCAATGACCATAAACAGAAAGTACGAGACGAGCTTTTTCTCATGATGCTCTTTTGTTTTCTACATTTTTAAATCTCCAAATGCAAGTCTGAAGATTCCTGATTTGTAACTGAAACCTTTTCTTGCATTCTGCATTTTCATGGTTGCCTCAGTTGCATTTGCTATTATTAATAATCATAGGTCTTAATCTGCTAGAGCAGTACTAAAACACTATAACATAGGACATAATACATATAACACTAGAAGCTTATGATAAAATATGACACCATGACTCTCAATTGCGCGAAGCACACTTTTGCAGGGAAGTATGGCCAGCATCCTAACTCTGTAGCTCTATATAGTTTAACCCTGCACTAACTGTAACACTATCTCTATGATCCAATATATGAATAGTTGATAAAGAGAACAGGCAGGGATGCTGGCATGCTCAGCTTTCCAAAAGTTCAAAATGAAGGTAAAGGGTTTCGAGGCTAATGCCAATTACATTAGAACTATTTAAAATAACTATTCTACCCATTTTTTAAATATCTTCACTATGCACCAAGATACTACCCTGAGGGATCTGTATGAATAAAGACAGTAATGGCTTCAACAATTGTAGAGTTAGGCAGGGAGGGAGGGAGGGAGGGAGGGAGGGAGGGAGGGAGGGAGGGAGGGAAGGAAGGAAGGAAGGAAGGAAGGAAGGAAGGAAGGAAGGAAGGAAGGAAGATTCTGTGTACCATGGAGAAAAGCAGAAGAAAGATGAAAGGAGAAATGTTATCAGATAAATAATGTAAAATTTGTAGAAACAGAAAAGATAATGGAAATTAATTAGATTTGGCTCACTTACCTTGGGAGTGCCTGGGGCCATGACATCCTTCAGTAGAGCATTCTTACTATCAAAATAGAAAAAGAAGAAAACATAAATAGATGTAGGGTAACCTCTTCCCAAAGGAGGATTTCAAAGTCCTACTTGCTTTATTTGTAAAACCCTCTCCATTTATTTATTTATTTATTTATTTATTTATTTATTTATTTATTTATTTATTTATTTGATTTTTATACCGCCCTTCTCCCGAAGGACTCAGGGCGGTGTACAGGCAAAAATAAAACAATACAATATACAGATTAAAATACCATTTAAAAAACTTATTTAAATTAGCCTGAGATTAAAAATTTCCATACTAAAAAACCCCATTTAAAATTAATAAAATTTCCCCTTAAAACTAATTTAAGCCAGCCCCGCGCGGATAAAGAGATGTGTTTTTAGTTCGCGACGAAATGTCCGAAGGTCAGGTATTTGACGTAGACCCGGGGGAAGCTCATTCCAGAGTGTGGGCGCCCCCACAGAGAAGGCCCTTCCCCTGGGGGCCGCCAGCCGGCATTGTTTGGCGGACGGCACCCTGAGAAGTCCCTCTCTATGGGAGCGTACGGGTCGGTGGGAGGCGTGTGGTAGCAGTAGGCGGTCCCGTAAGTACCCAGGTCCTAAGCCATGGAGCGCTTTAAAGGTCATAACCAACACCTTAAAGTGCACTCGGAAAGCCACAGGCAGCCAGTGCAGCCTGCGCAGGATCGGTGTTACATGGGAGCTACGTGTAGCTCCCTCTATAACCCGCGCAGCTGCATTCTGGACTAACTGAAGCCTCCGAGCGCACTTCAAGGGGAGCCCCATGTAGAGAGCATTACAGTAATCCAAGCGAGAGGTAACGAGTGCATGAGTGACCGTGCATAAGGCATCCCGATCAAGGAAGGGGCGCAAATCCATAAAATTCATATCCATCAGAGTAAACTTCTGGAAGTTAAAAGATCACAATTGTACCATACTCCTACTTCCATTTTATTAAAGGTAGTCCTCAACTTACCACCACAACTGAGCCCAAAATTTCTGTTTCTGAGCAGAACTTCTGTTCTGTTAAGTGAGTTTTGCCCTATTTTATGATCTTTCTTGTCACAGTGAAGTGAATCACTGCAGTTGGTAAATTAGTAACACAGTTGTTAAGTGAATCTGACATCCCCATTGACTAAGCTTGTCAGAAGGTCACTCACATTGCAACCATTATAAATACGAATCAGTTGCCAAGCACCTGAAGTTTGATCACATGAGTTATGGCAATGGTCGTCAATGTGAAAAATGGTCATAAATCACTCTTTTCAGTGTTGTTTTAACTATGAATAGTCACTAATTGAACTGTTGTAAGTCAGGGACTACCCATTATTAAATTTGCATTTCATTTTTCCTCCTCAAAACCCTGGGGAGCATAGATGAGGAAAGAGACTTATTAACATAGAAGTTGAATAGGGAACTTGAAATTGAAGTTCCCATTGAAATTTCAAGACATTGAAATTTCCCATTGAAATTTCAAGACATTGAAATTTCTGTTATGCAAGAAGAAACTTCAGCCACCAAACTACAGAAAGTTTCTACAGCATTTCAGTTCTGTATTACACAGGACATTGATTTGGGGAGCAGCTCTTGAGGTAATGTCCAAAAACCTCTGTTAGCATACAGTGTAAAGTCTCATGTGGTTCATGATACAAGGAACATATTACAACCATGTTGAAGACCTGTATTCATTGTTAATTATTTATCAGATATTATTTAAAGTACAGGTTAAAAGCAGGCAAGCCAGCTCTTCATCCAAATGCTAATAACAATTTTTGGCCAAATGGCTGGAAAAAAAACAAAACGCCAGAAGATCCTTCTGAATATTCTTTCAAGAGAGAGGTTGCATAGAAGAGAATGTAGTTAATGTCCAAAAACCTCTGTTAGCATACAATGTAAGGCCTCATGTGGTTGATTATACAAGGAACGTATTACAACCATGTTGAAGACCTGTATTTGTTGTTAATTGTTTATCAGATATAATTTAAAATACAGGATTAATCACTGAAGTCTTAAATAGCTTAAATCCTTGGTATGAATCATTCTGGATATATAATTTAGAAGGAAAAGCTGCTCCGTTGTCAGAGACATGGGAACTTGACTTCTGTTGGTTCCAATGTATGGAATATACTCTTTCAACCAATCTTTTGGCTTTCTTGAAAGGAATCAAAACCTACCTTTCAAGCCAGGCTTTCTCCATTTCAATTTCAGTATGCATGTGTTTTAAAAATTATCATTAGCCACTTTATAAGTGCCATACAACAAAGATGGGATATTAATGGTATATAAATAAAGAAGCAATTTAGCCATTCAGCAAGACTCAGACCTCTTTTGGATCCCCATGCAATTTAGCGGGTGGGGGGGCATTAAATCCTTAAATAACTGGGAATTGAAGCCTAGAGCAAAGTATTAAAGGAAACAAAATCTAGAAACTGGGAAGACATTTTATTTATTTTTATTTATTTATTTTGTCACACAGTATATATAAGCATAAGCATGAAATAACTATATAATATAAAGGCATATATATAAGTATGTAATAACTATATTAATTGGATATAACGAGAGGAAACAATAGGACAGGAACGGTAGGCACGCTTGTGCTCTTATACACGCCCCTTACAGACCTCTTAGAAATGTGGTGAGGTCAATAGTAGACAGTTTTTGGTTGAAGCTTTGGGAATTTGGGGAAGAGACCACGGAGTCAGGTAGTTTATTCCAAGCATTAACAACTCTGTTACTGAAGTCATATTTTCTGCAATCAAGATTGGAGCGGTTAACATTAAGCTTAAATCTATTGTGTGCTCGTGTATTGTTGCAATTGAAGCTGAAGTAGTCTTCAGCTTCAATTGCAACAATATCACATCCCTCTGTATGTTACATAGAATACTGGAGCATATAGATTAATGAAAAACAGCATGCTCTGGCTGCATGCTTATTCAGGCAATACTTAAACGGGTTCCTTCCAGTTTAGCTAGGCCTGAGACAAAGCAAAAAGAAAAATAAAGGCATTCTTTATTTGGTTGGCTCTTCAGATTGCTATTAGAATAGAAACCTGGATGAAATCCATGTTCAATATAGTATGTGAGGGACTGTATTTCTAGTTTATAGGTGTTCTAGAAAAGCATCAACATATATTGTATAATAATAATAATAATTATTCATTAAACATGAAACTCAGTCAACTGAACATTTAAAAATGTGTCACAAATACGATTGGCTGGTGCTAATGGTTGATACCAGTTGCTGCCAGTATCTTATGTATCAACCAAGTATCTTCTTAAAAAATATGATGTTCCGAGTAGGGCAAATTTTTGCAGTTCTGCTGGTGTTACTGCAGGAAGCTGCAATTTTTTGATCTGTTATTATTTTTATTATTATCTATTTTATTCATTAAACATGACACTCAGTCAACTTAACATTTAAAAATGTATCACAAATATCATTGACTGCCTCTGATGGTTGATACTGGTTGCTGCCAGAATCCTGGGTATCGACCAAGTAGCTTCTTAAAATATGTTGTTGTTGGGGTGGGGGGGTGTTGGTCGCATAGTCAGCCAGAAGTTTAGACTGGATTTGGCATTTTTATCCACCTATCAAGTCTTTCCCAAGGACCTGGGATAGGCAGATGTTGGCGTTTGATGGTGTTAAAAGTATCATCGCAGAGTGTACGCTGTTCCAAGTAAAGTTGCCTTTTGCAATTGACAGATGGTGATTTTGTCCATGCCGATGGTGACCAAATGGTGTTCCAGTTGTTTTGGAATTGCACTCAAGGCAACTATTACTATTATCATTAATCCTAGTTAGTTTTAGTTTGTACAACCCAAGGCAGCTTTTATAATGGTCCTTGTTTCCTATCTTCCCCATAACATCCCTGTGAAGTCAGATTGGCTGAAAGAATGAGACTGCCCCAAATTTTGGATTTCATGGTTATTGGGAAGATTAGCATTCAAGGCCTCTTAAGCCACTGTGGCTCTCATATAGTGCATTTCTATAAAAACAATAGAAACTTGCTATATAGTGTGGGCAGCAAACAATGTGCTACTTCTTATGACTACTGATGCTGGAGTACAGATTCTACTAAAAAGCTGTAGTATTCATTATCCTGTTTGAACCAATCTTGTTTCTACATAACTGCCCCCACACACATTAAAAATTGGTATCTTCCATGGGCTGGGTTATTCATATGAACTGCCCTGTTACCCTGTAGTTGGCCATCAGTGCTCTCCATTGAGAAGCAATTTGATGTTCAGCTGCATTTCTAAATCTAAGTAACATTTAGTAGCATTCACAAAACACTCGGGCTAGTTCATATAACAGCTTTCAAATAGAATAGATATACAATCGCAATCTCAGGAATGAAAAACATAGACATCATACAGAGCTGGGTCTGAAGAAAAGATGACACAGGGTGGATGAGTAGAAAATAACTAAAATTAGATAGGCTTTTCTGCAAACTATAGGAATTCCTTCTCTATTTGGTTGGCTGATTTGTTAATTTCACTCCATTTCTATTTAACGGCTGAAAGGAGGTTCACACCATGGTGAGCCTCCCGCTTTCTCCGTTCCTTCCCCGGAACAAGATGCTTCACATTTAATAATGCCTTTCAACCTCACTCGAGACAGGTTAAATTTGAAACAATTACATATCAAAGGCGATGGGGCGGGGAGACCCCACACTGTAATTTTTTTGGTTATTAAAGTAATCTCTCTCATGTAAATTCTCTCACTAACATGCCACAAACAGCATTAGGAAATAAATGATTTCCCCATGATTCGATTTACCAATACAAAGCACCTACAACAGGCAAAAATAGGGTTCTGATATATGTTACTGAAGCTGATGTTTTGCACCGCATGACTCCCACAGCTGGAGATCCCCCTCTGTTTCTTGGGGAGGGTGGGTGATGGATGGATGCGGGTGGTGGTTAGGGGAGTAGGAGGAGATGGTGGAGAGAAAGAATTGTACTTAATAATAAAATTTGTATGCAAGTCAGCATCCCAAGCTAGGGATGACTGATCGGCAGCCAGAAAGTATTAAAAAGGCTTGCTAAACAGATGCTGACAATAGAACAAGACATATCAAATCAAATCTATTCCAGAAGCATTAATACACACATACGCACGCACACACTTTTCTTCCCAATCACAGCAATATGGGAGACATCAATAAATTTTTATGAGACTTTCAGAAGATCAACATGCTACTGGATGTGACAAAAAAGCAATGTGGCTGTCATGTTCGCTTTGTTGGGGACACTTTAGCCCCAGATGTCGAGCTGTGGCAGCAGTGAGTAGAAATTGAATTTGGCTGGCTTTAATCTGCCTTTTGTTGGCAGATGGCTAGATGCTGTAAAATGAAGCAAAGAGGGTTATTTGGGAAGGGTTGTCTCCTAGAGGCTGTTTCCTTCTATGTAACACTTGCCTTTACATAGAAGCTGGGGACTTTTTTGTCACAATCTCAGCATTCCCTAAAATGGAAGTCCAAAGTCGTCCTTACAAAGACACCCAGTTAACTACTCTTACCAATAAAGAAATATGGGTGTAGATGTGTGTGCACATATAAGATAGGGATAAAAGACACTAATGCCATGTTTCCCCAAAAATAAGACCCTGTCTTATATTTTTTTTGAACCCTGAAATAAGTGCTTGGCCTTATTTTCAGAGAGGTCTTATTATTTTGAGGCGCGTGAAGCAAGACAGGGCTCCTCTTGCCATCTTACCTGATTTCCAGTTCTGTCTCCCTAACCCTAACCAGAGGAAATGCTGGTGACCGGTTGCGCATGCGTTTAAATATTTTCAGGGAGGGATTTTTCTCAGGGAGGGATTATTTTTAACTCATGTATTCAAAAGCCGGATTGGGTTTATTATCTGGGGAGGTCTTATTTTGGGAGAAACAGGGTAGTGAGAATAGCAAATTATTTTAGGCAGCATAAAGTATGATATATAAAATTCAGTCAAATTTTATTTTCTTAAAAGTAGTGGCATTTTAATGTACTAAGAATATTTGAGCAGAGAGCCGGTATTTGAAAGGAAATGCAAATACTATCTGTCAAAATAATGTAACTAATAGTAATCCAAGTTATTAACTTTGAATATAATATTTTGATCTTTGGATATGTCTTCAAATAAAGACAGGAATTATGAGGTCAAACCACAGATTATTCAATCTCCTGTTCTCTTAACAGTAATTTATATTGCTTGCTTTAATAAGAACATAAAATCTAATCTACACATTTCTTCCAACTCACTTCTTCTTGAATCTAAAACTGAGGTCAGAAATTAGGGTTTTAATTACATAATTTCTGTATACCTTGACAAATATATTACGGTGGTTTTCTTTTATATTTCCTTCATTGAGAGATCATTACAGAGTTACTAGCTGAAATGCTATAAGCAAAGGGGGGAAAACCCTTCCTATAAACAGTGCTGGAAAATTAAAAATGGTAAAGAAAATCATGACCTTTAAAGTTCAAACACCTTTCAGCACCTTTAAAAATTTTTTTTTGCTCCAGGCCCTTCCAAAGAGCACAATTTTTGGAGACCTCAGAATTCTCTTTAATCACTAAGCAAGTCAGCAGTGGTCTGAAATCATCACACATTTACATAGTAATAACCTCAGACAACACTCCCAACTTTATTTCATAGCCAGCATATTGCCACACAGTGAGAGATCCATGTGGTTTAAATTATAACCCATACATAGGAAATTAGTTGCTAGCTATGATCTTCACAGGTTTCTCTGACATTTCTAATTAAGATGATTTACATAGAATTATCCTTTGAAAGCAAAAAATTGTGTTTTGCTAGCTAATAAAATATAATTACTTCACACCCCTACCTACCCACCCTTTTCAAGTTATAGTTAGTTTTAATCTGTTTGGGGAATTATTTATCCAGTTCATTATGATAACACAGCTTACTTGCTCCTTTTATATGGAAGCAAATTATAAGAAAAGAGTGATCAGGTGGAAGAGAGAGTTTACCTTCTAAGGGATGGGGAAATTTGATAGGCAGGATATCTGTTATACAGGCTTTGTATCTTGGCTAAGATGAATTTAGTTTTCATAATGATGCATTTATAAAGGAAAATACAACGTGCATATCTGTGTACAAACACATTTAGAAGTATTTGATAGTATGTCCATATGCTAAGAAACTAACTATTTTATAGTTTATAATCTGTAATATCAGCATTCTAAAACCTCTAGGCTGGAAAGAATAATATAAAGAAGCAAGTTGATAAACAACTAGTCAAAGCCACTGAAAAAATTCCCCCTTCAAAAATATTTCCATTTTGTGTTACTGTAGCTGTTTTGTAAAATCACATCTGCACTTCCAAAGTTCCTCGTCAAAAACAAAATACATTTTCCAGTCTGTCCATATTGTTTGGGATGACAGTTTAACAAATCATCTGTAATTTGTCATCCTCTACGTTGATAAAATTACAGCATTCAGCAATACCTTTCAGATTGTACACATTGTAAGTACTTTGAAAAAAGTTTAAGATTCAATAATTACACAAAGATCTCTGGGCGCTCTAAAAATACAATAAATAAGAAATAATATCTAGCTTTCTGCTTAGAAAAAGTCTCAGGTAAGACAGGAAAATTACTATTTTAAAAGTCTTAGAATACTCTTGACACCACCAGTCATTTAAACATCTATTCTGGTTTGTTATAAGGCTGTCCAGAATATGTCCCACAGACATAATAAGCATGCACAGCTATATCATTGTAAACCAGTTTTGGCCTAGCTCGTGCGAGCTAAGCAAACTGTGATTAGTTCAAATAAGATGTTAGGTAAACCACAGTTCTGTGGGATGTCTGAACTCAGTTTCTTAATACTGGGACAACTGTTCACTTGAATAATCTCTAAAACATCTCTTACGCATCTTGTTAACAAGATCATGGAGCATTTCTTAGATCCAACTGAGATGAAAGAAGTAACTGGAAAGCACTCATCATTCAGCAATCATCTCATTCAGCATTTTAATATCAGTTTGAAATTAACCCTCTTGGTAACTATTTCTTTGGAGCAACGTATTGCCTTTCTATACAGAAGAGTAAAAAATGGCCACAGACAGCAGTGAAAAGGTTATCTAAAAGTAGTTTGATCCCAGATAGTTCCATGGGAAGACAGAATGGTAAGGAAGTATTTTGTGCATGTGTGCACACACAGAGACATATGGTCTGAATTTGACTGGGAAATATATGATACAAAAGTATTAGAGTCAAACTGAGCAAATACTATATTAAAAGGTTAATTTTTAGATTAAGCCATTTCCCTTTGTTAGTTCCATCTCCAATTAGTCCTCCAAAAATCTTAACACAATTTGAACATAATGGTGTATCAATCATTTTGGTTAATAGTGGATTTCCCTAAGATTTGCTTAAACCTAAGATTTGTACAAACCTGTTTTTGTGTTGCTTTGATATAAGCTTTCCTTTGAAAGAGCAAGTTTATGAATGCAAGTACTTGATGATGCAATCAGATTTTTATTTGAAATAAGGCACATAAGATTTATTTATATACCAAGTAAGAACATTAGTCTATCTCAATGCTTTTAACAGCAACAGATCTCTCAAAGTTCAAATTGGATTTTTCTTCCCGAGTTCTCTAAAGTTGCAGAGTAAATGCTCTAGCAATGAGCTGCAATCTTTTCCTATTATTCCTATTTTCAGTGCATACGCTATATCTTTTAAATAAGAATTGCCTGAAAAATTTACTCTAAAGCAACAGCAATAGTATGAACAATGAAATGCTTTCTTTGAGCTACATTTAGATCCATATCCTTAGCAAATTCAGTTCCAACTGAGCACCAAAATAGAGAGAGAACTGTTTGAGAGCTTAATGATGGAAGATATATCAAGGCAAAATTGAAAACCCATTTTTGCCTCTACCTTAATATGAGGCAGTATTGCTATTTGTAGTATTCAGCCTATACACAAGGGGAAAAGGTGTTTTGTTGCAAGGGGAGAATTCACTATTTGCCCCTTTGAACTATGGAGCACCCAAGCTTCAAAAAACTAAACTAATGTTTATACATTCACAAAAAGCTACCCTACACAGCAGAGAATTAGGTTTGCATTTACTGTGAGCTAAAAATAAATTTTGGAATTTTTTTTTAAAAGCAGTTCAGTACTCAGTGACTGAGGAATCTAAATGTCTATCATCTAGGCATCTCTTCAAATGAGATCAGTAGTAGGAATTACAGTTCCTGCTGAAACAAATTAACTTCAATTCAGGCAAATGACTTGGCCATGGTGTAAATGGCAATCCCTTGCCTTTATTAAGACCCTAACAAAGAGCCTGCAAATCAGGATAACATGCATTTTGTATTGGTAAACAGCTTAAAAATGCTTTTACTTATGAACTAAGGATAAGCAGAAATTTTCTGTCTGTATGCAGCAACTTTAGGACGGAACTCCATGAAGCAATTATTCACATTAAGATCAACTAAGTGCTGAAATACATTTTTTGCCTCTCCTTATAGACCAAACACGCTAACTCTTTCATTCTCAGGAAATGAAAAGATGGGAACAGAAAAATATGATGCCAGCCAACTAAAGATAAGATAGTAGCCAGAAGGAAGATTAATGTGGATATGTATCTTAATCCCCAGCTCTGACTTTAATGGCTCATAAGAATTCATACAAGTTATCCTTAAAGGAATTTTAAAAAGACACAGAAACATTTTCCTAGCCATTCAGGTGCCCAAGCTATCCTTCTGCCCATGCTTAAACCCACTTGCCTCTTCAGCAGTGTATTTGGCCTCACTTTTATTAGCTAATTAGTTCAATCATATGGTACGCTTTTCATCAGCCAAATAGCTCACGGTCACTGGCACATTTAAAATTACAGCCTTTATTAACCTTTTTATATATAGAGGAAACAGAAGCCAGGTGAGTTGCCAGATTCATTTAACATCATAAGCAAGAATGGTGTCGAGCTTGAACATATGTGACCTGAGGACTAGTTCAGGCTTTACCACATTTAGAGCCTCAGCCAGAAAATGTGACCTAGCTTTATACTTCCATTGAATACACACACACACATGTATATGTATGTATATATACCGGTACATACACACACACACACACACACACATATATATATATATATATATATATATATATATATATATATATATATATATATATATGTATGTGTGTGTGTGTATACACACACACACACACACACACACACACACATATCTTGCAAGGAAAATATGCTGTTGTGCAAAGGATGTTTCTTA
This sequence comes from Ahaetulla prasina, assembly GCF_028640845.1. Lineage (NCBI taxonomy): Eukaryota > Metazoa > Chordata > Lepidosauria > Squamata > Colubridae > Ahaetulla > Ahaetulla prasina. The sequence continues at coordinate 176,012,153 of NC_080541.1, forward strand.
TACACTACACTACTGACAGAGTGATCACTACACTGATCATTCTGTTGACAGCACTGGTATATTCCTCTTTCTGTATCTGCTTACTGTTCTATCTTGTCTTTTATTTGCTATCCTCCTAACTTCACATTGTCCACAAATTTGATAATTATATTTTCTAATCCTTCATCCAAGTAATTTTTAAAAGTGTTGTTGAGCATAAGTCCTAATAAGGAGCCCTATGGTATGCCATTTTATAGGTTTTTTTCCCAGCTTGATGCAGAGCCATACACTTATTGGCTGCAACTTTTAACCAGCGTTGTATCCATCTAATAGTAGTACTGTCCAGCCTGTATTTAAACATCTTATTTTCTTTTCTAGAATCCCCACCCTTCTGAATGCTTTGAAGTCAAGGTACACTGGGTCCATAACATTCCTGAACCAAGCACTATCAAAAAAGAAGACCAGGTTATTTTGGCATGACTTATTCTTGCTAAACCTATGTTGACTCCTGTCAAAACAAAGCATTTTTCCCTAAATACAAACTGACTGCTTAATAATCTGTTTGAATTTTGCCTCAGCATCAAACTGATCGGGCTGTAATGATTTTGTTTCTCTTTCTTAAAGACAGAAACAAGATTTGCCCTTCTCTAATAGAGAGCAATTCTTGGCCCTCTCTTATATGACAACCTTTCAGAAACATGAAAGATCCTACTATATTTCCCTCTTCGTTCACTCTTCTCAAGTCTAAATACATCCACTTTCTTCAGTCTCTCTTGGTTTTTAGTCTTCTGATCATCCTAGTTGCCCTTCCTTGAGCCTGATCTGTGTTTCTGAGTTTTCATAAAATATTGCTCATTTTAACAGAACAGTTTCTGTCCAATGCAGAATATAATGGAAACTTTATTTCCTGTGATTTGGAAACTATACTGTTTATGATCCAAAACTTGTCTTTTTTGTATTTATCTCACTGTCCTGACTCGTTTTTGGCTTGTAGTACACTACCATTCCAAAATCTTTTTCATAATACATCTTGGTATATTATCACCAAGCCAGCTATCCCTCATCTATAACTCTGCATTTTGTTTTTCTTAAATAAGTTTGTGTTGTCTAGTAAATTTCATTCTGTTATTTTCAATCCACTTTTCTAATGTAGCAAGATGATTTTGAAATTTGTCTTCTACAGTATTAGCCTTCCAATCATTTGGTGTCATCTACAAATTTAATATAAAAGGAGAAGAATCTTGAAGGAAAAGAATCTTATGAAGTAACTGACAGAAATCTCAGCGCAAAGCTTCAATATATGCTAACACTACTGACCATTTACAAAAGAACCTTGCACTACTTAAGTAAGTGAGGCTGTAACTCGAAAAGAGAAAGACTGTGCTGTGTACAAGGGGAAACACAGAAAAAATGCCCTTTCCAAGGCCCTTTCAGTGACAAGAATAAAAAAATTCTACTCCCATAGAATTTATCATACACCCATTACAATGTTAATTGGCAAGACTCAGGAATCAATTAATTCACAAAAAATTAATTAAAAATTAAGATAAATCATTAGGATGTTTCAAGCAAAGGCCAAATTCCATTAGTTGACATCTCTTTCTACAGGGATATACAGTATTAAATACTTTCTAAAATTAAAAGCTAATCCTAAAATAATAATAATTACAACTTTTTTCCTTTTTTTAAAAAAAAATGCTCGTGTTGTTGAAAATCTGGTTGCCCTTGAGTGTCTTTGGTGAAGCACAGGAGGCCTGTCATCAGCAGGACTGGGCTGAAGACAGATAAAAAAGTATCGACCAGTCGGACACACAGCTTCTGCTTTATTGATCAGGCGGGAATTTAACTTGCTGTGCATATCCACAGTGTCAGCAAGGGCCACAGGCGAAATTAAAAGTACTTGGCTTGGAGATGTCGCCATGATATCAAGGGAGGGTGGGGGAGGTGGAATGGAAGGAGAGGGAAGAAAGGGAAAGATGAGCATTTTTAAAAAGCAGATGAGAAAAAAAATAAAAGAGAAATTGATGAGAAAAAGGTTACTGGATGAAGGGAGATGGGGAGCCACCTGGGTTTAATTCTCACTGAGTGTAATACTAGCTAGTCACTTTCTCTCAATGCCTAGTTAGTTGTGAATTTGCTTTTAAGATGAGATGATATATGTACCATGTATTTTAATCAGCTTTGTAGAAGAAGAAAATCTAAATATCTCTAATCTCTTGCAAAAATCAGTAAAACCTAATTATTGCTTGCTTTGGAGGCCTCTGAGAGCTACCTGGTTAGTTTACAATCTTGGGTATAAACCTAGGAGATCAAGGCATGTGACAATAGGGGTTATATGTATTTCATGCACTTCATTTATCCTTTCGGAGGGTTGATGGTATAGTCTGGAATTCTTTTGGGAGTTGGTTCCTCTGGTGGATTTTGGAATGTACAGTTCTCAGTAGGAACAGTTAATTATTGAATAATCCAGATAATTCTGTTATACTGCTTATAAGCTGCTTGTAAGGTAAATCTTAATGATCACCATAGTAAAGGATGGCAAAACACTGCATTTTTTTTTTCAAATTGAATGGGTCTTATCCAGTTATGAGCTTGGTGGAATGCAGTATACCTGATTTCCTTCTATCTGTTATGTTTTGGCAGTAGTAATGAAACAGGCTACTGACCATATAATGCAAAAGAAAGAAGGCAGGAGAACATTACATACTGGATATAGATCAACAATTAAATCTTCCGAACAAAATATGGAGAAATAACAAATATAACCCTACAATTAAACATTAAAACACGTTCCTAAGAGAGAGGAAAACATTTTGAATACGTAGGCACTTTCCCTTTCAAGAGGGAAATAATTAAAATTCTATTTTCTTTTAAAACATATTTTATGTAACTTGTACAGCATATGGATGTATTGTATTTACTGACTAAATGATTTATTGCAGCTATAGCTGCCTCTTTGCCAAGAAATTTACAATATAATGCAACAACAAATAAAAGTGAGAGATGACAAAACAGCAGATGAGCAGATTCATTGGTAATCCTTCAAAAAATGATGGCATAAAGATCTGGTCTAGCTTTCATTTCTTCTGCCTTGGCAAATGATATGTAGGGAGGGCAGCAGAGTGAAAAAATGTTTTATCCTCTTTCCCGACTCAAAAGTGCATTGGATAACTAGTTCCATGGTGACCTAGAATTTTTTCTAGATTACCCTATCTTCATGAGAACAAACTATGAAATATAATATTTTATTCTTAGTAGAATCCATTTCAGATCCTGACCATCTTGCCAACCAATGTCAGGTGCTCATGTGCAAAGATACAAATGTAATATACAAATGTTTGTATTCTGCATATTAGAAGCTTGAAAGGCTATTTCCAATTAATTGTTTAGGGTAGCCAATATCTTGTGGCACAATGATTGTTAGGAGAGAAGGAAGATGATGACTTTAGGGATATTTCAAAACTAGGATCCTATTAATGTTTCCCCCCCCCCCACCAGTCAAGATACTGAGTTTTTGGAGAGGGCATTTCTATTCCCAAATCACTTTGCCATAGACCAGTAATTGCTTTATTCCCAAATCCTATCCCAGGCTTCTATGAGGCACAAGCTTCAACTTGGCATTCTGTGGGTTTCAGTAGAAGGGTGTGGAGGGAAAAGGCTGCATGCAAATTTCATTTCTGAGCCACTGGTGCTGTTTCAAGTGCCAGGAGCCTCGGAGCCCCTTCTCAGCATTACATATGTAACAGCCTCATTGAACTTGACATGTCAAATTCAGGCCATTTGTGCAAAATCTCCCTTTAATAATACCGTTTCATTTCACTCAAATGAGACTTGAATGCATGTAAAATGGAAAAGGATATTTAAGCGCTAACATTAGGCAGATGTCTTGCCAGAGGCCGATTGAATATATGAGATTTTGAAGTGGTTAACACGATTTCGCTGCTCCCTCTTAGAATATGTCACCTGCTGGGCGATTTCATCCCCACCTTTTTTCCTTTTTAAGTGAAGGATATAAATTGAAAGAAAACAAAACTACAAACTTCAGCTTGGAGGCGATTAACTCCATCTATGCTGGTATGTTCTTTTAAAAAAATAAACAAGCTTCCATCTTTTATATACAAGGCTGTTTAGGAATCTGTATGAAAGTACCAGCATACTTTCAAATCTGGAAGAAAGGTAGGTGATAGAAATGTTATTAAGAAGGGTGAGATGAACTCGTTCAAAATCATATAATTCAACCTTCTCTATTGGCAAGATTTCTGCAGATTAAACCATTGCTAGTAAAAATCTAAGGAAAGAAAGACTGAGTACATAGGTAAAACTACTGCAGTGCTTAATTAATGAATTCAAGTTTCAAAAGGCAATAGCACTCTTCTGTTCTATTTCTACACAATTTATTAGCTGCTTCAACCACCGAAGCAACTCTAAGCAGTATACAAAAGAATAAAAATGAAAAATGAAAATACAATAACATAAAAAGGAAATTTCTCTGAATATCTGAAGGAACAACAACATTGAATAAAAAAACCAGTCACTTGCCTTCCTGGCATTGAGACAATTGGATCTTGTCTCTCATTTAACAAAATAATGTATTACAAAACTATTGCATGGATCACTGCCAATTTAGCAGGTAAATAAAAAAAAATCTACCAAACATCAAAGGAGTTGATACTACAAGCCAACATTAGCTGCAGCTGAATTTATTTTTCCCAAATAAAGGAGCTATTGCAATGTAAGAAGATAAATCAATTGTCCTGGGATAGAGACCAAGTAATGACCAATTTGAAAATAAAAGTGAGTTGACTGAAACAGAACAAACCCAGTTACAATCAGTATATCTTTAGGACTCAATCATATTCTAAATGCCAAGGCATGATTTGAAGACATAACAAGACAGCCTCCTTACAGCCGCTAAGTGGACAAGGGCCCAATCAAAACCTAGAAACCATCCAGAACCCTTGAGCTCAATGATAGAGGAAGATGCACAATATAAATAGTAAGCAAATAAATATAATGTAAACTGAAGCAAAATTGTAATCTCTGTGATGTTGAAAATTTAATTGAGAAACAGATAAAACACTGAATGTCAGCAACAAGGATGCATGGCAGTAACAAACTCCAGTGCTTTATTGATGTAAATAAAGGTTGTATGCTCAGGATGATTACCTTTAAATCTCTTTGGCTATGTAAATGAACTTTCAGAAGCAATAAACTATGGCACAGCCAGTTTATTTTATGGACCTCAAGTTAAATGCTTGTAACCACATCCAAATCACTTACAACTGCTATGATCATTCCAGTGCCCAATGATGCTGAATGCACAATATGGATTGGAGCAACTATTCTCTGATAGGATATTTCTCCTCCTCTTCTTCCTCCCACATCTTAATCCCAGCAAAGCAAACGCCTCTCTGTTTATTTTATTTTTATTTATTATTTAGATTTTTATACCGCCCTTCTCCCGAAGGACAGCCAGATTAAAACAATAATATACAAAATTAAAATAACAATTAAAATACATATTCAAAAGATGGCCGAAAATTAAAACCGTCGAATTGACCTATACTAAAATACCCCAATTTAAAATTATTAAAAATTCAGAAATTTGAAAATTTAAAAATCAAGCCAGTCCCGCTTGGATAAACAGATATGTTTTCAATTTACGGCGAAAGGTCCGAAGGTCAGGTAATTGGCGTAAACCGGGGGGAAGTTCGTTCCAGAGGGTAGGTGCTCCAACAGAGAAGGCCCTTCCCCTGAGGGCCGCCAGCTGACATTGTTTGGCGGACGGCACCCTGAGAAGACCCTCTCTGTGTGAGCGTACGGGTCGGTGGGAGGCATAAGGTAACAGCAGGCGGTCCCGTAAGTACCCGGGCCCTAAGCCATGGAGCGCTTAAAAGGTGGTAACCAACACCTTGAAGCGCACCCGAAAGACCACAGGTAGCAAGTGCAGACTGCGCAGGAGCGGTGTTACCCGGGAGCAACGTGTGGCTCCCTCAATCACCCGCGCAGCTGCATTCTGGACTAACTGGAGCCTCCGAGTGCACTTCAGGGGTAGCCCCATGTAGAGAGCATTGCAATAATCCAGGCAGTGGCGAGCATGAGTGACTGTGCATAAGGCATCCCGGTCAAGAAAGGGGCGCAATTGGCGAACCAGGCGAACCTGGTAAAAGGCTCTCCTGGAGACGGCCGCCAACTGATCTTCAAACGACAGCCGTCCATCCAGGAGAACGTCCAAGTTGCGCACCCTTTCTGTTGGGGCCAATGACTCGCCCCCAACAGTCAGCCGCGGTTGCAGCTGACTGTACCGGGGTGCCGGCATCCACAGCCACTCCGTCTTGGATGGATTGAGTCTGAGTCTGTTTCTCCCCATCCAGACCTGTACGGCTTCCAGGCACCGGGACAGCACTTGTTCCATATTACTAAATTATAGCTGCTGGCCATTTTGGTTTCAACTGGTTATAGTTGCGATGTTGTGTTGGACTAGGAGTAGGGTGACCTGGGTTCAAGTCCATTCTTAGCCATCAAAGCTGCCTGGGTAACTGGGTCAGCCATTCTCTAATTCAGTCCAACCTACTTCATAAGATTGTTGCTGTGGGGAAAATGACAAAAGGGGGAGCAGTATATATGCCACTTTTACCTCCTGAACAAAAGGTGGATATTAATCCAGTAAAGAACTAAATGCATTTGTAAGTTTTATTTGCTTATTGGAACGCTATTCTTTTTTCTTTTTTTTCAATATGGGTTGCTTATATTCCTTTTGTGTACCAGGGTGGAAGGACAGTGCCACCATCTTGATCATGAAAAACAACATTTTTTTTTCTTTTGCCAGCAGGGGATATGCTACCCCTGGAAGGTTCAGGAATGGGAACATGTTCATCTGTCAGTGCAGAACCCCCCCATTCCCAGGAACCCCTGACATTTAAAGTGGTTTGTTCCTATTGTCAAGTTGGGGCAGGGTCTGCCAGAAGGCCGACGATTAGCCCCTGGGGCCTGATTGATACAGGAGGCCGAAGGCTATCTATTGCAGCAGGATAGGAGTCATTACTTAATAATTAATAAAGCCTCTGCTATTGCTCTTCCACATGCATATAGCAAGAATAGTCGAGGGCTGGGAGTAAGCTGTCTCCCCCTTTTAACTGCCGTGGTTATTTAAAGGAATAATGCCATTCTTTTTCATTTGTCAGCTGGCCCACAATGGCTCTTGTCAGCCTTTATGATTTAGCGTTTCCTTTCCTTTCCCATTAAGTACTATTCCTCCCCCCTCCACCCCAGGTATCCAGCTACAGGCTGCTCTCAGCTCTCCTACAAGGCTTGCCTTGCTGTTTCCATAAACTGTCTTAGGGCTAATTGCTTCTGTTCATTTACACCCGTTCATTAATTTGCTGTGGCCCTTTATTAAGTAAGATAGACCCCCCAAAAAAACTACAAATTATATACACAAGGGAACAGAGTGTTGCATGACTTTGCTGCATGACTTGTTCCCCCTCCGCTAAGAAATGGCAAGTTTGGGCTCAGTGGTAGTGGTGTGGGGGGGGGGAAGAAACAGGCAACGGATGTAGAACCAATGTAAATTTGCTTTTACGCCTGTATCAATTAAGACATCTGGTTACTGTAGGGTCCTTGGTGCTCTCTGCGCTTGAGGATTTTCTTGCAGATGTTTCACTCCAAACTAGGTAACATCATCAGTGCTGCAAAAAAAACCCACACGTAGGACCCTGCAGTTCAAACCTGAGCTACAAATATTCTCTTCAACTGACACCTTGTTTACCTTGAGAACAAACCTTGGACCAAGTTAAACTCCTTTTCCAAACTCCCCACGGTGATGGTCTTTTTGGGTATGGATGCTTTTAAAATCTCATGGCTCCAGGCTTCCCGCCATTCCCAAAAACCTGATGACTTTGCTTACTACTCCCACCTTCCGGATTTCTTTCTTCACCTTTTAATCATGATGGAATTCATTAATAAATGAAATGAATACATTTTCTCTCCCAGGCTGCAGTTTTATTGAGACAAGAACACGAATCTGTTGCAGTGATTTCCCAAATAACTGCTAGCACTTAAAATGCAATTATTTTTTTAAACAGGACTTTTGATGTGCTAGTGAAAGTAGAAGGCAACTAAAAGCCTGCTTCAGAGCAGAGAATAAGGGTGGGGGGAGCTCTAACTTTGTAACCAAATGCTTAATCTCTTCTCTACTTTCTTAGTTGTGAGGCATCCAAGAAAATGATGCAGTTGTTTATAGGAGTCCATGAAAAAAGTTAACATTAATGTGTTTCTTTTTCTTACTTTATATTAGTATTTATCTGCCTTCTTTGTGGTCTTTAATAAAAATTATATTAACTAGCCCAAGAAAGGGGAAGCTGGAAGGACATGAATTCCTAACCAAGGTTCCCAGGAAATATTGTTTTCCCAAAGACAGAATTTCTAATCTTTCAGTGCTAATCCCAAAGCATAAGCCAGGATGGAACTAATAAGAAGTCAAATATATCCTGAAAGCAGATCTCTATCATGGAGAGCTGATATACAATTCTCATCAGGAGGCATGCTGGTAGAGTTGGCTGACAGAATTAGCTTACTTTGGTGGATCTTTGGGGCTGAGAAAGTAAGTTCATAAAAAGGATATAGAAGTAGAATAGAATAGAATAGAATAGAATAGAATAGAATAGAATAGAATAGAATAGAATAGAATAGAATAGAATAGAATAGAATAGAATTTTTATTGGCCAACTGTGATTGGACACACAAGGAATTTGTCTTGCTGCATATGCTCTCAGTGTACATAAAAGAAAAGATACCTTCATCAAAGTACAACACTTAATGATAGTCATAAGTAATGTAATAAGAAAAAATAACCCTAATAAATTTAAGGGTTTTACATTCTTCACCATGAGAGAATAGAATATGAAGAGTGGTCTCATTGGCTATAAAGGGAAGATCTTTAGTTTAATAGATCTAGGCAGTGGTGGGCTGCAACCAGTTTAACAACTGGTTCTGTGAGCGCGCTCTTTCGTGCAGTGTTCAAAATATAGCAATTTGAAGCTCAGCTGCTTACCTTCTAAGGCAGCCCCAGTAAATAGATCAGCGGAAGCGTGGAAATCAGCTCTGCCGTGTGAATCAGTTGAGCCAGAAAGAAGGAAATATAGGACAGGATAGGGCGGATGCGGGTGGGCGGGGCCAGCTGATGGTTGGAACTATTGGTTCGCTAGAACCGGTCCGAACCAGCAGCAGCCCACCACTGGATAATAGGACATATGATTCTGGTAGGATAGGACAGGTCAGGAGCAAAGTTGCTGTCCTTACCTGATATTCAGCTGTGTTAACTTCTCCAGTTCCTGCTCCATATGTTCCTGCAGCTCACCTGGGCGAAGCAAAACCTGACAAATAGGGCAGATAGGAGCCTGGCTGTCAAAGAGTGTTGCCTTCTTCTTGCCTGTAGGGAAACGGAGAACATAGCTTTGAGTTTCAAGCATCCAGAGTATTCACTTCCTATGCCTTGTATAACTGCAGGATACAAATATTTATCCACAAATAAATTTTGGTGTAGGAGCCAGAGTAGTATAGCTACTACTTATTTTGCATACCAACCTTGTTTTTATTTCAATAATGCCTTCTACCCTGTTTTGCTAAGATAAATGTGGAACTTCCTGCTTTACCAGAGATGGTAAAGGAAAGATGGGCTAAAGAAAAGTTAAGCATTCCATGATGTAATCTATCTAATACCGTAAGCATAAAAAAGGTAAGTTCAAGAATAGAAACAATGTATTCTTTACATGGGTAGAAACTCATCTCTGGGGACAGAGCGCCATAACATATTTGAATGGCAAAATGGCATAACCACCAAAAAACAGATTCCGTGAACTGCAGGGTGTCATTTTATATACAACGGTTTTCCAGCAGGAATATAATTTTCTTATAACATGATGGGAAATATGGCTGATTTCAAAAGCTCTCTATAAGTGATCAATTCAGATTCCCATAAGAGTTAACTGTCCCTTCCCTACTGCTCTATCTCAGTGATTCTCAAATGGTCTGTTACAATCTCCCCATATTCACCAAGTGCAACCTGCTCGCTTATATTCTCACATTCATCTCATTTCCAGTAAGTTGGGCAAAGCTTACTCATTGCCTCACTGCAAGTCAGCTGGCCAAATGCTCAACATTTCAGGCACCAATGAACTACTGATGAAGAGCTTGGAGGTTGGCTAATGCCAGTTATAATCTGCACTGGAAAAAGGTCCGTTGGGATAAATATTGAAGGAGCTATGTGTGTAGTAGATCCCACTCATGTACATGAAATAAGTTTTGTCTGAAGGCAAGATCACATTGTGCTTTATTCAGAGAAAAGTTTGTAGTAAAAAAAAACAAACCACCTCCTACTTGCAGTTTATCCCTGAAGCAAGGTGTGACAATTGTGAACATGATCAAATAACAGTTTTTTAGCACATGCCTTTTCAACATGTCATAAGTTAGAAATAACCAATGAATACGGAATTCTGCTTCCTAACCAGTAAATAAATGCTGCTTAAATAAGTTTTTTTAAGATTGTCTTCTTAATTGTGTTCTGATGGTCTTAAAAATAAAGCGAAGGGTGAGGTATCTTTTATTAATGTGAGTGATCCCTTGCTTTTCCTAAATGTTTATTTAGTGGTTTATGACTGCAGAAAACTTTGTCCAAAGGAAAGAAGATGTCAAAGAAAATGTGTGCTTATATAAGAAAGAATGAAAAATGCCATAAGAAAATAAAAAGTATTCATGTAATTCATTTGCCACCTCAATTAAATTTGAATCCATATTCACTTTTGGCTATGGTTCTTTGTATTGCTTGCTTCATCTGTGCAGGAATATGACCTTTGAAACAAAACACAATTGCTCACCTTAGCTTTACAGGAATACTGAATATATACTATTATGCATATTCATATAATGCAAAGGAATATATGCATACAACTATGCTGTAAGTAGAAATTTAATTTTGTACAAAATAGCTTTGAAAGTGAGGATGTCTAATAACACTATATTTTACTCAGCAGCAGTAATCTAAACTTTCAACCGGTAAACCCATTGATCACTCTAGTTGAAACCAACTTTTAAAAGAACAAAGAATAATGTTCTCTATCCTGTTTTGAATTGAATGTGAGAATTAAGACAGCTAGTTTGAATTAAGGCACCTCATTCCAGTTCACTGTGGAGAGGAACAATAAGAAGCAGAGTGGAGGATTTAAGATGTCCAATTTCTTTTCTGGAAGTTTCTTGAGTTCTATGAAAGGTTTGAAGTGATTAATAAAATATACATGATGTTTAGAAAAAATACCACTCATACCTGCAATGCTCAAACACTCAAGCATACGTAATTTAATATTCTTGCTATCCTGATTGAAAGGTAGTCCTTGACATACGACTGGTAATTTAGCAATCATCTGAAGTTCTAGTGGAGTTACCTGGAGAGTATTTACAATCCAGATTATATGTTCTGATAATCGCTCCCCCTGTGGCCATGAGATTTCAATTACGGTGTTTGCAACCAGGCTTCATTTACAGTTGTTTGCAGTGTCCCATTTTATAATAATAAAACCAATATTTATTGCTGGTTTTTGGCAAAACATCGCCATTGGTTTGCTTAACAACTGAGGATTTGCTTAATAACTGCAGTGATTCGCTTAACAACTGGTGCAAAAAAGGTTGTAAAATCAGGCTAGTCATGTGACTTACTCCTTTTATGACTTTCATGAATTATGGCCATGATGGGCAGGCACCATTAAGTTCGAGGATTACCTGTATGTGATGAATTGCTGCTAGATATTTACCTTGATTGTATCTTTGTTCTGAGAAAAAAATTAACCAATAAAACTGATAAAACAAAAAATGCAATTCAAGTTGCTGGTTGTCACCTTTAAATTCGTTTAAGGTTCAGGATTAAGTTACTTGAAGGATTGACCAACTTTTCCCAAGAGTCTCTACCCATCTGATTCAATCTAGCTGACTGAACATGCTGCAGCTCCTGTCAGCCAAAGAGTGTTGCTGACAGGGGCTAAAAGATGCCCCTTTTCTGCAGAAACCCCTGCTCTGTGGAATATTCTCCCCTTGGAAATCAGAATGGCCCCAATCCTGTTGGCCTTTCATAAGGATTTAAAAACTTGGCTGTATTTCTGAGCAGGAGCACTGAATGTGTTAAGGGCCCTGCTTCTTGGCTTTATGTTAACTGGTTGACTATCTCAGCTGCTGTATATATGTACTTTGGATGTTTTTGTTGTTTTTAAATACTTTCTCCTGTTTTTATAGTTTTGGAATCATAAGCCACTTGGGGTCATTGAGATAAGCAGCTGTAGAAATTGATTAAATAAATGAAGTCCCACTTCTGAACTGAAGAAATGAGTGAATTTTGTAATATTTTGAATCATTTCTGAAATACATCACTGTTCTAAAATAGGAGAATTGAAATATGTAGACTTAGGTGCCTACAATTAAAAATCTCTTTGAGACTCTTGTTACTTGTCCTGATCAAGAGCCATTGTAATAATCTGCCTGTGTTGTAAATACAACAACAAACGTTAAAGCATGTAATAAACCCACGAAGAGCCACAAGGCCATTCATCAGTTCCATTGCTGTGTTAGTTGCTGTGGTCATCAGAGGGTGCTGCAAACATAGTTCTTATGGATGTCTGGAAGGGAGAATACTTTATAGTTTGTTACTGACATCTATTGTGGAGCGTTCCTACTAGATTATTTATGTATTAGACATGGATCAAATTGGTTAAATCTGTACAAGAGGCAATAATGCACCATAAAGCAGATTGTGTGCAATGTGGCCTTCCAATCAAAAGCTCAAATGTGCCATTTTATGAGCGGAAGCTAGCAAAAATGCAGAGCCCAGTTAAATGAATACTCTTAAAAGGAATAGACTTTCCGCAAGAGAGAAAATGTTGGCACAAATACTTTGGTTGGGTGACATAAAGGGGTGCAAAGAGAAGCATTGTAAAGGAAGGAACATCTGTTGTTAATATGCTTTAACATGAACAACAGGGAAATAAATCTGGAAATAAGTTGCCTTTTGCTAACAATGATCTAATTAGGATTTCATACCTGCATGCATATTGTACATTTTAAATTCAAGTCCCCCTGCTTTAGGTTTCTCCCCTTACTGTCAACCTATCCACTATCTTTTCCTTTCATACTTATGAGAGGATCTAGGATTGTTCTTTCCCTGCCCCATAGCTCCAAAGAGGATTGGAATAACTGAGTTCTAGGAAGAAGCAGGAAGACATCTTAGATCAGGATGAAACCGGGAGCAGGAGTGAAGCCCTATCCCACAATTTTCCTTTTGAAATTCAAGCACCGCTTTCTTTTTCAAAGCAATGGGGGAGGAGACAAAAGAGAGTTCCCTAAAGTCAGATTTTCTCCCCCCCCCATATACACCTGCTTTTTACTCCTGGCCAGTATGCAACAAACCTGAGGAAGGTAAGTAGCCTCTCTTCATAACTCTCTGTGACTCTTTCATACCCTTCAGAGGGATGTTGCTTTTCAATCACAGCCAGAGCAAAACAAGCCGCCCACTTTGACTGGAAGGTGAACAGCCCCAACTTCCTCTTGGAGCTTTTCCACTTTTGTGTGGTCAAGGTCCAAAATAACCTAAGAAAGTCCCCCACTGCTACTATATATAACCATAGTCCCCATTTGTGTAACAATACTGGTGTCTGAGCTCTCCCTCCTAAAACAAACACAGAGCCTTTGAGCAAACGGGAAATCCTGCTGGATCCCTGCTGCAGTCTGGATGCCTGGACAGATAAACATGCAGAACGATCTCACTGTCTCCTTCCCACAGCATTGCTAGGACAGCTTCTCTGGGTTGCGTCACTATCCATCACCACTAGATGTGATCTTGAGCTGCCACAGCCCACATAAATAACTCAATTCTGTTTGGTGGTTTTGATTAGTTTCTGCTCCATCTTCTCCTAGTGAAAAATCTTGTTTTTCCAGCTTTGACTCTTTTAAAGTAAACGTGTATCCTAAGAAGGGCAATTTGCCATTGAAACATACATATGTACGTGCACACCCAGGCTTAAAAGTAGAACAAACCCAATGCAAGTCAAATATTTACGGTTTGTTACCAAACTGCACATTTACTTTTAGCTTGCTGATCAGCAGATGGACAGCAGGGGGCACTATTAAAACAAAGCTAGTTACAATTAGTGAAGGCTTAACTGAAACAGTAACCCATTAAAATGCCTGTCATTTGCCAACCTTAGATCTAAATAGATTTTAAGATCATTTAATTTATGTGTCACAGAGAGCAAAAGACTGCAGTTCACTCAATGGAGGAAACAAGATACATTTCAATATTACACCCCTAACGCTGTAGTACTAAAAGTCACCCTGATCCAAAATATAATAAACTCTGCATCAAGACACCTCACAAAGAAGCCACTGGGAGTCCTTTTCCACATCTTCCCAAATTATGTCTGCTAATGGTTCTGGTGAAAATCAGAAAAAGCAGCTGAGAATGTGATGCCCGGCAACTAGCCCCACTGCCTGATCCGTGCCAAGTCTGTGTCTACCACCCTCACTGTGAGCTCCCACACCCCTCCATTTTAGCCAAGACTGCATCCTCCAAATGGCCCCTTTCAAGTTTTGTTTTTTGGGCAGCTGTGTTTGTGTTTGCTTGGCCTCCATGCCTGCCCTTCCCTTCCCTCTGGCCCCTTGTAACTCAGCAGGGTTCGTCTTCAGTGTTTACCCTCCTTGGCACTGCTGTCTGTCCCCTGCAGCCTTGGCTTGCTAATGCTGCAGAGATGAAAAGGGCCAGCCACATCCCTCTCTTGTGCGTGCAGACTTCCCTGGGCTCCAAAGAAATGTTTCCTTCTAAGGGTTTGAAACTAAATATTTCCTGTTCAGAAAGGGCGAAAGGTGGGGGGAGTCAACATCGACACAGACATCACAAAATCAGTCCTGTGAAATGAAATATCTTCACACATCAGCCCTGGGTAGATCTGTACAACAGGAAAACATATCTAGTATTCTCTCCTCATAGCCTGTGAACTCAACAGCTTTGTCACCTCCCCAGGAATTACCGTACCTCTGGGCATGTTCACACATTTAGGCTGAATAAGCATAGTTGTAAAGTTGTAACCTGACCCAGTGGTCTTTTTGTCCTTTTTACTTCTGCTACCAACAAAAAATCTGGAGGTTCCAGAATTTCCCTCACAATAAAATTGTTCCTTGCAAAAGGATAAAAGGAGATATTCTAGCAATGCCTTGTGGCAGTATATGCCAAAAGAATTTGACTGGTCACAACTACTTTTTTATTTCTATTGTGGGATATGATTTCTGAGAATTTAACATGCTAATGTATTGCAAATTTTTTTTTTTGTAAAGTGCACCTGCGGCTTATCCACGGAATATATTTTCAAATTAAACTCAGCACTGAAAGAGGGGTGAGCAGCATTTCCCTCCTCCCACAAAAGAGAATCATTTCTGAATTCACTGAAGAGCCAGTGAATTTTTCAAGTGCGGATCAAATTCTCAGCAATGAAGAGTTTGAATTTAAAGGCCAAGTGTAGCACTAAGCTTAGAAAAAAGGTGTACGAAAACTGGACTCTTATTTCATGCACATACACAATCAACTCAGTCAACTTACATCAACTTATAATGCAAACATTGTTCAAAACAACTCCCCTTATTATGATGTCTTGTTCTCGCATAACAATGCCATAATGTGGATTTAATGCAATGTGTTCTTCATCTTCTCTCTTTTTATTTATCTTTTTATTTATCTTTTTATTTATCTTTTTTTATTTACCGGGGCGCTTTTCACTTTCTGCCACATCAGGACCTATGAAGGAACACTGCAATTTTCATGTTTAAGGAAATAATCTGTCATATTCAGATACAGACGAAAAGGCAGGGCTTCAGGACAAGGGCACTATGCTTCATGATAAAAAAAACAAACGATTTGTAGGTGCTTTGCATCAAAGTGAACTGATCACCAATGTTTTGTAATATACCCTTAATTTTCAAAAACCGTGGCTGCATTCCAGTCAAGCAGTAAAGCAAATCAATTTAACTCCCAGGTTCACATTTCATAAGTGTCTGTCAGACCTACTAAACCCAATCAAATAATTTACCCTGAATCACCCCATATAAATGAGTACTCAGACCTGTTGCTTGAAGAGCAGCTCAGGAGAGTGGAAGCAGAAACAGAATCAAAATGCTGACAAAGCCTCGGGGTCTGTAATCAAATTCCTGAAGTTTTTATGGAGGTTATTTCTTCTGCTGATGATAGACCCCCGTTATTATTTCTATATTGATAGCAGGTATCTGTTGTTGTAACAAGCTACCTTCCCTCCAGCTGAAAAAAATAATCATACTCGCCCATATTAACTTTGGAGCAGCCTCCAAATATTGGTTCAGTTCAATGAGATTTAACCACTGCCAGTCCATCTGACAGTAAAGGAGCATCTACAATAATGTGATTTTCACTTCCATACTAAGCACTTATATTCTGTCTGTTAAACAAGAGTTTCCCCAAAGAGAATGATGGGACTCCTAGATTTCACAAATAAGTCTAGCCATGTTCTGATTAAGCTAGAGACTGAAGAAAAACGGGTAACAAAATGCTTGGTTGCCTCAACAATGTTCTCTGAACTCAAATTCTTTGTTTGACATTTCCCATCCAAAAGCATAATGCTGTGGACAGATGAAGATAATTGCAAAACAATGAAGAAAAATACTTCATCCCAAAGAGCTCAGGAAGTGAAAGAGAGATGGTCAAATTTCACTGACTTAAAACTGGGTAAGCAGTTAACAATGACAAGTTAATTATTATCTCATACAATTTAATCAGTTTACAATATAGACACATAAAGTTAAAAAGTATCACAGAAGCTACCTAGCTAAATTCTCCTTTGTAAGGTAGAATAATGTTGGTGTTTCCTCTGAAGTACAATTTCCCTTTTTTCAAACTTAGAATCATGATACATCCTGACGAATGGTCCACTGACAAATGCAATCTCATGAAATATTTTTATAATGCTAAATAACATAAAGAAGAGTCCCCAAAGAGATTTCAATAATCTCAAGCTCTGATGAGCTGTACTTCCTCAACCCTCAACTCCTTACAGGATTAATGCAGCACTGTAAAAGATCCCAGCTGGTTGCTTCAAGGCTCACTTTGGAATAATCTAGTCTACTCTACAGCAGGAAAACAATAAATAAGAAAAAAGAAACAGGAATCCTTGTTAACTATTCCCATACTGTTTTACCATTTTCATCATATGTGCGATTCAAATAAAATATCTGAACACAAGGTGAAAGGACACAAAAATCTTTTATAATTATCCTTTAATATTAAGATGTTGGCATGCTGTATCACAAAGTATATCTGTATGTTTATAGAAAAAATGCCTGCAGGCAATAAAAATCCCTGGTGCTTCAATTACCAAGTCTTAGAGAGGCTCCTCTTCCTACTTTTTGTGATAGCTCGTTTGATTACTAGGCAAAGCAATATGGTGTGGTTTTAATTCACAGGAATCAGACAGTGAAATTTGTGGCATCTATTGAGATACTTCCTGATTTCCCTCATAATTCAAGCAATCAGCAAATCACACAGGTATTTCCAGAAAGATTAGCCTGATATAAAGTATTATCAGAAGCTGACTAGTATCTTTTTAGTTTCAGGAACCACATATATCAGACTGCACTGAGAAAATATCTGTAATATTTAGACAGTTGAGCTAAACACTTTAAGAAACACAGCTATCATGTTCTTTTTCACAACTTCAAGAACTAATTTATTGACTTGTAACCAGTCATGTAGTCATGTCAAAGCATAAGCTAAAGTATAATACAAAGAAGTAGAAAGAGAATTTCACACCAGGAAGCCATTTTCAGTGGCATACCCTATCTTTCATAACCTACATATATTTAACATAAATAACGAAAAAAACAAATTTCTGGATTATGAGTACATGCATTCCTGGCACCCGATGAATTCAATTGCAGAGAGATGAGCTTTTGCTTCCGAGGGTCAACTCCATGGCCTCCACCAACCCTATATTCCATCTCAAGAAAACTGGAAACTGAGTCCCTTGCTCCCAATTCTGAGCCCACAGCTGCCCATCCTCAGTGAGAGCAAGATGGATTGAGCTGGGCAATAATTTAAGAAACTGAGCGAGTCTGTACATCCAATCACTTAACAAATCAGGAGAAAGGGAGAGAGCGGGAAGGGGGGAAGGGAAAAGAAGTGAAAAGGCCGTGCAGGGAAATGCATCACAATTACTGTCTAGTCTCTAATGAGGGGCCTGTCAGGAGGCTGTCATCCTGCGGAAAGCCACCTACTCAGAGAGATTCAATAAAAAAGTAGCAGAGAGATAAAAAAGAGATATATTTCAACCCCTGCTAATATTCTTTTCATTTGTCCCAGCACAAAATAAGATACTGCACTTAACCAGCTCGGTTAAAATGAAAGGGGGAGGGGGGCTGCGTTGATCAATACTGCTAAAAGCTGGGCGACACGGTGATGGAGTGCAATTTTTTTGTCTGTGCTAAAGCCTAGTAGAGGCCCAGACTGTGTAATTTATGATTCACACGCACGCCAGCTAACTAGAGGCTGACAAGACAATGAATTCTCGATGAGAAGGAAGAAAGGAAGAAGACATTGTAGCATAGATGCGAAAGAAAGAACTGTAGACACCATTTGCATCTTTCATCATTTATTTCTAAGTTCACCTGGCCTATCAAGAGTGAAGGAAATTGGTATCCACCCAGAACCTCCGTGGAATAGGAATGAACAAATAGCAAACCTAAACTGTGAGACAAACATCCTGTACTGTTTCCTCATATTTCTGCTCCCAGATAATTGATATGTGTTCCTTCATTATCAATAAGAAATGAAAGCTTTGTGGAAGACTGAGTACACTAATCTTAACTTTTAAATAGTTGGAACTGGTTTGAGTCTTGTTCTCATATCTATCTTCCAGGAAAAAGCTGATTGTGTTATGGTAGGCGACTGTTCACAACCTTTAGATACATGGCCCCTTTTATATCCATCCTGACACACATTGCACATTGCACAAGGTAGTTTAAAAATTCCAAGTAATGTCAAATGCTTCTAAATGGAGAATAAACAATAGTTCCCCCCCCCCCAGTACTTTCCTGCTCTCTCTCTGATTGGGTAAATATAGTTCTAGATCTGGGAGGATCATTCTTGTAGAGGCTGATTTTATCAGAACTCAGAAACTGAGCAGGGTTGGTCTTGTTAGTCCATGGATGGGAAACTTCCACAATAACAGGGCTACAGGCAGGCAGACTAGTTATTACTAATTTTTCTACTTTATTCAGTGATTACATCATAAAAATGCTAAGAAAAATGCAAGGAAATAGTGGAGAAAATTGGTTAACGGAAGTTCAGCATAACTGAGTAGAACACAACATACAGTGTAAGGGCTGTAACAGCCACTATGTAAGACAGGCAGGCAAAAAATTAACAGAGAAAATTTATGAACACTAACTAGCAACCAGAAGACATGAAGAAAACACCTTACTCTCACAACCTATTGACAGGCTCAACCATAGTTTCAGCTGGGATACTGTGAGCATCCTAGACAAAGTTAAATTCATAAATGCTAGAGAATTCCTGAAACCTTGGCATTCAGACAAATCAGCCATCAACTAACACAGAGATAAACATGCAGGAGAAGGAATGGCAGAGTCTGGGGGTAGAGTCATGAGATGAACAACCTAGGATGTCTACATAGCCACAAAGGGGCCAAGTCCAACCCTTCTTGAATTCCTTTAACCTTCATCTAACACCTAGGTAGCGCTAATGTTAGTTGACTTGTGCACAATCTTGTGCATAGGTATGATTAGTATTAAATTTAAAGTATTTAATTGGAACTTCATGTATGATCCTGATCTTTCATGCCTGACAAAATCACATCTACACACCATTCAAAAAAGACTTTTAAAAAATACTAAGAAGAAAAAAAACCCATAATATATCTTCTCCACCATCCAGTATCCCAGATGAGCATGGATTAACACTGATGAACGATCAAGCAAAAAAAAATTACCTAATCAAGAAAATACCAACAAGAAAACCACACCCACATGAACACTGGCAGAAGAAAGAGAATATGGGTACTGTAAATGGAGTTCTACTGATAGTTGGTGTGTGGTAACAGAGAGCTTGCTTCCAATTTTCATTTCTCAAATAAAGGTAAAAAAGGAGTCCCTGTGGATTTTATTCTGCTAGTCTTTGCCAACTATAGGACAGACAGAATGCTCAACTCTGGGGGAGGGGGGAGAGAGGGAGGGAGAGCGAGGAGGGATTCTGAATCAGTGGTGGGTTGCTACCGGTTCGCACCGGATCTGGTGAACCGGTAGCGGCAGGGGCGGGCTTCGCCCACTCACCCAGACACTTCTGTGCATGCACAGTAGCATTGCGTGCACATGAGCAAACCAGTAGTGACAGGATTTGAACCCCCCCCCTGCTTTGAATGCTGTTTTTTCCTCAGTCATTCAGCAGTGAGAAGTAGCATTTATATACCTTACCTTAAGCACAAACAGAAAGAATAAGGCAGAACTTCTGCCTAATATTTCTCAGTTGTAAAAAGTTTTCCAAAGAAATGTTCATGGAAATGAATAGCCAACATGGGATATTTCATAAAAACTACAAAGGAAAGAAAGAGGTTATAGATCTGAATTTGTGCAAATATTATGAATAGAATATGATGCTTCAAGAAAAAAGTCAGCCAGCCTCTATTATGTGATTCCCATCATGTTTCTATTCTTTTATTAGCAGCAATGCATTACAGACTTTTGCAATAGGTATCTTTGTATTTGCAATATTTAAGTATTCAAGCAGTTTTCCATGTGCAATATTTATGGAAAGAACAATGGTATGAGAAAGAAGTGCCTTGAATTTTCTTCTGCTATTGCACTTGTAGGACATGTGGAAGCCAACTTTCATGTTTCAAAAAGCCCAAAACAGTTCACTTCGTTCCACCAATACATCACTATAGGCAGATGCTGCCCTTGACTTGTATGCCAGTCAGCTAGTTTGGGATATACTGAGAGCTCTATAATTTGAAGCAACAATGGGGCAAAGTCCACAATAGGCTCTTGTCCATTCCTTCACTACATTCCACTCCCACCTCCCACAAGCTTAGTGTGACAAGAAGGAGGAGAAGGCACACATACTGAAAACATAGATATTGAACTGTCAAAACTATTTCCTACAAGAAAATAGATTCATCAGCTTGCAGCAGGCAGGGTCAATGCCACATATCCCTCTGTCGTCGGCATCCGCTCATGTCGGCGCATACCCAATGCTTCTTCGCAGCGCCGGCACTTTAGCTTGTAGCTCAGGGCCCCTAAGTGACTTTGAGAAATGGGTAATCGATTATAATTCCAGAGGCCTCTCTGCAGATTTATCCAGAGAATGTAGAAAATGCACAGCTTAAGAGAAGATAGGTCCTTCTGGCCGACACGTCAATTGCCCACACACTCTCCTGCTTGGAAAATCGCATCCTGAGCACAACTCTGTTTAATCCATCAGTACACAATCAATGCACTCTGTAATCAACTCTTGATCACTTAATTTTACACATGTTGGCTGAATCCCTTTGTTTAATCACAAGATCAGGCCACATTGCCACACTGCTCCCTTTCGGCAAACATAACTAAAGGCCTTTATTTCACCTTGAGCAATTGCTCAATGCATCCAGAGAGCTCTCAAACAGGAAGGAAGGAAGGAAGGAAGGAAGGAAGGAAGGAAGGAAGGAAGGAAGGAAGGAAGGAAGGAAGGAAGGAAGGAAGGAAGGAAGGAAGGAAGTTAGTTTAAGCAAAGCTCCAGAGAATTATGGAGAGTGCATATTATTGTCCGCTGTTAATTTATTCTTTCAGCAGTAGAGATGGACACTGGTTATATTGACAATGCTTGGCCGAAGGTCACCTAGTAATTTAAATTTGCATCTCACTTTTGCTTTGGCATTCACACAATTTCAGCATACTGATTGTTCATCTGCTTTACACTGAATATTTGCACATTTCAAAATTATCCAAAAATTCTTATTTTATCAATATCATACTGTATTCTGGAAAATGTAGGTTAATGTAGTGTGACTATTCAAATTGTGTGCACACACACTTTGTGTGTGGGCAGACCTGGGCAGTTTACAGCTCCAGGACCATATCCAGCCTTTTAGCTGTTCCTGCCCACATGAAGTCAATCGGAAATTAGAAATCAGATGTAAATAAATGTATGCCATGCATGCAATACAACTGTATTGCTTTTATTTTGAAGGCAACTATTTTTTTCAATTTACATACTGAAAAAATGCATTAGTACCTACACACCTTCAAAGCTCTATTGATTCAGCCCTCTACAACAGTTCCTTGGGAAAATTAATTGCCCACCCCGAGTATACACTATCTTCAACTAGCCTGTTGACATTAAAATAAGTATCTCTCTACATATATAAGCACAGGCATGGATTGCTAATAACACATGCATAACCATCCTTTTTTTAAATTCTTCTTGTTTTGATATTTTATTAATTTCATGAAACATTACTAGAAGTGTTTTACTCAACCAAACAAGCAAAAAATGAACCCTTAGAAGCCAATGAAGCTTGGAATAGCCTTCCACAAACTAATACCATAACCTGGAACATATTCATAGAGAAGTATAATATCCTTTTAGGTTTGGCTTTGCTCCTGATTGTTCTCATGATATTATGTATTTTGGGAAGCTGAAATGATTCCTTTAGGTTCTACTTTATGAAAGTATGAAAAACTCAGGAAAAAAAGATTTTCCTTGTATTGCAAGTTTTAAAATCTGCTGCATTTCTGCAGCCCTTGTGAATGGCCCACATTGCCAGGAGGAAGGATTCTTGCCTCATTCTGCTTCCCAGTTTCCGTGCTCAAGTCAGCTGCACACAATTACAGTGCTCTGGCTGCACTGGCTCTACCCGCCATAAATTCTCTGTTGTGTTCCTGAGTGTGTCTTTTCTTAGAATTTACCATCCTTTACTTGTCCCATCAGTCACCAATTCAGCCATCAAAACAACATACAACTACAGTTAGGACTACAGAGAATACTATCTAACTGCAAAATTATTGGCATGTTATCATTCCGCCATCATAAATCAAAGAGGCTGTTTAATATAATAGACAACAGGTGCCATAAGCAGTGGAAAATTTGGGGCTATGGGTAGGGGGTTCAATGGTTTCATTTAATATTTTGGACAATCTACTTTCCCGATAGTTTCCCTTCATTGCAGTTTTTCAGATTTGTTTTGGTAAATCATCAGAGAAAAGCTAGTTGTTAAGTTACAAGAGAGAAAAAAAAGAATTGAAAAAAAAATCTGTGTGGTAGGCTTGATAACATGTTGTTCTATTTTGTTCCTCTATTACTAACAATAGTTCAGGTATACTACATTATCACATACATTTTACACTTATGGTGGCCAGCTGGAGATGTGGAAGTTGAACAACTGTTGTGTAAAACACTGCATGCTGATATTGGCAGAGAACTAAAAATAATGACAAGTCGACTGTTGGTTTCAAAGTGGTTTGTAAAGGACTGGGAGAGTGTTTCTCAGTCTAAACAATGTTAAGATAGGTGGACTTCAATTTTCAGACTGAGATTGCTCAGACTGAAACACACTGGTCTGGGAAGTAGATGCCAGTAGTTTAAAGATACCCTGAAGTGTACTGTAACACTTAAAAATGCACCAGAGACCTAGAGAAAAACACACACAGAGAGCTAAGATAGATAGAAATTACAACTGATACATAATCATTCTCTCACTTAAGTTTCCAGAAGAGAAACTACTTAATAGCTTATTTTAGCTACTTATTTTAACTATGTTCCTTTATCCCTTCATTCTCTTCCAATGAATAACTTTTTGAAAAAAACACTGGAAACTTGCTCTTCACTACTGATATTCCTCAACTATTTCCATAACACACAGAGCATATCAGACACACTGGATTTCCCCTGTAGTCACTGTAGCATAATGTAGTTTTTTTTCCTCTCTTTCACACACATAATTATCTACTATAATGAAGGTTGTTTTTCTAAGTAACACTTACCGTATATTATGTGCTGATCATACTGCATCAATAAAACCAATAATAAGGAAAAACGCATTTTTAAGTAGACACCCATTTTAAAGATGATGGCATATAATTTTATTAGCATCTATTTACAAATAGGCATGATAAAATCTTTTTGAAAAGAAATGCCATGCAGACATGCAAATACAGGACTTGTGATAGCAAACACAAAAAAATCTCAGATGCAAAAGAGTGTTTTGAAAAAGGCAGATGTTTAAAGAAGATGCTGGTGGCTCCCTATAGGAAGAGGTCTTCAAAGAGCCCCTGGCGTTACATACTTCTCAGCGGGGAAGGAGAGCTTGCACAAGATGAAACACAAATAAATGATTGCCAGTACAAAAGATACACACTGAAAACCTGAAAGCTCACATTGGCCAGCTGTGCTTTCACTGGCACCTGGACATAAACAAGACATAACATTAACTCAGCTTGGATATTGTGAAACTAGGTACATATTTGAAAAATGCCTAACTAGACTTTAATTGGAATAGCCATCCTCTGAATCACTGTATCATATCCACTCAAAGGTTTGTTAATAGAAAGCCAGCCTTTCTCCATTTACCCTGAAGAATATTTCTTTCATGTATTTAAATGGGAAGAGAAAGAGAAAAAGCAGGGGGAAATCTTGCTTCATTTCTCTTTTGCAGAGTATTTTTGCTACAGCCAGTCTTGGTTTCTATCATGGATGTTATTTATCAGCCAGGACAGTGGTGGGTTTCAATTTTTTTTTTTACTACCGGTTCTGTGGGCGTGGCTTGGTGGGCGTGGCAGGGGAAGGATACTGTAAAATCTCCATTCCCACCCCACTCCAGGGGAAGGATACTGTAAAATCTCCATTCCCTCTCCAATCCAGGGGAAGGTTACTGCAAAATCCCCATTTCCTCCCGATAAGCTAGGACTTGGGAGGCAGAGAATAGATGGGGGTGGGGCCAGTCAGAATTTTTACTATTGGTTCTCCGAACTACTCAAAATTTCCGCTACTGGTTCTCCAGAACTGGGCAGAACCTGCTAAAATCCACCTCTGAGCCAGGAACATTAATGATAGTCGAGAAGATTGACTAGGTATGTTAAAAACAAGGTGTGGTGCATCTTAAATCCCACTGGCTCTAATCAAAGCTTGTTCAGAATATGTTTAATTTTCCTATTGAATCAAGGTGGTGTCTGGTAACGCTTTTTCCAACTAACTAATTTTATCAAAAGCTATAAGCATTTGTGAACTGCAGTTTCAATAAAATCTGTTACTCCCAAAAGATATTAGCAGACACTCTCTCATGTTTTGCTACCATAGACTAACATGGCTTTCTTCCTACAATGTCTCGAATCCCAGAAACGTAAAATGCTCAACTTTGGCTGAACTATACTGTTTATCTTCAATCCCATTTATTTCCAATCCCATTTAACTGAGAGAAGAATTTGGATTTAAGTTCCTAGATGGTAAGTTAGCTTGCTTGTGTGCCCTTAAGACCAGTCTTCAAAAATAAGGAGCTACCAATTTTGCAGAGCTGCTGTTCTCTAGTTGCCACAGTCCCTCCAGCCTGTGTGATGCCATTCTTTCTGATGCTGAGGGGGTCTTGGCACTTCTGCAGCGTCACAAGAAATTGGCAGCGAGACTGAGATATAGCAGCCAGTAAAAACAGCGAGAAAGGCGCGGGGAGCAACGAGGCGTCTGATGATTCTGGATGTTATCAGTTAAAAAGAACATTCTCTGCTTGAGAAGCAACGAAGCCATGACAGCAGCTGCCCAAGGAGCAAAACAAACAAACAAACAAACAAACATTTTTAATTTATCCTGAACTGGAAATAGCCCACCACTAGTCATTTTTCCCACCTTTGTGTTTTCAACATACCAGCAGATGCAAGGTAGCTCAGGCATTCTCCCTTCCCTTTTTTTCTGCTCCCCCACCCCCATTCAGAAAGTAACAACAATCCACCAAGCACTAATTAATATTTAATTTACTGCAAAATGTACTTATTATTTTCAAGTAATTGGCCGGATGCACAGCTGTGGCCACTAATGAAGAGAGAGAGGAGCAAAATGAGGGGAGGAGGAGGGGTGACAGAGGGGCGTCTCTCTTTTTTCTCTCTTCCCTTCTCTGATCACATCATGTTGCTAAGCTTTAAAGTGCATAATAAGTAAACACTAATTACTTTTTTTCTTTAAAAAAAAATATAAAAATGCCTGCCGTTGCTTCTGGGTCATGTTGGGCTTATTGCTCTTTGATTGTTTTATTACAGTAGTGCTAATAAGTGAAGAAAACACTTAAAAAACCTGGGTTTTTTGGAAAGGTGCTGGAAAAATGTCCCCAAAATACTGAACAACGCAGTGAACCCTCACTGTGGAAAAAAACACACCAAGCAGTGACCATTTGTTATGGCTGCCTCAATAGATTGCTCATATATCGGATTGTTGGTGCTTTCTGTGATGGCTTTGTCTCAGTCTCTGAGTTACTGGCTTGCAACTCTTTTCAGGCTGGAAAATATTATTTTAGTGGCTAATAAAGGAAAGGTCTGGTTGTTAATTGGTAAGGACCTAGGCAAGTTCTCCGAAGGGGCACATTCATTTGGCAAAAACATATTCCTGGGAAAAGAGCCAGATCAGAGTTAGCAGGCTCAAATGTATGCATGGAATACAGTTGAACATTTTGGAGTGACCAGTCTGATAGAGAAAATAACTGGATTCATACCCGTATAAGCCATGGTTTCACTAAGGCTTACTGAACAAACCACAATGGGATGAGTTGGAAAAATTAGCAAAAACTAAACAAAATTGACTGTCTCTTGTAATATGTGAGCCAATTATGTGTGATTTCTGAAGTTTGTGGGACTTTGGAAAAACTTCTCCAGGATTTTGGGAAAGAGTATGGATTTTTAATATTAAAATATGAGTTAAGAGGAACTTACAATACATTATATATGACATACACAGAATTGATACATGAATATAAACGACTGTATAACAGCAGCCATCTGAGTTAAGTCAGTACATATATTTTGGCTAGACTTAGGATTCAATAAATGTACATTCCAACTTTTGGTAAAACATGTTGGTGTAATTTATTTTTAACTGAGGCAAGCTATTATCACTCACCAGTCAAGAAACAAAACTATTTTATAAAGGATTATCTTTCCAGAAAGTTAGATAACTTATCTGGTTATCTGTGGGACCATATATTCTGAGTAAAATATGCTCACCCAAGATATGTAGGCACCAAATCCTCACCTACTCCTATGAAATGCAGCAGGAGTAAATTTGGAGGTGAAAAGTTATTCTGTCCTGTGAAGTGATAGTACCACTTTTAATTTTTAGGAAGGTACCTAAACCTTGGCTGTTGTGGAAAGCTCTTTGGGACAGAAAAGCTGAGAAAAATAGATGTTATCTGGGATGAGTAATGGGTACTGGGAATAGGATTGGTATGTTGATTATATAGTTTATATTTTTCAAATACACATTTTATTACATTTGTTCCAGTAGTGGGTTTTAACCGGTGTTACCTCCAGTTCGCTTCACGCACACACTTTGCATGCGCTTTGCATTGGGGTGAAATGCTCCTCGTTCGTACCGGATCACCTGATTCGGTAGCGATGGCGGCGGGTGGTTCGGAGAACCGGTAGCAAAAATCCCTGCCCCCCCCCATGCCCAGCTGAGCCACGCGACCATCAGAGGGTTTTTTTTTACTTTTAAAAGCATTTTTTCTTCAGCTTTTACTTTTAAAAGTAAAAAAAAAAGCCTCTGATGATCGTGCAGCTCATCTGGGATTGCCAGAATCTTTTAAAAGCATATTTTCTACAACCTCTTCGGCTGAAGAGGCTGTTAAAAATGCTTTTAAAAGGTTCTGGTGATCAGGCAATTCAGCTGAGATCATCTGAACCCTTTAAAAGCTTTTAAAAGGCTCCTCTGGCTGAGTTGCCTGATCATCAGAGGCTTTTAAAAGCATTTTTTTACAACCTCTGCGGCATAAGAAAAAATGCTTTTAAAAGTAAAAAAAAGGTTGGCCACGCCCACCCAGTCACATTAACCCCACCAAGCCACGGCCACAGAACCGGCAGTAACAAATTTTATATTTCATCCCTGCTTTGCACGCGCGTGCTCACTTCACTTGCACACCAAACTTACACTCCACACAGGCACATTGCATTTCGGAACAGCTGAGGGTCGGCAATCCACTCTGCCTTTCAGCTGGGCTAAAAACAACCAAATACAGGTATGTATAATGCAGGGGCGGGCAGATGGGCCCAGCTGACAGTCAGAGCGAACTGGTTCGCTCTTAGCTCACCATTGCCGCTAACGGCTCACCCGAACCGGGGAAAACCGGTAGAAACCCACCACTGGTTTGTACTATTAATGGACTTTTATGCTACTTAGCTCTGATTGATTGAAACAACATATGTGTAGGAAGAGTTACTATCAGTCTAAAACATTAAAAACCAAGGAGCTTATTAATTACATTATAGAGCTTTCAGAAAAAAAGAACAATGTTTTTTCTGAATTTGATAACTGCAAACTGGAAACAGGGAGACACTTCAAAGTTACCATACTATGGAATACTGTTTTATCTTAGAATTGTCCTTGCTTTTACTTTAAATGGGTAAGCATTCACAACATTATTCTTCCACTTGTAACCCAGACACTTTGGAAACTTTTTCAGTTCTAAGTTTGTTACTGTAAGACAGGTTGATTCACTTGTTTTTCTAATTGTATTGTGTTGTCCTGTTCAGAAGCTTGATAGTCACTGATATTTTTGAACATCTATTAGAAGTCTTACTTTTATAACCTACAGGCAGTTCACAAAGATGTGAAGACCTTATCTATATATCCCCACAACACTAAAAGGCTATAACTCTGAAGGAATTTTACTTGTCATTGTAAGAGACAGTAAATTATGGTGAAAATTTTATCTGGAATTTTTTTGAGTTCCTTATGTCACTGTCTAAGCTGACGTGATTCAGACAATATTTATTTGATTTATATCCCACTTGTTTTTGAAACTCAATACGGCATACATAGCACTCCTTCCTTTGGTTTTTTTTTTCACCACACAGAGGAAGATTGGGTTGAGAGACAGTTATAGGTCCAAAATCAGACAGTGAACGTCCGTAGCTGAGAGAGAAATTAAACCCTTTAACCAATACACCACAGTGGCTATGAGATTACATTTGGTAGTTCTACATTTTCTGCTTAAAATTACTATGTTTTCCCATGCAGAACCATCACAGCAGATGTGCTTCCTACCACAGGATTCCTTTCTTCCAGTGGGCTGTTCTTCTTTGATTAACTCTTCAAATATTACTCTGACTAGATGGACGTGAGGGAAAGTCTCATCAGTAGGAGACCAACAGCCGGTTGTTAAGAACTAGTCATAAAATAAGGACCACTGAAACTCTGAGGGAGATCAGCAAATAATAGCAAGCATGTCTCAAGAAGCCTGTGTGAGTCTTAAAGATTTGGAGATAAAGAACTACTGCATGTCTGGATTGTTTAATTAAGTGAAGATGTTGCCATACACATGCAAAACATACAGTATTCATATAATGACTTAGACACAAATATGTTCTCCATTTTCAGCACACATTTCCCAGTCAAATGAGCAAATTCTTGCAAGAGCAATACTATAAAAAGTGGAATCCTTCCATGTTTCACCTACGGTGTTCCTTTTTGTGCCTTCCAGTCAGTTGTGGAATCCTAGTGACTTCCTGGATAAATCCCTGCTGTTTCCAATAAAGGAGAATATTCGTAGCTCAGGGTTGAAATTAGGGGTTTACTACCACACTCCTTACCAGCACAGGTGATGTTACCTAGTTTGGGTAATGAAATGTCTACAAGAAAACAAGCAAGCTCAGAGTGCACCAAGGACCCCTGCTGTTTTCTTGGCAAGCTTTTAGAAGTGGTTTGCCATTGCCTGCTTCCTAGGACTGAGAGACAGTGACTGGCCAAAGACCATCCAGTTGGCTTCATGCCTAAGGCAGGTCTAGAACTCTCCCATAATCTGGTCCTTAACCACTACATCAAACTGGAACTTTTGTCAGTGGTGAAATCCAATTTTTTTTTACTACCGGTTCTGTGGCCTTGGCTTGGTGGGCATGGTGTGATTTGGTGGGCATGGCAGGGGAAGGTTATTGCAAAATCTCCATTCCCACCTCACTCCTGGGGGAAGGATATTGCAAATTCTCCATTCCCATCCCACTCTGGGACCAGCCAGAGGTGGTATTTGCCGGTTCTCTGAACTACTCAAAATTTCCGCAGCCAGTTCTCCAAACTGCTCAAAATTTCCGCTACCGGTTCTCTAGAACCTGTCAGAACCTGCTGGATTTCACCCGTCTTTTATACAATGTAAAACAGTAATAGTTAAGGCTATGCAGCACTTTGTTTTCAAAGGTAAAAAAACTACCTTGGGTTGCAAACATAGTATCATTTACAACTCCTTAAAAGACCTATGTCTTTTCCAGGAGTCATACAGTCACTCTACACCGCTGCCATGTTAAGCTATGAAAAAATGTTTTATGGAGTTATAGATACATTTGCACCTTTGCACGCTTCAAAATTCTTTTTTGCCTTTGAATCTGATGTACTTTCTGGCCCTAGTAATGTAAAGGAATGTGTAGAAAACCGTGAAGAAGAAATGCAGGAACAGTTAAAGCAGATGTTGCTATTACTATATTTGCCAAGGGAGCTTATATGGAAGACTGGCATTTCCGTAAACAAAGGCCTTGAAAATATGTTTTTACTATGATAGCTGTTGAAAAGAATGCTTTCCTGTAAGATATGTGTTGACAGGAGACTCGATCATATTTATCAACTTTTGAATAAGCATGACATGAAAGTTCTACTCGTGTTTAGATTTTAGAAGGTAAAATTCCATTGAGTTGAATATGACTTCTACTGCTTTCCACCTAAACATAATAAATGGTGCTGGTGTAACTTTTCACTCCTTTTCTATGCTTACCCTAAAAGCAAAACTACAATAGATGGTTATGTATTTTATAGTTTAGCCCAATGATTCTCAATCTCAGCAACTTTTTAAAAAGTGTGGTTTTTCAGCTCCCATGATGTGGCTGAAGATAAATCTTAAAAATTGCTGAGGTTGAAACACACTGGTTTAGCCCTTAGCCCTGGACCTTCCTAATTTCTTCCTCCCCAGTACTAATGTAATCAGATCCAACTCAAATTAATGGGACTAATCTAGACTTATATAACATTACAAGTAGTCTTTGCTTAATGACCCTAGGTGGGACTTGAAACAAAGCAGTTGTTAGGCAAAACATCACATTACCACACTGCTTAGTAAGGTCTGGTAGTCCTGGTTGTGGTCATTAGGCCAGGACTATGCCTTCGTTAAGCAAGGACCTTATGCGTCTCCTGTTCTACCATGTTCACCTCAGCTTCAAATCTCGTCACCTCCTATCTCTCCTTCCATCTCTGCCCTTTTGGCTTCCCTATACATGGCCACACTTGCTGCCCTGGACCTCTACTGTCCTGCACTTTTGCCTCCCTCACCTCCAGCTGACCCTTATTGGCTTCTTCCTCCTGTTGATTACAAGGTGTGCCTGGTCTGGCCCTTGGGAAGGCCTCATGCCTGATCTGACTCTTGAAAAGGCCTCATGCCTGGTCTGGCTCTTGAAAAGGCCTCATGTGGCCAGCAACTGTCTCACAAAGGACCATGTGGGACACACCTCTTCAGTAGTGGAAGGAAGAAGACCATAAAGGTCAGCTGGAGTTTAGGGCGGAGTGCAGGATATCAGAGGTGGCAGAGAACAGGGTAGCCAAAAGAACAAAGATCAGGGAATATAGGCAAGTAGGGGAGTTGAAGGGCCCCCTTCAAATGCAGGTGGGCTGCCAAATGCCTGAATTTTGATCACATGACCATAGGGGTGCTGCAACAGCTGCAGCTTCAAGGATCAGTTGTATATATCATTTGTTCAGTGCCATTGTGACTTTGAAGTTACTGAACAAATGGTCACTAAGCAAGGATTACCTGTAATTAATAATTGAAGACTTTCTCTACTATTTGAATTTTTCCCATCTTGCAGGTCTTGTCTACTTTAAGGTAACTCAATTAGAGTTCTGAGTCAAAAGAGAAGACCCATCTGCATCCCATTAATCAGAAAAAAATGTGGGTTCTTTAGAACTTACTGGGTGTAGCAGCAGACACCAAAACAAAATCTTACTATACCACAGAGGTTTGCTGCTATTATATAGAACGAAACTGCAAGGATTTATTTTTGTATATAAGAATGAAGGATGATATAATTTTTCTACCCACAAAAACATTTATTTACACCTTAAGTAATTTAGAAATAGCTGTTTAAAAAACTTTGAAATCATCAGCATCATAGCGTTTACACACTAGTCAAAATTAATGTAAAGGCTCCTGCTGCTGATGAGGTGTGCCCAGCATGGAACATGCACATATCAAGCCATCATGCTCTGCTTGATTTGGGTTTTGCACGTGGGTAAATCAAACCACTGTGGTTTTCAAACTGTGATTCATGGCTTAATGTACCAAATATTCAATATTTAGTGTTTGTTTTTATATTTACCCGTTGTTTATGAACAAACCATAGCTTAAGGTAATATTTGGACTCAATCAGAGATACACACGAGTGGATTCTCTCAGAGCATTAAAGTTGTGCTCAGCCTCTGTTGAAGGTTTCCTTTCTCCTCACTTGAAAAGAGTTATCTTTGATGCCTTTTGGACCTCGCTGAAATTTGTCAGCATTCTGACTGGATAGTGCACACTGTATCTGTAAGACTATGAATAATCCCATGAATGACAGCTAGTAGGCAGGAACTGAGACAGCTGTCAGAGACCAAACACACCAGGAAAGATCCACTGGCACTGAAGCCTAGGCTGATGAGAAATAGGCAAATGAACACAGGTAAGAATACTAATATTTGCCATCGTCATTTCTTTCATAGTGAGCTATCTGAGAGAACTGGAAGTTGGTCCTTACTTTGGGATTATTGTACCAGAGGAAATGTTGACCTCTACTCTGAGATCATTGTTTGGATGTGCTGGGTGACTGACTGAGAAGGGACACAATCTTCTCAAGTGCAGCACTCTACTTGTATTTTCTTTTTCGGGTATCAGATAAAGTTATTTTTAACAACTAAATTAATTAGTTGTTAATTTACTGTTTTATCATTCTAGTTTTACTATACTATAGTTGCTTCCATGTTACATGGTATATTGGTTTATTTATGAGACATCCTTATAATGTTTATCTTGAGGTGTAGCACAGAAAGCAATAGTATGATAGACTGCTGTTGGGGAGGGGAGAAATCTAGAAAAATGAATGGAAGAAAACGAATACAAACTTTTGTCAAGAGCCTATTTGGAATACAGCATTTTTCTTCCACTGAAGAATAGGTATGGAAGGCAAATTTTTCATCTGTATTTATTTTCCAACAGTTCCTTTGTAGAGAGGAAAAAAATCTCACAGTCCCTCTTAAGGTTTACACAAACAAGCCAATCAGGAATGATGGGTGTTGCAATCTAATTCATCTCGAGTGCACCCGCTTAGGAGACAGTGCTAACCTTTCTAAACTTGTGAGAGAGCAACAGCTTAAAGAATTCTTCAAAGCTTGCCAATGTCAACTGTCGCAGAGTCCGAGAAAGTCTGAGACAGTTTCACCCCCAGCTGTTCCTTGTGTGCTTCCTCCCTTGTCCTTTAATTTTCTCACGTTGGTGCTTCTTTGACTGTTTGGGTCACAATAGCAGTTGCAATCAAAACACTCTCTTCCTCACAACCACATTTTTATGTTGCTGCCAATGCTAGAGGCTTATAAAAAAAGGAGTCAGAGAAAAGACAATATTGAGTCTGCTCTTTGGCAAGCTCGGGAGTTGTTTTTGTTCACTGTTTGATTTGTTTTTACAGTCTGCCCAGCCCTCTCTCCACCTCTCCAGGACCACAAAAAGGCACAACGTCAATAACCCGTCCCTCTCCTTGGCTTTTCGTTTTCTGAATGCATTAACCTCAAGGCTCTTGCTGAAAAACACCATGGTGGTAAAGGCCTAACCCATCCTCTTCAATCTGCTGGCCTTCAGATGTGTTGGCATAGCTATTGGTTGATGATTTTGGGAGTTGAATGCAACTGGAGAAATTAGATTGGAGAAGACCAAGCACACCATCCAGATCAGGGGTGTTAAACTCGTGGCCCATGGGCTAGATACATCACATGTTGCCCACCCCCAGCCCTGTTTTAGCGAAGTGGGGAAAAGTTATGATACATCATGTGACAACAATGTGTCCTCATGAGTTTGACACCCCTGATCTAGGCTGATGTTCTCACCGGTTATTTATAGCATCATTCAACCAACATTTTGCTGATACTGTACAACGGTAATAAGGACAAGCATTAAATCAGTTCAATTATGGCTTAGTAGATACTATAAATCGTTAGTAAGGAAACAGCTTTACAAACTCATAAGAGTGCACATCAGAATCATTTCTGGATTAGCACCAATATGATCTTTCTTTGCTTCTACCTGAACTCATTTAGGCCATTAATAATTACAATAATATGTAATGCAATCAGGAAGATAGTTTGATATTGCATTGGAGATCTGTTTGCTCCGAGGCAAAAGATACAATTTATTATAATACCAAAACCAGATATCTGTGGCTATCATTCCAGGTGGGCAGGATATTTAGAGATACTAAAATATTTGGGAGAGATTGATCAAGTAGAATCTTGCATCATAGATTATAAAACCTAATACTGAATCCTATCAGTCATAAACACAGAGCTGGGTGAATTATAATGGCTGAACCTTGCCTAGATTCACATATCTGCTAGCTTGAGAAATCTGTCAATTTTGATTTCATTCAATTTTTCATTTTCATACCAGACCAAATTCAATTTTATTATATTTTTCATTTTGCAAGTATGTCTTATCTGGTTTTGCAAACTTGATGTTTTTTTTAAGTTAATATATATTCTACCACGTTTCTCCAAATATATGCATTAAATTGTGATTTTATCTAATATATACAGATTTGGCAAACAATTTTCTATAATACAACGAAAGCTTGTAAAACACATTTTTACATTGTATTGGAAGAGTACATTGCAAAATTGGGAAAACTGAATTTCAACTGATAAATATGACAAATTGGTTTCAAACTGCAAAAATCAAAGATGAACAAAATTTCTCACCCATCCTAGCAAATGTGATCAAGGTTAAGCCCAGTCTGGATTCTTTAATCATTCGCATAAATGGCTTAATGATAAATGAAAAACTGAATAAATTAGTGGAAACTGAGTAAGAAAGTAGGGCTACCAAATAGTATAGTAGTAGTTGAAGCAACAAAAGTGGTAAACATATAGTCAGCAAAAGGAAAATAGGAGGAGAAAGGGCTCTCTTTGGTTCCTAGAATATAAAACTAATAACAACAAATTTAAGAAACTAGCTTGACTTATGGTCTAGACAAGATGTAATTTAAAAACCCAATGTTTAAATCCTTTTGTTTATTTTGGCCATTTTTCTTTACTTTTGTGCTGTTTGCCACACATTTAGGTTATACTATAATTATGAATTTTTGAGAGGCAGTCATTTAATAGACACAAAAAATAACTTACACTCTGATTGTTGTTTTGGTTTTTTTGTGGTTTTTTTTTTTATTTTTTAGACAAACACAGTGTGTTGGTTGGTTGATTACAAATTTTTTGTGCCGTTTCACCAAATTCATGTCTTTTAATTTATCTAATTTCACATTTTACCAATCTAATATATATCCAAATGTTTTGGTCCATTAATCATTTGTTTAACTATAAGTATTTCTTCCCTCACTTCATCCAAAATGTTCTAAATTTCAAATTAATTTTATTACATCGTTTATTTCACCATTGTGAATCAAACCTTTGATATTACATTATATTTTATATATTTCAACCATTCTACATTATAAGAACTTCTCTCGAACTTCATGAACATATTTTTTTATCTAACCATTGATAAAATAAGTCCCATATCTTGTAATATTGTTTATCTTCCTGTTCCCTAATTTCAAATGTCAATTTGCTCATTTCAGCACATTCCATTATTTTCTTAATAACTTCATCTCGCATTGGTATTTTCTCATTTTTCCGACTTACACTCTGATTTTGATTTTACTCTTGTACAAATGTATAAAGCATATTATTGTTAAAATGCAATTTTGGTTAGCAAAATTAGTAATATTCATTTGCAAATATTACATTAGTTGATGAGCACATTACATTACATCAATTATAAATAATTTGAGTAATTTTCCATGCAATATTTCAGGGATCACAATAAATTAAAAAAGAATAAATGTTTTGTTTTATAGCACTACTTTCTTTTCTTGTTTAATTAACCATTTCCTAATATAGGGCTTGAGGGAACTAATTCTGAAGGGGAAAATTAATTAAAGGGTCAGTAACTAAGTAAACTGCTTTGAACATTAAATGAGGACCTTGCTTACTGAAAGTTACAATCAAGAAACGACTAATTAAGGGCCAGTACCTAGGAAAATAGAAACTTTTCAAGTAGGAATATTTTGTTGCTCAAAGCCTGCAAAGAAATTTTTTTCTAGACAAATAGTTCATCAAACTAATGGAACTATTATTCCTGAGTAAACTCCTATGGATAGTATGAACTATAGGATTATTTGAGGGAATATAACAACAATGTTACACAGTATGGTAAATGAAATTGGTTTAAGATAACTAAAAAACAGCTTGGTAAGAACTCCAAAGCCTACTCACTATATACCATATGCAGAGGGGGGAAAGATTGTGTGTGCTTCAGCTTGAATTTTAGCACATTGAATTGGTAGGGGTTGGATAGTTTTAGATAGTGGTCCTAAATCCTCTCTTTCAAATGCTTCATCTATTTTTTTCCCTCCCCCATTAGGGTAAGGTGGAAAATCCATCCCAGGGGAATTGAAAACCCTTGACAAGGCAGACACTATTGATAAAGGAATATAAACATTCATATTATGACAGCAGCAACAGCTTCACAGGTCCTAAACCTGAATAGCCCAAAGAGATTGTTGGGTTCGATCTATCATACTCAGAATACTGGTAAGTTGAAGCAGCTTCATAGACTGTATTTTATAGGAGCTCTCCGCAACCCTCCATAAAAATGTATTAGATTAGTAATTTGAGTCCCAAATGACCGATTTGAAACAATTGCTTTCTTATCATTTTTCTGAAAGTGCCTGTTTCATGAAAAATTGCAGAGAGAGAAAAAGCTTTCTTTTTTTCTAAAAAAGAATTGTAGTCAGTTATTAAGGGCAGGTGAGAATAGGGAGTACCCATACTTTAAATAGATTCATGCTTTGACTTCCTGTACACAGGAGCACCACAGTACAACACAGGAATTATTTTATATATGAACAATCCAGAAGACTTATATTGGAGCATAGGGCTACAACTTATTGTCTGTGGGCTTTATTGCTCCCCAGAAGACACACAGGGGCCCATTATAGCTTTCTTGCTCCTCTTCCTACAGTTTACCAACCAGTAGACCAGGAGCTACAAGGCACCATTTTTACTAGAGGAACTGGGCAGCCATAAATCATCATCTTCTTTTGAAATGGGCTCAAAATTGTTTTATTCTCATTAGTCATTAGGGACATGGTAATACAGCATTGCAGTGGGGATATGGTAATACAGTTGCCTTCAGCAAGAGGAAAAGAGAAATCTTTTTTAACAGCATAAAAGGCTTAACATTGTACAGGAAACCATAATACCCCTATTATTAAAAGCAGATTTATAAAGCATTAAATTGAGGAAAGTTGCCTTGTTTCAGAATATTAAAATTGTAAAAAATAAAAAGGCAGACTCCCAGCCTCTAATATTACTCTTAATTTTCAGAAATTTCAACAATAATAACTGATGAGGACAGGTCTCAGCTACCCGCAAATTTATTTTAAATGCCGTAAAAGCAGTTGAATAGCAGGGTAATCCTTTCAATTTTACAGTAATGAAAATAGTGGTAACTGTACTGCAATATTAACAATAATACTGAAGGTCATGATACAAATATGTTTTAAAATAAATTATTTTGGGAAAGGGGAATTGGCACCCTGGCTGTTTACAAAATAGCCACTTCTCAAAATGAAAGAGATAATATTTTTAACATGAATCCTGAGAAGAATTAATGCTTGTTTCTTTAATAAGCAGCTCTCTACAAGATACAGAATCTATTACACAAAGGGACAGGGGTTTTTTTCCAGTTTCCATCAAGTGCAGTAAGATTTGTATGTAAATATATTAATAGTACTATTAATAATTTAACAGGGGCAAGGCATGCTGTGTTTACATAATAAATATGATTAAGAGTTTTCATCACATGAAGGTAGTGAACGGTCATGCTACCACAGGTTTATTACCAATATAGTTTTAAATGTTAATCAGACAATCAAACAATTGTTTCTAGAGCCTAACTATATGCAATACGAATGTCTTTTGAGCAATAAACTAGGTACAACACTATTTGAAGAAATCCCATCTAGCAAGCTGACATTACTACCCAGGGCAAGATTAGGTCAACTAGATACCCTTCACTGATATTAGGACATGATGTCCATAAGTCTGAGTCAACCCAGCTAATAAACAGAAATCAAAGAAGATAAAGTCTGAAATAATTGAAATGCACCCTGTTAATTACTCCCTAATGTATGGAATTATGCACACCAGGGGTCTCCCAACCTTGGCAACTTTAAGATTTGTGGACTTCAACTCCCAGAATACCTCAGCCAGCAAAGCTGGCTAAGGAATTCTGGGAATTGAAGTCCACAAGTCTTAAAGTTGTCAAGGTTGGAGACCCTTGATGCACACAATGCAGAAAAATGTGCAACTGCTCACAGCACATACACAAAGAATTACAAGGTCACCATGAAGTGGCACATGGGATATATGGCAAGGACAATACATTTTTACTGTTATTGAAGAGATTAAAATTAATTTCATACAAGGACTAAACATGCAAATTTCACAGAATGGGACATAGGAGTAAGACATCAGTGCAACTAAGTGTTAATGCAATTTGAAAGACATTCTCTTTAACGAGTTCAAGATGTCTTCAAGGACTGCCTGGGCAAGTACAAGGGACCCTATTTCCTTCAACTTAGACCCCAGGTAGCCCCCATTAGGCTTAAGGCGAGGAGAGTCCTTTGCCCTAAAACCAAAATTGATAAGGAGCTGGACAAGCTCATAAATCAGGGGTTTTGGTGCCAGTCGATCACGCAAAGTGGGAGACGCCAATCGTCACCCCATCAAATCGGACGGGTCAATTAGAATTTGCGCTGACTACAAGGCGCTTAACAAAGCCTTACAGAAAAGCGCGCACCCGGTTCCGTGGTGCAACATTTATTGCACTCCTTGGGGCAAGGGCAAGTCTTTGCAAAGTTAGACTTGGCCCAAGCCTACCAACAACTGCCAGTAGACGCCCGCAGCAAGCCCAAACGACAGACGCACAGGGGGCATTCAAGTGCACCCGATTGCAATTTGGGGTTAGTGTGGCACCAGGGCTGTTCCAAAACCTGATGGAACGACTACTGCAAGGGCTCCCAGGGTAGTTCCTACTGATGATGTCCTAATTTCAGGGAAAACATGGAGGAATTGGGGAGCGTTAAGAAAGGTCTTGAGCATTTTCCGGACAGCCGGATTAAAAGTCAAGACAAATAAATGTCAGATAGGGGTCGAATCGGTCGATTTCTTGGGCTACGGATAGACAAGAAAATTCACCCTACTGAGAGCAAGGTTAAGGCAATTAGGAAGGCTCCAGCGCCCAAAAACAAAGCAGAGCTGCAGGCATTCCTGGGATTGGTTAATTTTACGCGGTCTTTTAAAGAACAAAGCAACTGCTATGGAACCGCTGCATAGGCTCTTAGGAAAAATACTGTTTGGTCTTGGGAAAGTCAGAAAATAGGGCTTTTGAAGCAGTAAAGAACCTGCTCTCAAGTGATAGCCTGCTCATCCAATATCACGACTCACTACCCCTAGTGCTGGTTTGCGATGCGTCCCCTTATGGGGTGGGGCTGTACTCAGCCATAGACTTCAAACGGCACAGAAGCCCCTATAGCGTTCTACTCTAGAACGATGTCCTCCCAGAGAGGAACTACAGCCAATTAGACAAAGAAGCATTAGCCATTGTATCAGGGGTCAAAAATTCCATGAGTATGTCTTTGGGCGGAATTTTGAAATCGTGACTGACCACAGACCGTTACTGGAATTATGCACCAGGTCTCCCAACCTTGGCAACTTTAAGATTTGTGGACTTCAACTCCCAGAATACCTCAGCCAGCAAAGCTGGCTAAGGAATTCTGGGGATTGGAGTCCACAAGACTTAAAATTGTCATAGTTGAGAGACACTGAACCAGAGCCCCAGAAGACTTGCCCAGGAGCTCACTTGCAGGTTGCTTTTTTTTTTTTTTTTAACAAAAAATTACTTTTTTACAAGTAATTTTAAGCAGGGAGGATGGGGCCTATTCCATTCCTCCTTA
Organism: Ahaetulla prasina; assembly: GCF_028640845.1. NCBI lineage: Eukaryota > Metazoa > Chordata > Lepidosauria > Squamata > Colubridae > Ahaetulla > Ahaetulla prasina. The sequence goes on from NC_080541.1 coordinate 176,052,716, forward strand.
ACCCCGGGACTGCCCTCAGTGCGACTGGTTTCCAATTTCTAATGGCAATGAGAGACGGGAAATCTTGGGCAGAGTTAGTTATATTTCTTCTACCAGTGGTCCATAATACGCACTAATGATCACCAAACAGTATAGCAAGTTAAACAACTGGCTACTAGGAAAACTGGGTAAGACCAGAGGTGGGTTTCAGCAGGTTCTGACCAGTTCTGGAGAACCAGTAGCGGAACTTTTGAGTAATTCGGAGAACCAGTAGCGGAACTTTTGAGTAATTCGGAGAACCAGTAGCGGAACTTTTGAGTAATTCGGAGAACCAGTAGCGGAACTTTTGAGTAATTCGGAGAACCAGTAGCGGAACTTTTGAGTAATTCGGAGAACCAGTAGTAAAAATTTGAAAACTCACAGAAATCTGTCCTGCCTTAAAGCATGGGCATGTACATATGCAAGATTGTATCTTATTTTAGAGATTAAAATGCCATCATTAGGTTTCTTAAGAGGCAGAAATCTCTTTAGATAGACTATATAAAGCATATTTTTAAACATAAGTGGCCATTTTAATCACTGAGTAAGAGGAGGGGTGGAGAGAGGGTGGGGAGGGAGAGAGAGAGAAAGACAGACAGACAGACAGACAGACAGACATTGATCTGGCTTCATACCCTCACTCCTAGCAGTCTTGGACCAAAACAGTGTTTCTCTGTCTAGGGAATTCTGGAAGTTGAATCCACATATTTTAAAGTTGTCAAGGTTGGAGACCCTTGATGCACACAATGCAGAAAAATGTGCAACTGCTCACAGCACATACACAAAGAATTACAAGGTCACCATGAAGTGGCACATGGGATATATGGCAAGGACAATACATTTTTACTGTTATTGAAGAGATTAAAATTAATTTCATACAAGGACTAAACATGCAAATTTCACAGAATGGGACATAGGAGTAAGACATCAGTGCAACTAAGTGTTAATGCAATTTGAAAACTCACAGAAATCTGTCCTGCCTTAAAGCATGGGCATGTACATATGCAAGATTGTATCTTATTTTAGAGATTAAAATGCCATCATTAGGTTTCTTAAGAGGCAGAAATCTCTTTAGATAGACTATATAAAGCATATTTTTAAACATAAGTGGCCATTTTAATCACTGAGTAAGAGGAGGGGGTGGAGAGAGGGTGGGGGAGGGGAGAGAGAGAGAGAGAGAGAGAGAGAGAAAGACAGACAGACAGACATTGATCTGGCTTCATACCCTCACTCCTAGCAGTCTTGGACCAAAACAGTGTTTCTCTGTCTAGGGAATTCTGGAAGTTGAATCCACATATTTTAAAGTTGTCATAGTTGAGAGACACTGAACCAGAGCCCCAGAAGACTTGCCCAGGAGCTCACTTGCAGGTTGCTTTTTTTTTTTTTTTTAACAAAAAATTACTTTTTTACAAGTAATTTTAAGCAGGGAGGATGGGGCCTATTCCATTCCTCCTTAACCCCGGGACTGCCCTCAGTGCGACTGGTTTCCAATTTCTAATGGCAATGAGAGACGGGAAATCTTGGGCAGAGTTAGTTATATTTCTTCTACCAGTGGTCCATAATACGCACTAATGATCACCAAACAGTATAGCAAGTTAAACAACTGGCTACTAGGAAAACTGGGTAAGACCAGAGGTGGGTTTCAGCAGGTTCTGACCAGTTCTGGAGAACCAGTAGCGGAACTTTTGAGTAATTCGGAGAACCAGTAGTAAAAATTCTGACTGGCCCCACCCCCCATCTATTCTCTGCCTCCCAAGTCCCAGCTGATCAGGAGGAAATGGGGATTTTGCAGTATCCTTCCCCTGCCACGCCCACCAAGCCATGTCCACCAAGCCATGCCACACCCACAGAACCGGTAGTAAAAAAATTTGAAACTCACCACTGATAAGACCTCACACAGTACCATGGCCTTCATTTCTATGACTAAAAGCAGTATGTACCAGTAGCCATTACCCAACCCTGCATTAAGTAGGGATAGAAATGAAATGTCTAGGTTGAATGAGATAGTTGCTTCTGTGCATAGCAGTCTTGTAATCAATCTATTCATAGCCTTCTGGGGAGGTTCTGAATCTTTCCTCTGGCAGAAATCAGGTTTTATTCTAGCCCAGAAGTGAGGGTGTTAATTTGAACTGGAGGCAGGGCCACTATATATAAAACTATAATTTTATATTAGCCACCATAATACTTACTAGAATTTTATGACAATATCTACATGTCCAAGCAGAGTTTAATGAGAAAATCTATAGTTTTGCTAGGGTATTTTCTTCTAATTTGCATAATACCTTGACTACAACCCAGTAAAGCTTTTGACCCAAGACAATAAAAAGGTGATAAAAACAAGCTATAAAAACCAGTTTGTATGTATATTTGAAACAGCCACTACAAAATTATGGATTGTTTCCACAAAAATAAAAGAAAACAAAATGCTCCCAGGTGGCGATTAATCTAAGGAGAAAGGAGACAGGAATAAATGAAAAAATTGTAAAAACAATTTCTAAGAAAAATGCAGAAATATATAAAAGAAAATCTGGCAGTGATGGTGAAATGGAGGAATATTGGCCCAGAAATATAGATATTTAATTCTTGAATACAATTTGCAAGATTCATTTGCATAACTAGGCCTTTTTAAGTTGAAGGAATACCAGTTAACATGTGGAACCTATGCCATGCTAGGTTAGTTGTACCTTCGCTGAAAGCCAGCATCCTTCGCAGAGGAAAATCTTGTTTCACCAACTTTTAAAATATTTTTAAAACTGTGTGTAAGAGAAGGAGATGGATGAGAGATTCTGGCAGACTACTAAGGAAACTTAGAAGATGAAAAGGGTTATCAGCAGAGGAGTTATAACTTAGTAGCATATCACTTTTTTTGCATCTTAAAGATTCAAATTTAATCCTCCCTTATTTTCCAGGCATAAAAGGTAAATTTTAAGCTCAGTTTTCCTCAAATAAAGCTGGGGAAAATTCTGTCTAAAATCCTAACAAATTGATGATATTGAGCTAAATGTATCAATGCTCAATTAAAATTCAATTCAACCTCAATCCAGCTCAATGTTGATACATGAAAGGGCATTGGGTGGAGACAGCATCCAGGAACGGGTTGTACTCATCTGTTCAGTTGAAGGACTGAGTCTGTCAAAGTTGTAAGTCCTGTCCTTGTTGCTAGGGCTTCCCAGCTTTTGGCGAAGATGAAGAAACAGACTCAACGTGTCAGTAGAGAAGGAAGATGAGTCGTTGCAGAAGACAGAAGGCGATGAGTGAGGACCACACTGACAAATGGGTGGAGCTGGATGCTGTCTCCACCCAATGAGAAGGTGAGTATCAGGTAAGACCAATGCCCCTTCTCCATAGTGGTGGAGACAGCATCCAGAAATGGGACATACCAAAGCTAACTGTCCCCAGTCTGATCGAGACTCTCCTCCGGTATGGACCCGTTGCAAGACCCTACGGAATATGTCTAACTTATAGTGTTTAACAAATGGTGAAGAGGAGGTCCAAGTGGCCACCCTGCAGATATCCACTAGAGAGGCCCGTGTGGCCCATGCTGCCGTTGTAGCTGCGCTCCGCGTCAAGTGTGCCATAACCTGCACAGGTATTGGAAGGGAACGCAATTTGTATGCCTTGGCGATAGTCTGGCAAATACAATGGCCAATCGTGGAAGATGTGACCTTGGAACCTAAGGAAGCAGGAAGAAAGGAAACAAACAACGACTCTATCCTCCTCAATGTGGCAGTTCGTTTAAGATATACATGGGGGGCCCTCTGCACATCTAAGGTATATCAACATCTTTTTAAAGGGTGGGCAGGATTAGGGCGGAAATTGGGTAGGATTATCTCTTGCATACTATGAAATGATGTGTTGACCTTGGGAATGAAGGATGGGTCTAGCTGGAGCACCACACGATCAGTGTGAAATACAAAGAGGTCACTCCGTACTGAGAGAGTGGCAGTCTCTGAGATTCAACGGGCGGATGTAATCGCCACCAGAAAGGCGACCTTACAGGTCAAAAGACAGAGGCTGGTTGACCATAAGGGTTTATATGGGCACACCAAAGAAATCTTCAGACCATGGATTGTTGAGAAAGAGAATAAAGGGACCCACAGATTAGCACAGATGAGAGAGCCACAACCTGCCTCCAAATGATGTTAGGCGATAGCCTACTATCTAATCCATCCTGGAGAAATTCCAGGATATGGACTATTGAGACCATGACAGGTGAGATCCCTGAACATTTACACCAAATACAAAAGGCCTGCCATGTGGCAGAATAAATACATTCAGTGGACGGTCTCTGGGAGGCATGAATGGTCTTGATGATTCTGGAGGAGAAATTGTCCCCTCTCAGAGCGCGCCGCTCAAGCGCCAGGTGGTCAGTTGGAACCACTGAGGGTCCGGGTGGACCAATGCCCGTTGGCTGAGTGATGCGACGCCCTGAGGGATCCTGTCGTGTCCCACTCCTCCGCTGACGGCCGGGTCAGGGAAATCCGAATCAGGTGTGCCTCTGCAGCTCTGCCAAAGTCCTAGCAAAGTCCTCAGGGCAGGCAGGAGACCAGAAAGTGACTTCAGCAAGATATGTTTAGACTTTGCCTGACTCAGAGACTGCCAGAAAGCAGATCCTTTATATAGGCCATGGGGTGTGGCTCCATGACTCAGCACTTATCCAGGCCTGCTCCTCCCTTCCTTCTGACGCCGCCGCCTATCAATTCTTCTGAAGCGAAGAATCGGCAGCTGTTGGTAATAGACCTTCCTCAGGCTCACATGCTGTGGAGGAGGGGGAGGGGTCTAGTTGCTCCGTTTGCCTGGGCATGGAGCCAGAGCTGGGGGCTGGAGATACTTGCTCTTCTTCAGCCTGTCTGGGCATGGAGCCAGGGCTGGGGCCGGGAGATGCCCCCTCCTCAGCCTGTCTGGGCATGGAGCCAGGGCTGGGGCCGGGAGGCATGCTAGGACATTCTTCAGCGTTCGGAAGCAGATAAGCAGACCCCGGCTGTGGTGGTGAGATCGGACGAGACACAACAGATCCCCCCCTACCGACAGTGTCCTGAGATCGGCAAACCAAGCTCTCCTCGGCCAATAAGGGGCCAGCAGAACAATTTCCACTCATTCTTCCAGGATTTTACAAATCACCCTTGGCAGGAGGGGAAAAAGTGAAAAGGCGTAAAGGAGCCCGGGCAGCCACGGGCTGCGGAGAGCATCGACACACTCCACCTCTGGAACCAGAAACCTAGAATAAACTCTGGAGTGGGGAACAAGTCTATCTCCGGGATGCCAAAGCAGTCGGTCAGGTCTTGGAAGAGGGATGGGTGCAGGCACCACTCCGCATGGTTGATGACTGTCCGGCTGAGCCAGTCCACCTGCACATTGGACACCCCAGAGATGTGCTCTGCCACCAGGGAACTCAGATGCCGTTCTGCCCAAAGACCCAGGTTCCTGGCCTCCTACATCACAGCCCTCAATTTGGTGTACCCCTGATGCTTTATGTGTGCCCTTGTGGCCACATTGTCTGTTAGCACTAAAACATGCTTGGCCGAGACTGACCACTGAAAGTGAAGGATGCATGCAGCTCCAGCCAGTTAAATGTTCTGCTGCAACTCGAGAGGACTCCACTGGCCCTGTGTCACCTGCAAATGGAGGTGTGCCACCCAACCAAAAAAGCTGGAATCACTTGTGATCACCAGACGCTGTGGCTCGTAAAAAAGGCATCCCTTGGAGAAGGCTGGTGATCTCCACCAGGTGAGGGAGCAGAGGACATTGACCGGAAGCTGGACCCTGACCAGAATATTGCTTCTGCCCGCCCTCTGAAATGGCAAAAGAAACCACTGAAGGTCTCTGGAATGGAGGCGGGCCCATGGGGTAATGGCAATGGCAGAAACCATTTTGCCCAAGAGTTGAGACAACAGAGCCAATGGCACTTGACGCTCTCTTTGGACCCTACTAGCTAGGGCCCTGAGACTGTCCTGCCATTCTTGGGATAAGTAAACTCTGCCCTCAAGTGTGTCTATCACCACCCCCAGATGGAGTAGACAGGTGGAAGGAGTCAAGTGACTCTTCTCTAGGTTAACAGAGAAACCATGGCTAACGAGGATTAGAATTGTTACTTGGAGATCCTCCGCCGATTGGCGGTGAGAAGAAGATTGTATTAAAATATCATCCAAGTAACATTAGACGCGCACTGGTCTGACCCGGAGATGGGCCTCCAAGGCAACCAGCACCTTCGTAAACGTGCAAGGCGATGAAGAAAGCCCAAAGGGCAATGCCCTGTACTGATGGTGAGTACCCGCATAATAAAATCTAAGATATTCCCTATGGTTGGAGAGAATGGGAATATGCAGGTACGCCTCAGTTAAATCAAGTGAAGTGAGGAAGTTGCCCTTCCTGATGCCAGCAAGAATTGATTGAAGAGACTGCATTTTGAACCTTTTATACATGAGATATTGGTTCAGTCTTTTGAGATCCAGAATAAGTTTCCACCCCCCACCCCCACAAGGTCTTGGGAATGAGAAATAAGAGGGAATAGAACCCTTGCCTTATCTGGGCCTCCGGTATCTTTTGGATAGCCCTAATGTCCAGTAGGTGTTTCACAGCCAAATCCATGAGGACCCTCTTATTGGTGTCGTTAGACACAGGGCAACGTATAAAGAACTTCAGGGGAGGGGAAAGGAATTCTAGGGATAAGCCAGATCGTACAGTATTCCTAATTCACCCATCTGATGTGATTGCATCCCATCAGTCGGTAAAAAGGGCCAGTCTGCCCCCGATGGGTGGGTCATTAATGTAGTTATTTGTGGCGTTGGAACAAACGACTTCCTCCCTCTGGAAATGGTCATTTATTTTGGAAGGGTCTACCTCTGCCCGACCTTTCCTGTTGCCCTCTGCCTCGGGTCAAAGGCTCCCTGTACACGATTGCCCACAGTTCCCCAATCGGAACCTCGAAATTGAGGATGATGAGAGAATAGAGATTAACGAGACTCGCCCCTGTGGTGAGAGGCAGACAACACTCTGCTTGTCCTTGGTCTCAATGAATAATGGTTCCAGCACCTCCCTGAATAACCTGACCCTGTTAAATGGGTAAGAAGCAAGGTGCCACTTGTGGCGGGCATCTGCCTGCCAGTTCTTCAGCCAGAGAAGGCGGTGAGGCACCACAGTAGAGGCCATGGTTTTGGAGGCAAATTGGGCCATGTTTAAGGTAGTGTCGGCCGAGAACTGGGCCGCAGCCATGATCTTATTAAGATCTTGCTACATCTGGTATCCTCTGCCGGTAGTTTGTCCTGCAGGTGCTGGAGCCAAACTAGGATTGCCCGATTAAAAAATGAGGCCGTAGTGGCAGAGCGAATTGCCCATGCTGCACCCTGGTGAGCCCGCTGAAGCAATTGGTCAGATCACCTATCATCAGGCCTCAAACCATCTTCAGGCTTCCCAGTAATGTTGGAGGTCAACAATAAGGCTGCAATGGGTGCATTGAGCAAAGGAGTCTGGAAAATTTGAGACAACTCCGGTCCTACATTAAAATAACATTTATCTGTGGCCGTAGGCAATGGGGCCGATCCCGGTGATGCCCATTGGCACTGGACAACATCCATGAAGAGTCATGGAGAAGGAACAGAGAGCACAGCTTTATCTGGCTCAGAAAAAAGAGGGTCTGCTGCCTCATGAGGTCACAATGTAGATGGCTCCTCAACAGAAGAGCCTAGGCGAGCTATGTTGGTGGCTTTAAAGAGCAAAGATTTAAAAATAGCTGGCAGAAAAAGGCCAGTGAATGCCAGCTGTTCCAGTCCTAGACCTTCATCATCCAACAGGTCAGGGTCACCATGATCCCCGTCCTCTAAGAACGATGGACAGCTCTCTTGAGATGGGGAAGGTGAACCTGGATCCCGAAGGGATTGGAAATCCTCTGGACCCGGTTCCAAGGGTCTGTCAGAGAGGATAGACATACTAGACCTCACTCTTATGGACTGCTGAAATTCAGCTGCAATAGTTTACCGAACCACCTTTGTAAAATCCTGAACATCCACAGGTTATCTCACTGACGGTTCCAAAACAGGTAGTAGCCCTTCGGCTGTTGGGGCAAGAGTATTGAGAGGATCCTCTCTGGGAGCTAGTCCAGGTGTTCCCCTACCCCTAGGGGAAGTGGGAGGATCATCAATTGGACCACATAAGCTAGCTGTGGCAACGGGCAAGGAAAAATCCTGCAAGGAAATTTGATCTGGAGTGTCGCCAGGAGACTGGTTGCGTTTCTGCGAAGTGCCTGACATGCAAGGATCAGCCTGGGAGACCCAAGCTGAGGGCTTGGTTTTACTTGCCCTAGCACAATTTTTTTGTAGGGCCTGATCCCTGCACCTCTCATCCCATTGGGATGCTTTGGAGGGGCTGTCATGGTGGCCTGGTTTGGAGTGACCTTTAGGTCCATGTCTAGCTCTGCTTGTGCTTTTCCTGGCCTCTGCCATGGAAGCAACTGTCCTGCCTGAAGTCAGGTCCAGGTCAGCCATCTTGGCTATGTTTGATTTTCTGCCTTTCTGGGATTTGAATAAGGCTTTAGGCATTGTATGCCGATAGCTCAGGTTGCCCAACAGGTGATGTCCCAAGTAGTTTGTGGCAGGCAACTGATATCTGTACTCACAAGGCTTTACATGCCAATGCCGGAATATAAGCCAGGTGGGCAGTTCTCGACAGAGTGCTAAGCTCCCAATTGCAATCGGGCTGAATGTTAACGGAGCGCGAAGCTCCTAAAATAGAGTGTAGCCAGCAGTGTAAATAACCACGGAACTGGACAAGTCCACCGAAATCCCTGAGCAGAGAATGTAGATTGAAGCAAGAATGACGAACTGTACTCTGCCTTCATCCACTGTCAATCAAAAAAGAGTGCTCCAAAATGGCGGATACAGCAACCGTGGTGCATCAACCAAAGGCACTTCATTTCTGGTTATTGCCCAGAGAGCGTGAAGTGTAAGAGCTGTATAAAGGGAGGCCTGAAACCAAGGCACGTGATTCACCTGAAGGTGTACTGCCGCTGGAGCTGTCAAGGGAGCGTAAAATCCCCAGTAACTGGTTTGGCACTGAATCCAGTCCGTAACAGGAGCACGAAGCTCCATCAACCAGTCTAAATGTTAGGTGGCGCACAGATTGTGATAGTAAAATGGCCACCTGACCACCTCATTCAGGAGCATGAAGCTCCTCCAACTTGCCTCCAATAAACGAGGGAGCGTGAAGCTCCACAGGTAATCTCACAGACTCCACAGTGCTAGACTCCACTGGCTCTGGATGGTGATCAGTCAACAGAAGTCACAACGTATAAATGAGAATCCATCAGAGAGACAGCTGCAAGCCCACAACTGTCAGAGCCAAGGCTCCTGCCGGGGAAGAAATCCCAGCAACTCGAGGGAGTCAGCTGGCAACTCATAGTTGTAGACAATTAGAAGAAACAGCCAGGAACAAGTTTCCAGACAAAAGAATCCAGGAAAAAAGGTTGGAAGAAGCACTCAACACGTTCATCCAGTCTGAAGGACTGAGTCAAAAGCTGGGAAGCCCTAGCAACAAGGGCGGGAGTTACAACTTTGACAGACTCTGTCCTTCAACTGAACAGACAAGTACAACCCATTCCTGGATGCTGTCTCCACCACTATGGAGAAAACGGCAAGTATCTCTCTCTTTGTCTCTCTATCTAGAGTTTGAGACCCAAGACCATATGACAGGATGAGCTCCCATTACTTGCCCTAGCCCCTGACTACCTAGCAGTTCAAAACATGCAAATGACAGTAGATAAATAGGTACCACTTTCGTGGGAAGGTAACAGCAGTCCATGAGCCCAACATATAGTCATGCTGGCCATATGAGTGTCTTTCCAAAGCAGAATATTCTTTGGGAGAGAGCAGGGAGAGGTTGATATGTGATTCATCACATTCAATGTTATTCAATCCTCCCAGAGAAGCCCAATCTGTATCCATCAACTATTCCAGCTCTGGATGGTGCTAATTTCCTTTCCCTATTTACTGTCAATGCAAAGAGGTTTAGATTTTGTTTTTTGCTTTATATTACAGATCTGTCAGCCTAGTGATACAATCTTCCTCTTCTGTCTAATCCAAATTGGGGGTGGGCTGGCAATGAGCCTGCAGATTGGTTTCATCATTGTCAACTCAGAATTGTTTTTCCTATAATTTGTCACTTTACATCAGTCATCCTCCCAAAATTTAGATGACATGTATGCACAGATAAGAATGTATGACTAACACAAGGTTTGCTATGAATTTCATGCCTGAGCAAGGATCGGAACATAAACGTTACTGGTCAAAACACAATTTTTCTTAATTACCTCATATTTGTTTTCCAAATTAATGAAATTATGTATCTTATGTATAAAAAGCTGGTTAAAAAATAAATGAAGCATTAACTGAGCATTCTACATTGCTTCAGGAAATATCTTGATTCCTACTTACTACAAAAGTGCGCTATTTATTAGAACAGTTCTTTCCTTTCATGAAGTGTTTTAGGATGAGGCCATAAGGTATCTATCCAGGTGGGTTGGACAAAATAGTGAGATGGGAGAGAGCAGGACATTTTGTTATTAAGACCATGTTCAGCAGACATTCACTTTCATATTTGTCTCTGGAATAGGCTTAATATCTTGTAATATTGTCAGTATTCTTTTTTCTCTAGACCAGTCTTTCCCAATGAGATATACTGGATATTAATCTCATTCCATTGCTCCCATTCTATTAAAGCTGTATCTAAACCATAGGCCCCCAGTGGGGATGCCACCATGCATGATGTGACAAAAAAGAGGTGAATATGGAAATGATACACACTAATGAACTGAAATTTGTCGAGTGCAATTACTGGCAATTAAAATTTATTGTCATTTATCTCTATTTGATTTTTAATCAGGCTTGCCTCTATTACCTCCTCCCACTCTGCTACACAGAGTGTTAGTTCCACCCACCTCCTTTACCAAAATATTCATTGGTCCTTTTTCTCAGATCCACGTTTTACAGCTGGCCAAAGGGAGAATCACTCCAGAAAATGTTAGGTGCAAACAGGACCCCAAAAGACACTCGTTCTACTACATAAGAGGTGTATCCCTTCCAGAGACTAACGAGAAGGCGATATATACATTTTGTACCAGATGCCATATTTACTATCATTATTTGCCAGTACAGCTAGACTCAACTTCTGTATCAGACCAAAAATCAGTAACGGAGACACTGCCCTTGTACAAAAAAAACCTTCAAAATTAACAGATTCACAGTCTTTACTTTACATGGACAGTGGCCTTTGCCAAGATGATCCTCAAAGTGGACCCAAGTGGACCTTGGCATCCTCTTGTTTGTCGCTATTGCCAGCGTTAGATTCTCCTTCTCCCAGCACCCCTATCAATCAGCAGCCACAGGGATGATCTGTTAATGTTTTTCCTATAGACAGACACATTATGTTTCTACGCTGCCTCTGCACACACCATGTTTACACCCCTTCTCTCTCCAGGGAGTAAATCAACCAAATTGATACCAGCCGTGATTAATTGTGTATCTCGGACCAATCTTTCCTTGAGTCCCTCATGCGGGTGGCTTCCTCCTCCTCCTGCAACAAACCAGGGAAGAAAGGAGGCTCTGCATGTTTGACGGATAGAGCCTGCCCAGGACGCAGCGAGATAAATTTGAGAGGCCTATGCTGGGCTGTCAGTGTTAAAGATGATGGATGGAGGAGGTGAGGCGGGAGGGACCCATTGAGCTTGGTGTAATGGAGAAGGTTCCTGGGGGATGGATGTTTGCCTGGTGATTCGGCGTTAATCTCTGGGCCCTGCTGAGGTGCTGACGACTGATAACAAGGAAATAGGAATGACAACAATTTTTAGCCAAGAGATTCTTCACAAAAATGCCAAGCTGCCGGAGGTCTGACAGGCTCTGATTGAATGGGCATAGGGAGGGGGCAGCCACTTTGGTGAACATGCAAAAGATGGATCATTTTATTCCCCCGCCTGACCATCTACATTTATTATCATTCCTCCTAATTCCACCTCGCTTAGCAGCTTGTCACCACTGTTTCTCTTCTGCCTGGGAGCTGATAGAATCAGACCTTTTGCGCAGGTGAGTCTGCAAGTTAATGTAACCAATGGCCAGGTTCTCTGGTGAAAAGCAAGCTGCTTAAAACAATGAGCCAGAAATGCTCTACTAAAAAAGGATACATTTGAAGGGAGGTGATAGAGAGAATTGCTGAAGAGTTTGACCAAAGGGAATACAAAGAATGCTGCTAGCCAACCATCCTTCTTGTCAACTAGCTTTCCATTCTCATAATGAAAATGAAGCAGAACTTGTGGATGCTGTGCAGATAATTTATAGCCACATGTCTACTACTTTCCCAGTTGGCTATCCTCACAGATAATCAGTAGCCACTTATAACTCACTTTTCCTGTCCAATAAATGAACACGGAGATGGCACAATCAGCCTTATCCTACTCATCTCTAGGTTCATGCCAAGAATAACCCCTTTTTCTCCCTATCAAAGTTGGAGGTGGGCCAAGTCTTATGTTTCTTCCAATGGACTCTAAGGCCACCCAGATAAAATTGGAATAATGAAATGGTGTCACATTTACAATGATATTCACTGCCTGTTATACAATTACAAGAGAACAGATCATTACAAAAGAAACAATCAAGCAATGACATCATTTAATTGCTGGGAAAGGGTCAATTCAACCTGTGGTTGGATCTACAAAGTATGGAAGTTCCTAAATCAAACACATTTTGCATATACTTTCACAAAGAAATTAAAAAGAAAAAACCTGGACAAAAAATATCCAAGAGAGATAGACTTACTAATCTACTGTTATAGACAATATGAGTCAGTGAATGATTTATATCAGGATGCAACCTCTGCTGAAGAAATGAATCCTGGAATATAATATTAAAGAAAAGTTCCTCTGAGCCTTTACAGAGTATTTTTTTCTTAGCACTGAGCAAACACAGAAGAGTTAGGCTTCAGCAATTCTTGTTTTAGAAATTGAATTTTTGGCAAGGTATATGTCATCTAGATAAAAAACCTCTATTAAAAATTGTAGTTCTAACTAATTGCAGTAAAATACAAAGTTTTCAACTATATCTATTTTGAACAATTCATGTCCAGCATTATCTCATCATTTGGTGTTCACTTCTCTCATAAAAGCATTGTCCCAAATAAGTTTCTATTTTTAATTAGAATCCATTTCTTAAGATTCTGAAGTTCCATTCTGTCTACCAAATCCTTTTATATGTATTTATACACTTTCATAATTCCTACTCTAAATTCAGCTTCCAAGGCATTCAGCCACACATAGTAAAAATGCATGTAAAAGAGGAAAAAATTAAGGACTGATTCACATGGATTTCCAACTACTTGTGGAGAAAAAGGTGCCACTCTAGAAATATTTACCTGAAATACACACAGGCCACAAAAAGGCAGCAAGAATTTTGATTTTAGTAACCTAGATATGTATTAGCAAAACTATGTTAAACAATATAACAATTTACGGAGAATGTAAATTGGGTTGTACTGCTACGTTGTAGAACATTTGTACTATTTCTCATGAAAATAGAATATTGTGGTCTGAAATGTTAATTAGGGAGGCTGTAATAACCTTACTAGCAATAGGCTTTCAGCAGATGCTAGATATATGGATTGCAAAACAACATAAACTGTTTCCAGAGATTAACCAAAGTAATCAAAGGATAAATTAAGGCATTTTGAAACCACATCTTAATAATCTACATGACAAATAACTGAGTTATTTGTTATAAATATATTTGTTATAAAATAAATATATTTGTTATAAAAATATAAAAAGCAAAACTTTTACCCAAATTGGTTTGAAAAACAGAAATTCCTGAGTGATTTTGAGGAAAGAATAAAAAAATAAGGAAAACGGGTTGCTTGGACCAAATAGTCCAGGAATGGCGCAGTATAGTCACAGGGTGCAAAAAGACGTCTCTATTGGGCCGACTGAGCTGAAAAACTGGACAGCGAGGGAGGCAAGGGGGCGTGTCTGAAGATTTACGACTCAGTCTCTGGGCAGATCCGACTGTAGCCACACCCATTCCTAGACTATTGTGCAGCTACACTGGAAAATATGTATTTTTTTTTCATTTTCTGGAATATTGAAATGCTGTTAATATATCAGGTGTGAGCAAGCCCACAGCATCTGACACAGGGCAGCTGAATTTTATGATGAAACTTTTGCTTCCTTACCCATTCAATGGTGTGAAATGGAACATCTCCCACCTTTAACTTCTCCATCCCAAAATCACTCAGGAATTTTTGTTTTTCAAACCAATTTGAGTAAAAGTTTTGCTTTTTATATTTTTTAAAAACAGAGCTTTAAACAGAGGAATAAGAGTTGAAGGCCTCTCAAGTTTTTCAGGCAAACTGTTTCCAATTCTGTTCTTAGGTCTCCCCTAAACAATTATATACAGAAGGCTTGTAAGATTTTAACAATAGTGATAGGAGTGGCTTTTCTACTAGAAAACTCTCACTCCATCCCTCTCCTATCCCCCAAATGTATCATAAATTTTCGGCCTCCCTCAGTGACTTCATCACACCAGAAAACCTTCTATAGCCCTTTTGAAGGTCAACAAAGTTGTTGCTTTTCATATATTGCCCAACTTTTGCAGATTATGCATAGATTCAATTTTATTTGGTTATGAACTGAGTGGCTTCCAAATTACTCCTGTAACTGGAGGGAAGGATGTAGATCAGGATGGTTCTCAGACTATATCCAATACGGAAATGGATATCAAAGTATAGAAGGCATCAGCATAGATTCAACCTGTCTGTATTTGGGCCAAAGAGAAGGCTGAAGGCAGGGGTGAAATGCGCCTGGATCGGACCGGCTCGCATGATCCGGTAGCGATGGCGGCTGCTGGTTCGGAGGACCGGTAGCAAAAATCCCTGGCCCTGCCCCCCTGCCTCTGCTGAGCCACACCATCTGCAGAGGTTGTTTTTTTTTTTACTTTTAAAAGCCGGTTTTTCTTCAGTCAAAACATGCCTTTAAAAGTAAACAAAAGCCTTTGAGGATCCCGCCCCTCAGCTGAGATCGGCAGAGACTTTAAACTTTTTTTAAAAAAAATTTAAAGTCTCTGGTGATCTCACTTGAGTTCCTCATCAACAGAACCTTACTTGTACTCTTACTTGTAGAAAACATGTTTTCTACAAGTAAGAGTAGAGATTCTAAGGCACTTACCTGATTACTGATGAACGCATGGCTCTTTTTCCAGCCCAAAAGCAGTTTCACTTTCAGCCCAGACAGAATCAATCGCTTAGCTAATCTATTTCCTCGGTGGCTGGCTTTGTTGGCTGAGGAACTCTGGGATTTGACGTCCAAAATAAAATAAAATAAAATAAAATAAAATAAAATAAAATAAAATAATAAAATAAAATAAAATAAAATAAAATAAAAAAAATAAAATAAAATAAAATAAAATAAAATAAAATAAAATAAAATAAAATAAAAAAATAAAATAAAATAAAAAAATAAAATAAAATAAAATAAAATAATAAAATAAAATAAAATAAAATAAAATAAAATAAAATATTTGTGCAGCTTTCTGAGATTTGGTGTGTTTCTGTAGTGTTTCACTCTAACTACACAAACACACAAAATCTCAGAAAGATATATGTGGCATTGTGTGTGTGTGTGTGTGTGTCAGTTGTGTGTGTGTAAAGTGTGAAAACTGGTTTTTGAGCTTTTTGTGGCTGTGTGAAGTGTGAAGTGCAGCTGCTTTTACATTGTGTGTGAGTCAGTTGTGTTGTGTGTGTGTAAAGTGTGAAAGCTGGTTTTTGGTACCTCTTATTGTTTTTTATACTTCGTTAATTATTTTTATTATTTATTATTATTGGCCATGCCCACCCAGTCATCTGACCACCAAGCCACGCCCACCAATTAAGCCACACCCACAGAACCGGTAGGGGAAATTTTTAGATTTCACCCCTGGCTGAAGGCTACAGAGGTCAAGCCTCAAAATGACTCACAATTCTCTCCTTGGGGCAACAATACTGGTCTGCTAAATGTGACTAGACTATGTAGTGGGATTGCAACATGAAAAAAGTAACAAAATTGAGTAAAGTAGAAAACAGTTATGTTGTTAAGAAAAACCTAGAAGCACTAAATGGGATTTCAGATCTACTGAAAAAACTAGAGCAATAAACCACTCTTTACTGAAAAAAATAAATTCACATTTGGCACATGGCCAGATGCACTGTGCTCCTGTGTAATGGGATATCTGAGTAATTAATGCTGAGTACAGCCTATGATTTTGTAGTCTGTTGCAACGGTTCTTAAAGTAGAATGAGCGTAGCATAAAAACCAATCATTTGTTCTTATACTGCACACTATTTATAAAACCCATATGCTAGAAGCATGATGCAATTTAGTTAGAGAAGACAAAAAGGGAGATTTGAGCACTTGCTTTTAGTGAATTGAGTGCAAACAAACTGGTGTATTGGGAATGTGGGCTGATGCTGATGCTGAAGTGTAATTGTTTTGTTATGTGCAGTCTTATAATTTATTAACCTGTTAGTATCAAAACTCAAACCACGTTGGGTAGAACTCTGCCACTATAATAAGCAAATAATCAACTTCTAGTGGAGCATATGTTAAAACAAACACAGAATGATGTGACAATTTCCCAACTTCAACATAACAGTTAGGAAATAAAGTCTAGCAGAAATGTAGAAATGGGAGAAATTACATGTATTTAAGCATATTTAATCTCATAGCACAATCTGCTGTGCTTAACCAACATGGAAATAAATAAGTGTATAGCTAGCACAAGCCCTTTGAGTGGGAGAAACAAATTAGGGTGTTCACCTTTTTGAGCTAGTCTAGGCCTTTTAACAAGCAATATTTAGAAGGCAGGGACCTTTAGGGGCTACCCCATCTGCCCTTGATATGGACCTAAAAATAAGTGTTTATAATTGGGCAAAAAGAAATTACAGAGCTGAAATGGAGAAACTGTAATCTTCACAATATTGTTGAACTACAATTCCCAGCAAACATCCAATGGTGAGGAACAGTTGGAGCACTACAGCAATATCACAAAGGCTACAGATTGCATATCCTAGAACAGGGGTCTCCAACCTTAGTAACTTTAAGGTTTGTGGACTTCAACTCCCAGAGCAAAGCTGGCCGAGGAACTCTGGGAGTTCAAGTCCACAAGCCTTAAAGTTACTAAGGTTGGAGACCCCTATCCTAGAATACAACTTTTGTTGTGCTCTCTGCCTCATATTAAGAGTAGGTTTTCTCCTGCCAAAAAGTGACACATAAATATTGCAATATTTTTAGTAGAGTTTGCTTTTTCTCTGAAGAACGACTAAAATTAGAAGTGAATTAAATTTTGCTTTCAGTTTCAAGGAGGCCTTTATCTGCAGGAGATGAGGGAAATTCTGTTATTTGACACTTGAATTCTGCAATATTTGTATGGGAGAATGGGGGAGGGAGCTTTTGGCAAATTATGGTCCAAAATTGCATGATTTTGATATGCTTCCTATCAGAGAACAGAGTAATACAGATGCAAAATAAGTGAACTCCATTCCCACATTCCCCAGCCTTGCAAGAAGCATCACAAGTGTAAAATGTGACCATTCTAGAATAGGATTACATCGGCACTGAAAACAGATATAGTGACACAGCTGTGTAGGGTTAAGGTGGTAGATGGCTTATCCATACTATGGTATTTCTAAGCTGTAGATTAATGTTTTTTTTCCACCATTCATCTTCCTGCCATGGTATTAAAAAGCAACCCGCTGCTGGGAACACATTAGTGACTTGCAGCAGATTTTTCTTTGTGATGATAATTACAAAAAATAGAGAGACAATAACTATTAATATTTTATTGCAGTCTTTAATGAGCTAAAGCAGATCATATTGCAGTCCACTGGAACTTGGTTATTCTTCTATCTTTACCCTCCTCCTCCCAAAGGGAAGGGGGATTTCCTTTCTGACAAGCCTTAACTGCATTATATATTCATAGTGTCTGGCATGTTTTCAGAATGCAAACAATCCTCTTTATCCTTATTCTTATGGTTTATGCATGCTACCTGATTCTACAAAAGACCCAAACACCTTTAAGCCTATAGTCAAGAGGAGAATCTGTTTTGCAACAAGAGGCTCAAAGGTGGGCTAGTTAAGAATGTGTCCCATAGGGACTTAGGGAATGAGTGTTAATGGTGCAAAGCACATCCTGAGCTGCAGGACAGGGAAATATAATCTTTTGTTGGCTGGGGGTTACAGTGTGCTCCTCTGTCTAGTTGAAGGCCGTGAGATGACCCTCCAGTGATATCACCAGATGATATAAGGGCAATTTTCTGCTCTTTTGAATGAGGTTAAAGATGGGGATATCAGAGGTCCTGGGATGCAAACCTGTACCATTCCCAGCTTTGAAAGTGCCTAAATTGGCCTGAAATTATTCCACTGAAATGTGATTGCAAAATAGCAGAATTTGGGGCACTCAACAGGGGGTTATGAATGGGAAATAGAACAGCTTGTTACTACCATTTCCATTTTTGAAAAAGAAGTCACACTGCCCCAAATTGGCATTTTGCTGCTGAATTTTGTTGGCACTGTATTGGGATGTTGAGAAATCTTTGTGCTGTAAGCTGTAATGTTCATTACATAACTACTGACTTGCATTTGAGCCCACTTTTAAGCATTATATTTAAATCCATTTGTCTCAAAATTAAATTTATATTTAAAACCATTTTGAGTTTCTCTTTTGCATGGAGAAAGTAGAAGATAAAGGTATTTAAACAGTAGAGTATAAGAATTCTCAAGACAAAAAATAACTTTGGAAAACTAAAACAGCAGGCAAACCGGGACCGAGCTACCTTCGGGACCGCCTACTGCCGCCTATAGCCTCCCATCGACCTGTGCGCTCCCATAGGGAGGGGCTCCTCAGGGTGCCGTCAGTCAAACAATGTCGACTGGCGGCCCCCAGGGGGAGGGCCTTTTCTGTGGGGGCTCCAGCCCTATGGAACGAGCTGCCTCCGGGGCTGCGTCAACTCCCCGACCTTTTAAACACAAGCTCAAGACATTTTTATTCCACCGTGCAGGGCTAGCTTGAGGAAATTTTAAGAGGGGTTTTAGGATTGTTTATTTTATTGTTAATTTTAAAATTGGCCAGTTTATAATTGTTTTAATACGTTTTTAAGCTTATTTATGTATTAATCGTTTTATTTGGCTATACACTGCCCTGAGTCCTTCGGGAGAAGGGCGGTATAAAAATCTAATTAAATATAATATAATATATAATATAAATAAAATCTAT
Organism: Ahaetulla prasina; assembly: GCF_028640845.1. Taxonomy (NCBI): domain Eukaryota; kingdom Metazoa; phylum Chordata; class Lepidosauria; order Squamata; family Colubridae; genus Ahaetulla; species Ahaetulla prasina. Next base: position 176,072,008 of record NC_080541.1, read on the forward strand.
TAATAATGTAAAATCAAAGACAGTATAGCTGTATTTTTAAAAGATTACTTAAGATTTTAAAAAATAATAAATGTCAGGACTTTTGCCTGAATTGTGAGATTTTAATTTCATGTTTTTCAATGTCAATTATTACTGAAACATTTTCCACTCAAATACTAAGTGTATTACTACTAAGGTTAATTTTGGTTCTGAGTATACTATAAGATGTAGCAGCAGCAGCAAGGTTATTTATTCATGTCTGAGTAACAAACTAGCTGAGTAATAAACAAGCACTAATTTCTTACTACGACTAGGTTCATATATTGCATGAAGACATAGTGAATTTTGTTCAATTTTGACTCTGTAGGTTGCATAAACCAATTATTGGTGGCTTGGAGGATATGGTTAAATATATATTACTTGTACCCAATCTACATGGTTAATACAACAAACCATGGTTAAAATAATATAATGTGCTGTAAACCCAACCATATTTGAAAACTGAAGAACAAGCTTCATAAAATTGTATGACAAAGATGGAATAATGGTTCAAAATGTCTTTCTATGAAAGGACTACTGACAAAATAGCCTTCCACAATCAAATACCCTGCAAATATGATAACTATAGTTCTCTTAAATTCCAGGTCAACATAGGAACACTGAAACAGGTGCAAATAAGATGGAAGAAACCAAAGGCAAAGGGTTGGGAAAGAGTCTGGGACTGTAACTACCATTTTGACAGGTTTTCCATAGTATCAGTGGATGTACATAGTAGGAAAGACTCCTGCAGCTTTTTTAAAGCAAGGGATCAACAACTAATCAATCAATTAGTATCCTGCACAGCTGGATGGGAAGGTAGGATGAAAATAGCTCTTATGATAATTAATAACTTATACAGCCATTTTTTCTTCAAAACAGGAAGACTCAGCACTCCTATATTTTGTTCACTTTCAAAGTTCCTATGTCGGTTCTACAAAACCAGTTTGGTATAGCGCAGTGTTGGTGAACCTTTTGCGTTCTCGCGTGCTGGCCCGCGTGCCGGAAGTGGCATGTGAAACCGTCCTGTGCCGAATGCATGGCCTCGCCAGCTCCTGTCGCATTCGTGTGCTCAAACGCGCACTGGCCAACAACCCCGGAAGTGTGGCGATCCATCGCACATGTGCGCGATGCTAACCCGGAAGGCTGGGTGCCAGCTCGCACATACGCGATGGATCGCCGTACTTCTGGGGTCTGCTGGCACCACGTGTGATAGCCAGCTAGCCAGTGAGCATTTGAGTGCAGGAACGCGACGAGGAGCTGGCGAGGCCACACATTCAGTGCAGGACAGTTTCGCGTGCCACTTCCGGCATGCGTGCCATAGGTTCACCAACACCAATGGAGAGGGTGCGCAATCTGGGTGTTCTCCTGGATGGACGGTTGTCCTTTGAAGATCATTTGGCGACCGTATCCAGGACAGCTTTTTACCAGGTCGCCTGGTTCGCCAGTTGCGCCCCTTTCTAGACCGGGATGCCTTATGCACGGTCACTCATGCCCTCATCACTTCTCGCCTGGACTACTGCAATGCTCTCTACATGGGGCTCCCCTTGAGGAGCACCCGGAGGCTCCAGTTGGTCCAGAACGCAGCTGCGCGGGTGACAGAGAGAGCCACTCGTTGCTCTCATATAACACCTATCCTGCGCAGGCTGCACTGGCTGCCTGTGGTCTTCCGGGTGCACTTCAAGGTGCTGGTTACCACCTTTAAAGCGCTCCATGGCTTAGGACCGGGATATCTTCGGGACTGTCTTCTGTTACCACATGCCTCCCACCGACCGGTGCGCTCCCATAGAGAGGGTCTCCTCAGGGTGCCATCAGCCAAACAGTGTCGGCTGGCGACCCCCAGGGGGAGAGCCTTCTCTGTGGGGGCACCTACCCTCTGGAATGAGCTTCCCCCAGGACTTTGACAACTTCCTGACCTCCGGAACTTTCGCCGCGAGCTGAAGACGTATTTATTCTTCCAAGCAGGACTGGCATAAAATAGGTTTTTTAACTGGATTTTAAATGGGGTTTTATATTATATTATTTATTTTATATTTTAACTTTATAGGCCATATCGAATAAGTTTTTTAAATTAGTGATTTTATTTTCGTGTATTGTACTGTTTTTAGCTGGCTGTTCACCGCCCTGAGTCCTTCGGGAGAAGGGCGGTATAAAAATTAAATTATTATTATTACTGGTAGAGCAGTTAAGGCATCAGACTAGAAATTGGGAGTCTTGGATTCTAATGCAGCCTTAGGCATAAAGCCAGTTGACTGACCTAGGGCCAGTCATTTTCTCTTAGCCCTAGGAAGGAGGCAATGGCAAACGACTTCTAAAAAACCTTGCCAAGAAAACTGCAGACTTGTCCAGGTCTTCTCCAAGAACCAAACATCCTTGAACAAAAGAAAAAAATAAAGTCTGTTCTAAAAAAGAAGACTACAATAGACTCACTTCCCCAAAAATGTAAATCTGTCACATGTGTGATGGAGCACAAAGCAAATGGGTATTGTTATAAGAAACAGATCAGACCTGAAATGTTTTGTTTCCACAAACTGCCATGCTTTTTACTTGGCAAAGAACATCTTGGACTTTATCCTCAGTGGGAGGTAAGAAACAAGGTCTAGGTTTCCCTGCACCTGTAACCAGGGAGCCTGGCCAAAAGGAAGTAGGTTGGGGCTAGCATATGGCTGGTGTTCAGAAATACATAATTACTTCAACAGCCTCCATGAGCAGCAGGGAGACTTAATGTGCTGACAGCGCTGCATTTTTTACCTTTAGTCAATATGAGAAAGGCCCCAGACTATGACTCTAAACATCTGGATTCCATCAATCTGTGATCCATCATCGCCTATTGGCATTCGACCATTGCCTCACCAGAGCAATGCTGCTTGTTTTATTAATATGTCAAATACATTATCCATGTAATACACTTGTCTTCCTTTTCCCTTCCCTCCGAACTTCCCCACTGCTTCTGTGCAACAGATTTGAATTTATAATGGATCAGTTTGCATTACATGTCTGTACATCATAATTTGTCAAGTTTAATAGAACTTAGTAAGGAGAGAAGGGAGAAATGCCTTCACGTCATGTGTGTTTACTGTTGAAATGTCCGCATACCTTTATTTCTCTTCTTATTCCTATAAATCGGAGGAACTGCTTTGTTTGGGAATCAGCAACCTTATTCTTAAATCATTGCTCATGGTTTTCTCTATTTTCTCATACCTCTTTTCTAAATAGTGTACTGTATACCATACCACAAAATAGTTTGCATTGAGCAGTAAGTAAAATTTCCTGCCTCTGTGTGGCCTAGATTTCTAGTCCTGAGAATTCCAACTACATTTCTTAGAGAACCCCTCACTTGGGAGTTTTAATACAATTGTGACAAGGAAGACACATCAAACTAAAGATTAGATTCTATCAAATAAGATAGATAGAATAATAATTATTGTCACTTTGAATGTACACTAATTGGCATACATTAAAAAGAAATTTCATTGCATTAGAGAAAAATAATGACATATATGCATTTCTTTTTGGCTGGAAATTAAAAATGACACTTGTGAAGGAGTGGGTTTCTTGGTGTGCAATAAAAGTGACCTACATCATCTGTTTAGGAGTTGTGGTATTATTCACTTGACCCAGATTGGCAATAGTCTGGCAATGCCTTCAAACTCAGAATTCATGGCTGAAAACTGTGTGAATTTCAAGAAGCAGTTATAACAGAAAATGGATTAAAAAGCACTACCATCTGAAGATTTCCAGACATTGCTTTTAATGTCTTCACAAGGAGGTATATATGAAATATGGTGGAGAGAGAGAAATGGCCCAGTTTACTATAAAATCTTTAGATTTTTGCTCTTCCTCATAACCCGAAACCCATGGATTCCCAAATCACAATTACAGATGCAGAAGCAATGAAATACTAACTTAGATTTTGTGGTAAGTTTATTTGCAACACTACAGATGATTCACAAACTGCACTAGTAAGCTTTAATTCCAATTGAAATCCATGCAACCACACAAACATTTCTTGTCAAACTTTGAACATAGCTTTTCCTATCTAAATTATCACAGGTATCCATAATAAATTTGCATTTCCTTATGTAATAAGTAATAATAAAATTGTAAATAGTAAAATTGTAAACTCTGCTCGAGGTCAAGTCTGACTCTTGATAATGTCATGGACACATCCATTTTTGCTTTCTTGGCAATAAAACAATACAACCCTGCCTTGTTCGAAGTTTTTTTTATGGGGCTCCCACTCTAGTCCACAACTTGAAAATTTCCCGGAGCTTTGCTGTTCAAATAACCTAATCCTGTATATTCATTTGTTTGTACAAATTATACGGCCACCCATCTTATAATCACAACTCTAGGGAGCTAACATATGAAAACAATCAAAACACGCATCAAAACAAATTAGAATATTGCTTAATTTTTTGAATGGTCAGCCAGGGCTAAAGTTGCTGTAACTATTAACCAGGGCACCCCCTCAAGAATCCTAACAAGCACTGTCTGTACACACCTATTTAGTTTGATGTCCTTGAAAAGAATGAATTGTTGCTTAGTTCATTGCACTGCAATTAAGCTAGTTTGAGAGGGCTTGCTATTTCTGAATCCGAATATACTTTGTTTTTGGGACAACTGGTTTTAATACTGACTGCCTCCATTTTTCTAGTCAGGATTATTTCCTGAGGAAGTGATGTCAGATTTTCTTAAAAGGCAACAGTCAATGTCTTTTCAGTAAGAGCACATTACACATTACTGCACATTACTATCAAGCTCACAAAAGCAAATTTCCCATTACAAGATTTAATTTGATTTTTATATACTGGTTTAAGATCGAAGAGATCTCATTAAAATGAAATCCAAATACATATGCACATCAAGACATATATATACCGCAGCTGTCCTCACGTTTTACTAAAAAGTGCTTGATCTCCATTTTTTGGGGGGAGAGAAAATCCAAGAGGTGTTGATTTTTGCTTGACACTTTTGCTTGACTTATTAAATGCAAACTTATTCAGCTGTGGGATATAAACATTGTGTTTCTAATGCCACTAACCAGCATTTTTCCCCAGGCAGCTACAAGCTTGGGGAAAAAATAATGCATTCAAAGAAAGTTAAGATTTCTGTCCAGGAAACACATCTACCTTTCCTGAATGATGATGCTCCTGGGTGAAATGGTTAGGAATCCATACTGATGGGCGTCTCAACAAATAGCACATATGCAGAAAGGAGTAAACTGAGAAAAGGGGACAGCAGTTAAGATATCTCCCAGCTGAATTGTGCATCAATTCCTGACCTTATTTAATTGCCATAGAAGATGAATGCATAATTTTTATGTAGAATTAATGGAATAATCTCAACTTTTCCTTGTCTGCATTATCTGCATTTCTTAGCTATGGTTATTTTTGACTAGAAGACTTGTAGGGAAAGGCACAACTCTGGAATAGCTGGCTGGGTCATCTTGGGTCGGTCACCCACTCTCACCCCAACTCACCTTCACAAAGTTGTTGTTCTTCTGGGGAAAACAGGCAGAAGAAGGTGTATTAGGTAAGTTTGCCACCTTGAGTTATTTATAAAAATAATAAAGGCAGGAAAACAAACAAACAAATAAATAACTGGAAAAAAATTTCAGGATTAGAGATTCTATGAGTGGTTTATCTTGCATTTTCCAGCAGGGGGCACTGTAAAGTGGCCATGAAAACCAATTCCGGAGAACATTATGTGCTATTTCAGCATTAACCTCTCCTGAAAGAGGGCACTAGAGAATTGGCAGAAGAGAAGGCATCAATGTAGCAGCTGTGCTGTTTTGTCTGTGCTTTGCATTTATTTTATTTTCTTAACTCAGGATCATTCATATTTTATAGATGGGAGAAAATGAAGGTGATAAACATAAAGTAAGATTTATGGCTAGGTCTCCCAGATTTAAGTCCACTTTTTTCTATTTTGGAGAGAAATGGTACTTGTGAAGGAAGTTCAATTTATACATAAGATATACTATATCTACTGTATATAATGCTCTTTCCACACAGTGTACCGATATATTTGTCATCCTAACAATTAAAACCATTAAAATCAAAATCTCCCCAAATTCTATGAAATGCAGCAGCTGAAACAAGATTTGACTGAGCATAAGACAAAGACTGAAAAGAAGTCACATTGAGGCTAATCTAAAAGCTTGCTCAATGTACAGCCAGGGCTTTATCCTTGAACTTATTTTCTTTTCATCTTTTCATCCCCAGCCTCCTACCTTACTTCTCAGGACAGAAATTAGTTTTACCGTCGTGAAGTGTTTACATTTTTTCCCAGCAAACACAGGCAATAGTAAACAATAAATGCTCGGCAGCAAAATTGAATTTATAACTGCATTATGGTGCCAGATAACGCCCTAAAATAACAGCCCGATAAGGAAATTCGATTTGATTGCCTCTGCACATCAGCTCGGGCTCATCTGCAGCCAGGGCCTCCCCATAATAATTTTCAATTGGGTTTGTAAACCTTATTTGTCCTTAAATATTTCTGTCATTTTTCATGGCAGAAGACAAATCTTTCCCAATATAGCAGTAGATGTACGGGCTCTCTTTAGCGAAGATTTGTGTGGGTGAGGGTAGGAGCATCTTGGTGCTTGCCAGAGGCATGGGGGAGAAACATCTTCATGTTTTCAGGCAGGAGCTGTGTGGGGTAAAGATTGGGGGGGGGAATTGGGAGCAGGCGCTGACAGCCGTAAATCCAATCCATCACACTGCTGACAAGGAAAAATCACAGACCAGAAATTGAGTTTGACTCACATGGGACAACTGAACAAATTAATAGACCATTAGCCAAGCGGTGACCTGAGAAATAATGGGCGGATGCTGCTCCGTAAGGCTAGCGTTAGAGTTGTTTTAAATATGCACATTCACTCAAATCCAGCTAAATTCTAATGCTGTATGGTTTTGGGAATCTGGCAACAGTCTGATGCATGTTTTAGAGCAAATCTTGTGAAGATGGTAACTAATTCAAAGCCTCAGAGCTGACTTTTAGATTACAGTGGACACACACATACATCCCTTCCTTTAACATATCTTAAAAGAACACACAAAGATAAAACAAGCTTATTGGATAAAAGTAACAACAGGAACTAGACAAGACTTCTATATATTGGAAGGTGTCACTTATATCCAATCTAATATCTAAAGATACCATTAATGAATGTTTATACATTGTATTTTAACTACTAGAAAGCAATTTTCTTATTTGTATCATTCTTATTTGAATCCAATTATTCTGCTGGCCTTTGTCTTAACATGGGGCAATGAGTTCCAAAGTTTAATTATGATAAGACATTTTCTATTTAAACTCCCTCTTTGTTCACTTGATTTATACCTAATGATAGCAATTTCAAAATCCTACATCTACAGTAAGATGTAGGTAGGGCTGTCTTTACATTTTTTTCTATATATATGATTTACTCTTTGCAAGAAATGAATATCATTTGCCTTTCTACTGCAAACCCTCCCCACATGATATATCTATTCCTGGCTAACACCTTATATCCTGGCTGAAAATCGACTGTCATAAATTTCTTAACCAGTGTCTACGTATGCACTAAAGATTTTTGGGGAAGCAGGATTTTTCATACTGTAGCACAGCTGGAGAAAATGCAGGGATTTGTCCTTAACAATATGGACACTTTAGAATAGAATAATAGACTAATAACTTTATTGTCACTTTGAATGTTCACTAATCAGCATACATTAAAATGAAATTTCGTTGCATACAGCTCTCAAAAGGTCCCCACCTCTAATATACAGTACACTACATAAACATGACAAAATAAATAAATAAATACAAAATTATGCATATACCCACATATACTGTATGACACAGAGAAACAATACCGTCTAGTTTGGATATATACATGTATATGGCAAGAAAAACAAATCTTGCGAGTTTATCAGATGGATGGCATAGGGAACAAAGCTGTTACAGAATCTGGTAAGTCCTGCTAGAAATACTTCCTATATACCTATTTAGGAAAATGAGAAAGGCTTGACATTTACTGGGAAGTAACCTATCCAAACTTACTGGGAAGTAACCTATCCAAATATGGAAGGGAGAGAGGGAGGGAGGGAGGGAGGGAGACCCTACAATTTATGATTAAAAAAAACTATAAAATATGATAGAATATCTTCCCTAGTAACCAACCTCAGCCTTTTAAGAAATATAGGCAACTCTTGTTTAGTCACTGTCTCATTTAGCAACCATTCAATCAGTGATGAAAAAGTAACTGCAACCAATATTTGCATTTACAACTTTCACAGGTCTGTAAAGCAGGAAAGCTGAAGTAAAATCATAAGCACAGTTGTATAATCATGGTTGTATTTAGCAACCACTTCCCTTAAGAACTGAGTTACTAGTCACAACTGTGGTCATAAAGGAGGATTATCTATAGCTAGAACTGTACTGGAAATGGTGAGTTCTAGTCCCACCTTAGTCATGAAAGCCAACTGAGTGACTTTCAGCCAGTCACACTCTCCAAGCCCAATTCACTTCACAGGGTTGTTGTTGTGGGGGAAATGGGAGGAGTATTAGTTATGTTCACTGCCTTATTTATAAAAAATAATAAAGGTGAGATAAAAATCTAATAAATAAATGTAGGCTGTAACTGCACAGAAACAGATGTAAGTTGGGTTGAGAGAGATTGTCTGGCGTCTGTGATGGCAAACCTATGGCACGTGTGCCAGAGGTGACACACAGAGCCCTCTCTGCTGGCATGCGCGCCGTTGCCCCAGGTCAGATCTCCGTGGCATTTCTTTCGTGAGCGTCTGTTTCCCTTTCAGTTTGGCCAGGCACGTGCGCACGTGCAGTTTGGGCATTCGGTGTCTAAAAGGTTCACCATCACCATCACCATCACTGGTCTATTTTGTGGTCCGCAGGCAGCCTGCGGAGCTGGCAATGGAGTTGGACAGCGATGAGGCTGAGGAAGAGTGTGGGCCAGTCCTGGAGGCTGGGGAAGGCCCGTCAGAGGCTGAGGTGGGGCCAGGGCCATTGGGGAGTGATGTGCAGACTCCAGAGCCTCCAGAGACTGACAGTAGTGAGGCAGAGGAACAGGAGGAGCCTGCTCCTAATGAATGCATGAGAAGAGCTGCCAGAAGGCAAGAGCAGCTCAAGCAAAGAGGACGACTTGGTAGTAGGGCCAAGAGATGATTGGCCCCTCCCATAAGGCTTAAGAGACCAGCAACAGCGTTTGTGCTCTTTGCCGGAAAACAACGTTGATAGCTTTGTCTTGTTGCATTTGTATCGGTGTCTTCTGAACTTTTGCCAAAAAAGGCCTTTGGCAGTTTGCCTAATTGGACCAAAGTTGGTGATAAGACTGAGGAACTGTGTTGGGAGGAATTTGCTTTAATTTAGTTGAACTACGCTAAGAATGAACTGATTCTCAGCTGTTCGAATAAAGTTTGTTTGTTTTTACACTGTCTGAGTTTCCTACTACCTACTTGGGCCTGGGTCACAACTGTCTAGCCCAAAGTCACTCAGTCTGCTTTCATGCCTAAGGCAAGACTAGAATTCATGGCCTCCTGGTTTCTAGCTGATGCTTTAACCACTAGACCAAACTAGCTCATCTAGATCTATTCCTGAACAGAATTCAGTGGTAGGTTCAACCTCATTCCCCTGCACTATGTCAGAAGAGTTGACAGAAATAAGATGTTCCAATGCAGAACCACATCTCAGGGTGAGTGAGGGGGACAAAAACCTGTCCACTCCCCCATCCCCACTCTATTCTTATCAGCCCCTTCGAGTAATCCAGATAAGTAGCACAAACCACAAATACTAACACTACATTTATTGTCAGGTTAAAGTAACAGAATCTTGCCAAATGGTAAGAATAAGAATTAGGAAAGCCTAAGGCCATAATGTCAGGAGAAGCAACCAGAATCACTCTGTGAGTAGATCCAAGTAAATATTTTATTGCTGAATATTGTATGACAAGAATCTTGTCAGACTGTCTTGCCTTCCCCTGCAAAATGGCAGATTTAGACCTAAGGGTTTGACCTCAGGCATTATCTTCCCTGAACTGACTCCAAACTGGAATGTCTTTTACTCCCCATATACAAGCTCCCCTCTCTCCTTCAGCCACTGAGTCCACCACACATAATCAATAATTATGATATAGGCATTCAATTTTAAGAGGAGTTAAATGTGACCATAGCCAATCTTTCATCCATTGGGAATTTTGATCAGCAGAAAGACCCACTGCCAGCCACTTTCCTTCTTCTAAATATTGGCAAATACTGACCTGGATAGTATTATTATTATGGTTTGTCACATAGTCAGGCAGATGTTCAGACTGGATTTGGCATTTTTGTCTGCCTATTGACTCCTTTCCAAAGACTTGGGATAGGAATTGTTATTATTCTTTGTTAAATTTATTTGCCATTCATCTCACTATGGAGGTTCTCTGTGCTGCTTAAAACAATAAAATGGGAAAAATAATATGTGTTTGTAACTTCTTGGCAATGTTATATTACCTGTATAATTTTAGCATTTATCTATCCATATAGGTAAAGGTTCCCCTCGCACATATGTGCTAGTCGTTCCCAACTCTAGGGGATGGTGCTCATCTCTGTTTCAAAGCCGAAGAGCGAAGACATCTCCATGGTCATGTAGCTGGCACGACTAAACACCAAAGGCGCACGGAACGCTGTTACATTCCCACCAAAGGCGGTCCCTATTTTTCTACTTGCATTTTTTATGTGCTTTTGAACTGCTAGGTTGGCATATCCATATATCATAGAAATTATATTTTACACGAATTTTCTATTTTGAAAGGTTTAATGATTACAGTGTTAGTAGCAGTGGTGGGTTGCTACCGGTTTGGGTGAACCGGTAGCAGCAGTGGCGGGAGGCTCCACCCACCCACCCGAACATCATCATCATCATCATCATCATCATCATCATCATCATCATCATCATCATATTTTAATTTTTATACCGCCCTTCTCCCGAAGGACTCAGGGCGGTGAACAGCCAAGTAAAAACAATACAATATATTACAATAAAAACTATTTAAAAAACTTATTCAATATGGCCTAAATTTAAGATAAAATACATAATATGAAATAACCCCATTTAAAAACGAATTAAAAACTCCTATCAAGCCAGTCGTGCTCGGAAGAATAGGTACGTCTTCAGCTCGCGGCGAAAAGTCCGGAGGTCAGGAAGTTGTCGAAGTCCTGGGGGAAGCTTGTTCCAGACGGTAGGTGCCCCCAAAGAGAAGGCTCTCCCCCTGGGGGTCACCAGCTGACACTGTTTGGCTGACGGTACCCTGAGGAGACCCTCTCTATGGGAGCGTACTGGTCGGTGGGAGGCATGTGGTAGCAGAAGGCGGTCCCGAAGATATCCCGGTCCTATGCCATGGAGCGCTTTAAAGGTGATAACCAACACCTTGAAGTGCACCCGGAAGACCACAGGTAGCCAGAGCATTGGAGTAGTCCAGGCGAGACGTGACGAGGGCATGAGTGACCGTGCATAAGGCATCCCGGTCTAGAAAGGGTCGGTGGGAGGCATTCTGGACCAACTGAAGCCTCCGGGTGCTCCTCAAGGGGAGCCCCATGTAGAGAGCATTGGAGTAGTCCAGGCGAGACGTGACGAGGGCATGAGTGACCGTGCATAAGGCATCCCGGTCTAGAAAGGGTCGGTGGGAGGCATTCTGGACCAACTGAAGCCTCCGGGTGCTCCTCAAGGGGAGCCCCATGTAGAGAGCATTGGAGTAGTCCAGGCGAGACGTGACGAGGGCATGAGTGACCGTGCATAAGGCATCCCGGTCTAGAAAGGGGCGCAACTGGCGCACCAGGCGAACCTGGTAAAAAGCTCTCCTGGAGACGGTCGCCAAATGATCTTCAAAGGACAACCGTTCATCCAGGAGAACACCCAGATTGCACACCCTCTCCATTGGAGCCAATAATTCGCCTCCAACAGTCAGCCACAGTTGCAGCTGGCTGTATCGGGATGCCGGCATCCACAGCCACTCAGTCTTGGAGGGGTTGAGCTTGAGCCTGTTTCTCCCCATCCAGACCCGCATGGCTTCCAAACACCGAGACAGCATTTCGACAGCTTCATTGGGGTGGTCAGGGGTGGAAATGTACAGCTGGGTGTCATCCGCGTACAGTTGATAACTCACCCCAAAACCACTGATGACCTCACCCAACGGCTTCATATAGATGTTGAACAGGAGAGGCGAGAGAACCGACCCCTGTGGCACCCCACAAAGGAGGCGCCTCGAGGTCGATCTCTGCCCCCCTGCCAACACTGTCTGCGATCGGTCGGAGAGATAGGACGAGAACCATCGAAACACGGTGCCTCCCACTCCTAAACTCCCCAACCGTCGCAGCAGGATACCATGGTCGATGGTATCAAAAGCCGATGAGAGATCTAGGAGAACCAGGGCAGAGGAATAACCCCTATCCCGGGCCCTCCAGAGGTCATCCACCAACGCGACCAAAGCTGTCTCCGTGCTGTACCCAGGTCGGAAACCGAACTGGTACGGGTCTAGATAGACAGATTCATCCAGGTACTGGGGTAACTGATGTGCCACCACACTCTCAACAACCTTCGCCACAAAGCGAAGGTTGGAAACTGGACGATAGTTACCTAAAACAGCTGGGTCCAGGGAGGGCTTCTTGAGGAGGGGCCTCACCACTGCCTCTTTCAAGGCGGTGGGAACAACACCCTCCCCCAAAGAAGCGTTGACAATTCCCTGGAGCCAGCCTCGTGTCACCTCCCGGGTGGCCAGCACCAACCAGGAGGGACACGGGTCGAATAAACATGTGGTGGCATTCAGCCGTCCCAGCAACCTGTTCATGTCCTCAGGAGCCACAGGATCAAACTCCTCCCAGATGGTCTCAACAAGACTAGCCTCTGTCATCTCGCCCGAAACTACCCAATTTTGGTGCAGACCATCCCGAAGCTGAGCGATTTTGTCAAACAGATACCTGCTGAATTCCTCAGCACAACCCTGTAAGGGATCATCGCACCCCCCCTGATGTAGGAGGGAGCGAGTCACCCTAAACAGGGAGGCTGGGCGGTTCTCTGCTGACGCAATGAGGGTAGAAACATAGGCCCGCTTGGCCTCCCTCAATGCCACTAGATAGGTCTGGGTGAAAGACCTAACTAGTGTACAGTCAGCTTCAGAACAGCTGGACCTCCAAGCGCTCTCTAGGCGTCTTCTCCGGCGCTTCATCTCCCTCAGCTCCTCAGAGAACCAAGGAGCTGGTTGAGACCTACGCCGGGTCAGAGGCCGCATAGGCACGACACGGTCCAAGGCTCCCGCCGCGGCCTGTTCCCAGGCCGCAACAAGCTCCTCAGCTGAGCCGTGGGCCAGATCGCCAGGGAACGGCCCAAGCTCCATCAGGAACCTCTCCGGGTCCATCAGTCGCCTGGGACGGAACCAACGCATTGGTCCCGTCTCCCTGCGGTGTTGAGCGGCGGTCCGAAAATCCAGACGAAGGAGGGAGTGATCTGACCATGACAAAGATTCACTGACTAATTCTCGTACTTCCAGATCACTCAACCACTGTCCAGAGACAAAAATCAGATCCAGTGTGTTTCCCCCAACATGAGTGGGGCTGTCAACTAATTGGGTCAGGTCCATGGCCGTCATGGAGGCCATGAACTCCCGAGCCGCTGTTGACGACATACCGGCTGATGGCAGGTTGAAGTCCCCCACGACCATAAGCCTAGGGGTATCAACTGCCAACCCGGCTATCATCTCCAGCAACTCGGGCAGGGCTGTTGTCACGCAGCAAGGAGCCAGGTACGTGATCAACAAGCCCACCTGCATCCTACGTCCCCACTTCACGTAAAGGGATTCACAACCGGCTATCTGAGGTACAGTGGCCTCCATCGGCTCTAGACTCTCTTTAATAACCACCGCCACCCCTCCACCCCTACCTTGGGCCCTCAGCTGATGAAATGCCCGGAAACCCGGTGGGCACATCTCCACCAAGGGCATCCCTCCTTCAATGCCCAACCAAGTCTCCGAGATGCCCATAAGGTCCGCAGCCCTCCCCCCGTATAAGATCATAAATCAGGGGGCTTTATTTGCTACGGATCTGGCATTACATAACATCAGCCGAAGGTCCAAGCCCTGAGGAGACTGGCCACTCGGGGAACGGGAAAAGTCTGAGGGGCCGGAGCGCGCAATCGCTTTTAAACAGCGAGTGCGCACCCCCTGAACATGATACGCCCCCCCCTTCGCCATATCTGCCTCTCCCACTTACTGTACTGATGGAACAAACCTCTGGACTCGGAACGAGAAGCTTCCCCTTTACCTCCGGACCTAATGAAGTAGCGCCGCAAGCAATCGCAAGAACTGGCTCCCTCCCCAACGGGTTTCCCCCGATACCCGTTTCTACCCTCATCAATACGTTCTGCACATGCGCAGAAGTGGCGAATGTGAGCGAAGCACGCGCAAGCAAACCAGTAGGCAAAGGTAAGTGAAAACAACCACTGGTTAGTAGCTTCTCTTCTTACTGTATAAGTATTAGTGTATTTAGATATTTATATCAATAAGGTAATAAAGTACTAATTTAAAATAAAACAATATTTCAGTCTTTAACAGCAGCCTCACATATATGATATTACAGTATTCAAGCTTGGATGCCAAGTATGAGTTCTCCAAACAAGGTTAGTAAAAAGCATTTGTTAGATAACTGAGCTGTAAAAGTTACTAAAACTCCAAATATAAGGATCCCTTCCCTCCCAAAAAATAGACACTGATGTTTTTGGGATATTGTGTGAAGTGGAGTATTTGCACAAAGATGCACAATACATACTAGAACTGTATTTATGTATTTACTAAATCAAACTTTAATTATCCCAGAACTATTATATACAGAATTCAGTTATTCACTTGCACGCATTATTTTTGAAGGGTGAAATACTGTGCATTAATTTGAAAGTCTTGCTTTCCTTTGTCTGGGAGATAATCAGGTAAACTATAATAAAAACACACATATGCCATTTACCTTTTCATCCCTATGAGCTTGGAGGGTTTCAATTACCAGATTCTGGGATTTAGTGCTTACAGCTTTTTGGTGTGTGTAAGATTTATTAGAAGGTTTAGTATCAGTGAAGAATTCATGCATTTACACCCTCGAGCTGGGCTTCCGCTCAGAGCCTCTAAATCATGATCCCAAAGATGGGTCACTGTCACATAGGGCATTAGCACCATTAGTGTGCTCCACAGATTATTAATGATCATGTATGTGGAGTCCTTTTGGTCTTGCTCTTATGATACAGGCATGCTCCATTCTCCAAGTCTCAAACCCCAACCAGTAGAGTTAGTTACGGTAGGTTCATACCTACAGTAGAGATGTCTTACTTTTCTTCTCAATAAAATGTAAAAAACACTATCACCTGAATGCACAAAAAGTGTATCAAGAAATGGAGAGCACTGGTTTTGCTATAAGTATTTCATACCCCCAATCTCCGTATTTTAGTGGAAACTACAGCTTTGCAATATTTGGTATGGTTCTTTTTAAGATGATCTCCAAATTTAATTCAATGATTTCCAAAATCCTGTATAGGAAGCAATGTGCCAGCCCAAGAGTAAATCAACACATGAAGAGTTCAAGTTGACTATTGCAATTCTACTTATATTATAGGAATCGTCCCAGATTGCTCGTCTACTGTTGACCAAGACATTGCACTATTTGTACTAGTGCAGTTGAAAAACATACAGAATCAGAAGACATCCAGGGAGGAAAATGGCAGTTTATATGCCTCCATCATTTTCAGATATGATGTCTTAGCTTCTTTTGCTCCCTGCATAGTGGGGAAAGGAATATTCTTTCTTCCTTTGGATTAAAGGAGGAAACCAGAAATCAGCCCACTTGATCATGGACCATTGCTCCTTGCAAGTAAATTGCAGAAACTGAGATTCCCATGATCGGCTTGTAAATTGAGTAATGGAGGGCAGGGATTTCTATCGAGTTTAAAGCTGCAAATAGCCAAATCTATGGACATTAGAGCAAGCTTTCTTCATTTCTAAATCACCTTTTGGATTTATTCACATTTGTAGATAGTACTACGGTTCTTTATGGAGACTTTATTTCTCGAGTTCATATTCAAATTGAAACATTGAGAATTTGGGGGGATACATGTCTGACTCATGAAAATTTGGAAACAATATTATAAATTAAAAGAATTTAAACAGAAAATTAATTTTAACATTTGAGAAATTTCAACTGAAAGTTTTATTTTTTGATGAATCTGTGCTGTTGGATCACAGCTTGAAGCTTCATACTGGCTTTGCTCATTTTTTAAACTTTATCCTTCTATTGATTGGTTGAATTTACAAAGGACTTCCTTCTTTTAATCATGGGCTGTTATTATATCTTTTACCAGCAGTGTGTGCTAAAACCCAAAGACGAGGGTCCGGAGATGACAAATTCCACTGTCCTTTATGAAAAGCAATGTTCAATGACTTTGTTAAAGCACTTACACAATATTTAGAAGCTAAGTTTGAGACTTTGGGAAAAAAGTTTGGATAAAACACTGAACAAGATTTCAGAGGGTATTAAACAAACTAATAATAGGATAGAATTTTTAGAGAAAAGATCAAAAACTTTGGCCTTAGAGAGAGGGCTGGATAATTTGGTTATGCTGGAACTGAAGAAATTCTGTTTGAGGTTTAGGACTATTCCAGAGGACCTCCTGAAAATAAATGAAAAAGGCTTGTTCTGGCATTAGTAAATTTATTGAACTGGAAAGAGGAAGAATAAAGAGCTACACAAATGTAATGTATAAATTTACGTTTTACTGCAATGGGACAAACATAAAGAGATGTCTCAGTACATTTTCTGAGGAAAAGAACAAGGGATCAAATTCCACAGTGTCATTTTGACGCAAAATAGAATAGAATAGAATAGAATAGAATTTTTTATTGGCCAAGTGTGATTGGACACACAAGGAATTTGTCTTGGTGCATATGCTCTCAGTGTACATAAAAGAAAAGATAACTTCATCAAGGTACAACATTTACAACACAAATGATGGTCAATATATCAATATAAATCATAAGGGTTACCAGCAACAAAGTTACAGTCATACAGTCATAAGTGGAAAGAGATTGGTGATGGGAATGATGAGAAGATTAATAGTAGTGCAGATTTAGTAAACAGTTTGACAGTGTTGAGGGAATTATTTGTTTAGCAGAGTGATGGCTTTTGGGAAAAAACTGTTCTTGTGTCTAGTTGTTCTAGTGTGCAGTGCTCTATAGAGTCGTTTTGAGGGTAGGAGTTGAAACAGTTTATGTCCAGGATGTGAGGGATCTGTAAATATTTTCACGGTCCTCTTCTTGATTCGTGCAGTATACAGGTCCTCAATGGAAGGCAGGTTGGTAGCAATTATTTTTTTCTGCAGTTCTAATTATCCTCTGAAGTCTGTATCTTTCTTGTTGGGTTGCAGAACTGAACCAGACAGTTATAGAGGTGCAAATGACAGACTCAATAATTCCTCTGTAGAACTGAATCAGCAGCTCCTTGGGCAGTTTGAGCTTACTGAGTTGGCGCAGAAAGAACATTCTTTGTTGTCCTTTTTTGATGATGTTTTTGATGTTAGCTGTCCATTTTAGATCTTGCGATATGATAGAACCTAGAAAATTAAAGGTTTCTACTGCTGATACTGTGTTGTCTAGTATTGTGAGAGGTGGAAGTATGGAAGCGTTTCTCCTAAAGTCTACCACCATTTCTACGGTTTTGAGCGTGTTCAGTTCCAGATTGTTTCAGTCGCACCACAAGGCTAGTTGTTCGACCTCTCGTCTATATGCGGATTCGTCATTGTCTCGAATGAGACCAATCACTGTTGTGTCATCTGCAAACTTCAGTAGTTTAACAGATGGATCATTGGAGATGCAGTCATTGGTATACAGAGAGAAGAGAAGTGGGAAGAGCACACAGCCTTGGGGGGCCCCTGTGCTAATTGTACAGGTATCTGATGTGATCTTGCTTAGCTTCACCTGCTGCTTCCTGTTTGTTAGGAAGCTTGTGATCCACTTACAAGTCTTTTCCAGTACCTGTAGCTGGTTTAGCTTAGTTAAAAGAGTGTCTGGAATGATGGTATTGAATGCTGAACTAAAGTCTACAAAGAGGACCCTTGCATAGGTCTTTGGAGACTCAAGATGTTGTAGGATGTAGTGCAGAGCCATATTAACAGCATCATCTGTTGATCTATTTGCTTGGTATGCAAATTGCAAGGGGTCTAACAGTGGATCCGTGATGGTTTTCAAGTAGGAAAGCACTAGCCTTTCAAAGGTTTTCATGACTACTATTAAGTAGTCTATTTAATAGACTACTATTAATAGTCTTAATAGACTACTATTAATATTATTAATTGAGGGACGCGGTGGTTCAGGGGCTAGGACGTTGAGATTGTTGATTGAAAGGTTGGCAGCTCGGCAGTTCGAATCCCTAGTGCTGCCATGTAACGGGGTGAGCTCCCGTTACTTGTCCCAGCTTCTGCCAACCTAGCAGTTTCGAAAGCACGTAAAAATGCAAGTAGAAAAAATAGGGACCACCTTTGGTGGGAGGGTAACAGCGTTCCGTGTGCCTTTGGCATTGAGTCATACTGGCCACATGACCACGGAGACGTCTTCGGACAGCGCTGGCTCTTCGGCTTTGAAATGGAGATGAACACCGCCCCCTAGAGTTGGCAACGACTAGCACGTATGTGCGAGGGGAACCTTTACCTTTACCTTAATACTATTAATTACTATTAATAGTAATTAATACTATTAATTACTTACTTAATTACTAATTAATTAATTAGTACTAATTAATAGTATTAATACTATTAATAGTCTTAATAGACTACTATTAAGTAGTCTATTGACTTCCTATTAAGAACCTACAGAAGAAGAAAGATTATTTCTTCCTAATAGATACTTTGAAGCATAAAAACATCCCATTTTGATATAAGTAATATATAACGGATAAGAAAGTGGGAGCACTTTTTACCTTTCAACAATATAGACTGAATATGGTCCAAAAAGCTAAACATTTTGTGGAAAAATGTATGGAAGAGCTGCCTCACCTTCTATGGAGACTGCTGACAGAGATTTATTTGTTGTTGTTAGTTGCGAAGTCGTGTCCGACCCATCGTGACCCCATGGACAATGTTCCTCCAGGCCTTCCTATCCTCTACCATCCTCTGGAGTCCATTTAAGATCACACCAACTGCTTCAGTGACTCCATCCAGCCACCTTATTCTCTGTCGTCCCATCCTTCGTTTGCCCTCAATCTTTCCCAGCATTAGGTTCTTCTCCAGTGAGTCTTTCCTTCTCATTAGGTGGCCAAAGTATTTGAGTTTCATCTTCAGGATCTGCCTTCTAAAGAGCAGTCAGGGTTAGTCTCCTCTAGGACTGACTTATTTGTTCGTCTTGCAGTCCAAGGGACTCCTCACTGGAGTCTTCTCCAGCAGTAGAGTTAAAAGGCCTCAATTCTTTGGCGCTCAGCCTTTCTTATGGTCCAACTTTCACAGCCATACATTGCAACTGGGAAAACCATAGCCTTGACTATACGCACTTTTGTTGGCAGGGTGATGTCTCTGTTTTTTAGTACGCTGTCTAGATTTGCCATAGCTTTACTCTCCAGGAGCAAGCATCTTTTAATTTCGTGGCTGCAGTCCCCATCTGCGGTTATCTTGGAGCCCAGGAAAATAAAATCTGTCACTACCTCTATTTCTTCCTCATCGATCTGCCAGGAATTGAGAGGGCCAGATGCCATGATCTTAGTTTTCTTAATGTTGAGTTTCAAGTCAACTTTTGCACTTTCCTCCTTCACCCGCATCAAGAGGCTTTTTAGTTCCTCTTCGCTTTCTGCCATTAGAGTAGTATCATCTGCATATCTGAGGTTGTTGATATTTCTCCCGGCAATCTTAATCCCAATTTTTGATTCATCCAGCCTCACATTTCTCATGATGTGCTTTGCATATAAATTAAATAGGCAGGGTGATAGTATATAGCCTTGCTGGACTCCTTTCCCAATTTTGAACCAATCAGTGGTTCCGTGTCCAGTTCTCACTGTTGCTTCTTGATCCGCATACAGGTTTCTCAAGAGACAAATAAGATGGTCTGGTACGCCCATCTCTTTAAGAACTTGCCACAATTTGTTGTGATCACACAATCGAAGGCTTTAGCATAGTCAATGAAACAGAAGTAGATGTTTTTCTGGAACTCCCTAGCTTTCTCCATGACCCAGTGTATGTTGGCAATTTGGTCTCTAGTTCCTCTGCATCTTCGAAATCCTGCCTGTACTTCTGGTAGCTCTCGAGCCACATACTGCTGGAGCTTAGCTTGTAGGATTTTAAGCATAACCTTACTAGCATGTGAAATGAGTGCAATGGTGTGATAGTTTGAACATTCTTTGGCATTGCCTTTCTTTGGAATTGGAATCCTGTGGCCTTTTCCAATCCTGTGGCCACTGCTGCGTTTCCCAAATTTGCTGACAAATTGAGTGTAGCACTTTTACTGCATCGTCTTTTAAAATTTTGAATAGCTCAACTGGAATACTGTCTCCTCCACTAGCTTTGTTGTTGCTCAGATTTCCTAAGGCCCATTTGACTTCACATTCTAGGATGTCTGGCTCAGGGTCAGTGACCACCCCATCATGGTTATCAGGGATGTTAAGCTCGTTCTGGTATAGTTCTTCTGTGTAATTTTGCCATCTCTTCTTAATCTCTTCTGCCTCTGTTAGGTCCCTGCCACTTCGGTCCTTTATCATGCCCATCTTTGCATGAAACATTCCCTTCATATCTCCAATTTTCTTGAGGAGATCTCAGGTCCTCCCTATTCTATTGTTTTCTTCTATTTCTTTGCACTGTTCATTTAAGAATGTATTCTTATCTCTTCTAGCTATTCTCTGGAATTCTGCATTCAACTGGGTGTATCTTTCTCTTTCTCCCTTGCCTTTCGCTTCCCTTCTTTCCTCAGCTATTTGCAAAGCTTCCTCAGACAGCCAGTTTGCTTTCTTGCCTTTCTTTTTCTTTGGGATGGTTTTAGTTGTTACCTCTTGTACAATGTTGTGAACCTCCGTCCATAGTTCTTCAGGCACTCTGTCTATCAGATCTAATTCCTTAAATCTATTTGTCACCTCTACTGTATATTCATCAGGGATATGATTTAGTTCATACCTGAGTGGCCTGGGGCTTTTCCCTACTTTCTTCAATTTAAGCCTAAATTTTGCAAGGAGAAGCTCATGATCTGAGCCACAGTCGGCTTCTGATCTTGTTTTTACTGACTGTATACAGCTTCTCCATCTTTGGCTGCAGAGCACATAGTCAATCTGATTTCTGTGTTGATCTGGTGATGTCCATGTGTAGAGTCGTCTCTTGGGTTGTTGGAAAAGAGCGTTTGCTATGACCATCATATTATCTTGACAGAATTCTATCAGCCTGTGCCCTGCTTCATTTTGTACTCCAAGGCCAAACTTGCCTGTTATTCCGGTTATCTTTTGGCTTCCTACTTTAGCATTCCAATCCCCCATGATGATAAGTAAATCATTTTTTGGTGTTAATTCTATAAGGTGCTGTAGGGCTTCATAGAACCGGTCAATTTCATCCTCTTCAGCACCAGTAGTTGGAGCATAGACTTGGACTACTGTGATATTGAATGGTTTGCCTTGGATTCAAACTGAGATCATTCTGTCATTTTGGGGATTGTATCCCAGTATTGCTTTTGCTACTCTTTTATTGATTATGAAGGCTGAGGGATTTCTTCATTTCTTCTGAGGGATTCTTGCCCGCAGTAATATACCTGATGGTCATCTGAATTAAATTTACCCATTCCTGTCCATTTTAGTTCGCTGATTCTTAAGATGTCGATGTTCAGTCTTGTCATCTCTTGTTTGACCATGTCCAGCTTACCTTGATTCATGGATCTTACATTCCAGGTTCTAATGGAGAAAAAATCTTTACAGCATCGGACTTTCCTTTCACCACCAGATACATCCACAGCTGAGCATCCTTTCGGCTTTGGCCCAGTCGCTTCCTTCTTTCTGGCGCTACTAGTACTAGCCCTCTGCTCTTCCCCAGTAGCACCTTCCGACCTGAGGGGCTCATCTTCTGGTGTCATATCTTTTTTCTTTTTGGTACTATGCATGGGGTTTTCATGGCAAAGATACTGGAGTGGGTTGCCATTTCCTTCTCAAGTGGATCACGTTTTGTCAGAACTCTCTGCTATGACCTGTCCGTCTTGGGTGTCCCTGCACGGCATAGCTCATAGCTTCATTGAGCTATGCAAGCCCCTTCGACACGACAAGGCAGTAATCCATGAAGGGGCATAGGTTTATAGGGACTGCAATTGACTAAAGATATTAAGAAAAGGAACTTTACTTTGGGAGCTCCTTTACTACGGGAACCACAGAGAAAAGAAACTGCTACTGAAAATTCAAGGGGATAAGACATTAATGGATAATGTTGAGTTTAATTATTTATTTAGATTTATATTGCCACCTATTCGCACATGGCGACTCAAGGCAGTTTAGAAGAATATAAAAACATCATATAAAAACAATAAAACTAATAAAGAGAGAGAATCATACAATAAATTAATAAAATGACCCCCCACACTGGGGACAACACATCATATGAGCTCCATCCCGCTCTGCGTTCCCCAGGCCCACTGGAAAAACCAGGTCTTCAGTGCCTTTTAGAAGAGTGTCAGAGTGGGGACCATTCTAACCTCTGGGGGAATGATGTTCCAGAGAGAGGGAGCCATCACAGAGAAGGCCCTTCTTCTGGGTCCCACCAGGTATCTCTCTCTAAGGGATGGGACTCGCAACATTTCTTGCCTCCCTGCTCTGGTGGGTCAGGTAGATGTGATTGGCAAGAGACGGTCCCTCAGATAACCTGGTTCCAAGCCATGAAGGGCTTTAAAGGTGACAACCAGTACCTTGAATTGTACCCGGAAGCAAACCAGCAACCAATGCAGCAACCAATGCAGCAACCAATGCAGCTCTAGCAGGAAATGTGATACATGTGCACAAAACCATGTGGGCCGCTCCATTTTTCATCAACTGGAACTTCCGGATGCTGTTCAAGAGCTGCCCCATGTAGAGCGTGTTGCAACAGTCAAGATGGGAAGCAACTAGTGCATGAGTGACCGTGAGAACCTTATAGAAAACTTTATTTCTTTATTACTCTAATTTGAATAAAACACAAAAGAAAAAAATCAGAAATATCTTAAAATACAAAATTTAACGAACTTTCAAAATCACAGAAACAAATTATGAACAGTATTGTATCTATTATGAAGATATCAGAAGCTATAAAAACATTAAAACAAGGAAGGCACCACGACTGAACAGACTCCCTGGTGCCTATAAATGTTTTGAAGATCAACTTTTACAACCACCTCAAAAAATTCTATTGTAAGGAGATGTAATGCCAGAGTCTTTCAAAGAGGCTAATATTGTGTTGCTACCAAAGGAAGGACATATTTTCTACTAAAAATTATAGACCAATTTTTTTATTAAACAATGGTTATAGTGTTCTCAGCAATTTTGGCAGATAAACTAAAAAAAGTTTCTACAAGAGTTTATTCATGAAGGTCAACATGGATTTTTGCCAAAAAGATGATTAAAAGATAATGTGAGGACTGTATTGGATTGTAATAGAACATTTACAATATCATAATGAAAAATGAAGTATTTTAATTTTTTGGGATGCCATGAAAGCTTTTGACAATTTGAAGTGGTCGTTCCGGAGAGATACGAAGTGGTGAGAATTTTCTTCATGGAATCAAGTTGATATATACATCCCAAAAGACTCAAATTACAATCAATGGTGATTTGACAAAACCATGTGATATCCAGAAGGGGGCAAAATAAATAAATATGGAAAAGTCTCCTCTATCCACTTAGTTATTTATTTTGGTTCTTGAAGTTTGAGCAGAGACATTAGACAAGATGAAGGAGATAATGGCCTAAAAAATTAAAAATGAGACTATTAAATTGAAATCTTTTGCTGATTATTTGTTTTTGATATTACAAGACCCCCTGAATGTGATTGAATTTTTGATGAAAAATAGAAAGATTTTAGCACATTTTATGATTAATAAACAGAAAACAAAGAGATTGGTTAAAATGTGACTACAAAGATCAAGATGCTTTGATGAACAAATCTGGTTTTAAAATTGGAAAAAAATTAAATAATTGGGGGTTACTTTGACTAATATGAACTGTATGTTGTTTTCGAAACAACTATATTTAGTTATGAAACAAAGTTATAAAAAGATATTGAGATGTGGAAAATTACAATTGTCATTGTTGGAAAGAATTTCTCTGATTAAAATGTTTAATCACCCTGGAGGAGACAGAAACTTGTCCTGCTAATGATTGCAGGCAGCCCCAATGCTTTTGTCCTTTTTTCCCAATACAATGCTATTTGCATTCGTTCTTTTTTAATTAAAACATCCCCAACTGATTTTACAAGCTATTGCTTCTCCTCCAGTCTCTCTCATATGCTTGAGTGCTAGTATTAATTATTAGAGCCAATTTACTGTTTATACTTGATGTTTTAACTAATTACCACTAATGGCAGACACCAGTGGGCAATCAACTTCATTTAGTTCCCATTGCAAACCACTCATTATCAGCAGCGAGGGGAAGAAAGAGAGAGAGAGAAAATGAGCAAGCAAGGGAGCAAGCAGCTACTCACTCATATAGACACCAAAGCAATGAACAGATGTTGCTATACTCATGGATGAGTCAAGAATAAGGGAGGAGTAAAACTTCTTCAAAGCGGTATCTTTGATGTAAACAAGTTGATCACTAAAGCCTCTAAACTAAATGGCTGGCTACTGGTGATATTATAAAACTATAGCAACATTCCATTGTTTCCAACTTTTATGTAAGTCACACACAATATTAAGTGTGGTTGGCTTAACCACATTTATTGAATAAGGTACTATGGGTTGGGTTCACATAACATGCTTCAGTTAAAAACTATAAAAACAAATCCAATGGTTGTTTTTACAAAACAGGCTTAGCCAGAAATAAGCTTAGTACAATCACACAGGAAAAAAAACCCATTTCTGAGTTTAAATGTAGTGATATCTATATGACACACCTGCTCATGGTTAATTGAATTGAGTATACTGCAACTACTTTCTGAATTTGCACAACACATTGAATCCAAATAATTGTGCACTAGGGTTGTACAAAGTAGAAAATTTAATTTCATTGTCTCTAAGGCAGTGGTCACCAACTGGTGGTCCGTGGACCACTGGTGGTCTGTGAGAAAATTTTGGTGGTCCACAGAAAAATTATTTGCATTTTTTATATTGCACTAAGTCAGGGATCCTCAAACTACGGCCCCTGGGCTGGACACATGCAATGAACATTTGTGTTGCTTCAGAGAGTCTCCCCTTTGGGGTTTTTTTGTGTGGGTCGGAGGGGGGCAGAAATTCCCACTTGGGGTCTGCTTCAGCCTCCTGGTGTGGGGCTTTGGGCAAAGACTGGAGGGAAGTGCCGCTGGTGGCGAAGAGCCGGAGGACTTTGTTCCACTGGGACTGCCTCATGGCCTGGAACTGGCTGACCATCTCAGCCCTCTGAGCCTCCAGGTGCCGGTACCTGGCCTTGCACTCCTGCAGATCTTCCCTCTGCTTGGAAATCCTATGCTCATAGTCCTCAGTGAGGTGCTCCTGCTAAGCCTCCTTCTCGGTCAGATCCAATTTGAACTGAGTTGTTTTGCCAACTCTTTCTCATGGTGGCTGCTTAGCTCTAGCAACTGCTTCTTGTTGGGGCCCTAAGGAGCCTGGTGGGGAGGCAAGGAGTGTCTGGGAAGGGAAAGCAGAGGCCAGCTAGGCGCCCCTCAACGTGAGTGATTGAGTTGACCACAGCCACCCAGTCACATGAGAACCTAGCCACGCCTATCCAGCAGGTCATTAGGCAGATCATATTAGTGGTCTATGGGATTTAAAGAGGTCTGAAAGGTTGGTGACCCCTGCTCTAAGGTATGGTTTAATATGCTGTTAAAACATAGCTGTAACAAGTTAATAATAAGGAATCTTACATCAGGAATTCAAACAAGGAGACTCAAATTCTTTATTTCATGTGCCTAATAGACAATGTCGAACAATAAACAGTCAAAACCAATAAGGTAAGTTAGTACCTTTTCTTTTATTTGATTTTATCCCCTGGAATCAAGGATGACTTATTATCATTACTGAATGCAGGCATTGGTTGTTTAAACAATCAAAACAAAAGATATTCAAAAGAGGGGGGGAGGTAAAGATAAAGGTTTCCCTGTCAATCGTGTCCAATTTTAGGGTATGGTGCTCATCTCTGTTTCTTGGCTGAGGGAGGCATCATTGGCTGAAGATGACTTCCATAGGTAGTATTGAAGTGGTACCTATTAATCTATTTGTATTTGCATGCTTTTGAACTGCTAGGTGGAATGTGTCTGCAATTATACTGT
The DNA here is from genome assembly GCF_028640845.1 of Ahaetulla prasina. Taxonomy (NCBI): domain Eukaryota; kingdom Metazoa; phylum Chordata; class Lepidosauria; order Squamata; family Colubridae; genus Ahaetulla; species Ahaetulla prasina. Next base: position 176,098,465 of record NC_080541.1, read on the forward strand.
TACCTGAAGTCTTATTGTATGTACGTTCCATATGTCCTAGCTAATATATTTCTGTTTATTACACTTTTACTACTATACAATTTTACTCCTTCATCTTTTCTGAAGGGTAGCATTATAGAATAACCTTCACCTGCCCTACCATAAGTAGATCTTAGTTATCATAGGTGTGATACAAAAGAATGGCTTTGTTCACACAATATGATAAATCCTGGTTTGCTTAAGCATGATTTACTGATAATATTTTAGATGGATTCACTCAGCTTATTAAATCCTAAGCCACAGGCAACAATTGGCTTTGCATGTTGAGTGAATCATGTCTATGCAAATGTGTTATACTTGATCAAAGTGTTTTAAAATTCAACATGCATCCCTGCAAAGATCTAAAAAAAACCCATAAGGCTATCATATGAATGGATGGATGAATAACAGGCTTTGGGGAATTGACAAAGGGGCAAAAAAATCTCTGAGGAGTTAACTGCATCATGGCAAGACACATTATAACTGCTCACACATCTGCACACTAATTGATGTAAGCTCTTGGAGTGCAAAAGCTTAATCTGTCCCCCCAGACTCAACAACCCTGATGTTGCAAATCCAGCACAGCTGGTTTTATGGAGTATCACCTCATGACCTTTACAAATCCCATCATTTGAATCAGTATGTCTCATTAGCATTAGGTAAATGTATGTGGTAAATTGGGAGGAAAACTTCTAGGCAACGGTATTCTGACTAGGCTGTTGTTTGGTTGTACTGAATTATTTTTTGCTTGTGACATAGGAGGGTTATTAAACTGAATTCCTTGCCATATCAGCAAAGCTGTGTTGTTAACATACCAATGTGCCATTTCTCCTTCTTAGGAAAGAGCTTTTCAATTAACAGTTTTCCATTTCACCAGGTTAACTGATTCCGTATCAAATTCCACCTAGAATGGAAGGCTAAGCATATGGTAGAACTCAGATTCATTATTAAAATTCAAAGAGATTGCTTTACCAATACCCACCTGACCTGCGATACCAAGTAGGATTACAACAGGAATAAAAATAATGTGGTTAAATATTAAATAAGCTAACCATTTATAATTATTAGGCAACAGAACTTGCCTAGGATATTAGGATATTTTTTAAGATATTAGGATATTTTTCAATTGACAGAGATCCAACTCATAGACTAAAAGGCTATGACCAATAATTGCTGAGACTCTGGTAGTCTCAATATTCAATATCGGTGGAAGCTGTTTAATTTGGCACATTGTATAAACCCAATTACTATAGTTAAAAACCATAATTTATGATTCGGTAAGAGAAGTCAATTCAGTCATGTATGATATCCTTACGATTTATACTGATATTGATTGTTTCCTGATTACTTAATTGTAGCCTATGACTATCATTAAGTGTTGTATCATTAAGTGTTAAATTTGTACCCTCTGACTATCATTAAATGTTGTAAGTGTTGTACCTTGTTGAAGGTATTTTTTCTTTTATGTACACTGAGAGCATATGCACCAAGACAAATTCCTTGTGTGTCCAATCACACTTGGCCAATAAAAAAAATTCTATTCTATTCTATTCTATTCTATTCTATTCTATTCTATTCTAGTCTAGTCTAGTCTAGTCTAGTCTAGTCTAGTCTATTCATTCAATAAACCAGGCTTTATAAAAACTGCTAACAAGGTCACTGTCTTAAGATGTTTGTCAATTCAGAAGTCAGTTTATTTATATCCAGTTTGCATGATATAAATGCATGCTTAAGACATTTTTGTCCCAGATTCTCATACATAATACTGCAGGAATATCTTCACATTGAAAACTAACGTCAATACTTTAACAATTCTTAGATAATTGCTACAACTATTCTGCATACTGCTTATGATAAGAGTTATATTGTGTTAAATGCTACTATTATAAGGGTTAATAAAATATAAGGTCTTTCACATATGGCTTTGTGTTTAGTTGTTTTAAATATTATAGATGCATTTCATGAAAGCATGTTTTAGAAACCAAAAAAACGGAGAACTATCTAACTTGCTGTTAGCTTTTGGAAATCTTATGATTTCCTATCAATATCAGGCAGTAGAAGCTGGCAAATAAACCTTTACCAATAGCAATAGCACTTATATACCGCTCCATACTACTTTACAGCGCTCTCTGAGCAGTTTGTAAAGTCAGCATATTGCTCCAACATCTAGGTCCTCATTTTACGGACCTCGGAAGGATGAAGTCTGAGTCAATTAAAGTCAAACTCCAGACTGAGGGCAGGGTTAGCCTGCAATACTGAATTCTAACCACTACGCTACAAGGGCTTTTAAAAGCATTTGTTGCATAGAAAGAGAAATGTAAATCCCGTACATAATACCTGAGCACAAAATTATAAAACATACAGTATGCTTTTGTGGAAAGCTTCTAAATCTAGAGGATCACTGTCCTAAAAAGCAGTGTCCATCTCATGAAAGATTTCTAGGCTTCAGAGATAAATCAGATAAGCTTCATTCCAAATAAAAAGCAGAAGCCAAATAGCTTATCCTCATTCCCAGAATGGATATATTGTGTATACCATTTAGCACAACTATTGGTGCTGTCTGCTTGCTGCCATCTTCGTGTATGGACCCTTCTCCAGCGCTCTCAAGCATGGATCACAGTAGTGGCAGCAAAACCATTTAAAGAGCTAAGCTGCCTTGAGCTTTAGTGGGATCGCTGTACAGCAAAAGCTCTTAGCAGAACACCTGCCATGAGGCAGAGAAAAGGAGAAATGAATAAATCCAGTAGCCAGCCAATTTTGCTCAGGCTGACATGCTGCTTCTCCTGGAATTAGATGAAAAGCTCCCCAGGCACCTTGTCCCACACGATCACTAGCCATGCTACATCCTGCAGCCATACAGACTAAGCTAGCTAGATATAGAAACAACCATCACACTTGGGTTTTGTGCTTCCTAGAAGCAAGGTGAAACCAAAATTAGAAAGAAATGTTTGATCCAGCAGGGAGAAACAAAGTGGAAATTTGTAGCTGAGAGCTAAATTTAAATGCATTCCAGCCTAGAGAAAGGTAATTAAGTTTATCCTGGATCTATGTTGTTCAATCTTTTTATTAATAGCTTGATTTAAAAAAAAATGCACAACCCACTTATCAAAGTTGCCGATGACATAAAGTTGGAAGGAATCCTGAATACTTTGGGGAAAGTATTAAAATTCAACATTTCCTTGATAAATTGGAAGACTGGACATGTAAAATTAAATTCTATAAAAACATGCACATTCATCCTTCTCTGTATTGCTATAATTTACCTATTTATTCTCCATTATAGCAATACAGAGGAGGGCCAATGTGCATGATAAAACAAACATGAATGATGTTGACAAAGAAAAAAGGTGGCAAGTGAGATAAGAGAAACAGTTTTGTGTTTAGTTATCTAAAGGATTTATAACTCCCATATGTCCTTTCCTGTGCTTTAATATCCCTTTTAAAAAGACCCTGCTATATAAGATTAGAGCAAGGATTGCAAATCTTTTTAGACCCTCAAGCAGTAACCCCTGCATGCTCAAACAGCCTTTCATCCTATAAGATTGCTAACCATCATGAGATTTCTCTGATCTTATCCTAGGATTTTATGATCTTATATAAGAGCACAAACATCTCTTTAAATTTCTGAATGATTTCAATATGATGCCAAACACTTGCATTCACAGGTGTGTTCTATTGATGGTGATCTCCTCTGAAAAAGCAAAGAACTGAACATTTAAGGACAACATAAGAGTAAAGCTTGTGTACTTTCCTGGAACTAGAATCTCTCTGAGTCTCATCCATCCATCCATTGTTAATTCTTTTCATTGTGGTGGCCAAGTTATTGGACTATGGCTGGAGAAGTCCATTCTTGACCATAGAGAATGCATGTACACACACACACACACACACACACACACACACACACACACACACACGGATAACTTTGAGCTCATCAGATTCTCTTACCATAAGTTAAATTTGTTTTTTAACTTTGTTTTTAACTACAGTTTTTATATCATTTTACTGTTTTATCTGTAAACCACCCAGAGGCACACAAGTGTGATATAGAAATTTGATAGATAAGTAGATGATAGACAAGCAGATAGATTTTCTCATCATAAGATTTGGGTTGAATAATAACACAAAAACATCTCCTCATCAAAGCTACCATAGTTTATGATAAAGTGGTGTTATATAAAGCCTCTGTGGCTCAGACTGGTAAGACAGTCTGTTATTAAAAGCAGCTGCTTGCAATTACTGCAGGTTCAAGCCCCACCAGGCCCAAGGTTGACTCAGCCTTCCATCCTTTATAAGGTAGGTAAAATGAGGACCCAGATTGTTGGGGGCAATAAGTTGACTTTGTATATAATATACAAATGGATGAAGACTATTGCTTGACATAGTGTAAGCCGCCCTGAGTCTTCGGAGAAGGGCGGGATATAAATGCAAATTAAAAAAAAGAACAAACAAATACATAAATGTGTGCCATCTCCTCAAGTAAATCCCACTGTTTCAGCAAGATTTAATCACTGGCAAAGAAGCTTAAGCTAAAAGGAAAAACTCTTTCTACAATTTAGCTTCCACTGGTCTCCTACTGACATTAATTTGTTGTACATTACTCTTTTTTTAAAAAAATACAATGCTCAATATACACTACTATACTTACAACTTGTAAATCTAAGAACACTGTGAATTTTCAAAAGGGGCAGATGCCAACATGTTTGACATTCTGACACAAATACATAATCAAGGTATTTCCATGATTAGGTCATTGTATATGTGCTGCTACTTTGCATCACTGCAGTGTTACAGGGGAACAGGAGGTTCCTTCTTGGAGATAAAGATATAATATAGTTAAGGGATTATGCCTTGCAGCATGTCAACTGCTGCCATCATAGTGGGGAAAACATGCAAAGCATTGCTTCTTGAACTCTTTCCTATCAACAACAACTACAGGAGGCATCTCTATGATCTTCTGTGTAATGAAATGACAAATGGTATCTGGATATAAGCATGTGTGCATCTGTACAGTGATACGTACTGGGCAGCTACATAACTCCTCTCTGGGTCATATGACTGGAGAGAAGGAAGATTATGCTAGCTCATGCTTACATGGTAGATTACTAGGATACCTACATATCCCTCTCACAATTACTAATGTTGAGCCAGGTACAACCTATTCTTATTTCTATGGATTTGGTTTTTCTTGCCTATTTGTAGGACCTTACTTTTCTCACCACTGAATTGCATCTTGTTGGATAGGGCCCAAAGTTCAAATCTATCAAGATCCTTCTGAATAGTATTAGCTATTAGAAAAGTATTAGCTATTCCCCCCCAGTTTAGTATTATCTGCAAATTGGATGAGTTCCCCTTCCCTTCCCCCATCGAGATCATTTATAAACATGTTGAAAAGTAGTGAGACCAAAGAGGCAACGAACTGTAAAAACCTCACTAAAGACTAATATCCAAATTGAAGATGAATTCACAAAGCATGCATGTAGACTCTGACTTTGTCCTCTGTTATTTCTCCATATCACAGGATTATAATTATAATTATTACTTTCTCAAATACCTTCCAATTGCCAGGAGAAAAAGACTGTATTGCAAATATATTGGTTCCTCATAACTGAAAACAGTTCAGTTATGACAGCAAAGTTACAAGTAACTGTGGGTTGTTAAGAATTTTCAAAAGGAATACATGATCATGATCAAGATCACGTGAAGTGTTAATAACACTTTATAATGCCTTGGTAAGGCCACACTTGGAATATTGCATTCAGTTTTGGTCGCCACGATGTAAAAAGGATGTTGAGACTCTTGAGTGCAGAGAAGAGCAACAAAGATGATTAGGGGACTGGAGGCTAAAACATATGAAGAACGGTTGCAGGAACTCGGTATGCCTAGTTTAATGAAAAGAAGGACTAGGGGAGACATGATAGCAGTGTTCCAATATCTCAGGGGTTGCCACAAAGAAGAGGGAGTCAAACTATTCTCCAAAGCACCTGAGGGTAGAACAAGAAGCAATGGATGGAAACTGATCAAGGAGAGAAGCAACCTAGAACTAAGGAGAAATTTCCTGACAGAACAATTAATCAGTGGAACAACTTGCCTGCAGAAGTTGTGAATGCTCCAACACTGGAAATCTTTAAGAAAATGTTGGATAGCCATTTGTCTGAAATGGTGTAGGGTTTCCTTCCTGGGCAGGGGATTGGACTAGAAGACCTCCAAGGTCCCTTCCAACTCTGATATTATTATTATTATTATCATCCCATTCAAATCCCACCTTATGCCGTTCTTTAAAGGAAAGCCACAGATTAGGAGATTTTACCAGCAACATTACTGGCTGAAGCATTGCAATACGACTGTACTTCCATTAACCACAAAAATATCAGACAATAATACATTTTCATAAAATTTCTGATGCTGAAAATGATGAAAGAGCTTTGGAGAATATAGTCTTCTAATCCCACAGGGATTATTCTGTTCAAGGCAAACTGTTTCTCCATTCAAAGTTCACAATATATATCATGCTAAATAATAAAGTTCAATCTATATACCACTAAGCAACTGCGATTTATAAAAACAGACCAGATGATTCTTGGTTTACTGAGAAATCAGGTTTATGCCACAATGAGCTATATTTTGACTCAGTATGCTGTGTAAATACAAGCACAGTAATTGTTATTTATGATTAAGGGTTATGTACAAACACAATCAATGTTTTCAACTGCTCTGGGAACTGAAATTACACCCCTTCTCCCTCACATGCACCGAGGAAATTATCTTTCTGTTCAAGCTTGCCCTGTTCTGAAAGAATTAGAGTAGGTTAAAATTCTGTTTTAAGAAGTTTTAATCTATCTCCACTATAGATCAGCAGCAGACAGTAGCCAGAACAGCTGAAGTGTTTGAATAGACCAGACCCTCGATAGGCTTACGGTGCTCGAGACCCTTTTCCAGCAATCCAGCAATCACAATGCTGGAAACAATCCTTCAAAATAACTTAGCTCAATTAAAATGATTTCTTTTATTGCTTCCATTAACAGAAAAGTCATTTTCTTTCAGTTTGGCTTCCTTTTTATATTGTGCTAAAAACATATTTTGTTGAACGAGCTATCATACATTGTATATCTGATACATATATGTTTAACTGTATACTGTAGTTTATAAATCACAGTGACTGGATTGATACATGACACTAATCCAAAACCAATTAAACCCCTGAATGGCTTATTATGACATGTGAATCTAGCCAATAAGGGCTTTTCTTGGAATTCTGTGAGAATTTATTGGGATTTCTCTTCTAATTCTTGTATAATAGCTTAATTTTGTAGAACTGTGTACACTGGACATGCTACGTAAATCCATTAATCCCTATTCTTTTTCAGTGTCAATTATAACACTCATTTCTGTGGAAGGAATGGTGTCCCACTGCAACAGAAATCCACATTCTTTTAGTCTCTGTTTTATGAAGCCTTGTCTTCCCAAGTTAAGTATTCACAAGCCTCTGTGCAAGCCTATTACGATTAACAGGACCAGAGAAAACTACAAATACTTTTATTCAAAAATTATTTTCTATACCACAGTCTCAGATAAAGAAAAACAGACCACTAGAGGATTACTACTGGTAGAACTAATCTAACTGCCTATATTGACAAATTACACTAATCTATAATTGTCTGAAGCATGATTATTTAATTAATTCATTATCTTACAGTATTCTTACAACATCCTGAACCCTCAACTGACCATGCTGGCTGGTTCTCACAACATACAGAGCCATAGTCAAACATGCCTAACTTTGTACAAATCCAGACACCAAATTAACTACAAACCTAAGAATTCAGTTAGTGAAGAACACTCTAAATATTGCTTCTCTCTGCTGCTACCACTCACCAGGCAGTTATATTCTCTTCCCCAAATATGGATGGACATTTTAACAACACACAGATTTTTGAAGTTGGATGCTTGTTGTTTTTGCTGAGATTCTTCAAGGAAATTAATATTTGTGATCCCTCAATATGGCCATATTGAGTACTCTTTCCATCTCTCCACTTCACAATCACCTTCAAAAATGCAGTCTGACTTTGCCTTAAACACCTCACATGAGATGTGCTCACTTTACAAAGAAACTTCACAAGATATTGTGGGACCTCTACACTTTTGTTAAGTTTTCCAATTTTGCTTTGCAATTTCATTTTTTTCCTACCAAAAGAGACAGATAAGTATCTTGCATGATGTGGAGAAAGAAATGATCAAACAATATACCTATTTCTATTACAACTTACAGAGCTATGATATGTTACATAGCAGTAAGTAGTACCTGATAGTTGTAATAATGCCCTTACTTCACTGCTTTTGGTACACATTTTATTCTTATATCCAAAACCTGAAAAAGAATGTCACTTGCTTTTGCCAGGGGTGAAAAACTAGGCAAGGAGGGAATATCGTTAATGAATTTAAGAAATCATAATGCAATGGCAATTAAAAAAAGATATGAGCAAATATGACAAAATTTTACTGACATATCAACAGGCTGATGCCAAGAACTTTTCCTTCCTCTTTAACATGATGACCTTAGTACAAGGAACACAAATCCATCCAAAGCGGGACTCTCTTGAACAATCAAGAGCTATGTACGGATAGACAAAGGGAACTGTGTACTATCTAGGCTATGTGGGGTAAATCCAGAGATAGTATAATGGTGTCAGCTGCTGATGAGATGACAGAAGCTGCTTGATGCAGGGCTAACATCTCTGCCTTAGTACTAGCACAGCATGCCACTGTTTTTATTTATTAAAGTCAATACAACCTTTTTCTTTGTGTTTGCTAGTTTCAGCTCTGTTGACCAGACATGCTGTCCATCAGCACCAGCTACCCAATCAATCCAGGGCACTGAGACCTTGCTCCCAGCAGTAGAAGACATGCAATGTGGTGACCTGCCATTGTCTTAATTTTTAAATCCAGTCTAGCACATCTCTAGTAGAATTAGTAGGAAAATCATCCTAAGAATATGGGTTGTTTTTTTTCATGGAGATAAGCCAGGGTCAAGAGGATTGGATTCAGGTTAATAAATCATAAAACCGTAGAAATTAACAAATGAAATGAAAGAAATAAAAATGGGTATTATATGCTCTGCATCTGTAAAGCGAAGAGAAATGGGAAGGTTTAATATAGGGGTCTGCAACCTTAAACACTCAAAGAGCCATTTGGACCCGTTTCCCACAGAAAACAAAACACGGGGAGCCACAAAATCTGGGTGGGTGTGGCCAGCTTGATGTCACTCACTCCCACCCAGTCACATGATTCTCCCCCTCCTAGCCATGCCTACCTAGATTTTGTGGCTCCAGGTATTTTCTTTTCTATGGGAAATAAGTCTCTCTCTCCCTCCCTCCCAGTCTCTCCCCCCTCCCATCTGTCCCATCTCTCTCTTTCTCCCTCTGTATCTCCCTCTCCTTCCCTTTCTCTCATCTCTTTTCCTCTCATATCTCTTTCTCTCCCATCTCTCTTTCTCCCTCTCTTTCTCCCTATCTCCCTCTCTCTCTCTTGTTTCTCTCTTTCCCCCCCCTCTCTATGTTTCTCTCTTTTGCTGTCTCTTGCTCTGTTTCTCCTTTTATTTCCTTTCTCTCTCTCATTCTCTCCCTCCTTTCCTCCCTCCCTCCCTGGGCTGAAATGCACTTTCACTGTGCTGTGCTCCCAAAGACACTTGGCAGGCAAAGTACTGGACGACACCCCCCCCCCCATTCAGCAAGGCAGCATCTGCTGAATCCTTGCAACACTCGGCAAAGGAGGAGAGAGTAGAGCAGACAGAGCCGAATTGAATCTGTCTGTCTCTCTCTCTCTCTGTCTCTCTGTCTCTCTCTCTCTCTCTGTCTCTCTGCCTGATTATAGCAGGAAACGGTGGCCAGTTACTTCCAGCTTTGTTGGTGCTGGATGCACGACCTACTGTCCGCCCCGAGAGAGTGAGTTGCCATGGGCGAGTGGGGCAGGGAATGGGCTCTAGGAGGAGGAAGGGACCCAGTCTCCCCCACTGTGAACTGCGCTTTCACTATGCTGTGCAAAGCGCTGAGAGAGCAGCAGGCAGGCCATGGATGGGATATTGGGTCTTCCCCCACCCCCATGCCAAAAAGAAAGCCAGACAGGCTTCTCCAAATCCCCCCTACCCTACCCCTTCTCCCTTCCCCCTTCCCCTTTACTCAATCCCACTTCAGGACAGAGCCCTGATGCCTCTGCTGCCCCCCCCCCATGGCCCCAGCCATCACAGCCCGGCTTCCTCAAAGGCACTGTGCATTTCAAAGGTGGCAACTTGCGCTGAAGGTGGGACAACTGTGAGAGCCGGGCCAGGCCTCTCCACCGTCTGACTCACCAATGGGGGCGCTTCCGCCGGGCCAGCCTCCCCACCCTGGTGGGCAGCTACTTCCAGCTTTGTTGGTGCTGCATGTGCGACCTGCTCTTCGCCCCGAGAGAGTGAGTTGCCAGGGGCAAGTGGGGCAGGGAATGGGCTCCAGGAGGAGGAGGGGACCCTGTCTCCCTCATTGTGAAATGCGCTTTCACTGTGCTGTGCAAAGCGCTGAGAGAGCAGCAGGCAGGCCATGGAGGGGATATTGGGTCTCCAAATCCCTCCTACCCTTCCCCTAGTCCCTCCCCCCTCCCCTCCACTCAATCCCACTTCGGGACAGAGGAGTACACATTGGAAACACGTGTTGGGGTGACCCTCTGGTGCTCAGCCCACAATTCTCCACCATCCTCCAGGCCTGGCTTGCTGAGGAAGGGGAGGAAGCAGCCCTGATGCCTCTGCTGCCCCCCCACATGGCCCCAAACATCACAGCCTGGATTCCTCAAAGGTGCTGCACATTTCAAAGGTGGCAACTTGTGCTGGAGGTGCCAAACAGCGGGACAGCTGCGAGAGCTGGGCCAGGTCTCTCCACCGTCTGACTCACCAATGGGGGCACTTCCCCTACCCCCTCACTGGGCTTCTGTGCTCAGTGCTCAGCTGGGAAGGTGAACACTTCCCCACGTCACCCACTTCTTTCTCTTGGCCCCATCGACGAGGGAGGAGAAAGCCCAGGTTTGGGGGATGGCCCCACCCCACAAGATCTGCCCCCGCTGTTCTCTCCCAGTCCTCTTTGCTGGTGGCAACAGCAAATGTACCAGGCAGAATCGTGTTACCGTGCAAAGGCAAGTACAGGAGCGCTTTGCTCCTACACTAAGGCAACAGGGCGACAGTTCTTTCATCCCTCTGCTGTGACAGGGCCACAGGGAGATGCAGCAGAGGGGTGCTACTCTAGAGCAGCAGATTGCCAACACCCAGTTTAATAGATATGAGTAAAATTATTCTAAACAGGGACTAGTGTTCATGAATACACACAGGAGAACTAAAGCAGACACCATTGTGGTGGTTAAGTCAAGAACTATATGTACAGTTTTTATTCTTATCCAAAACTTTGTAAAACTGTTCTTAGAATTAATATGACGGACATAAATTTAAATAAAAATGAATTAATAAAGGGTTCCTGATTAGGGTGCTTAATCTGAGGTCCACTGATAGTTTCCATGAATATAGATGGGGAAAGAATTACAATTTTATTTTCACCAACTCTAACTGAATTTAGCTTTTCATTCAATAATGAATGTAAGCAAAACAAAAAAAAAGTAATTTAGACTGCAAAATATTTGTTAAATCTTACTATCTAAAATTATTATACCCTTGAAAAGTAAAACTGGAATACATTTGATTATGTGAGGTATCTTTTTCTCTGAAGGCATGTACATTGTGAGACTTCTGGGGAAGAAATGGTGAATTGAAGATTGTTCTGCTACATATAATTCCTCTCCAGACATGGAAAGGACATGAGACTGTCCATAAGGGCTCCATACAATTGGTCCTCACAAGGAGACTGCAAGAAAGTGGTCTCCAGTGGATATACAGCTCTGGGAGATGAGGGAGAAGCCATTTTTATCCTAAAACCGCAGTTTAGGAATGGAATGTTGCAAATCAGAAGGTACAAATCTCCCACTGCCATTTTTAATTGCCTGATCAATTAGGGCAGTCCTTCTCCCTCTGACCTCTGAGCCATTGGGGGCTCTTCCCTCTTTTGTTTGATCATTTCCTAGACAGCATCTGCTCCCTCGTCACTTGAAGTCATTTTCAAATACTATTACATTTCTTTATATATTTCTTTTGGGGTTTTTCCCCCTGTTTTTTAATTTTTGAGATTTCTTTTTTCATTTTTATCTTTCATTTGTAACTTTTAATAAAATCATTATAAAATACAAAAGTGTGTACATTGTAATAATCCTTATCCGTGTATTTTATTTCATGCATTTAAATATATTTTCCCAAGAAGGGGTCTGGACTATCCAAAGATATCCATGGCACAAAACAAGAGCTGTGGTAATTCAGTGGCTAGAATACAGAACTGCAGGCTACTTCTGCTGACTCAATGGCTCAAGGCCTACCATCCTTCCATGGTAAAATGAGGACTCAGATTGTTGGGAGCAATGCTAACACTATAAACTACTTAGAGAGGGCAGTAAAGCACTGTGAAGCGGTATATAAATCTAAGTGTATTGCTATTATGAATCCCTATTCCAGGTATTTTAGAAAGAATTTGAACAGGATAGATACATAAAGTTCACATTACATGTGTGAATGCTGTCCTGCAATTAAAAATTTGTTGGATTAAAACATATCAATAATCCAGAATTATATAAACTGTAGCCAAAACATTCTAGAAAGCATCATGCTCCCCTAGCTTGTTAATTTCATGATTAACTGGATTGATTACACAAACTCTGCTGAGAGACAAGAAGGGGATGGCTTATATGGCTGTTGATCTAAATTATAGCAACTGGAAACTGGCTGAAAGGATTTCCTTCACCATTAAAGCTAATATATCTTCTGGGAATACAGACAGACTAGCAGTAGCCTCAGAGAGTCACAGCTTGGAATCACTATGCAGAATACTGAGATCAGGAGAAAACCAGCTAAATTATTCATACTGGCTTTAAGGAAAAGTGGAAATTACAGTAATCTAGATCCAGGATAATAATATGTAATGCAATCACAGGAGAACAGTATGTATTTTTAAAAAGAAATTAAAATAACATGCTTTCTTGTATGTCTTTCTGGTTTTGAAATTTTGTTTCATTCATATTTTCAAAAGTTATTATGTTAAAGTCTACAGGTAGTCCTCAACTTACAACAATTTATTTAGTGACTGTTCAAAGTTACCATGGCTCTGAAAAAAGTGACTTATGACTGTTTTTCACACTTATGACTGTTAGAGCATCCCCATGGTCATGTGATCAAAATTTGGAAGCTTGGCAACTGACTCATATTTATGACAGTTGCAGTGTCCCCAGGGTCATGAGATCACCTGTTGTAACCCCTTTTAATTAACCAACAAATGCAGTGATTCACTTAATAACCATGGCAAAGAAAGTCGTAAAACGGAGCCAAATTCACTAAACAAATGTTTCACTTAGCAACAGAAATGTTGGGCTCAATTACAGTCATAAGTTGAGGACTACCTGTATTGTGAAGGACAAGAAAATCAACAATCTTTATGGTCTCATTTTTTCAAGACTGAAATTGATAGATTAACAAGCTTTTGGGTGGGTCATCCAGCAGTTTACATATAGGCTATGAAATAAGTATAGTTCCACTTACATCTGGCTCTCACACACAGTGAATAATTTAGTTTTTGCCTGTTTATTTTACAATATTTAATAATTTGCTATTAATGCATGAACTATATCCTGAAAACCACTGCACTGTCAGTAATATACAAGTCTTACTTTGGAGTTTTATTTGTGAACATTTATCTATAAGTCATTACAGATACATTACAACTTATGACCATTTAATGACTGTTGGAGTTACATGGCCTCATAACTTTGTAGTTATAGGCCATAAAATTGTAGCCATGGTTAAATGTTGTGCTAACCCCCGCTGCAGTCACATAACGGTATTTTGGATGCTAGGTAATTGGTTCACATTTACAACTGGTTGTAGCGTCTCACTGTTACATTACGAATTGCGAGTTTATGGCAAAAAAAAATCCCATTTGGGAAAACGGATTTAAACTTATGACTGCACTGTTTAACAACCACCATAAAAATGATCATAAAATTGGGTCCAGTCACATGAGTGCCTTGGCTTACGACTGAAAGTCCAATCCAGATTGTGGTCATAAGTTGAGGACTATTTATATTTGATTTGGTAATTAGATATAAATCATGCATGCACGTATGAATTCATTCTGAGGTGGGAAGAAGGGGAAATTAATACTTTCTTATCTGCTAGGATGGTACACTTCCTTGTTTATTTATTTACTTATTCATTCATTCACTTTGCTTGTGCATTGTCTTCCAAAAGGCTAAGCAAAGCATCTCAGCAAAATATTATTTTTGTCCTATATTTCCATCTTCTTCCTAGAGTATTATTCTCTAGAAAGAATAGAAATGTCACTAGATCAGTTTCTTGGCTCCCCTCCTGCTTCTGACGTCCTGATCCAATAACTGAAACATCTGTTTCACCTCTTCAATCAATACTTACTTCTTAATAGTCTTAACTATCCACAAAAAAACCCAGTGACATTAAATGTTAATTATATCTATTTGGATTCTAAAAAATTTTATGGCTTGAGTTAATTATACCCAGAGTCATAAAAAGGTATGAGAGGAAAAAGACTGCTGTCTTTCTAGGCCAAAAGGCAAGCAATACAAAAAAAACAAAAAACCACCTTTTTCTTGGCAATATCTTACAGTAATGCTAGGGGATTTAAGACATACCTTCTGTAGAACAATCTGATACAACTGATAATAGTATCAGGAGATCTGAAAAATCTCTTCAAATATTCTAGCCAAACAATATAATGCCTAAGAGATGTCATCAGAGATATTGATGAGAAGCTGCTTTGTCTTTCTTCTTTTTTTTTCTGGTAAAGTCAAAACCAGCCTTCCCTAATCTGGATCCTCTAGATCAAGGTTCTCCAACCTTGGCAATTTTAAGCCTTGGCGGACTTCAACTCCCAGAGTTCCCCAGCCAGCTTTGCCAAGGTTGGAGAACCCTGATCTAGATCTGTGATGGTGAACCTATGGCATGTGTGCTGGAAGTGGCATGCAGAGCCATCTCTCCAGGCACGCAAGCTGTCGCCAGTTGCTCTTCCAGGTTCTGGTGTGCTGGCCAGCTGGTCTACATGCGCGCAAGCATGCCCGCGCCAGGCGGCTACTCTTCCAGTTTCCGGCACGTGCATGCGCACCAGCCAGCTGCTCTGGTTCTGGCTCCTGGAGCCGGGCCAAAGGAATCGGTGCTCCTGAGGTAAGCCTTACCGGCCCTTCCCCCTCACTCTCGGAGTCACTTTCGGGCATGGGGCCAGGTTCGGGGGCTGGAGTTACAACAGGATTGCTTCATTAGATATTAGAAACAAGAACTGAGAAAACGTGTCATGCTATCTTTTTATCCCTAGTGTTTAGTAATATTTACTATACTATGGCAACAGGGATAAAAAGATAGCAAATGACAACAGCTTCTTTAACATTGGTTTCAACCTTAGTAATATACTGTATTTTTAAATAGTGACTGTTTGGGGCAGAGATTGCCTTGTGCTGCTCCACCAATGGCAGAACTTGTGATATCGCAGAACAGTTATTGTTCTCATGCATTTCCTATTGCATTGGCTAATAGGAATTAACTATTAATAATATCTCAAAGATCCACAAAATTCAAGAGTCAGTGCATGATAAAAAGGCTTTATTTACATTTTGATATGGGAAACAATTTTAAATAAAGCCTATTGTAAATATAGTCTAAAATGCAATATACTCGAATGACACTTATTTATGAGCAATCTTTAAATCATTGTCTTATTCTACAATGTCTTAGTCCCATATAGCGAACTATTTTTGTGATAAACTAATTAATTCTTTTGTTGTATAATACAAAACCCCCCACAATAAGTCATTTTTATGACAAAGCCATCAATCCTTCAAATCTTCATATAACATGTATCATCTACAATATATCATCTATAGTAATTTGTCAAGTGGGAATCAACTCACATTTAATAACGAAGGCAGATTGTAAATGGTAGCCATCCTCATTGTAAGTGATGTGAACTACTTTTCTAATTAATTGTCTCCATTTTCTGCTACCTTCCATTTCATCCATGTTCCTATAACAATCCTAACAACAAGGCCCATTTCTATACTGTAATTTACAATCATCTGCCCTCTCTATTTGGTGATATGATAGAACAATATTGTGGACAATTACTGAAAATTATATCAGCTCTGAATTTATGTCAATGAATTTCTGGTATTTTTTTCAATATGAGCAAACAATGTGGGCTGTGCAAGTAGTTTCACTAATCCCTCTCTGTCCCGTATGTTCAATTAATGTAGAAATGGGACAACCTTTAAATTACAATTTTGTCTGTTATCTATGAGAGGTAAATTTTTGTATAAAAACAGCAACATTTAAAAAAGCATTTGTCTTTTATTAGGAATGAATGGACACTGAATTGGTTGGTGAACACTTGTTTATGCTTTTCTTGTCAAGTTTCTATTTCAAATTGTACAGCGAGCATAAATGGACACATCATCATGCTACTGGTAATTTGATACTTGGGATAAGTTTTATAGGGACAACTTTTATTTGTATCTAGGTAAACCAATTCTATTTTTTCCTTTGCAAAATTTTACATCATAGAAAGAAAAGAAAATGGTGGAACAGATGATTACATCTAGAGCTGATGGGGTAATTATATAGGGAAACTGTATTGCAGGAAGGAGGGGCAAAAAAATCTAGATGGCAACCACCAACCATGTAATCAAAGCTCCAGCCCTTTTTAATGCGTGTCATGAAAAAAAAGAATGGGATTTTGAGAATATAATTGTGGGCACACCTTGACTCCCTGAAGACACCCACATTGCATTGGTGCATATATGAATGAAGGAGGATATAAATCTAACAAATACATACAGGTGGTCCTTGACTTACGACCACAATTGAGCCCAAAATTTCTGTTGTTAAGAGAGACATTTCTTAAGTGAATTTTCCCCCGTTTTATGACCTTTCTTGCCACAGTTTTTTAAGTGAATTACAGCAGTCGTTAAGTTAATAACATGGTTGTTAAGTGAATCTGGCTTCCCTATTGACTTTACTTGTCAGAAGGTTACAAAAAATGATCACATGAATCCAGGACACTGCAACTATCATAAATATGAGTCAGCATCTGAAGCATCTGAATTTTGATCATGTGATCATGAAGTTTCTTCAATGGTCGTAATTGTGAAAAATAATCATCAATCACTTTCTTTGGTGCCTTTTTAACTTCAAATAGTCACTAAACGAACTGTTCTAAGTTGAGGGCTACCTGTATACACAAATATGTATGCCTGGATACCCTATAGAAGGAACTGATTTTGTTAAAATATTGCATTTGTTCATGCTATCAAAGATTTTTCCCCATAATTGTATATGTTTAATACATCTATAGATCAGTACATTTTGCTTTGCATCTGAATTCCATTCTGAAGGCTGCAAGAGGAAGGGGTTACCGTGTACGCTCGTCTCAGGAAATAAAAATTTTCTGGGCTGGCCCTGTAATGTTTCTTATAATGGAGAATTAATGAACAGCAGAGGTTGTCCTGGAAAAATAGTCCTTACCATTTAGTTCTAGCATATGGCAGGATGCAGAATTGTACACAACTCTTCAGGAAAAGGTTCCCATGTACCAGAACATATCCAAGAAAAATTGCTATACATCATCACACTTGTATTGCTGCTTTTCTGGCTTAAGCAACTAGAAGGCTTCTGAAGTTCCCGATGCAGAACTACACTAGGACTTACTAGCTATCAGAGCAGCAGCAGGTAGTTATGACAGGGCAAAGCCTGCCCTAAAGCCTCGGGGTCTCTAATTTACTGCTTTCCTCTTACCATAAAACCAAAAGGGGAAGGTGCTGCCTTTAATCGCTGCCTCAGGCGGCCCCTCCTGGAACCACACAGCAGCTGAGCAAAGGCTACGAGTTAATGCGCCTTCCGACACCTCTGCCTGATTCATGAGCCTGGCCTTGAGCAATAAACCGCTGAACCTCCTCAGCTGGGCAGCAGGATTTACAGCCTGCGGGGCTGGCACTCACATACGAAGACTAGAACACCAACTGACAAGCCCATTATGGCTACTTTGTCAGGATAGGTGATGGTTCACGTGCCCATTGCATGTGCATAAGCATGAGTGGAAATTAAGAACATTAAGACACAAATACAGAGGTATAATGCATACGCAATGCAAAAAATATAAATTACAGACACATAATATAGAAGTCTTATTTATGTAGTAGTAAACATACATGTGCAAATATTAATATCAAATTTGTTAAATGAAGAATTCCTAGGTATAAAATTATAAAGGTATAAGTAATATATTAATTGGTTGTCCTGAATCTACACACAGGCCACTTAAGTGTACACTGTTATAGAAGCTGTGACAGAACAATCAAGATGCAAGAATCATGTGATCTACAAATCTACAAATATGGTCCTTTTGATTCTCATTTACTGACATAGATAAGGTCAAGGACCTTAATGGTACAATTCATGATGCACCAGATTAATTCTCCATCCATTCAGGATTACTTAACACAGAAAATGTACTGGTTCTACTGTCTTTTTCACTGTGAACAGAGCTGATACATATGCATGCATTTATTATTCTAGAATTCTAGAAAATAGAAGGCAAATTCCTGAAGAACATTGTAACACTCATGCTTTATTTCTTCGATATTACAAATAATCCTTGCTTACCAATTTCCTCATTTGGTGACTGTATGAATTTATAATGTGTAAAAAAAACCAGCTTTGCAACCGGTCCTGGCATTTAAGACCATTATAGTGTCCTGCGGTCACAGAGTTGCCATTTGCATGCTTTTCAACCAGCTTGCAAAAAGCAGAATTAATAGAAAATGCAGAAGCAAATTCACAAGTCACAATCATGTGAAGTTTCATTTAGCAACCATAGTGACTTGTTCAATGACCAAATGGCCAATGACACTGTAATGCCAACACAGTCGTGTGGTTTTCTGCTTAGTGACTGTAGCATTTAGCAATGGAGTGGCTGGTTCCAATTGTTGTTGAGAAGCAAGGGCTACACATACACACACACACGCCCGCACACACACACGCACACACACATACACACCTCATTTATCTCTCTCTCTCTGTCTCTCTCTGCCTCTCCCTCTCTGAATGTATGTACACACACACACATGCAAGCTGGATGACACAAATTCTGCTTTTCCTCCCTTTATTCCTGCACACAAGTATCCCATATAAGATTAACCATTTATAAATTCTGTAAGACATACAGTGATACATGGTGAGAACTACAATTTGTAGAGGCTAGACAAAGTGAACATGCATATTTATTTGCGGCAACTCTGATGTTATGTTATGTTACTTCACTATTTATTTATTTATTTATTTTATTTTATTTGATTTTTATACCGCCCTTCTCCCGAAGGACTCAGGGCGGTGTACAGGCATAATAAAACCGACAATACAATATACAAATTTAAAATACGATTTAAAAAACTTATTTTAAATTAGCCCAATAATTAAAATTTACCATACTAAGAAAACCCCGTTTAAAATTAATGAATTTAAACATTAAAATCCCAATTTAAGCCAGCCCTGCGCGGATAAAAAGATGAGTCTTGAGTCCGCGACGAAATGTCCGAAGGTCGGGTATTTGGCGTAAACCCGGGGGAAGTTCGTTCCAGAGTGTGGGAGCCCCCACAGAGAAGGCCCTTCCCCTGGGGGCCGCCAGCCGATATTGTTTGGCGGACGGCACCCTGAGAAGTCCCTCTCTATGGGAGCGTACGGGTCGGTGGGAGGCGTGTGGTAACAGCAGGCGGTCCCGTAAGTACCCAGGTCCTAAGCCATGGAGCGATTTAAAGGTCATAACCAACACCTTAAAGTGCACCCGGAAGATGGACACTATGTCCATCTTTCAACTCACCGATGCGTTTCCTACACTCAGAGAGAATTTCTGGTCATTGCCCAGAAAATATTGAACCAGGCAGTGTCACTTAATGGAATGACACAACCTTGTTTTGCAGGCAAGTAAAAATATCTGGCTTCTTTTAAACAAAAATGATCTGAACATTGGCTTAAAAGCTTTTCCAGTGTCAGAATACACTATCTAGCCCACTACAAATGTGTCACTCCTAGCTCTTGCTTATACTGAATCTTAGCAACAAGATAGATTTGAAATGCACCATTAAACACATATTCTTTTTTTAAAAAATAGTACTGTGATATTTTCAAAGAGCACATGAGGACATGGGAATTTCAGTATGAAACTGGTAACAGCTTTTTTGACTAGAGATTTCTGAGTTATCCTAGTGTACTGTTTTATTATTTATTTATATACCACTTTCCTATTAATGCTTTCAGAGAGAGAATTCCTAGCATTAGCAATTTTTTAAAAATCAGGCAGTTCCCTCATCTTTCTTTCCCTTCTTAACAGAATTCTGTAGAAAGGTGGGGGAAAGGAAGACATTCTATAAAAATATGCATGTGTTTGGAAAAACAGCTTTATTCAATCTGCATTTTCTTTGGCCAAATATTTTTTTTAACAAAGAATGTTACCTACAGTACACGGTCAATAATCATGCTACTGTAACAGATCTAAGCATTTGCCTTTCTTTCTTATATCTTGCTTTGATTCAATAGACTTGTGCAGTCTTGCTTATCTCCCACTCCTGATCAAATTTACAAGACAGAATTGTGAATCCCACTAGTAACCCCTTTCTCCAAATAATTATTTTGATATATGCCTTTTATTTCTGTTGATTTAAAAAAAAAAGTCTCCCTAAATCTACCATATGTTTTGTCCCTACCAAACAAAGGAGGGAAAAAACAGCCTTATCTTAGAAGTAGAGTTCAGGAAAAAGCTACTGGTCTTTTGGACTGTGCAAGTCCCACTCAGTAGCCTTGCTTGTCATCTAGAATTTATCAGCCCAACACAGATCTGCCATAATGTGTTGTATAACCAGTGCATAAACAAACTTCAGCATGATAAATGCTTTGCTTTGAAAGCCATAAAGTTATTAGCTGGTGGCTGTTAGCTACCGCTGAGCACAAGGCACATTTCCTCCATTAACCCTTGACGGCCCACCCCTGTGCCTGTACATTCATCATACACGGGGACAGATTTTGGTGGAAAAAAGCAAGGGAACCCAAAGCACTGAGAATTGAGACCATGGGATCTCTGATTATTTAGCAGTGACATGAAATAATCAGAGATTCCATGGTGTCTCTGAGCTTGAGGAAATTTTCTGGGCTCAAGATATACTGAAGTGGAATATAGTATTACTTATCATTCTGGTATCAGTAATATACAATACTTATCATTCTGAAAGTAGCAAAAGCATATACATTTAGTTAACATTTTCTCTTTCCAACACTAGAAAAGGCTATAGTAAGCAGCACAAAAGGGACTGAGACTGCAAGAAAGGAACATTACTTAAACCTATCAGTCAGTTAACAGTAAAACTCAGATGTCTGAACAGGTCAACTCATAATTTAGTCCTTTATTCATTGTTACATCCGATTCTACTTACAACTAGATCCTCCCACCTATGACTCAAATGAAAAGGCCATCTGATTTCACTGACAGTTCCAACATTTTGCCGGATAATTAAAAATACCTCTTTGTTTTAGTTGTAATGCTATGCATGCTCTAATCTCTAATTATTGTTAATAATATAGTATCTCATAAACAGGTCAATAGAACATAATGGGCAAGGACAGCATATCAGATGTGTAAGTAGTCACTGCTTTTTTAAAAATGCCAGAATTCAGTAAAAAGAAAAAATATTTTTATTTCTTCTAAGGGAAAAAATGTTTTACCACTGTTTCCTAGTTTAGGAGTGTAACAATCTAAATAAATACTTCTACACTGAAGTGCTACATCAGAAGAATAAAATAATGGTAAATAGGTACCTATGTAAATATTTTGTACTAATTACAAGAAAATGTCAAAGAAGACCAGGAATTTTCATACTCTCAAGGTTGCATGATAGACAGTAGTCTGAGGCTAGTTGAGCAAACTTGAGCCAGGGAATCATAGCCAAGGAACAGAAAGATACACCAAAGCCAGGAAAAATTAGTTGTTCAAGCAGGCTTTCAATCCAAACAGGAAACTTCCTATCCAGGAGGTCCAACTAGTCCAGTGATGACGAACCTTTTTGGCACCGAGTGCCCAAACTGGAGAGCCGGAAACCCGAAGACCAAGTGGCCGGTACGCATGCACGCACCAGCTACCTGGTCTTCCAGTTTCCTGTGTGCACATGTGCGCTGGCCAGTTGATCTTCATGCATGCCTGAAACCTGAATACCAGGTGGCCGGAGCATGCATGCATATCAGTCAGCTGGCCTTCGGGTTTCCAGTGCTCCAGCATGCGTGAAGACCAGCTGGCTAGCGTGCATGCGTGCGCTGGAAATCAAGAGCATCTGGCGATGGCGCGCATGTCTACAGAGAGGGCTGTGTGTGCCACCTCTAGCACGCGTGCCATAGGTTCGCCATCATGGAACTAGTCAGTCCTGATTGTCCGGCAAATATTTAATCACCATAATGATCTTCCAAAGTACCGTAGTACTTTGAGGCACTTATACCTGAGGTTTTTTTCTCCTAAGTCTTCTATAGTGTGGCAAGCTGACTATATAGGCATATGGTATTTTCAAATAAGTATCAGTTAAAACTTGATCCGATTTCAATTCTGTAAATTGCTGATTCTGAGCCAATTCGAACAGAGCAAGATAAGGCTTCCTGAAAGATGAAAATGCAGCTTCTTCAAGATGGAATCTGTATTGGTATATTAAGCAACTTACTTTATTTCTCAGTGACCTACTGGTGGCTCTTTGATTGTCTTTGCCAGTAGCCATTAACATGGACTCCCAAGTTGGACAGTAAAATACCCTATTTCCCCCAAAATAAGACATCCCCTGATAATAAGCTCAATCGGGCTTTTAAGTGCATGGCAATAAGGCCAAGCGCTTATTTCAGGGTTCAGGGTTCAGAAAAATATAAGACAGGGACTTATTTTCTGGGAAACATGGTATAATTAACTACAGTTTCCTTGTGTATTTTGTCACTCACATGAATATGAAAGATAATGAAAAGTTGCTAGCATAGATGCCCAAAACCTAAAATCCTAACCATTTAATCCCATTCAGTGTCCTGTCTCTACATACAGCTCACTCAAACAGAAACTGCTCCATTGTTTTGGAAGGATGTTTTTCCAGCATTGTCATACGAGATTGATATTATAACCTCTGTAATGATGGAGAAGATACAAAAGAAAATATTTATTGTTTTGTGCTGGATCCATTTTTTTTACCTCCCCCCCAAAACTGGGAAACACTTCAGTGTCAAAGAACTTGAACTATTTTTTCAACAATACATTTTTTTCCCTATGGGGAGACCAATACAATATTGTACAGAAACTATCAGCAATTCAGTTTGTATCATTCAGGGTGCATACAGTTAAAAGTATGCAATAAGAAAATAATTTCATATATTGCAAGCCATAATAATAAAGACAGCAGCAGCAACTAAATATTAACTAACAACAACTTTTCAGACCTATCAAGAACTCTCAAATCTACTTTTTCTCCTTTTTTTTGCTGCTGAAGCAATAAAAAGGGGAAAACCAACATCCAAATGATCTTGTTTATGGTGGTTAAATAAGCTGCATGTGCTTAATCCGTTAGAGTTTAATGAATTTATGACTTGCTTTGGAATTTGACAAGGGCCATAAAAGAGTAATTAACATTTATCAGCGTGTTTGCTCCGCCTGCACACACCCTCCTCCTCTTGGCCCCTCTCATGGCAGTGTCGGGCACCATAGAGAGATATAAAAGCGATCAATTAATTTTTAATAATCTCAGGGAAAGATTGTAGAATTGCAGTATGAACTCTGGGAGTGTCAATAAACATGCCGAAGGTCATCTACTTTCTTCCTCTATATGCTTGTCAGTAAAGTGGTGGTGATGGGGAGATAGAGAAGACTGGGACAGACATATCAAAATGTGCCATGGGAATAAGTGATGAAGCAGTCAATCACAACTACTCATCCAATCACATCCAATCTCATCCAATCACTAATCTCACTGGTTAGTATGTAGTCCATTATTCCAAACTGAACAGGAAGCGTACCCAATTACTACATTTCTATATTACTAGATTTCTAGTATATTTGTATATTACTAGAATTGCCCAAATTATTATATGCATTAAAGGCCTTTGACTGGCCTAATTACAATACAAAAATGATGCTCCCCCAGCATCTTCATTCTGCTATGAAGATGGCACCTTTTTCATCTTGTTTCTAGCCATATGTAAAGACACATCCACACATCTTTCTCTAGCATGAGAATGCCCTAACAACACTCCCCTGAGCAAGCGTCGACCAGAGGCCGTTTAGGCACTTAGCTACTTCCTAATTTAGTGCAATGTCATCGGCACTTTACATGGCCTTTTAAGACTCTTAGGCCAGGAGAGATTCTTGGGGACTACTGTGGAAGATGATTTAGACTGGTTTGAGATCTGCCAGGGGACTCATCCGGGAATCAACAGTGGGCATTGATAGCGGGAACGATAATGCCATTCATCTTTTATCCAATGGATTTTTGGACTGGATTATGGATGGATTGGCAGTATTTTCCTTGAATTTTTAAGATCTTTTACGAGGATTTTATTTAGGGGCTAATTGCCATAAATGCTATCTGTCTATTTTTGTTATACCATCTTTGTCATCATATTCCAGCCCCCATTTGACTTACCATCTGACAAATGGGTTTCCACTGGTGGAACCATCATTTAAGACACTCTGCCTATCTGAGGACATGACCATCTTTCACCGATTATTATTCCTTAATGCGATACTCTGTACATGAACTCTTGCACCTGCGAGGTGCCCCCGCCTCGCAGGAGTGGCCCGCTTCATTACCTAGGGCCGGCCTCAATGACGGGTCTTGGGACCCACAGAGGTGGCATGCGTCGAGAAAGAGCCTCTGGGGATTTTTAGATAGGGAATTTTTAAGGGGAGGGAGGGTTAGGGCGGGTGCTGGGGGAAACCCGTCCGGGGGAGGGCCAGTTCCTGCGTGTGCTCGCGGCATTCATTCCATAGGTTCGAAGGTTATGGGGGAGGATTGCGTTCCTTCTGGTGAGGGTGGTCTTATTTGCACGGTAAGTGGGAGGGGCAGATATGGTGGAAGTGGGGGATCGTATCGACTTTTGGGGGCGCGTGCTCGATGTTTGAAGGCGATCACGCGCCGCAATCCCTCAGACTTCTCCCGTTCCCCGGATGGTCAAGACCCTCAGAGCCTAGGCCTCCGGCTGATGTTGTGCAACGCATGGTCCGTGGTTAACAAGGCCCCCCTAGTTCGTGTTCTTATTCAGGGGGGTTCCATGGACCTCATGGGCGTTACGGAAACCTGGTTGGGCACAGAAGGGGGCGTGCCCCTTGTTGAAATGTGCCCACCAGGTTTCTGAGCATTCCATCAACCGAGGGCCCAAGGTAGGGGTGGGGGGGTGGGTTGTTATTAAAGAGAGTCTAGAGCCGAGGGAGACCACTGTATCTCAGATTGCCGGCTGTGAATCCCTCTTTGTGAGGTGGGGTCATAGGTGTCAGATGGGCTTGCTGGTCACGTACCTGGCTCCTTGCTGCGTGACAGCAGCCCTGCCCGAGCTCCTGGAGGTGCTTGCTGGAGTGGCGGTTGAGACCCCCAGACTTATGGTTATGGGGGACTTTAACCTGCCATCGACCGGCATGTCATCGACAGCAGCTCGGGAGTTCACGGCTTCCATGACGGCCTTGGACCTGACCCAAGTAGTCGATGGCTCCACTCACATTGGGGGTGGCATGCTGGACTTGATTTTTATCTCTGGACAGTGGTTGAAGGATCTGGACTTGAGAGATTTAGTCATTGAACCTTTGTCATGGTCAGATCACTCTCTCCTTCGCCTAGACTTTCTGACCGCCACTCAACACCACAGGGAGACGGGACCAATACGTTGGTTCCGTCCCAGGCACCTGATGGACCCAGAGAGATTCCGGACGGAGCTTGGGCCGTTTCCTGAGGGTCTGGCCCATGGCACGACTGAAGAACTAGTCGTGGCTTGGGAACTGGCCACGGCTGGGGCTCTAGACCGTGTCGTGCCTTTGTGGCCTCTGACCCGGCAAAGGTCTCAATCAGCTCCTTGGTTTTCCGAGGGGCTGAGGGAGATGAAACGCCAGAGAAGATGCCTAGAGAGTTCCTGGAGATCCAGTCGTTCGGAGGCTGATCGGACACTAGTTACGTCATATACCAGGATCTACCTAGTGGCATTGAGGGAAGCGAGACGTGGCTACGTCTCCTCCCTCATTGCGTCGGCAGATAACCGCCCGGCCGCCCTGTTTCGGGTGACTCGCTCTCTCCTTCAACAGGGGGAGCGGGATGACCCGTTGCAGGGACGTGCCGAGGAGTTTAGTGGTTATCTATACGATAAAATCGTTCAGCTTCGGGATGGTCTGGATCAAAATTGGGTGGATCCAGATGAGAGGTCAGAGAGCTGTCTTGTTGAGACTGTTTGGGATGAGTTTGACCCTGTGGCTCCCGAGGACATGGACAGGTTATTGGGGAGATTGAATGCCACCACATGTTTACTGGACCCGTGCCCCTCCTGGTTGGTACTGGCCACACAGGAGGTGACACGAGGCTGGCTCCAGGGGATTACTAATGCTTCTTTGTTGGAGGGGGTCTTCCCTGCCGCCTTGAAAGAGGCGGTGGTGAGACCTCTCCTCAAGAAGCCTTCCCTGGACCCAGCTGTTTTAGGTAATTATCGTCTGGTCTCCAACCTTCGCTTTGTGGTGAAGGTTGTAGAGAGTGTGGTGGCACGTCAATTACCCCAGTACCTGGATGAAACCGTCTATCTAGACCCGTTCCAGTCCGGCTTCCGGCCCGGATACAGCACGGAGACGGCTTTGGTTGCGTTGGTTGATGATCTCTGGAGGGCCAGGGATAGGGGTTATTCCTCTGCCTTGGTCCTATTAGACCTCTCAGTGGCTTTTGATACCATCGACCATGGTATCCTGCTGCACCGGTTGGAGGGATTGGGAGTGGGAGGCACCGTTTATCGGTGGTTCTCCTCCTATCTCTCTGACCGGTCGCAGACGGTGTTGACAGGAGGGAAGAGGTCGACCTCGAGACACCTCACTTGTGGGGTGCTGCAGGGGTTGATTCTCTCGCCCCTCCTGTTCAACATCTATATGAAGCTGCTGGGCGAGATCATCAGTGGCTTCAGTGTGAGGTATCAACTGTACGCTGATCAAGTATGCTGATCAGCTGTACTTTTCCACACCGGGCCACCCCAACGAAGCTGTCGAAGTGCTGTCCCGGTGTCTGGAGGCCATACGGGTCTGGATGGGGAGAAACAGGCTCAAGCTCAATCCCTCCAAGACAGAGTGGCTGTGGATGCCGGCACCCCGGTAGAGTCAGCTGCAGCCACGGCTGACTGTTGGGGGCGAGTCACTGGCCCCAATGGAAAGGGTGCGTAACTTGGGTGTTCTCCTGGATGGACGGCTGTCTTTTGAAGACCATTTGACGGCCGTCTCCAGGAGAGCTTTTTACCAGGTTCGCCTGGTTCGCCAGTTGCGCCCCTTCCTAGACCGGGATGCCCTATGCACAGTCACTCATGCTCTCGTGACATCTCGACTGTATTACTGCAATGCTCTCTACATGGGGCTTCCCTTGAGGAGCACCCGGAGGCTCCAGTTGGTCCAGAATGCGGCTGCACGGGTGATAGATAACCACCTCGTGGCTCCCATGTGACACTGCACAGACTGCACTGGCTACCTGTGGCTTTCCGGGTGCGCTTCAAGGTTTTGGTAACCATCTTCAAAGTGCTCCATGGCTTAGGGCCGGGCTACTTACGGGACCGTCTGCTGCCACCGACTGCCTCCCACCGACCCGTGCGCTCTCACAGGGAGGGACTCTTGGGGTGCCGTCCGCCAGGCAGTGCCGACTGGCGACACCCAGGGGAAGGGCCTTCTCTGTGGGGGCCCCCACCCTCTGGAATGAACTTCCCCTGGGACTCCGTCAACTTCCCGACCTTCGAACCTTTCGCCACGAGCTTAAGACACATCTATTTATTTGCGCAGGACTGGGCTGGGATTTTAATTTAATGTAGTTTTAATGGGGTTTTATTATTTTAATTATAAATTTTAATTCGGCCTTATTTAATAAGTTTTTTAATTAGTGTTTTATTTTGTATTTATATTTGTGTATTTGTGTTTTTAATAGGCTGTAAACCGCCCTGAGTCCCTTGGGAGATAGGGCAGTATAAAAATGTGATTAAATAAATAAATAAATAAATAAATAAAATGATGTTTTCCATTATATCATTGTTTGAGTTTCTCCATGCAAACAATGTAGGGTGCATTGATGAGAAGAGGGGAGGCCATTTGCTGTAACTGTGACCTATGGCACGCGTGCCGAAAGTGGCACGCAGAGCCATTTTTCCGGGCACACGAGCTGTCGCCCAACTCACCTGCAGCTGCGCATGTGCGTGTGCCCCAGCTGGTGTTTGCACATGCGCACAATTCAGGGGTCCAAGCTGATCTTTGGAGCTCTCCTGTGCATGCACGCGCATTTGCGGATGTGTGCATGCGCAGGACAGCTCCAAATGTGTGCATGCGGATGTGTGCCTGCGCAGATGGCATTCACCTGTGTGCATTGTGTGTGCAAAAACCACACGCATGCACAGATGGTGCGATTACATGTGCAGTGCATGGGGGAGCAGCACAAAAGCTGCATGCATGTGCAGATGGTGCAATTGTGTGCACAGCACACAGTGGGGCATGTGTGCAAAACCTGTGTGCAGGCTCAGATGGTGTGGTTGCGTGTGCAGCACAGTGGGGGCAGCCACAAAAGCTGTGTGCATGTGCAGATGGTGCGGTTGCGTGCGCAGCGCATGGGGAGGAGTCACACATTAGTGCGGATTAGCACATGAGCGCACGAAGCACGCAAAGAATGGACCTGTTCAGCACTCAGTGAGTAAAAACTTTGCCATCACTGTGCTATAACAAAGTGCTTAGTGGCTCTGTCACTGGGATCCTGAATCTCCCCTTCTTTCCAGTCTCTGACCATTGCACACACCATCCATTCTTGTTTTATCTGACAATGGGCCCATTCTCCTTTTTAAGTTATTTTTAAAGTGTGGTAAGGAATACTTTGAAACATAAAAGTATAGCATGCCAATTGGTGATGGCCTTGTATGAAGTGGCTAACATTATTAGCCAGACTCCAAATCAAACTGACAATCACATCTCTTATTGTTCATATATGAGTCAGCAGTAAAGAGAACTCTAGCTTTGAGTGCACTGTAGGTGCACTTTGGATGCATGTTGGTTTCTTGCCAGCTCCATCAGGGGGTGACAGTATGCTAATTCTGTGGATTTGGCCCAAGAGAGCCTTAAGTCATCAATGCACCAGTATTATAGTACTACTTTGTCTTATTTCAACCACATCCAAGGGCAGCTTCAAGGTGTACAAAACTTATTAAGGTATGTTAGCCATTACCAAGGAAAAAAAATCAAAAGACTGAAATAATTGGAAGCAGAGGCAACACAAGCAGGATTCCGACTGGTAGATATGACAGCAAATTTTATGACATCCAAGACGAGTGGATAGTATTTTAAATTGAGTACATAAGGCTTTTACTCACAATTTCAGACTGCATTTTTAACTATTCCGACAATGCTGAGAAAATTCCAGATAGTCAAAAAAGAAAATCATGCATTTCAAAGGATCATAGCAATAGTAGGATTTAACTGTGTTTTGGTAATATACAACATCCAGTTATTTCTTCCCCCAGTCAGCAGACATACGTTGAAATAGACTAGGATAGCTATTCCTGTCATACAAAACTTTTTTAAAAAATTCTTTCCAGTTGCCACAAAAGAGGCTGGAAGATTTTCACTCTGTCCCCAGGCCCTGCTTTAAAAAAAAAACCAACCCCCCCCCCCCAATACATCTGTAATTCTTAAAATCTGCACTGGCTTTTTTTTTTTTTAAAAATCTCCCCATGGACCTAAAAAAACTCCCTAGTGTGTGACCACAATTGGCACTACCACTGACAGACTCATGGGTTTAACCACAGTTATTTTTTTCTGTCTTTTTTTCATCACCTCTGTGTGATCTGAGGGTGGTGAAAATTGAGACAGAGGTGGGAGTTCCTGGACAGATCCCCTTTTCACAGGAAAAGAATCAACTAACTGCCCAGCCGCTAGGCTCATAACACAGGGGAATTAATTGACTAAATTAACCATTGAGTTACACCCCAAATACAGTTTGTCTATTTGAGGAAAAATCTAGCAGTCTTTCAGTTATTTAAATAAGTTATCAACATGGGTTAGATAGCTTGTATTAACCCCCACCCCCAACACACACAGGGATGCTACATACACACCAAATTTTAATGTTAATGTTAATTTTTAATGACACTTTGTTTATCAATTAGATTATATTGTATAGCCCCTCTTTGAGAAAGAAGGAAGGTTTAGAAATATGAAATATAAATAAATTAATGATATAATTAATCGTATCATATGAATAGGGCCAATATATATAATTCGAATTGATTATGGCCCATGATTCATTTAGAATATCTGAACAATGGAAATACAACAATAATAACAAAGGTTGATTTGCAGTAGAAGCAAGGAAATATGGAACAGGAAAAAAAAAGAGAAGAAGCTTTTCTATGCTATGCTAGTAATCCTTATATAAAATATCCTTTTTTCCCTAAAATTTAGAAATATTTTTCAACAAGCCAGGTATTACAGTAAAATTCTTATTCTATACCGCACAATGCTAACAGAGGTGTTCATAATTTTGATGTCATGGTTCTGAGTAATGGAGCCAATCAATCCAGGACTCTGACGCTGTGGTTTTTCTCAAAGATCCATTTTTTTTATTTATTTATTTATTTATTTATTTATTTATTTATTTATTTATTTATTTATTTGTCACAACATCATATAAAAAGGATTATATAGTATATAAACATATATATGAATAAATATTAGGAGGTATAAGCATCAATATATATATAGGAAGAAGAAAAGAAAAGAAAAACAATAGAACAGGAACGGTAGGCACGTTTGTGCGCTTATGCACACCCCTTATGGTCCTCTTAGGAATGGGATGAGGTCAATAGTAGAAAGTTTTTGGTTGAAACTTTTAGGATTATGGGAAGAGACCACAGAGTCAGGTAAAGTATTCCAAGCACTGATGATTCTGTTACAGAAGTCATATTTTCTGCAATCTAGATTAAAGCGGTTAACATTAAGTTTAAATCTGTTGGTTGCTCTTGTATTGTTGCAATTAAAGCTGAAGTAGTCTTTAACAGGAAGGACATTACAATGGATGATTCTATGAGTTAAATTTAGGTCTTGTCGAAGGCGACGGAGTTCCAAGTTTTCTAAACCTAGGATTTCAAGTCTAGTGGGATAAGGTATTTTGTTGTTTTCAGAGGAATGGAGAACTCTTCTTGTAAAATATTTCTGGACTCGCTCAGTTGTATTGATGTCAGAGATGTGGTGAAGGTTCCAAACAGGCGAGCTGTATTCTAGAATTGGTCTAGCAAATGTTTTATATGCTCTGGTTAGTAGTGTAGTGTTTTTGGAAAAGAAGCTACGCAGGATTAGGTTTACAACTCTTAGAGCCTTTTTTGCTATGTAGTTACAGTGGGCTTTGACACTTAGATCATTTGACATGAAAACTCCAAGGTCTTTAACGGGGTGGGGGTCATATGTAACGTAATGTCCATCAAGTATGTACTTAGTGTTTGGGTTCTTTTTTCCAATATGTAAGACTGAGCATTTGCTGGTTGAGATCTGGAGTTGCCAAGTTTTAGACCAAGTGGTTAGATGATCAAGGTCTTTTTGGATGATAGATGCATTGTCTGTGGTGTTAAATAGTTTGACATCGTCAGCAAAGAGAACACAATTACTTGCGATATGGTCACAAAGATCATTAATGTATAGTATGAAGAGTGTTGGTCCAAGGACGCTGCCTTGAGGAACGCCACTCTTGACAGGAACAGGATTTGATAGAGCATTGCCAATTTTGACCACTTGTTGTCTGTTGAACAGAAATGCAGAAATCCATTTGTGAAGGGGTCCTGAAATGCCATAGGATTTTAGTTTTAGGAGAAGTTTATCGTGTACTACTGAGTCAAAAGCTTTGCATTGCATCTATTGTTTTGCCTTGATCGAGATTTGTAGTCCATATGTTTTTGCAGTGAAGAAGTTGTAAGTTGCATGATAATTTTTTCCTGAACCAAATTGTTTATTGGAGAGTAGGTTGTTAGTTTCTAAGTGTGAGGTAATGGATTGGTTGATGATTGATTCCATGACTTTGCAGGTGACGCAGCACAGAGAGATCGGTCTGTAATTTTCAACTAAGCTGGGGTCTCCTTTTTTGAAGATAGGGATGACTGTGGCTAGTGACCAAAGTTTGGGAAGGGAACAGGTTGTGAAAGCTTTGTCAAAGATTATGCTTAGGGGTTCTGCTATATTAGTGGAAAGTTTTTTTTAAGAAGTATGCGCATAGTCCATCAGGTCCAATAGATAGTGATGGTTTCAAGTTATGAAGATCTTTTTCAACGTTATCTTCTGTGAAATCTATATGGGTTAAGTCATCATATTCAACGCTAGTGCGTTTATGGAATGTCGGATATGTGTTAACAAAAACTGAGCCAAAGAAACTGTTGAAGAGGTTAGCTTTAACTGTTTCGTCATTGTATTCTTTGTTGTTAGAATCCTTTAGTGATGGGATGGATCTTGAGTCTTTAAGTTTATTGTTCACAAAATTATAAAAGGCACGATTGGAATTTGTGCGCAAAAGGTTCTCTTCTTGCTTGGCGTGATAATTTGTGCATTCAGTTTTTATTTGGTTGCATATATTTTTGTAGCGGTTTTTGAAATTTGCTACACAGCCTTTTTTGTTTCTTTTCCAGAGGGATTTTTTTTTTGATTGAAGCTTTTTTATTGATATGGGTAGTTTGCTTTTCCTGGTCATGGTGGTCATTTGTGGTACATATAGTTTAATAACTTTATTGATTTCAAGTAGGAAAACTCTATAGTGGTCTTCAGCGGTTGTGCAGGTTGCAAACAGATTTTGCCAGTCCAGAAATGAAAGATCGTTGTTTATAAGATCATAGTTGGCTTTTTTGTAGCTGGGAATACTATTGTTATTACAATTTAAGTATGGACGTATATTGAGACGAAAATCAATCATGCAGTGGTCACTGTTGGAAAAAGGTTCTTTAATTTGTAGTCCATAAATTGAGTTGGAGTTGTTGCAATTTTATTGGGTATATCATATAGGCACGTTCAAATGTGGCTTAATGTCAAGGCTCCGACTACCAACTCCAAGCAAGCCGGCCACTTTGGATTCCTTAAGACATGGCATCTGGTGTGAAGACAATTTTGGTGGCTAGCAATGAAAAAGGACAACAAAAAGATACCAAAATACATTCAAATGTGCCAATATGACGTACCCAATGGATCTTTGAAAAAAACCACAGCCTCAGAGTACTGGATTGATTTGTCCCATTACTTGGAAACATGACATTAGAGATATGAGCTACAACTTTTGCAGAGCAGGTACATAATCTTACTGGCATTCATTAATGATTACTGAAAGATCCAGAATGAAACATTTGTGCAACCCAACGAAAGTGACTGTTTCATTTTCATTTCTCATCTAGTATTCTAAGGACAATTTTTAAGTGATTTTCACCCATAACTTCTAGCAACTACCCACTTCTGATTTATAATGAAACTTTTTCCTAAAATTAAAGATATACAGTATTAACTGCCCTTGAGAAAACAATGACAGATTTGTTCCCAGCAATTTTCAATCAAATGCTATAGTACAGGTTAGTAGTAATACTTTAAATATATTGTATCTTTTTATGCCTTAACTATATTTTTTATTATTGCCCTAATATCATCTACGTAAATTGATGATGCTTCTACTATTTTTCCAAAATATCCAACAACAGTAATAAAAAAAATAAAATAAACACTTACAGAGGGGGAAAGTTAACGCCATGCGCTGGCTGGCCCCCAGGGACACTGGTGGCCCTCCTTGGCTGTCGCTTCTATCTGGCAATCAATTGACAAGAAATTGAGATTATGAGATATTACAGTCACCATCAGAAGGAAGACAATCAACTGACTACTATAGCTGAACAAGTGACATTTAACAATAGCGATTTTCCAAATTTAGTTAGTATCATGGGATTAGATATCAAAAGCTGCAGCTTTAGTCTTATAAAGAACACACAAAAAGAACTGCTGTAAACAGACTGTTTTTTTATAGATCCTAATACCTAATATTTTCTCACAAAGAACCACATATAATATAATGAGATTAGGAAAGAGGAATTTAGAAATAATGTACAAGTCTTATATGTTGAATTATAGAATAAAGCTGCACAGTATTTCAGAAATATGCAGAAGCATAAATACAGCACCTGTATACAACTCTGTAAGGCTACTGGCCCCAAAATCCCACAGAAGACCTAATTGTTTTAAGGAGATGTAGACAGATGTTACTCTCACACCTTTGCACACATCAGTGTAACTTTTCTATGTTCTATGTTATTCCCATAGCACTGTAATGTTTTACTGTAGAATCAATTTAGATCAAGGTAGATCTGAACCTGGATCTCCGTGTCTAAATCCGATGTGTTAACCCAGTGGTTCTCAACCTGTGGTCCACAGATCCCTTGATGTCATCACAGGGGATCAGCGAAGGCTTGGAGAAATGTTATGATTTAAATCTTGGGTTAAGTCTTGGTGGTCCATGGCCATGATCTGTGGGCATAAAAGGGGGTCCAGGTTGAAAAAATGGTTGAGAACCATTGCTTTAATCACTATATCAGCATGGCTCTATTCCTTTCCAGAGCAACAGCTATTAATCAGCTACTCACCCTATTACAAGATCAGACAAGTTTACAAACCAATTTGAATTCAGTTCATATTTTTTTCTCAAGATTTTTAATTACTAAAGTATCTGTTGCAAAATGCCTTAATGAATGTTGTTTGTTCACACATAACTCATGCTTGAAATTCAGTATAAAACTTGACCTGATGAGAATTCTAGCTTGATCATTGCAAAGAACATTTTATAAACAGTCTACAAAATCAAATACAACCTTCGGAAGTTCTAGCAGACCGGAACAATTAGTCTTTTTTGCTTATTTTCGTGCTTTTACCATCCCCTTTCTAATCTTCCTGTCTTTCAGCTTCTAACGTATCATTCAACAGAATTCCCCTGATCAATCAAATTAATACTGCACAAATCAAGAAGAGGGCCGTGAAAATATTTACAGATTCCTCACATCCTGGACATAAACTGTTTCAACTCCTACCCTCAAAATGCCGCTATAGAGCACACCAGAACAAGTAGATACAAGAACAGTTTTTTCCTGAACACCATCACTCTGCTAAACAAATAATTCTCTCAACACTGTCAAACTATTTACTAAATCTGTACTACTATTAATCTTCTCATCGTTCCCATCTCCTTCCACTTGTGACTGTAACTTTGTTGCTTGTATCCTTACGATTTATACTGGTTTTGATTGTTTCCTGATTGCTTATTTGTAGCCTATGACTATCATTAAGTGTTGTATCATTAAGTGTTAAATTTGTACCCTATGACTATCATTAAGTGTTGTAAGTGCTGTACCTTGATGAAGGTATCTTTTCTTTTATGTACACTGAGAGCATATACACCAAGACAAATTCCTTGTGTGTCCAATCACACGTAGCGAATAAAAAAATCTATTCTATTCTACATTTATGTTTTAATTGAAATTTTTACCTCCTTCAAGGTTACATTAAATATCTATGTTTTGTAAGATTAATACTAACTTTCCCCAATGCTTCTTCAGTTGCAAAATGGTACTGTTTCCTTAAACAATATAAGGGAGGAAAGAGACAATAATTTGGCATGTGTGATATACTAGCTAAATGCCCTTAACTTTAAAAAGTAATGTAAATCTGAATATTCTACTTAAATCATTTCATTCTATCCTAAATAAATAAAAACAAAAAGTATTGATTAATATACAGCTAATCTCTTAAAAACTTTATCCAGTGTAGAAACTGGCCAGAAACTGGAAGTAAAGTATTTCCTTATTTAACTTGCAAAAATTACATTAATTGACAAGAACATTAGAAATAAATCAGAATGGAATATTTTAAATACTCTCAGGTCCTCTATAATTGTAAAAATAAATCTCAATACATTTGAAGCAATATTCAAAGTAAATTATTCCAGCATTGAACTTCTATATGACTATTAAAGCTGTTTTGTTTAAACATGAATATGAGAGTCATAATTTGTTAACACTGTTTTCTGAGATTTGGGGGGAGGGTTTGACTCTGGGATGCCATCTTATGTGAAGTTTGTTGTTGTTTTGGCTTGAGAAGAGTTTGTTTTCTTAACCCAATTAATTTCTTTGTTTTTGGATTGTGGCTGATTTATCTTTTTGGCATTTATTACTATAAACGGCCTAGAATCTTAGGAGGTGGACAGTATGTAAATATCCATAATTCATTAATTCATTAGTTAACATACAAAAAATCTGAGCTGGCCTAATTTACCAGCTTTGCCTTTAGAAATAATGCATTGGTCGCAGGTGCTATTAGGATACTTAATTGAGGAAATGAATGGTTAGAGTAGTTCAGACTAAACCAAGCAAAACAAATCAAACCTGAAAGAGATATGATTCAGGTAATGAACAATGGCCAAAACCTGCCTATACAAGATACAGTTTGCTAGGTTTATACAACTGAAAGAGGCAAAGTCTAGGTGAATGAGGTTCTGATGTTGTCCTTCTATAGGTGGGTCTAGTAGTACAATATAGACAAACATACAGATGAAGTTGATACGCCAACATTCCACGATGCACCCATCAATGGCTGATATTCTTGCTAAGTCACAGAATTGTTATCCATACAGTCCCACTGCTGTTAAGAGCAACTTAGGAATCATTTCCAGACACTATACTGTACAAGTGCACAGCCTGTTGCATAACAAACCAAGGTCCCATTTCCTGTTCCCCCAGAACCGTTAAAACCTCACAAACCACTAGGAAAAACTGTTTCCTGCAGGTGTCCCAGGAACATGAATCACACCTTGTCAAAATGCTGGGTATGAACCAATGGAACAAGATCTTTCAAAAAGTAGATACATCTTGCAGTCTTTGTCCATGCATAACTTTCTAACTTGCTGATCTACATCCTGATCTGGAAGGGGTTAAATGAGTATTAATCAGACACTTTCAAGAAGCTTTGAAAACTCATCCAAATATTATAAAAAATGCCTTTAATCATCTAATAGCCCAAACGGGGAAGTGATGGATGGGCTGATCTTTGCCTGAACAGATGAGCCTGGGGATGTGGGCTTACAGGAGATGGGAAAAGAGACGATGACACTTTTCCTTCCTCCCTCCCTCCCTCCCTCGCTGCTTGGAGCAGTTAGAAATATGAGGTCACCCAGCAAGAGATGATAACACATTAAGGGCTCTTGAGAGATTGGCCTGTCAGCCTTGTTAGGAAGAGGCAATTGGGGCTGACTGTATAATTAAAGGCTGGAGAAAACCATAACTCACAGCAGTTTAGACAGCAATGAAGGGACTCTATCCACTACGGTCTTTTCTGTTTGGAAGAAACACCTCAGTAAAAATGAGCTTAGTTCGGTGTAGTTTGGGCTTCAGTGAGGTGCTCTTAATGAATGGCAAATCTGCAATTTCAATTGCAGTCCTTCTGCATCAAGTTTTGCAAATATGAATTTGTCACACAAAGCTACTACATTAGTGTGAAGGAAAACAAGCCAAGGTCAGGACTGAGGGTTATTCAAATAGCATGATTTATAATAGGAGTCATAGGCGTAATCTAAAATCACCGGATTATTTTGCTATATGCCTCAACCTTGTCCTAACATATGAATCCAACAGGTATGTCTGAATTACTTCCAAAGGTAGTTGTTTGATTCAGACCACATAGCCCTAAAAAAATGTTTATAAGCTCTGTCTGCTTATTCTGAATTAAAAGCATCCTCCAACAGATCAGTTCTGTTAGTAATCAAATTGTAGAATTCCTGTTCCTCGGTACAGAGAATGGTGACAGATTCTCACTGTATGGGCATAAAGTATAGAAGGTAGCAAGTTTGGTACACTGTTGCTATATTACTATAAATTAATCTATGAATAGTTTCTTAATGGAAGTAAAGAAGAGGACAATCAGCAGGAAGGGGGATAGACTTTGTTACAGTGGCAATTAATAAACCATTAAAAACCTGAAGGATCAAGTTAGAGACAGATCATCATGGAGAAAGTCAACAATGATGTGACAGAACATTATTAATCAGTTCACTTAAAAGAACACTGAACTTCCTTGGGATATTAAGGATTTATTAAACTAAATCTCTCTATATAATACTCTGAACAGTAAACGGTCTACTTTATCTCACTTGATTCTTACTGATGGCATTCCAATGATGGCAATATTTCATGTAATCACTGGACTACAGTTGGAGGTAAGATATTAGACACGACTTCATACCCTTTCCCACTCCCAGTATTTTTACAGTGGAATCTATGTTTCAATGAATTTGATTCTGCAATTCCCTTTACAGGAAATACTGTTATGAAACTGTATTGTTTCATAAACCATGATGATGATGATGAATCATGTTAGTGTGGACTCTTAGTGACCACACAGATAGAATTGGGTTGCATTGGTTTATTTTATGATCAGTTATTTGATTTCCGGGCTAACTCTAATATTGTCAGAAGTTGTCTCCAATACTGAAGCTCAAAAGCAGTAATACTCTTGTTTCTCTAACATCCAATTTTTACTCCATAGAGAATCACAGCATTGTTTGCATGATTCTGATTTTTGTAGGTAGAGACATAATGGAATCTGAATACTTTTTCCAAGTCCTTAATTGCTATTTTTCCAAGTATTAGTCTACTACAGGAGTGTCA
Source organism: Ahaetulla prasina (assembly GCF_028640845.1). Lineage (NCBI taxonomy): Eukaryota > Metazoa > Chordata > Lepidosauria > Squamata > Colubridae > Ahaetulla > Ahaetulla prasina. Next base: position 176,137,586 of record NC_080541.1, read on the forward strand.
AACTCACGTCATCACGGTGGCATCACGTGACGTATCACAATGTTTCCCCCTTTGCTAAACTGGGTGTGGGAATGGCCAGCGTGTGACGCATCCGACCCGTGGGCTGCAAGTTTGACAGCCCTGGTCTACTAAGTATTTTGTGACAGCTGTTTTTTTTTATTGTTAATAGTTGATCCTAGAAGGCAAATGCTATACACAACTTCAATGTCTTCACTGCCAATTCTAAGCCTGGTTGCCATACTTGTAGTCATGTGTTTGGTCTTCTTTATAGTTAATCTTTTTTTCACTGTGCTCCTTAATTTCCATTACTAGAACTTGCAGATCATTTACATTTTAAGCTGTCAGAATATAGCCACTTGCATAGTAGAGGCTACTAATGTTTCTTTCACTAAAGGGAATGTATGGGGAACTCATCAAATTTGCAGACAACACCAAGCTGGCAGAAATAGCCAACACTCCAGAAGATAGGCTTAAGATACAGAAGGTTCTTGACAGACTTGAACATTGGGCACTATCTAACAAAATGGAATTCGATGGCGAAAAAAAATAAGGTTCTACATTTAGGCAAGAAAAACCAATAGTAAAGGTGGTACCTGGCTCAATAGTATCCTGTATCTCCCAAAATAAGACATCCCCTGATAATAAGCCCAATCGGGCTTTTGAGCATATGGCAATAAGGCCAAGCACTTATTTCAGGATTCAAAAAAATATAAGACAGGATCTTATTTTTGGAAAACACGATAGTAACTGTGAGAGGGATCTTGGAGTCCTAGTAGACAATCATTTAAATATGAGCCAGCAGTGTGCTGCAGCTGCCAAAAAAGCCAACACAGTTCTAGGCTGCATAAACAGAGGGATAGAATCAAAATCACATGAAGTGTTAATACCACTTTATAATGCCTTGGTAAGGCCACACTTGGAATACTGCACCCAGTGTAGAAGGAGTGCAGAGAAGAGCAACAAAGATGATTAGCGGACTTATAAAACATATAAAAAACAATTGCTGGAATTGGGTATGTCTAATGAAAAGAAGGACTAGAGGTGACATGATAGCAGTGTTCCATTATCTCAAGGGTTGCCTCAAAGAAGAGGGAATCAAGTTATTCTCCAAAGCACCTGAAGGCAGGACAAGAAGCAATGGGTGGAAAACATGACCTGAGTTTAACTCATAGAATCAGACATGACCTGAGTTTAACTCATAGAATCATCTATTACAATGTCCTTCCTGTTGAAGACTGCTTCACTTTCAATTGCAACAATACATGATCACACAATAGATTTAAGCTTAATATTAACCACTCCAATCTTGATTGCAGAAAATATGACTTCAGTAACAGAGTTGTTAATGATTGGAATACACTACCTGACTCTGTGGTCTCTTCCCAAAATCCCCAAAGCTTTAACCAAAAACTGTCTACTATTGACCTCACCCCATTCCTAAGAGGTCTGTAAGGGGTGTGCATAAGAGCACAAGCGTGCCTACTGTTCCTGTTCTATTGTTCCCTTTCATTAAATCCAATTAATATAGTTATTACATACTTATGCTTATATATATGCTTATATATTGTATAGCTATTTCATGCTTATGCTTATATATACTGTGTGACAAAATAAATAAAATAAAAATAAAAATAAAATAATCAAGGAGAGACGCAATCTAGAACTAAGGAGAAATTTCCTGACAGTTAGAATAATTAATCAGTGGAACAACTTGTCTCCAGAAGTTGTGAATGTTCCAACACTGAAAGCTTTTAAGAAAAGATTGGACAATCTCTGAAATTCTCTGAAATGATGACTGAGTAGGGGGCTAGACTAGAAGACCTCCAATGTCTATTCCACTCTGTCATTCTACTCTATTCTAATTTAAACCATGCCTATATGCACCCAATCTATCTTTCCTTGATACATATTCAATTGAATTAATAAATAAAACTGAATAAATAACTGAACAATATGTCACTTGTGTCACTCATCTACCTGAAACCAGTCTGTTTCACAACATTCTATCTGGACTAGGGCTTCCTGACCTTTGTATAGATTTTGTAGGAGAACAGTAAGATGTTCTGAGATTCTCATTTTTCTAAGGACATTTCACAGCTTGACATAATTGACATTAACTGAAGGCCTTTCTATAATCAATGAAACACATATTGATTTATTTTTGGCAATTCTTCGGTTTTCTCAATTATCTAGCATGGATCAGCACTAAGAAATCTTATTATTACAATTGCTAGTATGCTCAGAAACTGATTTTTGCAATAGAATTTTCAAAACCTTGCCAGCATATTCTATTTCTATACTTTGTCTTATTTATTGAACAGCTGTAGCTGGTCTGTATAAATTTGACTTGTTTTCACCTACTTACTTCCTCTTATGCAGCCACTGCACCTGCCATCATATTAATGATAAACTTTCCTAAAAATGAGAAATTACCCCATAATCGCTTTCTTAAATCCTTTATGTTGCATGGGTACAATAATCCCTATTCTGCTTTTTATAACTTTAGGATGGATCAATAACTTCACTGAAAAGACAATGACCTTGAGGATTGTTTGGCTGGGGCACAGTTATGAATTCTTGGGGGAGAAATGACCTTTATCAAATGTCACATGTCATTGGATTTTATATCAAACATGGGTCGCATGCTCTGCTTATGCAAATCTCTCTGCCAATATATAGGTATATGTATATATGGCTTGAAAAGGTGAATGTGGGCATCACTGTGATTATGAGGAATGAACATCAGATGACCTTCCAGGACAGGCCGGTAGTGTCCTGCTGAAATTAATTGGTATAACAGATTGGAAAGCATATTTCTTTTAAAGTTTCTTTTTGCAATGGTTACAAGTGATCCACAGAATCAGAAATCAAGAACACAAAAATGCTGTGTCATGAAGACTATGGTTCAAAGTTTCTTACAAAACAAGAATGCTACTTGAGGTAACTGCTTGAAAAAACATTAATAATTACTTAGCATATGTATTATCATTTCTAGATAATAGCAGGAAAATAATTGATAATTGATCTTTTAAATAATTTCCTTATAAAGTATAACCAAATGATGCATACACAGTTATCTCTTTGTCTTCTTCAAAACTGTGCATGCATGTGAATGTTGGATTAAGTACTTGCTTAGAAAGGAAGTTTTGGAACCATATGCAAACAATATACAAGTGTGGTGTGCAGACTATTAATTCCTGAACATCCAAATTTTTCCTTCAATTTGATATTAGCTAAAGGACATGAAAGTAACAGTAATTTAGAAATGACAGATTCATGGCAAATCATCATTTCAAAAAATATCGTAAAGGAGAAGAGCAAAATTACATTAAATTTATACTTGATCTCTGCAATGTGAGGAACAATTGTTTGGGTTACAATACAAATGTTGGGTTACAATCAAGAGAACAAGTGAAGGGACAAGCTTTGTTTGTTTATCCAGTTTCCTCTCCTTGCAAGAATGCCTTGACACTGTGTCCTGTAATGCGGAGTCTGCAGCCCCAACTAGCTAAATTTATCCCAGCTGCAGTTGTGTTTACAAAGCCATTCCTGTTTATACTCCTGTTCCATCCTGATCAAATTTCAGCCAACGACATTTTACAAACTAAGCGCTTTATTCAGTTGCTTTGTCTTTCTTGCTTCTGATTGGCAAGAACAAAAGTGGTTACATGCAAACTTGATTGCTGCTCTATCTCCAAGGTCCCTTCCAACTCTGTTGTTCGGCATTCTGTAAATGCTGGTATATAGGAATGGAAGAAGCAGAATGGCTTTGTCTTGTCTGTTTATATATTTTTGTAAGAATTCTATATCCACCACATCTGTTGATGGACCATAGGATAATCACCTATGATTATTACTTAACTGGTCATCTTCTTGATTAAGCCAATTAATTTCTAATGTCCATTTTAACCCATTTAAATTTGAAATTCACTGTCATTACTTATTCCTGAATGAAAATATATATTGACAAGAAGTTTAAATGTGACATTTTAAAAGGTCTTACTTTGTCTCAAAAAGCTGCATGAACTGATAATAGGAAGCTGGTTAGACAAACTACTATAGAATGGTAAGAGAAGGCAATACCAAGGAGTATAGCCTTAGTTTGGGAAGAATAGGATCCCAGATTTAGGCAGAAACAAAGAAGGTTAAATAATTCCATGCAACTCCAACAAAATTCTTACTTTGGATTACTTTCAGGCAGAATAAAGGAAATAGAAAATGCTGAAGAAAAACCATTTGAATTGCTACTAGAGAGAATAATAAAGATATCTTGGGTTCAGAGTGACAATTGCAAAGTGTGTTTTCCAGACATTATTCAATTTCAGTTTTCATAAACCCTTACTAGCCTGGCCAATTGTGAATGACAGTGGAGCTGCATTTCAATAGTCTCTTCAGAGTCAACATGTGTGCATCCTTGCCCACAGAAACAAATGATGCACAGCCTAAATCTGAGCTCACCTGGTAGCTCTAGATATTTATATTAGCTGCAACATGTCATCTGTTTTTACAGCTTCAGTTTTAGCTACAAATACCTCGGTGTTCCATTTTTTTCTGTTATCACTACTACAGATCTAGAGCTTCATATGTATTGAACTTAAATGATAAACTTATTTGAACAAGGGTTAAATCCAGACTAATATCTGGACAGAGCAGTACATGAACTAACTATATAAAGTATCAAGAGAAACACAAAGCATATGTGCATTTGATTCATGCAAGCAACTTCTCATCTCCGGAAGAGAATTCTTTAGTCAGGAAGTCACGGCCTTGATTACTTTGTCTTCCCCATTTAAGTACATCCCTAACTGCTCCTTGGATGGCTCAATTAGCAAAGTGAATATATTATATAAAGTCTAAAAGATTAAACTATCATAGGCAGCCCATAATTTCATGAAGAAGTCAGGGGAGCATATCCCTCTTATTAACTCTATAACAAATGTGATGAAAATGTTCAAATAGAATGTTAATGCAATGTTACGTGTAATTTTCCCAGGCGATCTCCTGCTGAAATATTTCTTTATTAATAGTAATTGAGGGTATAAATTATGAATGAGGCAACTTTCTCTTTTCACCAAGAAACATGTCCTAATAGCAATAATTCTTTCTAATCATTTTTGGATAATGAAAAGAGATAGAGCAAGAGGTTCCTTTTTAAAAATAAAAAAGCTGATCAAGAGAACACAAAATGCAGAAAAAGAATAAATATCTGTAACAGTATTAAGGTATAGAAGGAGGAACAGTCTATATACACATTAAGTGTTGTAGATATAAGATAAATATCCGATAATTTGGGGTTTACTCTGTTCAAGGAGACCCAGAATGAACAGTTAAATGCATTTTGAAACTTGATGGCAGAGTTTTGTATTTAACTGCCTCTCTGATATACTATGAAAGTGTCAAAATCTGAACTTTCGAAGTATTTAATATCTGGGACATAAACAAGCAAATGCTTGGGCCAAGTGTTACCACAAAACATATTACAATAAATTCAAACAACCAGTTACTATTGTTCAATTCCTCTTAAACCCTGGAGAATTGTGAGAAAATATAATTTGAGCAGCAAAGGAAGTCTGTAATAGGTGACTGTTGTCTTCTTTAACCTTACTTTTACCTTGTCACATTATTCCACTTAGCTTGGAGCTGCATCTAACACAAAGCATGCAACTAAAATTGTCTGTATCAGGGGTGAGCAATTCACATCCATGTGTTGCATGTAGCTTCAAAGCCCCTTTATAAAAAAAAACCCAAAGCACCTAGTTCAGCAGCAAACCTAGAATAGCGTTAATTATTTTAATTTCTTTAAAATATACAAATATATCTGAGAACAACTATTACCACTTCCTGGAGACAAGAACCACCAAAAAAAGTTAATATGTTAAAAATATAATTTTCAAAAAGGTTGTCTGCTTCTCTATGTAAAGAAAAGCAATGCATTACCAATCATTAGAATCTTGTAGCCAATGAAAGCTGTTTTATTTTTTCCTAGCCAATATTCCTGACTTTAACCCTTCTTGCCAGTCAACACAGTTTCAACCCAAGTCCTAAGAAGGGTTTTCCCAAAGTTACCCTTTACTTCTTTTATTTCTTTATTTCTTATTTCTTTTCATCTCAAGTCTCAAACACCTGAATCTACTTGTTGCTTCAGATTACTAGATTATAGTCTGTAATAGTCTAAGCATCCATTGAGCTGGTACAAATGTTCAAAACATTTCAACTGCAGATAAGAAAAACCTAAGTCCCTCCATAAGAGTTGTTGTAATTAGCACAAAATAGAACAGAAAGTGATTTTTACTGACTAGATGTGCATCTAATCTGTGCTTTAACTTAGATTCAGAACATAGCTTATCTCTGTATTTAAAAAAAATAAAATATATTTGAGATTTACAGAATACAATATATGTATCAGTTGAACTTGACTTAGTTAGGCAAACAAACAGTACTTTTGTTTTGCAAAAGAATGATTAGTTTATTCCTTTTTGAAACTGAAGTTTCAAAGTTCCCATCTATCACTCCTTCAATTTATTTCACTCATGGAATGCATTGGTGGCCAATATTTCTTTCCCATAATCAAGATATAACTTACCATTTTCCACGAACAACTTAGAGCCCAACAGCATATTATGTTAAATAGGTAGTTTGCCCTTGTGTGCTTTTTTCCCTTTAAAAAAATCTTTTAAGGTGATCAATATAGGTAGCATGGCCTAGGAAGGATGAATGCAACTTCTGTTATTTTCATTGGATTCATTGCACCAAAGACACAGACACACTTTCTTTCTAGCATCAATTTTCTTAATCTTTTTGCTGTTTCCTTTTTTCTTTCCCACTTCTTCCCTACCTCTAAGATTGCTGGAGAAAGGAAGATCACTCATGTCTTAAAACTAAACTGATTATTTGCTAAATGTGTTTAAAACTGACCCAAGAGCTTCACATGGCCTCATGATAAGTTATCCATCCTAGCACGAAGTATAGATATGAAAAAGGCATGCATATGCTTGTTATACACAGCTTACACGCTGTTTTCATATAATAAATGTAGGGTAATGTGTTAAAACTATCAATTGGTCAAGTGGCTCTTCAGTCAAATGGTGCATTCTACTGCATTTAAAATTCCCATGCTATAATTCTGTACCTGCAAATTATAATGAGGAAATTGCTATTTGTAACTCCTTCACTGTATTGTCTGTATTGAAATGGCAAGTTATATTGTTCATAATATAACATTTTAAGAGTTTTGAGTAAGCTTAGGTTGAAATACTAAAAAGAAATATCTAAAAACATCTGAGAATGGGGTAAAAACAGGTATAAGTTGTCTTTCTCATAGGATCAAATAAACTTCCTTTTCACTTTTGATTGAAAAGTACTGAACTCTTTCCTAATTAATAAACAATGAAAAGACCTATGGAGAACTTCCACAGGTTTACTGTTCATCTACCTGTTGTGTTCCTCTCTATTAAATGAAACCTGAAATTAACAGATTCACTTCAGATCTTTGCTTGAAGCCTGCAATCAGCGTGGACATACTAATATAACTCGGAGCCTTTTCATACTGTGCTGGATTTAAATCAGAGTGGTTTAGATTTTCTTTCTTGATAATCAGGATGAAACATCTATACTTAAGCCAAATCACCATCTTGGAAAACAAGGATTTTCTAATTAATTAAAGAAACAGAAAGTGAGGGACTAATGAAATTTGGGGAAAAGGAAGGAGTTGCCTTCTTCTTGAAATTGGAAATGGGATGTGTCTTTGCTATTGCAACCTACTAGGCTCAAATGAAGTCTACTAGATTGGAGAAGGGAGTTGGATTGAAGTGAGGGGAACACCTGCGTCCTTCCTCCTATTCACCTGATTGAATTTGCAGTCCACTGCTCATTCTTTTTGCAGCTGCAAGGCATGAATGCCCAGCTGCCAACCCCATACTTTTCCTTTCAAAAGAGGGGCTAATTCAATTATCCCAGTGGCATTAGCTTCTATGAAGGATAGCTCACCAGCATAGGCTATGTCCCTGACATAATATTAAGGGCCCTACTACCTTGCTCAGGGCAGATTAAATTCTATTCATTGCTTTAATGCTGGGCTCCCCACAAGATTCTGTACCTTAACTCTATTACCCCCTGCTTAGAACTGCCTGACCCATTGTTACCACTCCCTCTGATAATTCACCTCTCTGGAAACTTTGCCTTCTTGACCTCCTCATGGAGCAGCAAAATGAGGCTGAATCATATGTTCTATGGCACAAGCAGAGCCATACCTCCCTCTGCCTACTTTCTTGAAAGCTGCCCCACATCTCAGGTAAGGTCTACTGTAAGTGATGAGTTTCTTCTTTGTCTCAAGGGGTCTGAAGGATAAGCTTCTGCCTAGAATGGAACATGCTAATATGCAGCCATACTAAAATGGAAAGAGGAAGAGCAGGGAAAGAAAAATGGGGTGCAATGAGTTTTGTTTCAAAGCAAAAGGAAATAAAGCAAGTACAAATCTACCAGGCTGTCCTCAGAGCATTTTTCTTGCTATTCATCAATAATTATTGCTCTTAATATTTTTAATCTATAGGGTTCCAACACAACATGCCCTTTAAATTCCAATCAACTTTAGCTGAAGAATAAAACTGAAGTAAACATAAGTTTCAGCTTTTCCCATAGATATATCTGTGAGATCTTATGAGCTGTCCTAGGTACTGCAGATTTGCTGATGAAATAACTGTTCTAACCTGTGAGCTGTTTAATCAAGTTTTATTGAATGTATTGTAAGTGTTTACAAATATAGTAAATTACACTAAGCAAGCTCCTCTGTGACTTACAACTATGCATGAAACTCAAGTTACACACTGTAATGGTCACTTTACTCCCACTGATTTCCTATCATATGGCTTCTATTTCAGACATTTAGAAATCTGCCTGATGAAGACCCAGAAGTGCCAGCTACTGCACATACAGCTTATCTCCCTGACAAGAAATTGTTTCTTGGTGCACAATCCCACTAACCCTAAGTAAAAGGAACACTGGACTTACTTGAACATTCGTTCTATGTGTGCTGAGAGTCCAAGCAATGGGTATTAACTTCATCTGATTGGCCAGAGACTGAGTTGGTATTTGTTTAGCCACACCTCCTCCTTCCTGTTGAGCTTTAGTTTGTTAACAAGGGTCTGGATCTGGAATGGATCCATTATAATCTGTAATGAAACACAATCACTCCAGGATCCTAGACCCCAACGGAATTAGGGAGGGGTTGGACTCTCATGCAGCGCACATAAAATGAATGTTCAGATAAGTCCAACATTCCTTCTCCTATGCGCTGCTTAGAGAGTCCAAGCAATGGGATATACCCAAGCTAAATATCCCTAGGGTGGGAAACAGAAGTGTCCAGGGTTCCTTCGACTGGAAGAACTTGCTGCAGGACCCGCCTCCCAAAAGCCACCTCAGCTGAGGCAAACTTGTCCACCTTGTAGTTCCTAATGAACGGCGAGGGCAAAGTCCAGGTGGCCACCCTGCAAATTTCTAGTATGGAAGCTTGAGTGGCCCAAGCCACCATCGTGACCGTGCTTCATGTGGAGTGGGCCGTAATGTGACCAGGTGTGGCCAGGCCCAAATATCGTAGGCCAGGGAGATACAAGCCTTGAGCCAGCGACTAATGGTGGATGGAGTCATCTTCATACCCATTGACCTGGGTTGAAATGAGATGAATAACAATTCTGTCTTCCTGAACGGTGCTGTCCCGGCAATTTATTTTTGAAGGGCTGCTAGCGACGTTCCCTGGGATGCCTGGGGTTCGGACAAAAATCAGGTAAGATGACTTCCTGGGCCCTGTGAAACCAGGTATTAATTTTTGGCATGAACGTCGGATCCAGGCGGAGAATAACTCTGTTTGGATAAAAGATACGTAAGTCTTTTCTGATGGAGAGAGCCACCAGCTCGGATATTCTCCAAGCGGATGTTATAACTATAAGAAAGGCGACCTTAAAGGTCATAAGTTTGAGACTGGTGGAACTTAAAGGTTCAAACGGAAAGGAAATAAGTGCCTGCAACACCAGTGACAGATCCCAGGAGGGTTATCTGTGTACTGGTGGAGGTCATAGATTGGATGTCCCTTTCAGGAAGCTACGAACCCTCAGATGTTGAGAGAGGGTTGCACCTCCCTCGCAGGTCAAAATAGTTGCTAAGGCAGCTACCTGAGTGGAGGGTGTTTGTAGCTAATCCAGTATCTAGACCCTTCTGAAGGAAGTCCTGAGGGACGGATGTCGATGTTGGGGCTATCCCGTTCCTGATGCGCCAGTGACAAAATGAAGTCCATGTGGCGTCATAAATTTGGGTTGTAGATGGACATCGAGAAGCTAGGGTGGTAGAAATTACTTTTCTAGAAAATTAGTCCTTTTTCAGGATCTCCCTTTCAGGTGCCAGACAGCCAGATGGAGCCATTGAGACTCCAGATGGATAATGGCCCCCTGGCTGACAGAGATCCTGTCTGGAGGGATCCTCCAGGAACGTGAAATTGAGAGAATTACGAGGTCCGCGAACCAGATCTGTCTGGGCCAGTGAGGAGCTATGAGAAGGACCTCTGCATTCTCCTCCAGGATCTTCCAGATGACCCTCGGTATTAGAGGGGTCAGAGGGAAGGCATATAATAGGCCCTGAGGCCATGAGCAGCGGAGGCCGTTGGTCCCTTCCGCCCTGGCATCTGGTGTAAAACCAAGATAATTGTGCATTTGCTGGGCTGGCAATAAGGTCTACCTGGGGTTGACCGAACTTGGCTGAGAGTTGAAGGAACACATCTGGGTGAAGTTGCCATTCTGCCTAATCAATGGTTTTCTGCTCAACCAGTCCGTCTGAGTGTTGGAAACCCCAGAGATGTGTTCTGCATCAGTACCCTGGAGTGTGTGCCCCCCTGACAGTTCACGTGTGCCTTGGAGGTGACGTTGTCCTTCAACAACAGTACATGGTGATCTGACAGTTTGGAAATGGAAGAGCTCCAGGTGTGCAGCTCTCAGTTCCAGCCAATTGATGTCGTTGAGGAGGTCAGTTGATGACCATTGACCCTGGGTCACTCAAGTTTGTAAATGAGTTCAGCCGAAGAGGCTGGTGTCCGTGGTCAGGATTAGTCGGGGGTGTTCTTTGAAGGAACATCCCTTCCCCAGGGCTGCTGACGTCCACCACTCCAAGGATCTGAGTACCTTTAGGGGAACCCTGATCTGTTCATTGGCGTTGCTGAGACCGGCTTTTTGGCTTGATAATAGAAGCCACTGAAAGAGGCCAGGAATGCAATCTCACCCAAGGTACAGTCACTAGGCAGGATATCATTTTGCCTAGCAATTGGGAAAGAAGCACTGTGGCAGATCCAATAGCCCAGGTGGCTGCTTGATGGGTCTTACAAGCAGAAAGCTCCACCCTCCTGTCCTCGGTTCTCAAACCTTCAGCCGAGTCAGAAGGGAGGATGTTAGATGAGGCCAAGTTGGCCATTGGAACATCAACGGTTGGAAATTTCAGGAGCTCTTCCAGCTCTTGCTCCACCATATACATTTTCCTATCCATACCACTGGGGGCAGGAATGGGCCCAGGTTGATTCCATTGTCGTTGTATAACATCAACAAAGAGCTTGGGCGATGGAATAGCCTCTTCCTCTGTGACGGTTCGGTAAAGAAAAGAGCAGTGGTGTTGTGCCTCGTCCGCTTTCCCTGCAGCCGGGGCCTTCTTATCTGCTTCCGAACGCTGAGGAATGTCCTAGCATGCCTCCCAGCCCCAGCCCTGGCTCCATGCCCAGACAGGCTGAGGAAGAAGAAGCACCTCCAGCCCCCAGCCCTGGCTCCATGCCCAGGCAAACGGAGCAACTAGACCCCTCCCCCTTCCCCACAGCATGTGAGCCTGAGGAAGGTCAATTACCAACAGCTGCAGACTGGAGTGACCCTCGCTTCAGGAGAATTGATAACAGAAGGAAGGGAGGGAGGGGCAGGCCGGGATAAGTGCTGAGTCATGGAGCCACACCCCATGGCCTATATAAAGGATCTGCTTTCTGGCATTCTCTGAGTCAGGCAAAGTCTACCTTATCTTGCTGAAATCACTTTCTGGTCTCCTGCCTGCCTTGAGAACTTTGCTAGGACTTTGGCAGAGCTACAGAGGCACGCCTGATTCGGATTTCCCTGACCCGGCCGTCAGCGGAGGAGTGGGACACGACAAGTGGGTTCTGGAGGGTCCGCAGATCCCTCAGAGTGCCCAATAAGTGCCCCCATATTGCCATTATTTTTGCCTTGTACAATAAGGTTTTAAATAGGTCATGATGAAAGAGCCCCTGGCAACAGGTCTGTCCGGGAAGACTCTCGCATTCTCAGAAAGATTATACTCTATCATCTCTTCCTTGCCCATAAGCGACATGTCGCTATGCCGTGAAGGTGAGGGAGAGTGAGGCTCCTGTATATACTCTCTGTCAATATGCCCTATTGGGTGAAGGGCCCATAAACCCAGCTCAGCCGCCAGTACTGGGGTCAAAATGCCTCTTTGAATTAGAACAGCATCAATATCCCTTGAAACAGTCATCGCAATTATGTCACATAGTTCCTGTGACAATGCAGATCGGTGCCCCTCCTCCAGGTAGAGCCCCGCCGTGGTAGGAGTAAAAGTGGCAGAGGCGTGGGAAGACCCATGGCAATGGGAGGGTCCCGACTCTGGGCTGGTTACCTTCAGAGAAGGATTCATGTCTGGTGCCTGAAATTCCTGTCTACCATGTGAAACATTAGGAGACCAGCCTAGCTGTTCTGGCTGGGGAGCCTGAGTTAAGATTTCCTCCTCCCAGGCAGTGCTTCTCCCTGCTGCAATGGCAGACACCCTGCCAGCCTCTGCTCCTTTTTGGGCCTTGTCAAATTGCTTTTCTAATGCATGCTGACGTCTCTTGCCATCCTTTTCTGATGCGGAGGAAGTAGGGACTGGGGCAGTGGGAGACCGGTTACAATCTGCCATTTTGAAATCCAAAGAGGGGCCTTGTGCAGATTAAAAATTGAGGCCTGTATTGTAGGCCAGCCCTCAAAAGAGCTGCTCTGTTTTCCCCAATATGCCTCACAGAGGTGGGCTATCCTCTGAAATGTTTAATGGTTTAGGGCTTCCACTTTTGCCAAGCGGACACCATGGCTTGTGAGCGCGAAAAATCACTGCGGGGTGGTAGGGTGGAGAAGGAAATTGGCACGAAGCAGGCACCACGGCTCCAAAGGCGCCTACGACTCCATGTGTGCCTGGGGTTAAAATGACATTCCGACACCACGGAATCGATCCCACTGCCCAGAGCACTCAAAGTTGACACCATGGCTTTCCTGGAGCTGTTCTGGCCGCAAACTCAGTTAGATGACCTGTGGGCCTGTTGAAATCGGCCGGCAACTCTGAGCCACCGCAGAGGCCTGCCAGAAAGAATCGCCGCTGCTCTGCTCTGCAGCTCAGCGCCCAGCCAGGTGCAAGGCAAGGAGCTGCTTTCAGAGCAGCAAGGAAAATTGTTTAAATTAATTTGTAGCTCTCCTCGAATACATTGTTAATTAAAGTCCAAGCAATGGAGCTAACAATGTTGTAGTCTCTCTAAGCTGACTGAGTTAACAAACTGGAGCTCAACAGGAAGGAGGAGGCATGACTAAACAAATTCCAACTCAGTCTGACCAATCAGACGAAGTTAACACCCTTTGCATGGACTCTCTAAGCAGCGCATAGGAGATCAAGATCATGAACAATATGGATCAATTTCAAAAAACAAAAACAAAATGATTCCCAACACTGAAATAAGCTCTGCGGATTTTCTCAGTGGTGCTTATCAAGTAACCTATAGAAAGACCCTTGAATGCTCCAATATTACATACTTTTTTTACTGCAATTATTGCTCATATTTAAAAATTATGGATGTACATAAGATGCTTGTTCTGCTCCCAAGTTATATTCCAGTTTCTGTAACCATGTGTTATCATTTCTCTTTAGCCATGTATTTCTTGTTCAGCTGTAGTGTAAGAGGAAGTCAGTTTTCATCTGGAGAATCCTGAATTTTGTGGCACCTGGAAGCAAGCCACTTCCTCTTTAGAGGATTCTTACCACACTCTTTCTCCTCCTCTTTTCCTAACTTCAGTTGTACAATAGTTCTTCAACCTGTAAGAGGATGGTAGCCTGATACTTCTTCATTTCCTCCTTAGTATCCCTAGCAATAAAGCAAATGGAGATTGACAAGAATGCTAGATTCTCTATTGTAAGATATATCTAATGTGCAAAGTACCAGGCTACTTGAGTTTAATTGAATCCTCCCCGTCCCCCTAGTTGCCCAACTTTCTTTTAAAGTTTTCTGGAACCAGGGATAGGATCTTAAGGTAGTATAGTGATTTTTGCTCTGTATTCTCAATGCTGTAAATTCGGCAACAGAAAAGATGATTGTGGATTATTTTCAAGCCCTTTTTAATGAACTGGAGAGTTGAAATGGCGATAGTGTGGAAATGCTCTGAATAATTAAACATTGTTAACATGAAGAAGAACCACAAGGCGTATTGAATACTAGGTAGGTGGCAGTTATGTCTTTTCACAGCCCATCCACTCTTCAATCAATAGAAACAAAAGCTGAATGAGAAGTAGCTAAAGTAACAGGAAATAAACCCTTGCGCAGTGGAGAACAGAAAGCGATTAGAAGTTAACACAAAGGGAAATTGCAGTAATAGGTCTAGGGGTATAAGTTAGACTCTTGGGCACATGAACCTCCTTCTTTGCTTTTCACTGCAATGTAGCATGTAGAACATGGGTGTCAAACTTGCCATGTCACTATGCCATCATGTGATGTATCGCAATGTTTTTTTCCCTTTGCAGAGCTGGGGTGAGTGTGGCCTGCGTGTAATGCATCTGGCCTGCGGGCCGCCAATTTGACACCCCTGATGTAGAAGGTTTACCATATGCTGCTTCTATGCTTTGGAACCTCTAGTGAAGAGGAAATTGAAGGTATCTCTCTCCACCCATAAATAATCTCATAAAAATAACAGAAAGGACACTCATACAGATCCTTGTTAAAATTTTATTACTAATCAAAGCAAGAGAAGGAAAAAGATAACAGTGAAGCAAACTGGGAATTAACAATGAGAAGAATGAAAGTAGTGAATTACTGTATCCTGAGAACACAAACAAATACCTGTATCTTTTTCTGAAGGAATCAGAAATCACATATTTATGAGAACCATCTGAATGAAACCAATTTTAAGGATACTAACCTTTCAGTTATCACTATCAACTACTTTCAAAACTAATCATTTTGAAAATCTTGAACTCTAAAATCATAATTTTTCCATGACTACAAGCTCCACCCCAAATTCTTCCTTCTTCCTCTCTCCCCCTGCCCCCCAAGGATGTGGGTACTAATCGTCCCATTCATCTATCTTAAAAGCACTATGTCTGCATATGCACATCTCTGAAAAGCTTCCTAGCTTGTCATATATCTGTCTAATTAATATTATTCTGAGCCCAGCATAGTTTTTTCCCCTTAATAAGCAAAGTGCTGACTTTATTACAGGTTTCTTCCTCACTTATTACTTTAAATCATATTCAGAAAATAGCTTACAAAGACAAATGCTATCTCCTAGCCCAAATGCCACTCCAGTCAGCACCTTCACTCAAAACTTATCTAGGCTCACTAAATGAAGGATGCAAAAGGGGGGTGGGAGTCTACCAGGATACATTCCAAGAGTTCTCAGCTGCCAGGGGTTTTTCAACTGAACAGAAAGGTCAATAGGTTACTGATGCGTTGTCTGGTCCAAGCAAAACAAGATGTTAAATGTACACTAATTAGATGGGATTCAATATGGCTGCCTCAGCAAAACACTCCAAAATGTGGAGGAAATTTGTAGCAGATGTACACAGGAATAATAATATTAAATTATGAGATATGGAAGATGAATCATTAATCTATCAAATTTAACCTATTTAACCTCACTTTCCAATAATGCCCATAAATACACCTTGCTAAACGTGGGAATAAAGGCATATAACCTATGTGACCTCCTAAACCATGTCCATTTCTCCATAGGCACTTGGTATCATTAGTAAGTATTTCGATATTATGGCCTGCTACTTATAAAGCAGCATGACAAATGGTGTAAGCAATAAATCCTCATACTGCCAGAAATCAATACTTTCTTTAGTTTTTTTTTTGTTTGTTTACATTTATACCCCGCCCTTCTCCAAAGACTCAGGGCGGCTTACAGTGTATAAGGCAATAGTCTCATTCTATTTGTATATTTTTACAAAGTCAACTTATTGCCCCCCCAACAATCTGGGTCCTCATTTTACCTACCTTATAAAGGATGGAAGGCTGAGTCAACCTTGGGCCGGGCTTGAACCTGCAGTAATTGCAGGCTTTGTGTTCTTAATAACAGGCTTTACCAGCCTGAGCTATTCCGGCCCAGTTGGAAGGATGTATGTTGAGGGCAGTGCCATTCTAATCATGGCGCTACCCTTTCACAAGGGTTTCCAATTTTTATTTTACTTGTATTTATTTATTAAATTTATTTGCCGCCCATCTCACCACAACTCTTTTTAATTTTGTTTAGATTTAAAAATATTTAATTATTTAGTTGCTATATTTGCTGACAAAATCTCTATTCATATTTTGTTCTAGCATGCCCAGGTCATAGATTTAGTTTTTAGTCTAAGACAGGGGTCTGCAAACTTGGCTCTTTTAAGACTTGTGGACTTCAACTCCCAGAGTTCCTCAGCCAGCTTTGCTGGGAGTTGAAGTCTACAAGTTTTAAAAGAGCCAAGTTTGCAGACCTCTGGTCTAAGACAATGGTTTAACTGAGTAAACCATGGGTCCATTAACTATAGAGTCTAAAAAGGGGCAAAACATATCACTCTTATTTTCAGTTACCAGCATATATTTGGGCCCCATACAGGCCAGGAATATTGTTCAAGAAAGAGCAGGAGTCACCTGCCAAAAATTCATTAAAGTAATGAAGGGAACCTACTACTTGATAAGATCAGAGACGCCACACTGTAGACTCAAAGAAAGACAAGTAATACTGTGGTAAAGTTCAACCAGAAAGCATGCGGCTGGGCTCAATAACCATTTGATTACAATATGATGGCTAATATGATTACTTATGGCTTAATGCTGTGTAAACCCAGGTACTTGGATTTAATTTAGTAACAACAAGAAACTGGAGAGATAATCCAGGATGGATTTGAGGAAAAATGATTTAGTAACAGAAAGAAATAACTGTGTGGAGAAAAAGAATGGTGAATTCAAAGAATTGGGGTTGTTTGGGAGACTATGCCTATGCCTATCATGAATTCTAATATTTGAATATACTGCTTTTCTTTTAAAAATTACCCTTATACCTTTTTGCAAAACACTTATTTTATGAGTAGCTATTGTTACCACATAATCACTGCATGAATGCAGAATATTCCACTTGACTTGTAGCCATGTTGTGATGAGTTGCCTATGATATCTTCTCAAAATTCCAAATAAGTTTTGAAACCTTTCATCTAGACCCATTTTTTTTGCATAACAAAGTATAGTTCGCAAAAGACATTATTAGAAATTATTAAGGCCATAACATCTTTAAATCTTGTACTGACCGAATAGTACAGAACACTTTTTAATCTTAGATTTCTTCAGTAAGTAGCATGTCCCTGCTCCTGAATGACTTAAGGTTCCTAGTCTGAGTGTTAAGGTGAAAGGGTTATATATGTTGGGCTTGGATCCTCTGGTTGTAATGCAATTTCTCAGCTCTCACATCTATATTTATTCAGTTTCGTAACACCACTCCACACCACCACCATCACACTTGGGCAGCAGTTATTGATCAGTCTAATGGAAGAGATCCAATTGCACACACTCTGGCGTGTCTCTGCATAGCCTCTCCCACTCCAGGCCAGCCAATCAATGCTGTGATGCTTCCGAAAATTTGAGATAATCCAATTTGAAGATGTGCTCTACCTTAATAAAATCTGTACTTTTCCCTTCCTCTTTAAAGCACGTGCTAGGATCTTTCCAAGTCAGCTGCAAATCCTATCAGTGCGACTAGTGCACTCTCTCAGAAACATGAACCAAACAGGCCCAAGAGAAAAGTGCCTAGACGTAATGAGTGCAGTGGACATGGCTCCTGGTGAATGGAAAGCTATTCAGTTCTCCATCATACATAAAAGAACATCCAAGTGTTTACTCTGGCTAAAATTCCATATCCAGATGGGTAAAATAAAATCTCAATGGAGAATCTCAGTGTATCAATTACAGAAATCTCTCAATATTTTTAATAATTCCTTTAGTAAGTTGTTGTATGCCCAGACCAGGCCGTCCTTGTTAGGATTTATTGATATTTCATTTTTGTTAATTTACAGCCATTTATCTTTTGGGGGCCATTATCAGATATGATAGCAGAAAACTCTGAAGCTGTTTAACATAGGAGAAAAAGCAAGATAATTTGTGGCTTCCTTTATATTGGTTGTAAATGCAACATAACATAACATATGCTATATATTCTGACAGTAATTCCTATATGATTATTTAATAAGGTGGGGCAACATTACTATTGCAAAGGGGAAGCTGAGGCGAAGAGATAACTTCCCTCTGAACCTCATAAATTAATGAGAGAGCACCAGGGATTTGTTGGCACACAGCTTATACTTAACCACTATCTTACAGTCAGTATTGCATGTCAATTTTAATTGGGGAGGAAAGATGCCATCACACTGTAACTACATAATGAAAAATATATTTCATCGAGGTAGTTATTTCTTGAAATATCTCCTTTTCTCTTACTTCAGACATCTACTAATTGTTAATCATCTAAATACTATGCCTTCCCTTTCAAATATTAAGAAGAGTGAAACATTCCTAAGAAATATAAATGTTCAAGCCATTTGCTGAGCAAGGTGGTTGTTAAACGAGTCCCACCTGATTTTATGACCTATTTTACCATAGTTAAGTGAATAACTGCAGTTTTTAAGTGAATCATGCAGTCATTAAGCAAATCTGACTTTCCCCCATTGACTTTGCTTGTTGGAAGGTGATTAGAAAGGTCACAGATGGTATCCAATGACCCTGGGACCCTGCAACTGTCGTAAATACATGCTGGTTGCCAAATGCCTGAAATTTATCATATGACCATATGGCCATGGGGAGATTGTGATGGTCATAAGTATAAGGACTGGTTGTTAGTCACTTTTTTCTGTATCTTGTAACATCAAACGGTCACTAAACAAATGATGGTAAATTGAGGACTACCTTTAATATTCAGAAGTTATTCAGAACAGCTACAATGGATGTAGAATAAGAAAACAAGTCGGAACAGCAAGTTTTATGCAGGCATTGTTTTGTGCCAATTATGGATGGATGGAAGGTACTACTATCCAAGACTCTAATCCAGCCTCCTGTTCCAATTGTAAAGGTGCTGAATACTCAGTCCAGATAGTTCCTATGTACAATATGGACAGTATACACACTTGTCACATGACACAGGCAGAAAAATGTATTGTGTCTAAATTAAGTTACATCTATATCTCCCTGTATAACATACCAACACACAGTAACAGCAGGCTATACAGTTTCTTCCCAGAAAAAACTGGATTCAAATATTGCTTGTTCTTCTTGAATTCTAGCTAGGAATGCTATAACACCTGTCTCTCTATCCCTGATGCAATTAACAGTCCATACTGATGCATGTATTCCCTTGAAACAACCAGAGATCCTGCCTGTTCCTCTGTACAATGAAGGAAAAACTACTGTAAGATGAGACAGCAACAACTCACTCAGGAATAGGGTCACACAGGCTGCCAGTTGAACTTGAGCCCTCTGGATCAATGGTGTGCCCCATTCACGTCTGTCAGGGCTGAAACTCAATACCAATGCTCAATACTTTCAGGGGGAAGAGCAGGAGTGAAGCTACTGATGACTTCTCAGCTCTTCAAAGAAAATAGCAAATTGAAAGGCTTGTCAGGAGTCAAAACAAAGCAGGGCAGGGATGTGCTGAATGTCAGAAAGGTTACAACCAGATGTAGAAAAGAGAGGGAGGGCAGATGGATCAAAGGATGTAACTATCACTACCCATCTATCTCATCAGCAACTTCTATGTGCAACAATTGCAGTATTAAACAAGAATTATCATTATTCAATTACTCCGCACTATACAATTTTTAGAAAAACGTATCTGATTTTTTTTTCATTCTTCCTATTTCATTACCTTTTGTTTTGGATTAATTTTTACTAAAAAAACACTATTGTCTTTAAAAATGTATAACCACATATTATATCCATTAGAAAAATTAGGCAGTCATTTTTCTCCTAAATTATGATGGGTTGAAATATATGCTTATTTTTTCCTAGGAATTCCATTAGCTGTACTGGCACATGCATGCAAATGATATCCTAAATACAAGTCACATCCTAATGGAAAGCATGAGCTGTGAAAACTCACAATTTTTATAACAGCCTTTTCATTAGTTTCTATTGCAAAGCACATAAAATTGCATCCCTTGTCCTCTCATGTACACTACCTTCTGTTATAGAAGTGCCACAATAAATAATAGTAATATTTCAAAAGACACAGGTATGATAATGAAGAGTTACCCTTTTTCCACAAAGCTCAATTGTGGAATTAAATATTTATAAATGATGTTTAGTACACCTTTTGTTCTGTAGATAATATATGCTGACACTGGAGAACCAACCTAGTTCAATGTGATTACATAGAGAGATAAATGACATGATTCATAGTTCTTTCTTACAGAACTTGTAAGGCTTTCAGTACATTCTTGAAAATTGTAACTTAAAAATTGTAATTTTCTATATACAGTAGATACATACAGGATTTGGAAAATACAGAAATGAGGGTTTTAAATATCTGTCAGGTGTAAAAGACCAGATCCATATGTGAAGGTCCAATTATTGCTAAAAAGCCATAGTCAAAAGAATTCAAGGGGCGGTGGGTTGGACTTAGTCTGCTTGTGGCTACGTAGGAATTCTAGGCTGATCCAGGGGTGAAATCCAACAGGTTCTGACAGGTTCTGGAGAACCGGTAGCAGAAATTTTGAGCAGTTCGGAGAACCAGCAAATACCATCTCTGGCTGGTCCCAGAGTGGGGTGGGAATGAAAATTTTGCAGTATCCTTCCCCTGACATGCCCACCAAGCCACACCATATTCACCAAGTCACACCCACAGAACCAGTGGTAAAAAAAAATTGGATTTCACCACTGGGCTAATTCCTCTCTGAATTCTGTCCCCAGATTCTGCTACCCCATCTCCTACAATATCCCTTCCATTGAACAGATTTTTGAAGAAGGGATCCAATATTAAATCTTCATCCAGGAAACAAACTGCATGTGCTCTAAATCTGATGACATTTAGTTCAATTTCTGGATGGAAAATTTACTGGGAACTCTATATTTATTATTTTGAGATTCTTAAATGAAAGGGGGAAATATAAAAATGTGAAATCGATAGTAAGATCTTCAATAAATATTGTTTCAGTTTTCCTAGGGACTGAGAAATATGCTTACATCTGTCAGTTAATGGAAATCTAGTTTTATAATTGATGTAACAAAGGAAACAGACGTATCAGATCTCTGATTTCTAAAAGAATATTTTACATAAAGTTTATTGACAATGTTCATGGGTTGAACGTCATTGAAATCAAATATTGAAGAACCTTTTACTACATATCACCTAGAACTGGTACACTAGTGCATTGTTTTAATATTTTTATGAACATAAGGTAAATTTGCTTCTTTTGAAAAGATCACAGTCAAATTGCTATGCCCACCAATTGTGGCTCACATCAGGGTCATCTAAATAGTGTTGGTTGTACCAGAAAACATCTTTTCTTCATATTAAACATTTTAATTTGCTGAACAGAGGAATAAGGAACTGGAGCAAAGGCATAAGATCAATAGGACCTTGCATATAATAGAACGAAGCAAGAAAGTATCAGTTTAGGAGGGCGTAATTAGTGAGGCACTCATAGATTTACCAAACATACCCATCACTACCCCCAAAGTGATGCCTTTCCAGGTTTCTCGGGCTAATTGTTGGTGTAATAAAAGTTGAAAGGCGGGAAAAAGACTAAGACTTGGAGCTCACAAAAGGAAACATAATGGTTCGAGACAGTATGCAAAGTTCTATCTGCCATAATATGTATCATTAATGAATTCACATCATGTGACTGTTATAAAATTACCATTTCTTTGCAAATGATTCTTTAGTCGGGGAAGAACTAGGTAGTATTTTGCAGCTGTCTCCACCTTCTTTCCCTTCTGCACTGTGGCACAGATGTTTATCAAAGAGCAAAAGCACTGATTGACAGCATATGTCCTATAAAACAGCCTTGCTGAGCAGATCAGGCATCATGTGTAGATAACAAGGAAAAAGTGGCTGTGGAAATCAAAGGTTCAAAACTGATGACACACAACATGCAAGAGAACTGAATTGGAGGGTCTAATGTTCTGCAACAGTAATGAAGTTGGTGTTAAGATTATTTAGAAATTGTTGTTTGCAGCTGCTAGAAGGGCTAGGTAGGCCCTTAAAACAAAGGATCAGATTTAAAAGGAATTACTTGGAAGTGGGGGTGATTGGAAATCTAGCATCAGCTCAGGGTTGAATATTTTCTGGAACCTTTCCTTCTATTGTAGTCTAATGACCTCCTCTAGTTCCTAGAAACAATACTAATTTTCTTCTCCATCTGTTCCCAATTGTAGAAGGTACATGGCCTTGAAAGTCCTGAATTATGCAAAGAAAACAATGCTTGGCAGAGCCATGAGGAATTAGTTTTTCCACACACCTGAACTATAGAACTCACAGACCTAAAGAGAAGATAACAGAATAATAGAGCTGGAAGGGACCTTGGAGGTCTTCTAGTTCGATCCCCTACTCAAGCAGGAAACCCTATACAATTTCAAACAAATAGCTCTCTTAAAAACTCCAGTGTTGGACCATGCACAACTTTTAGAAGCAACA
This sequence comes from Ahaetulla prasina, assembly GCF_028640845.1. NCBI lineage: Eukaryota > Metazoa > Chordata > Lepidosauria > Squamata > Colubridae > Ahaetulla > Ahaetulla prasina. The sequence continues at coordinate 176,160,517 of NC_080541.1, forward strand.
CCGATTAATTGCGCTGTCAGAAAATTTCTTCTTACTTCTAGGTTGGTTCTCTCCCTAATTAGTTTCCATCCATTGCTTGTCCTGCCTTCAACAGCTAGGTTTTCTTTCCAATTATCTTGAAGAGATGTATCAATTTTATACAGGCGTTCAATGATGGGTATATAGACCTTCCTCTTTTTCCACATAACATAACATATATATATGTTATGCCCACACGGCATGAACAAACGAGATGTTATCTCCCGCCTACCAGCCATTTGAAACCCACCCTTATTGACAAACGAGTCCCTAACACGAGGAATGACACCAGACCCACACTCACGAGGTCCACACAAGATGTCACCACCACACATCCACCCAGAAAGCAGACCCAAACCCACACTGATCATGAAGCACGACCAAGGACCAGAAGCCAGACTGCAGCGGCAACATTAGCCATTCCAAACCCCTCCAATCCATACATGCAGCAGACTGACACCCACTATGAAGATGTAGCACGACCACGAACAAGAAACCTAACAACAGCAATGCAGCTCACCAGCTCAAATCCCCCTGCAACTCAGACTAATCTGAGCACAACCAAGCCCCCACCCAAACAGGACACACCCCCAGCCAATCAGAGCACAAAAAAAACCCCCATCCAATCAGAGCAAAGCCAAGCTCCCACCCAATCAGTTCAAACCCCCATTAGCAGTTAAAAAGGAAGAAACAGCTGCAATCACACATTGCTCCAGGAAGCACGAAGCTGAAGCCTGAAGATGATGAATGAGAATTCATCGAAACGTCGCCAAGACACTTCCAATTTTAGATGGGAGAAAACCCGAACAACCAAAGATCTACATACAAACACCCGTGAAAACCTCAGAAAACAAATATATATATATAACAATAATATATAAAACAAATATATATATATATATATAAAGGGGTGGATGGGGGAAGGGAGGAAGAGGTGTCAATGCACAAAATTTTACATAGCTTTTCAATGAACTTCATTTGTGTGCTAGAGGTTCTAGACAGCTTCAAGGGTATTTTTGGAGCTCTCCATAGTTACATTCTACATTTATTTACCTGAACAATTTGGTATCATCAGCAAATCAGACCATTTCACTACTCAGCCATAAGTCCCGATCTTTTATAAATGAATTAAAAACTACTACGCACAAAGAGACTCGTTCTGCATATTCCTCTACTGTGAAACATATTCATTCATTCCGATTCTGTTTTTTTTCCTTAACCAGTTATCAAGCGAGGAGCCACCTCTGATCCCCTGGAGATTGCATTTGATTATTTTCTCTTTCACAACATTTTCTATCATTTTATTCTGAACGGATATTAAGTTAAGTGGCCTATAATTTCTCAAGTCCCTACTTGATCCCTTTTTAAAATTGCAGTCATATTGGTTATTTTCCAAACCTCAGAAATAAAAGAGATACCATATATTTCTATCATGTATCAGTACTTGCACATTTTTAGTTCTCTAAGAACTCTCAGATGGGTCCTGTCTGGACCAAGTGATTTATTTTTAATCTGTCAAGTGAGAAAATGTACACTCTTCACATTTTGTTGTTTCTGTTTGCCACAGTATGAGTCCACTCTTGAAAAAATCCAGCTCAAGCATAGGCATCTGTCCTCAGCAATAAAAAGACAAGCAAAATGTTCATTCAAATTCTTTGTCATTTCCCTATCCTCTTTCAGCCATTTTATCACCCCCTCACCTAATCGTCTCACAGCCTCCCTATTTTTTTTCCTGTTTCAAATCTATTTTGAAAATAGTTGTCAGTGTCTTACTGTTCCTTTTTATATCTTTTTGTGCTATCTTTTATTCTCTTCGTGTATTTCTTTTATCAAACTTTCTTTTTTCTTTATTCTTCCCATTTGGCCACAATTTTTTTTAAAATATATCTTCTTGCTTCTCATAGATTCTTTGTCCCTGCTGTGCTTATCCACTCAACACTGAAATGCTGCTTGAACCAGTGCTAGTAGAAGTTCTAGTCAACAATCCAAATGTTCAGTCATTGGTGAGTGGCTGGAAGAAGGTAAATGTAAAAGAGATTTACTCAGCTGCTTTAAGCAATGACCCAAAGAACAGGAACTAAGCATTTCCTCTTTCCAGCTGCTGTTTTTTCTCATGGTCTCCTGCTTACCTCCTGCCCTTTCACCCTGGACTGGACCTATCAGGACCTAGGGTTTGAATGAAGAAGGAAGAGAGAAAAAAGAGGAAGGTAATCTCCAGCTGCTGCTTCTCTCTAGCATATGGTCAACTGCTTGTTCATTCAAGTGATCTATCACAATTAAGCTGCCAGTTTCTGCCTTCTCATTCTAGGTATTGCCAGCAGATTTGATGCATGCTCAGATGACTTATGCCATGGTAGTTTTGACTACACAAACTTGTTATTGATTGGTAAAGGAGGGGGGAAGCCTCCATCCTGGTTTATAAAAGAAAACTGAGTTTTGTCTTTTGAAATTGTGCCTGTTTTTAAATTAAATTCTTCAGCAATGATCCACAAGGCCTAAGATTTGGTTTCAGCATCTAGTTAGTGATGTAAAATGGGATTGACAAGAATCTCACATGATCTAGCTAAGACAGAACTTTTCTTTTAAAAACGCAAAAAAAGGCTATTAAAATCGTAACTCATAAAAATTAGCTGATTTTGGTAATAAAAAAGTAAATGTATTAAATAATACTGGTAAAATACCAGTGTTTTTGTACACAAGTAGCAAATAATGTGTATTTTTGCAAATAGAATAGAATAGAATAGAATAGAATAGAATAGAATAGAATAGAATAGAATAGAATAGAAATAGAATAGAATTTTTATTGGCCAAATATGATTGGACACACAAGGAATTTGTCTTGGTGCATATGCTCTCAGTGTACATAAAAGAAAAGATACGTTCATCAAGGTACAACATTTACAATACAATTGATGGTCAGTATATCAATATAAATCATGAGGATTGCCAGCAACAAGTTACAGTCATACAGTCATAAGTGGAAAGAGATTGGTGATGGGAACTATGAGAAGATTAACAGTAGTGCAGATTCAGTAAATAGTTTGACAGTGTTGATGGAATTATTTGTTTAGCAGAGTGATGGCCTTCGGGGAAAAAACTGTTCTTGTGTCTAGTTGTTCTAGTGTGCAGTGCTCTATAGCGTCGTTTTGAGGGTAGGAGTTGAACAGTTTATATCTAGGATGCGAGGGGTCTGTAAATATTTTTACGGCCCTCTTCTTGATTCGTGCAGTATACAGGTCCTCAATGGAAGGCAGGTTGGTAGCAATTATTTTTTCTGCAGTTCTAATTATCCTTTGAAGTCTGTGTTTTTCTTGTTGGGTTGCAGAACCGAACTAGACAGTTATGGAGGTGCAAATGACAGACTCAATAATTCCTCTGTAGAACTGAATCAGCAGCTCCTTGGGCAGTTTGAGCTTATTGAGTTGGCGCAGAAAGAACATTCTTTGTTGTCCTTTTTTAATGATGTTTTTGATGTTGGGTGTCCATTTTAGATCTTGCGATATGATAGAACCTAGAAATTTAAAGGTTTCTACTGTCTAGTATTGTGAGAGGTGGAAGTATGGAAGGGTTTCTCCTAAAGTCTACCACCATAAGCAGCAAACAATGTTCTGTCTGTGGCTAAGTAATTTGAAGTGAACTAGCATTATGATTTACTCTAACATAAATCAGATTTGACAATAAATAAAATAAATCTATCCTTTAATGGATAATTTTTAGATGGATTAATCAACTGGATGAATTTCAGCCTAGTAATCTCAGAGAGATAATGAGAGAAAGGGAGAAAATAATAGATCAGAGTAAAAAGGGTAAAGCAATGAGACATGGCTGAATATTTCTAGCTGGAATTCTGGTGTACATGTGTTGGGATTCTGTATATTATTGTTAAGGAATCTAGTGTTTGATATATGCCACAGAGAAGTGGGAGTTGGGCTGTTCTCCAAAGCACCTGAGGGTAGAACAAGAAGCAATGGGTGGAAACTGATCAAGGAAAGAAGCAACTTAGAACTAAGGAGAAATTTCCTGACAGAACAATTAATAAGTGGAACGACTTGCCTGCAGAAGTTGTGAATGCTCCAACACTGGAAATTTTTAAGAAAATGTTGGATAACCATCTGTCTGAGATGATGTAGGGTTTGGACTAGAAGGCCTCCAAGGTCCCTTCCAACTCTGTTGTTGTTGTTGTTGTTGTTATTATTATTATATAAATGCTTTACTTACATGTAAATAAATTAATATGTGGTATAGTAGTTGAAATACTGAACTAGATAGAATTAGTTCATGTTCAAATCCATCATCAGTCCTTGGAAACTCACTTCGTGATTTCGGGTCAGCCTTTCTTTCTTAGTTCAACTTACTTCACAGTATTATTATTGTAGGTACACTGAAGAAAAATGTGCTGTTTAGAACATCTTGAGCTCTTGGAGGAAAGACGGGATTATCTGTCTGTCTGTCTGTCTGTCTATCAAACTAAATATGATATACCATTCTAAGTCTCCACCACTTATACTAGGAAATTAAATCAGAAAACTCAGCACGTGCACATTCATATTATTCCATGTGACTTAACAATTGTAAATTCCAGTGTGAGGCAGTGATTAAAAGCAGAGGAGAAGTTAAAGATCCTGGAGCACAGGGGAGCTGCCAGAGGACTGGAAAAGAGCTGATGTAGTTCCCATCTTCAAAAAAGGAAAAAAAAACAGATCCAGGAAACTACAGACCTATCAGTCTGACCTCAATACCGGGGAAGATTCTGGAAAAGATAATCAAGCAACGAATCACCGAACACCTAGAAGCAAACAAAGTAATAACCAAAAGCCAACATGGGTTTGTCAAAAACAGATCATGCCAGACTAATCTTATCGCATTCTTTGACAAAATGACAAAATTAGTAGACCAGAGGAATGCTGTTGATATAATTTACTTGGACTTCAGTAAAGCATTTGATAAAGTAGACCATAACCTACTACTAGATAAAGTAGAAAAATGTGGGTTAGACAGCACCACCACCAGATGGATTCGTAACTGGCTGACCAACCGCACTCAACGTGTAGTCCTCAACGGAACTACATCCACATGGAGGAAGTATGCAGTGGAGTACCCCAAGGCTCTGTTTTAGGCCCAGTACTCTTCAACATCTTCATCAATGACTTGGACGAGGGAAAGATGGGGAACTCATCAAATTTGCAGATGACACCAAGCTGGCAGGAATAGCCAACACTCCAGAAGATAGGCTCAAGTTACAGAAAGATCTTGACAGACTTGAACATTGGGCGCTATCTAACAAAATGAAATTCAACAGTGAAAAAGTAAGGTTCTACATTTAGGCCAAAAACAAAATGCACCAGTACCGTATATGTGGTACCTTGCTCAATAGTAGTACCTGTGAGAGGGATCTTGGAGTCCTAGTGGATAACCATCTAGATATGAGCCAGCAGTGTGCAGCAGCTGTTAAAAAGCCAACACAGTTCTGGGCTGCATAAACAGAGGATAGAATCAAGATCACGTGAAGTGCTAGTACCACTTTATAATGCCTTGGTAAGGCCACACTTGGAATATTGCATCCAGTTTTGGTCGCCACGATGTAAAAAAGATGTTGAGACTCTAGAAAGAGTGCAGAGAAGAGCAACAAAGATGATTAGGGGACTGGAGGATAAAACATATGAAGAACGGTTGCAGGAACTGGGTATGTCTAGTTTAACAAAAAGAAGGACCAGGGGAGACATGATAGCAGTGTTCCAATATCTCAGGGGCTGCCACAGAGAAGTGGGAGTCGGGCTGTTCTCCAGAGCACCTGAGGGTAGAACAAGAAGCAATGGGTGGAAACTGATCAAGGAAAGAAGCAACTTAGAACTAAGGAGAAATTTCCTGACAGTTAGAACAATTAATAAGTGGAACAACTTGCCTTCAGAAGTTGTGAATGCTCCAACACTGGAAATTTTTAAGAAAATGTTGGATAACCATCTGACTGAGATGGTGTAGGGTTTCCTGCCTGGGCAGGGGGTTGGACTAGAAGGCCTCCAAGGTCCCTTCCAACTCTGATGTTATGTTATGTTATGTTAAAGTATGCAATGTTTGTTTCTGGAGAAAAGGTGGGATATGACTTTTCTAGAGAAAAGGTGGGATATGACTCTAACAAATACATGTGATGCACAAATCCCTAATAATAGTCTGAAAGTTGTCACCCTCACCACATCTGTATGGAACCAACTGACAACGTAATAATAGTTGATAATTTGATAGTTATAAACTAGTAATAAACTATCAAATCTAAGGAATATTTTTTTAAATCTTTAAATGTTTAATGCTTTCTCAGATGCAACTGCTATCTGAAGCTGGAGGTAACTGAAAGCTCTTTGAACTTGATATGGCTTCATTGGGAATTATATTAGTTGTTCTGGAACTGAAGAGGCTAGGCAGCCTTCAGTTAGCCTTTGGTCTACAGCTCTATCCCAAAAGCACTTTATGATTTCCTTGGAAATTAGCTTTCCCAGAACTGACAGTTATCAAGCATTACATTGTTTCAATGTTTAACACCTCCCAAGAGATGAGTGGAAATCTACTTTTCAAAATTCTTCTGTGCCCAGGCACAAACGAGGACGTGAAGAATGTCATGTCATGCTCATGCATTTTGCCCGCCTTAAGAAAGCAGGAAAATGGTGCTATGACCTACATAGCTAGTCTCGGGAGTTCAACCTAAGGCTTCTCCTTCATACACAGCCACTTTTATTTCAAGGAATACTTCTATGCTTTTCCCAACTGCATGTTTGCAGGCTCTCTCCTGGTGGCTTTGCCGCAGCTCCCGTTTGATGTTGGACCAGATGGGAGCCTGGCCCAAAGATAAATAAACCTATCAAGTCTGAGAAAACAATCCCACAATTCTTCTGACCTCCTGCCCACATCAATGCAGGGGGAAGGTCCACTGAAATACTACGATATAGGAATCATCCCCCTCTTTCTATCCTTAAAAGCTCCTCCTCTGTTTGCCTTGGTATGCTCTATTTGTTCAGGATTTGTTTTTATAACATGGTGAACACATGGACTCTCCAAACTCCATTTATTTTACCTTAGGAACCCTGCCGCTTTCAGCCCAGAGTCTTGTAAGATACTTTTGCACATATATTTAAACTTCCCAAGAAAGAGTTGAAATCCATGCAATGATAACTTTAACAAAGAACATCTTGGACTTGCCTTACTCTGGTCATAACATAGCCTATTCATATTTGCTTTGTTGCTAAAGAGGATCAGAAGTCAAAAGATGTACTTGCATTTTCTACATGCTCTGCGTTACTAACAGGAAGGAAGAAAGAACTTCGGTTTTTATTGTGAAAAGAACTTACAAGTTTACATTTCCCGAATCAATCAGTGAAGTGAAACAAAATTATCCCCCATTATTTATATTTCTCAGAATTTTTACAGTTTACTTACTAATCAAATTTGTATTAGTCGCCCATCTCACCAAGTAACTCTGAAGAATGTACCCTTCTTTTAAACCCCCCACAATTTGTTTGTTTATTTATCATAATTTCTATAATACCTCCATTGTAGGACTCTGGTTATTTATATCATCTACTTACTAAAGGGCCTCTTTCCCTTTTTAAAAAAAGCATTTCTACTTGCTTGGCATCTGGAAGCATTCCAAAAAGGCAGACCGGGTCTTTCTGGTTTCGGTTGCTTTTACTATCTCACATTTTGCCATATTACTTTTGGGGCTATTGGAAGTTTCACAGAAGTACAGATAGTCCTCAACTTACAATAATTCATTTAGTGACCATTTGAGGTTTCAACAGCACTGAAAAAAGTGACTTATCACTGTTTTTCACATGACAGTTGTAGCATCTGTTCAACTAGTTCATATTTATGACAATTGCAGCATCCCGGGATCATGTGATCACTTTTGCAACCTTCTGACAAGCAAAGTCCATGGAGAGCCAGATTCACTTAGAAACCGTTACTAACTTAACAACTGCACTGATTCAACAACAGTGACAAAAAATGGGGCAAAATTCACTTAACAAATTCTTGCTTAATAACAGAAATTTTGGGCTTAATTGTGGTCACAAGTCGAGGACTATCTGAACGTAAGTATTTTGAGAATACACTGATGATGAGATGAGAAAGAGAGGAAAAAAGGTGGAGGTTGAGCTGGATGACAAAGGATTATCTATATGGATTTTATATATAAAATATATAAAATATTATATATGGATTTAGATAATACAATACGTAATTTACATAATATATATGGATTTACATAATATAATGGATTATATATGGATTTTAACTCTGTGTATATGTGTGTGTGTGTGTATTTTCGTAGGTTTTCAGGGGTATAGGTATGTAGGTCTTGGCATATTCAGGTCTTTTCCCGTGTAAGGTTGAGAGTATCTTGGTAACGTTTCAATGAGGTCTCACTCATTATCTTCCGGCTGGTGCTTTCAGCTTCGTGCTTGTGCGAGCAAAGCTTGGTCGGAGCTGCCGTCTCTCTATAAATACCGGTGGGAAGGTGGGAAGTGTTGCTGTGAGCGGGTTGGTTGGCTGTGTGGTTGCATCTTGATTGGTAGATGGAGTGGGTGTTTGCAGATTGGTCGGCTGTTTCGTAGCATCCTGTGTGAGTGTCGTCTAGTCTTTTGTGTTGTAACGACCTGGTATATCTGTATGTGTGTGTGTGTGTGTGTGTGTGTGTATACATACATATACACACACACATACATATATACATACATACATACATGCATACACATATATATACACATGCATACATGCATACATGCATACATGCATACATGCATACATGCATACATACATACATACATACATACATACACATACACACACACACATACAGATTTAGGTCATGATTTGAAAAAAACGTAGGATAATCTTTCTGATAATTTTAGAAAATGTATTTAGAAGTATTTCTTTTATTAATAATTGGAATACTGAGCTTTATTAAGTCAAATAGTTAAATTGGAACTTCAGCCCAGCTTTTGCTCCATATTCAATTTCTTAAGCTAATTATTTGAACTTTGTCCCCTAGGATTCTTGGTAGCCATTCCGCGATTTGTTTTGCCATATGGAATTGTCCTGCCTATGACAGTTTCACAAAATTCCAAATGTGACCGCAAGCCTGAACAAAGCAGAGGGCCTTGCTCAAAAAAATCCCCAGAAGTTTCCAAAAATCACCTATGACTAGCAATTCTTCTACTTTAGGAGATGCAATCACTCAGAATGTAAAACATTTCATCTTGATTTCCCAGTATGTAAAACCAGAATTTAGATAAAAGTTCTTAATTAGGCTTCACAATATGGGACAGAGAGAAAGCACACATGTACGCGCACATCCACATCCATACACATACACATACACACACACACACTCTTAATTCAGCAAAACCCAAGTCTAGTTTATCATCTACACAGAAGTAGACCTCTGAGATGCATTACATCCTATTCATATTCACTGCTCTCTCAGAATATAGCTCATTTCTTTCTCCTATATCTTATATGGCAAGAAACAATTTCTGACTGCAATAGCATCTCTTCATCTAACCTAACAATATATGTGCACTTACACTTATTTGAGCAAGAAGACACAGTTGAGGCAGGGACACAATGCATCTTAGAGTAACCTGATCTCTTAACACAAGCTCCCTGTTGATGTGGACAGCCTGCTCTTTATAGCATTAAGGGAGCAACATTTCATGGAAAATTCAATAAATAGCCTCTTGTCCAGCCAGATGTCTGTAAACAAAGGCTTCCAAATTCAATCAGGCTGTGGCCTCACCATCATGTTCATGAGTAAAGAGTAGAGATATGAAATATAAGATAGATCCTGTGCTTTAAAAATGTAGATATCCTAGTGAAGGTATAAATCTTTCATGGATGCAGAGAATGGTTTGAATTCCTTTTTTGGAAGATGGAACCAATTCTGGACCCAACAGAAGGAGTGGTTCCATAGTTCAAGTGGAAAAAGAGAAACCTCTTAATCCTTCCAAGTGGATTTAATATAGAAATTAAAACCTCTGATGTAATAAATAATCATTAACATCAGAGAGCTTCCAGCACAACAAATGAAATCCTTCTATTCAGTTCATCCAGTAAGAAGAGGAGACTGTGTTATGGGCACTGAGAATCAGGAATTTGCAAATAGGATCTGTGAAAGTATTCCTGTTCAGGATTATAATCATCCATCATGACCGCCTGTTCCACTGACTGTCACACTTGGTTTTCCATCCCCTTCCTCCCACAAACATCAATCAGCCACAGTTCCAAGACCACTAAGCTTTTTCACTTTCTGGGCAGTTTTTTCTTTTTCCTTAGGAACATGTGTGACAATCTTCTACTACACAGTGCTTTCCAGCTTCAAAAATTCTTGGCCACTGTGGTGCAAAGTGGCTATGTTCCCTTACACTGGTTTGATTAAGAAAAAACAAAGGTCTTCCATACTGTTCAACATCTATATGAAGCCGCTGGGTGAGATCATCAGTGGCTTTGGGGTGAGATACCAACTGTACGCTGATGACACGCAGCTGTACTTTTCCACCCCGGGCCACCCCAACGAAGCTGTTGAAGTGCTGTCCCGGTGTTTGGAAGCCGTACGGGTCTGGATGGGGAGAAACAGGCTCAAGCTCAATCCCTCCAAGACGGAGTGGCTGTGGATGCCGGCACCCGATACAGTCAGCTGCAGCCGCAGCTGACTGTTGGGGACGAGTCATTGGCCCCAATGGAAAGGGTGCGCAACTTGGGTGTTCTCCTGGATGGACGGCTGTCGTTCGAAGATCATTTGACGGCCGTCTCCAGGAGAGCTGTTCGCCTGGTTCGCCAGTTGCGTCCCTTCCTTGATCGGGATGCCTTATGCACAGTCACTCATGCTCTTGTTATCTCTCGCTTGGATTATTGCAATGCTCTCTACATGGGGCTCCCCTTGAAGTGCACTCAGAGGCTTCAGTTAGTCCAGAATGCAGCTGCGCGGGTGATAGAGGGAGCCGCACGTGGCTCCCATGTAACACCACTCCTGCGCAGGCTGCACTGACTGCCTGTGGTCTTTCGGGTGCACTTTAAGGTTTTGGTCACTACCTTTAAAGCGCTCCATGGCTTGGGGCCTGGGTACTTACGGGACCGCCTACTGTTACCCATGCCTCCCACCGACCTGTACGCTCACACAGAGAGGGACTTCTTAGGGTGCCGTCCGCCAAGCAATGCCGGCTGGCGGCCCCCAGGGGAAGATCCTTCTCTGTGGGGGCTCCTACCCTCTGGAACGAACTTCCCCCTGGCTTGGGCCAAGTACCTGATCTTCGGACCTTTCGCCGCGAGTTGAAAACGTATTTATTTACTCGCGCGGGGCTGGCTTAAATTTCAAATTTTAAATTTTTAAAATTTTAAATTTCTAGATGAATTTTAATGGGTTTTTTAGATTTTAAATGTTTTTAAATTTTCGGCCAATTATATAATAAGTTTTTTAATTTTGTTTTAATTGTATATTGCTTGTGTTCTTATTCTGGCTGTAAACCGCCCTGAGTCCTTCGGGAGAAGGGCGGTATAAAAATCTAATAAATAATTAAATAATAAAATAATAATAATAATACTAGGACTTTAATAAACTGAAATCGAGCACATCCATTTGTAGAAGGCTGGTGAACAGTAATGATTAAGTAGCAGCCCCACAACTTTTTATATGCTGCACTAATATGTTCTCAACATCAAGACTGAAATGCATCTTTAGTATTATGCCCAACACAATGGAATGTTGAAAAGAAAAATGTGTGTAGGGGGAGGAGGCCAAACTCTGTTTGTTGATCAGCAGCAAGATAACTCTTTTAAACAGAATAAGACCAAATAAAAAAGTGAGTTTGAAAAGGGGTGTTGATCTTACCTGAGACACATCTTCTTGTTGGGTGGAGACAGCAGCCAGGAATGGATTGTACTCGACTGTTCAGTTGAAGGACTGAGTCTGTCAGACTTGTTAAGTCCCACCCTTGTTGCTAGGAGTTTCCAGCTTTTGGCGAAGACGAAGAAATAGACTTGATGTGTTGGGAGAAAAATGAGTTAGAAATGAAAGACCAGACAGACTAAAGAGTGGGGCTGGCTGCTGTCTCCACCCAATGAGAAGGTGCGTCTCAGGTAAGACCAACGTCCCTTCTCCATAGTGGTGGAGACAGCAGTCAGGAATGGGACATACCAAAGCTGACTGTCCCTGAATCACGGGCGGGCCCCAGTCTGGTCAGAAATCTCCCTGTCCCGATGAACCTGTTGCAAAACTCTGTGGCTAATGCTGCCTCAGCAGAGGTGAACTTATCCAATTTATGTTTGATAAAAGGTGAGGGGGAATTTTAAATGACCGCCCTGCAGATTTCCATCAGCAAAGCCTGGGTGGCCCATGCCACCAAGGTGGCCACGCTCTGGGTCAAATGCACCATCACACGTGTGGGCCTTGATAAGGAACGCAGCTCGTATGCCTTGGTGATAGTCTGCCAAATCCATCTGCCAATGGTGGAAGGCATGACCCTGCAACCTAAAGAAACTGGTAAAAAGGAAACAAACAACGATTCCGTCTTATGGAATCCAGCAGTCCAGTTGAGATAGATATATAGGGCACGCTGGAAGTCCAGGGTATGTCACCGCCATTCTAGGGGGTGGGCAGGGTCAGGACAGAAGTTGGGCAAGATTAGTTCTTGCATTCTATGGAAGGGAGTGTTTATCTTGGGTAGAAAGGAGGGATCCAGGCGAGTACCACTCGATCAGCATGAAAGATGCAGAGATCACTCCTCATGGAGAGGGTGGAAATTCACCTGGCAGAAGTAATAGAGACCAAAAAGGTATTACTATTTGCAGGACAAGAGATGGAGAATGGTGAAGGGTTCATAAGAAGCCCTTGTGAGGGATCGCAGCACAATAGACAAGTCTCATGTAGGATACCTGTGCACTACGGGTGGACATAAATTAGTTGCACCCCAAAGAAATCTCCAAATGGTGGGGTGCTGAGACAGGGAATCAAGGGAATTAAAGATAGTACAGAGGTAAGAACCTCCACCTGTCTCCGCAAGGTATTAGGCGATAGGCCATCGTCCAGTCCGTCCTGAAGGAATTCCAGGATCTGAGCTATGGAAACCATGAGGGGAGCTAGCCCTGCACGCCTACATTAAGTACAAAATGCCTGCCAAATGGCAGAATAAATAGGTTCTGTACAAGGCCTCCGAGAAGCCTGAATGGTCCGGATGACCCTGGAGGAGAAGTAGTCCCCACTCAGAGTGTGCCGCTCAAGCGCCAGGCAGTCAGTTGGAACCACTGTGAGTCTGGGTAGACCAATGCCCCCTGGCTGAGCGAAGCCACACCTTGAGGGATCCTCCAGAGTGGAGCCAACAACAGGGTCCTGAGGTCGGTGAACCAAGACCTCTGAGGCCAATAAGGGGCCAGAAGCAGGACCTCCGCCCTTTCGCCCAGGATCTTCTGCACCACCCTCGGAATGAGGGGAAGAGGGGGAAATGCATATAACAGCCCCTGTGGCCAGAGGCTGCAGAGAGCATCTACTCCCTCCGCCCTTTGGGCAGAAAACCTAGTATAAAAATGTGGGAGTTGCGCATTCTCTGGGGTGGCAAACAAGTCCACCTCAGGGATGCCAAAGCGGTTCGTCAGGTCCTATAAGAGGAATGGGTGCAGGTGCCACTCCACGTAGTCGATGACTTTCCGGCTGAGCCAGTCCACCTGCACACTGGACACCACAGAGATGTTTTCTGTCAAGGAAAGCAGGTGGCGTTCCACTCAGAGGCCTAGTCTCCTGGATTCCAACATCAGAACGTTGGATCTGGTGCCCCCTTGGCGGTTCACATGTGCCTTGGTGGGCACATTGTCGGTTAGTACCAACACATGTTTGTCCGTGGTTGAAAGTGCAGGAGGGCTAGATAAACTGCTCGCAAGTCTAGCTAGTTGATATTTTGTTGAAGGTCGTGGCCCAACCACCTGCCCTGAGCCACCTGCGAGTAAAGATGCACCCCCCAACCAAAAAGGCTGGTGTCCATTGTCAGCATCAGCCGGTGGGGCTCATGAAACAGCCGCCCCTTGGACATGGCCGGTAACCTCCACCGTTTGAGAGATCTGCTGATGTTGAGAGAAACCTGGACCTTGGCCGAGAAGTGCCTCTGCCTGCCTTCTGAAAAGGCAAAAGAAACCATTGAAGGTCTCTGGCATGAAGGTGCCCCCACAGAGTGATGTGAATGGCCGACACCATTTTGATGAGAAGCTTAGACAGCAGCGCTAAAGGTACCCTATGAACTCTCTGAACCCTGCTAGCTAAATCCCTGAGGGTAGCCTGCCGCTCTGGAGACAAGTACACCTTGCCCTCCACTGAATCTATCACAGCCCCAAGATCGAGTAATTGGGTCGAAAGGTTCAGATGGCTCTTCCCCATGTTGATGGAGAAGCTGTGATATTTGAGACACTGAATGGTTACTTGGAGATCCTTTGTTGACTTGAAGAGGACTGAATTAATACATCACCCAAGTAACATTGGACACGGATAGGTATGGCCCTGAGGTGGGCCGCCAGGGCAGCCAATACCTTGGTAAAGATATGGGGGGGCCGAGGAAAGTCCAAATGGTAATGCTCGACACTGATAGTGAGTACCAGCATAATAAAATCTAAAAAATCTCCAATGCGGAGGAAATATTGAAATGTTCAAGTATACTTCAGTGAGATCAATAGAAATGAGGAAGTCGCCTTTCCTAATGCCAGCAAGAATAGATTGGAGAGGCTGTATTTGAACCGTTTATACACAAGGTATCAGTTCAGTCTTTTAAGGTCCAAAATAGGTCTCCACCCACCCAAGGACTTAGGAACGAGAAATAAAAGAAAATAGAACCCCTGCCCTGCCTGATCCTCCAGTATCTGCTGGATAGCTCTAATGTTCAGCAGATGTTGTATGGCCAAGTCCATGAGGATCTTTTTGTTCTTATCTCTAGAAACAGGGCAGCAGATAAAAAAACCTCAGGGGGGTAGAAAGGAATTCGAGGGATAGACCAGTTCTCAAGTATCCCTGACCCAGGCGTCCAACATAAGTTTGTCCCATCCGTCAGCAAAGAGAGCTAGTCTGCCCCTGATGGGAGAGTCGGACATGCAGTTAGCCATGGCGTCAGAGCGAATGACTTCTTCCCCCTCGAAAGGGCCATTTGCTTGGGAAGGCCCTACCTTGAGGCAGCCTGTCCTGGTGCTCCCTCTGTCTAGATCCGAAGAACCCCTGGGAGCAGGACATACCAGCACCCCAATCAGGTCCCCAATATGGAGGCTGGCAGAATAGCGGGAATTGCTCCTCCGCTGAGAGGCAGGCAGCATTTTACATCTGTCCATCGTCTCAACCTACAATGGTTCCAATGCCAGCCCAAACAACTTGTCTCCCAAAGAGGGAGCAGAGGCAAGGTGCCACTTGTGAAGGAGGTCCGTGTTATGTCCATGCAGGCGTGAGCAGAGGCTCTTCCTTAGCACGCATATGTGGGACATATTTTAAAGCTATAGGTTAAAGGCTGAGAGTTTCCCTTTAAAAGGGGATGTTAGCCGGAAACTGCATTTTGGTTTATACTGAATCCTTATCTTAATAAAAACATTGCTGCTGGAAGTTTGGCTCCTCGCCTGTGTTTCGACCCCCACATTCCACTGGCGATGAGGATGGGATGTGTGGGTCGAAACACATCCCATCCTACCTGCCAATGCTTCAGCCAGAGCAGATGACATGCTGCCACAGCGGACGCCATGGTCTTTGAAGCAAAGTGGGCCAAATTTAGCGTAGCATCAGCCGAGAATTGAATTGCAGCAACTATCTTATTAATATCCTGCTGCAGTCTGAAGTCAGGCAGCTTTCTCCGCATGTGAAGCAAATGACTGCCTAACCAGCCTGTTCAGGAGCACAAAGCTCCACCAACTCTCAGCTCCACTTTTTTTCTCTAAAAGGGAGCATGAAAACTTCATCAGTCACCTATCCCAGCACCCAAGGGAGCGCAGAGCTCCTCCACCTCTCTGGAACACCTGCAGTTCAATGGAGACACAGGTATTATTAGAATTCACCTGAAAAGGAGCTGGGATTTTTTCACAGCAGTTAGAGCCAAAGCCCAGCCACTGGAGAAGGGCCATAACTCAACCAAATGTTAAGCCAGCCCTCTACTCACAATCCACAATAAGGGAAGAATCCAGAAGTTAAGATTGAAAGTCACAGCAATGAAATAGTCAACAGGAATCTGTACAGAAAGGCAATCCTACATGTCCATCCAGTCTGAAGGACTGAGTCAAAAGCTGGGAGCCCCTAGCAACAAGGGCAGGACTTAACAACTCTGACAGACTCAGTCCTTCAACTGAACAGACGAGTACAACCCATTCCTGGCTGCTGTCTCCACCACTATGGAGAATGTACAGGATTTTGTCAGAGGTTATAGAGAACAACAACAACAAAGTCTCCCCCGAGGTCATTTAACCTAGAAAGGTGCAACTGCTATTAAGGAACTGGAAAGAATTCCAGAAACCATGCTCTTCCTAGTTTGTCATTCTTTCCAACTTATTGAAATGTGAGAAATAGATTATGATTCTGTCAGTTTGTCCTTCAATAGGATTAATGTTCCAAAAATGGATCAAATTTGATGTGGCAGGGGAAAAAGCAAATTTAAAAAATGGACTGGATTAGGAGCTACAGATAAAAAAAAAATCCTGAATGCATCAGTATGAGTAAGGCAGGTACTCAATGCCTTGGAATACTGCTGTCTGCTCCATTCCATGCCCTCCTTCTTCCTATTCACAGAGTAAAAAAGCACATGCAGCACACATAACCCCCCTGCACAAGAGATGCAACATATACATACTTACCCTTATTAGACACACACACACACACAGAGGGATTGGTCTGCTGTAACTGAGCCATTCATGTACACAAATAGACAGAGACTATTTATTTATTTATTTCTAACATTTGTATAGCTGCCCATCTTAGAATATAGCAATAAAACTACAAAAACCATAAATATCATAAAAACAAAATATAAAGTCTGACACCTAAATCATCCTCTTGGGATGTCCCTGCAACCATTCATAGACTCCCATCACTCTGCCCCAGAATCTGGAGGAATAACAGGTCTTTATAGCCTTCTAGAGAGCTTAAAAGGTGGTGGCTGGCCCACTCACCAGGCAGAGAATGTGCCACAGAATAAGGGCCACCACATAAAAGGTATGTTTACTACGCCCGTTAGATGGCAATATTTCAGAGAAGAGAGCTCAAGTGTGCCCAGGGTGGGATAAACAAATATCATCAGGTAGAAGCAGTCCCAGAAATAAACTGGCCCCAGGTCACATAGAGTTCTAAAGATAATAATCAGCACCTTGAATTGTACCTTGGAAACTGGGAGCTAATACAGCTCAGGCAACAGTGATGTGACATGGGCAAACTGAAAGGCACCCAACACTGTGGGTGCTGCCTCATTCTTCATCAGTTGTAATTTCTGGATGATCTCAATTGGAGCCCACACAGAGCATTTTACAGTAGCCCAACCAAGGCTATCCTGATTAGATTCCTTCCCCCCTCTCCCCATGCACCAGTAAAGGGATTGGAAAAAATTCTAGAAGCCATGCTGTGAACACTTCCTTAACACTTTATACGAAGAATTATGACTAAAAAGTTCCTTGCACTTCATGAAAATTCTATTTCATTTAATATGAGAATTTATTTTCTGCCAGAGGGTGGGATGTTATTGGGCAAGATCTTATAAAAACTAATGCAGGGATTTTAAAATAATTTATAGCCAGGCCCTCCTGAAGATTAATTACAGTACAACAAGGCAAAGGGCAGCACTAATTCTTAAGTTCAGAACGTATCTTTAGCCTTAGGAGACATTATCCCATGAAACATGTAGAGAGTGACAACTAGCTAGTCAACTTCTAGCTCTGAAACCATTCTTCTGTAATCAAGAACCAAACCATTCCTGACCAAAATTATCAAAAATTAATTATCTGATTTCTTGCCATTCTGAGGTGGAAAGTACACTTTAAGCATAAAAGAGGCTTAATGTAATTTTTGAAATTAAAAGCTCACTCAAATATCTACAACTGCCCCCCCCAAACAAATTACCAAGAAAAAAAATCCACTCCAATCATTTTGCATCATCTCCCTGTCATCTGCAGCCAATAACAAAAGATTGCCTTAGGCTCGGTGATCACAGGTTAAAAAAAAAAAGAGACTGAGGCGGAAGGAGACCAAATACAGGTAGTCATCGATTTACAACCACAATTGAGTCTGTTGCTAAGTGAAACAGTTGTTAAGTGATCTTTTACGATCATTCAGTTGTTAAGTGAATCGCTGCAGTTGTTAAGTTAGTAACACAGTTATAAAGTGAATCCGGTTTCCTCATTGACTCTGCTTGCCAGAAGATTGCAAAAGGTGATCACATGACACTGCAACCATCATAAAAATGAACCAGTTGCCAAGCATCCAAATTTTAACCACGTGACCATGGGGATACTGCAACGTTCCCCATGTGTGAAAAACAGTCATAAATCACCTTTTTGCCACTGTAACTTTGATGGTCCCTAAATCAATGGTCATAAGTTGAGAACTGCCTTCAATATCTGGAGCAGGTTCTGAGAGGAAGGTGACAGATACATTCCCTTAACTAATTTCATCTTTTGAAACAGATATGCCTAAGAATATCCATTTGCTTTTCAGTTTGCAGCATATACTTAAAGCTATTTAGATTATAAGCCTGAAGCTGTGATAAATAAAGCAGCCCTTACATTCAGATACGTATAAAAACATATCTAGGGAAGGAGTCATTAAGCATCACACCTGGTCAAAAAGAGTGATCTTGTTCTGTACCTTTATTTCTTATCTCTTTATGAGGATATAATCACCCTAAAGCTTTTCATTTGCTTTCAGCAACATACTTAGAGAACAGGAAATGTTTGAAGCTTGTCCAGCTCAGAGTCAGTGCTAAAAGCCTTCTAATCCATGGTAACTTTAGCTCTCTTTCCCTGCTATGGCACTCAGCAACCTGACATCCCTGTTCTCTTCTGGGAAGTCAGGACAAGCTCCTCAGAGTTTAGTGTGATTAGGTAGAAAAGAACAAAACAAAATTACAATCACTACTGAGGGAAAATGAGCATGGAAGAGAAGAATGATTCATTTTGTTTATTTACACAATTCAGTATTATGCCTTTTAGATCGATTACAATACTCTGGACAATCTTATATTATCAGATTAAAAAGAGGAACAGTATATAAAGAAGGAATCAGGACCAGTAAACATAGACAAAAAATTAACAAATAGATAAATTAAAAAGATTTTAGCTTCTGGTAAGACAAGGATAGTGATGCCAGTCATTCTGTTATTTAAAATGACTCAAAAGTGATCCACCATCACTCTGTGATTTTTTTTCTACTCTAAGATCACTTTCAAAGCATGCAGAAAAGGGTCTCTAAATACGGCTTCAATACTCTGAAACACTCTGAAAGGTTCATATTGAAGTACTGTAGTAGATGTTTAATAGACTGAGGTTGAAAACTAGACTTTAAATTGTTTGGAAAGGACCATCACCAGGCATAAGATTTACAACATGGAAGTAGTATAATACATTTTTTATGAACATTAATCAGCAATATTGTAGATCAATCAAAGTTTCCAACAAACCTTGAAAGTTTTAATCTGCAATTAGAGCACTCAACTCTTGTCCTTCAAAATAGAAATGCAATGCATCACCTTTTACCCAACATATTCCTCCCATGTTGAAAATGATCACTTCACACATAAGATCTCCAGTATGGATCCTAGCTCCTTCATTCCCTAGAAAACAAGCAGGTCAGAAGAAACATACCATAACAATTTATAGTGCTTCTTGCTTACAGGAAACTATCTTTTCCTTCCCAAAAGGGTCTGTGTGGTCCAGACTGATATTAGAAAGGCTACTTTAGGAGGTAAACTTTATAATGGAAGAATTATCCCGGGCTTTGCAATGAGAAAGGAAAATCCCTTTCAAAGTTAAACAAGCGCTTAGTGAAGCCCCTTTTTCTTTACTCCCTCCTTGTTCTTTGCTGCTTGGAGCTGATAGGATCCATCTCTACCGAAAAGTGTTCAATTTGTCATGTCATGCCCAGCTGTTAACCTCCTGCAGTGGAACCACAGGGAAGACTTGCTTTCTCCTATTTATTTATTTGCTACTTAGACAATGGGAGTTCAGGGCCCGCTGAGTTCTTTATAATAAAGCCACCAACAACTCTCCCTCCCTCTGCCACCCTCCTCCCAGAATCTCCCCTCCTTGTCATGTCAACAGTACCCGCCAAGCTGCAGGTGTCACTTGGCATTAACCCTTTCTTTGCTGGAAGCTCCATTGAAAGACAATTGCACATCATGGGAGGGGAACAGAAAAGCCAAGAAAGGGTAGAAGAAGAGAGCACTTGGGTTTGGTACAAAGAGTAAAAGGCCAACTGATAACCATTGCTCCGGAAAGCTTACTGCATCAATGCAAGGGTGCTTAGCAAACGAAGAGCCAGGCCAAAACAAGAAGAAGAGGGGGGATAGCCTAGCCACCCAAAGAGATGGGGGGAAGCTTGGCACGTCATTACAGGTCTAGGAACCCTTAGCAACAGGGCCCTGGAACCTAGAAGAAATAAATGATAGTGGAGCAAGACTGAGAGTATTAGTTATTCTAATCAGCTCAAGATTTATTATAAATTAAGCTATGATTATCAATGTTATTTCAGGGGTGTTGTAGCCACTATGCAATGCATAGGGAAGAAACAATCTAAGAAGAATAAATGAACCCAGAGCGAATGTGTGCACACACATATAAACAGATTACACGTACCCATGTATATGCACCAAGGTCAAGAGTAAGCTTTGTGTTAAAAAAAGCAGCACAAGAAAATTATAATTAAAAAATGGTAAAATACTTTTCCACTATTTTGACAATGAACATGATAATGGAAAACTTAAGAGTAGGAGAAATGCAACAGAATTCCCTTTTCTATCATCTGCTTCATAGCCTTGTAACAGGAGGATGCAAATTTCTAAATACAACCATCTCATTATAACTTTTAGCGCTCACTTCTGAAATTGTCCAAATTCTTTCAAAAGTTAAAAATAGAAAATCAATGTGAGCAGATATTTGTATTTTTGGTTTGAATTTTACAAAAATCAGTATTTCAGGTTTTGGAATGTGCAAAAGAAAAAAGCATAACCTTAAACTGCAATATAAAATTTGTGGGGGAGAGGAAAATCTATCAGTTCTGCATGAAATGGTGAAAGGGGTGAAAATGTTTTTGTCATGCACTACAAAAGAATCTGATTATGAAATATTTATAGAGATTTTCTTTGTTTAGCTTCTAAAAAATGTAAAGTGATAATCTGATAAAGTTTGAAGACTGTCAAAAGTACATACTGTAGCCCTCAAACAGCTATATTAATAATTTAATAATAATTTATGAAATGTACATTGTACATTTATATTCAAAACTAAACATCAAGAGGAGGTTGGCAGAGAGGAAAGACTGCATATGTTAAAATTATGATGGATTGTGAATTTATTTATGAAATAAATCAGACTCCATTTTTAAACTGATGCCTACAATTAGCCTTTGGACAAGAAGATTTCATTCAAAAGACACTGTTCCTTAAGAAAGAAAGCTAATGAGCTGTTAATTAAGCTGTTATAAATATAGTGGATTGCTTGATAAATAGAGGCAAAACGGAAGTGTCTTCGTGAACCTTAAAATATGGGAGCAATCCACTGCATTTCTCACAACCAGTATTCCCACACACGCACATGCACCCACATACACACATGTACCTCAGATTAAAGCTACCTCACTTAGCTTTTATTTCTGTTATTGGTCATAGCATTTTCTGCTAACTGCATAAAGGTTAGATAGCCATTCAACTTAGCAATTATGAAATGCCTTGAGATTTGTTTGATTGCCTTCTTCCCTGTATTTTGCACTTACAGTTTTAATTTTTTAACTGTTTTAATAGATGAATTATATTGTTTAATTTGGTTTTAATTGTGTATGCTGCTTAGAGTCACCTGCAAGATGGGCAGCAATATAAACTTAGTAAGTAAAAAATAAATAATCTTCCTGACACAACTACCTTATTTTTTGGAGTATAAGACGCACCTTAGATTTTGGGGAGGAAAATAAGAAAAAAGCTGATTGGCAGATGGACTGGCCTCCCAGAATACCCCCAATCAGCTGTTCCAGAGGTGAATTTTAGTAATAGGTTCCTTGGTTGTGAGCTCTGTGCCTTGCTGATTTATTTATTTATTTATTTATTTAGCTTTTTTTTTCTGCCTCTGAAACTTCTAAAACTCTGTTTCAGAAAAAACTTTTTTTTATGCCTCTGAAAGCCTCTGAAACAGCTTCAGAAAAAAAGCCTCTGTTTGGGGGCTTCTTTTCTGAAGCTCTGTTTTTGAGGGCTTTTTTTTCCTGAAGCTTCCTTTCTGATGCTTTTTTCAGCCTCTGAAACCTCCCTTTGAAAGCTAGGCGGGGCTACATTCGGAGTATAAAACGCATCCAAATTTTCACCCTCTTTTTGGGGGGAAAAAGGTGCGTCCTATACTCTGAAAAATACGGTACTTACCTAGCTATTTCTACTTTTTAAAACCTCCCCTTCTAACTACCCAAGAAGCTTTACAAAGACACTAAAATAAATACTGCAAACTACATAAAAAGAATACTAATGAATTATAGAAGCAACCAAGATCCACTATCCACACCAGCAGACAAATGGAATAGTAAATTTCTTCAGGCTCCCATTCTTTATACTTTATGTAGGACAGGAACCTTAACAGGATGAATACAATATTCCTAGAAAGAAAAGCCTGCACTTCAGATACTTTGCAAGGGTCCAGGTTATGAGAGAACATATTAGAGAAAGCAATGTGAAGAGTCCGTGGTGCTCTCTGAATTTGGTTGTTTTCTTGCATGCCTTTCATCAAACGTCTTCAGAAGAAACAGAAGAAACTTCTTGGATGAGAAGCAAAACATTTTCAAAGAAAAAACCTGGGAGGCGTGGTGGTACAGCATTTAAGGACACTGGATCTGCTAACCAAAAATGCTTGACACTCTGGTGGTTCAAGCCCTAGTAACACCATGGTACGAATAAGCTCCTGTCATTTGCCTCTAGCTCCTGCTCTGCCCACCCTGCAGTTCGAAAGCATTATTACAAGTAAAAAATAGGTATCACTTTGGTCGGAAAGGCTAGCTGCATGAGGTGAATAGGAGCCGATGCTGAACATGAGCCATGATCGATGGAAGAAGCCCCAGAAGTCGTCATCAACCCAAACTCTTCTAAACAGATAGTGCAAGCTAGGTCGCTCCCACCACCCCGGTGCTACACAGCGAATACGCACGCAGTTGCGAAACCAAAAGCACTAACGATCAGGCTGTCAGGAATACTCTGTAAAATGTAGATCTCCCTGAGAAATGTGTGCAACATGAAATAAATAAATTGGAAAAAAAACCAAGAAAGTCCCAGGATCTAATCTAAGTCAGTCACTGGGACCAGAGATTTAGTCTTTCAAGCTTTTGGATTGTGCTGGAGCCCATCCTCAGGAAGCTTCTCTCTTTATGTCACTGACTCAGATTGGAGTCCTGAAACATTATTCTGGGACATGTATATTTGCCTCCATTTGTCAAGAAAGTCCGATTGCCTTTTGGAAAAAGGACCTTTGGTACAATCATGGAGCTAAACACTTCAGTTGTCTGGATAGTGAACTTTCTGACTCTAGAATAGTTTAAACTAATCAGTCAAGCATTATAAATGCAAGGATTCTTAGGCATTACAATTTAATTAATTAATATACTGCAATTTAGGGACGCGGTGGCTCAGGGGTTAGGACATTGAGCTTGTCAATCAAAAGGTCGGCAGCTCAGTGGTTCGAATCCCTAGTGCTGCCATGTAACGGGGTGAGCTCCCGTTACTTGTCCCAGCTTCTGCCAACCTAGCAGTTTCGAAAGCACGTAAAAATGCAAGTAGAAAAAATAGGAGCCACCTTTGGTGGGAAGGTAACAGCGTTCTGTGCGCCTTTGGCGTTGAGTCATGCCAGCCACATGACCACGGAGACGTCTTCGGACAGCGCTGGCTCTTCGGCTTTGAAACGGAGATGAACACTGCCCCCTAGAGTCAGCAACTACTAGCACATATGTGCGAGGGGAACCTTTACCTTTTACCTTACTGCAATTTATCTGTGAGAGTGCTTCAAGATAGAAATCAGTGGTGGGTTTCAAAATTTTTTACTACTGGTTCTGTGGGCATGGCTTGGTGGGCGTGGCATGGCTTGGTGGGCATGGCATGGTGGGCGTGACAGGGGAAGGATACTGTAAAATCCCCATTTCCTCCCAATCAGCTGGGACTTGGGAGGGAGAGAATAGATGGGGGTGGGGCCAGTCACAATTTTTATTACCGGTTCTCCGAACTACTCAAAATTTCCGCTACTGGTTCTCCAGAACTGGTCAGAACCTGCTGAAACCCACCTCTGATAGAAATATACTGTATTTGGACTGACCAATTCAAATAAATCTTTGGATGAAAGGAACATGACGTGACTCAATAGTTTGGAAGCCACATGCATTCATCCAGAGGTGGTATTCAGCAGGTTCTGGAGAACCGACAGCAGAAATTTTGAGTAGTTCGGAGAACCAGTAAATACCACCTCTGACTGGCCCTGCCCCCATCTATTCTCTGCCTCTTGAGTCCCAGCTGATCAGGAGGAAATGGTGATTTTACAGTATCCTTCCCCTGCCATGCCCACAAACCATGCCATGCCCACCAAGCCACACCCACAGAACCAGTAGTAAAAAAATTTGAATCCCACCATTGCATACACCTGGTTCTGGATATCAGAAAGGACTTTCGAACCGCTACTCACCACCGCAGGGAGACGGAACCAATGCATTGGTTCCGTCCCAGGCGCCTGATGGACCCAGAGAGGTTCCTGACGGAGCTTGGGCCGTTTCCTGAGAACGTGGCCCGCAGCACAACTGAAGAACTAGTCGCGGCCTGGGAACAGGCCACGGCTGGAGCTTTGGACCGTGTCGTGCCTTTGCGGCCTCTGACCCGGCGCAGATCTCAACCAGCTCCTTGGTTCTCCGAGGAGCTGAGGGAGATGAAACGCCGGAGAAGACGCCTAGAGAGTATCTGGAGATCCAGCCGTTCTGAGGCTGACTAGGACCTTACCTAGTGGCATTGAGGGATGTGAAGCGTTCCTACGTTTCCTCGCTCATTGCGTCGGCAGATAACCGCCCGGCCACCCTGTTTCGGGTTACCCGCTCTCTCTTTCAACAGGAGTGGCGGGAGGACCCATTACAAGGGCGTGCCGAGGAGTTTAACGGTTATCTATACGATCTCTGTGGGAGCACCGACGCTCTGGAACGAACTCCCCCCTGGCTTACGTCAAGTGCCTGATGTTCGGACCTTTCGACGTGAGCTAAAAACATATTTATTCATTCAAGCAGGACTGGCATAAATAGTTGATTTTAAATTGGGGTTTTAGTAATATTTTAAATTTTTTAAATCTTTTAAATTATCGGCCGTTTAGTAATAGTTTATTTTAAATTCTTTTAATTGTATATATTCTGTATTTTATTCTGGCTGTACACCGCCCTGAGTCCTTCGGGAGAAGGGCAGTATAAAAATTTAATAAAATTAAAAAAATAAAATAAAAATAAAATCGTTCAGCTTCGGGATGGATTGGATCAAAATTGGGTAGATCCAGGCGAGAGTTTCGAGACCCGTCTTGTTGAGACTGTTTGGGATGGTTTTGACCCTGTGACTCCCGAGGACATGGACAGGTTGCTGGGAAGGTTGAATGCCACCACATGTTTACTGGACCCGTGCCCCTCCTGGTTGGTGCTGGCCACGCAGGAGGTGACACGAGGCTGGCTCCGGGGGATTACAAATGCTTCTTTGCGGGAGGGGGTCTTTCCCGCTGCCTTGAAAGAGGTGGTGGTGAGACCTCTCCTCAAGAAGCCTTCCCTGGACCCAGCTGTTTTAGGGAATTATCGTCCAGTCTCCAACCTTCGTTTTACGGTGAAGGTTGTAGAGAGTGCGGTGGCATGTCAACTACCCCAGTACCTGGATGAAACCGTCTATCTAGACCCGTTCCAGTCCGGCTTCCGGCCCGGATACAGTACGGAGACGGCTTTGGTCGCGTTGGAGGATGATCTCTGGAGGGCCAGGGATAAGGGTTACTCCTCTGCCCTGGTCCTATTAGACCTCTCAGCGGCTTTCAATACCATCGACCATGGTATCCTGCTGCGCCAGTTGGAGGGGTTGGGAGTGGGAGGCACCGTTTATCGGTGGTTCTCCTCCTACCTCTCTGACCGGAGGCAGACGGTGTTGACAGGGGGGCAGAGATCGACCCCGAGGCGCCTCATGTGTGGGGTGCCGCAGGGGTCGATTCTCTCGCCTCTCCTGTTCAACATCTATATGAAGCCGCTGGGTGAGATCATCAGTGGTTTTGGGGTGAGATACCAACTATACGCTGATGATACGCAGCTGTACTTTTCCACCCCAGGCCACCCCAACGAAGCTATCGAAGTACTGTCCCGGTGTCTGGAAGCCGTACAGGTCTGGATGGGGAGGAACAGGCTCAAGCTCAATCCCTCCAAGACGGAGTGGCTGTGGATGCCAGCACCCCGGTACAGTCAGCTGTAGCCACGGCTGACTGTTGGGGGCGAATCATTGGCCCCGATAGAAAGGGTGCGCAACTTGGGTGTTCTCCTGGATGGGCGGTTGTCGTTTGAAGATCACCTGATGACCGTCTCCAGGAGAGCTTTTTATCAGGTTCGCCTGATTCGCCAGTTGCACCCCTTCCTGGACCGGGATGCCCTATGCACAGTCACTCATGCTCTTGTTACTTCTCGCTTGGATTACTGCAATGCTCTCTACATGGGGCTCCCCTTGAAGAGCACTCGGAGGCTCCAGTTAGTCCAGAATCCAGCTGCGCGGGTGATAGAGGGAGCGGTTCGAAGCTCCCATGTAACACCCATCCTGCGCAGACTGCACTGGCTACCTGTTGTCTTCCGGGTGCGCTTCAAGGTATTGGTTACCACCTTTAAAGTGCTCCATGGCTTAGGACCGGGATATTTACGGGACTGCCTACTGCCATCTTGTATCTCCCAGAGACCTGTGCGTTCTCACAGAGAGGGACTCCTTAGGGTGCCATCAGCCAAGCAATGTCGACTGGCGGCCCCCAGTGGAAGAGCCTTCTCTGTGGGGGCTCCCACCCTGTGGAACGAGCTTCCCCCTGGACTTCGACAAATACCTGACCTTCGGACCTTTCGCCGCAAACTTAAGACTTATTTGTTTCGTCTTGCTGGACTGGCTTGAATTTTAATTTCAATTTTTTAGCTGATTTTATGGGGTTTTAATTTTATATTAACTTTTAGTGTTACTTGTATTTTAATATTAGGCCAAATTTAATAAGTTTTTTAA
Organism: Ahaetulla prasina; assembly: GCF_028640845.1. Classification (NCBI taxonomy): domain Eukaryota; kingdom Metazoa; phylum Chordata; class Lepidosauria; order Squamata; family Colubridae; genus Ahaetulla; species Ahaetulla prasina. The sequence continues at coordinate 176,187,984 of NC_080541.1, forward strand.
TGTTTGTTTTTAATATTGTATGTATTGCTGTATTTTTATTCTGGCTGTAAACCGCCCTGAGTCCTTCGGGAGAAGGGCGGTATACAAATTAAATTATTATTATTATTATTATTATTATTATTATTATTATTATTATTATTATTATTATTATTATTATTATTATTATTATTATCAAAGATGGCTAGACTCTAAAAGATGTAAGAGTGATTAAACGAACTAGGAAGTTTCAGACTAGTTCTTTGAGACAGCGGGAAATACAATACAACTCTTCGAAAAGCTGAAATAATGTGACGTAGAAGATTAAATCTGTTATCTCTTGTTCCAGAATGCAGTACACAAAACAATGAATATACTTTTTCTAAGTTACAAAAAGGAAGATTCCAATTAAATGATTTTTAAAAATCATTTTAAAAATAGCAATAATAGGAATTCAGAAGTGGAACCAGTCACCCAAAGAAGAGGTGAATTCTCCTTTCATTGGCTATGTCCAAACGAAGGCCAGACAGTGATCTGTCTAGGAGGCTTTAATTTGGATTGCTGCATTGAACAAGAAGTTGGATTTAATAACTTAAATGCCCCTTCCAATTCTAATATGCTATGACTGGTGACCATTTATTCTAGAGCTATCATTTTCAGGCAGAATTCAGAAAAATAACAACAAATAATTTTGTAAAAATCTACTAAATGCCCCCATAACAGAAAGTTTTACCATGCTACTGACTGCCTAAAGCAAAGTTCCCCAAAATTTCCGAATTAGTGGCCTAGAGTAGGGATGGGAGGGATGATTTTGTGGAGGGTTAGGCATGTGCTTGCGCTTGAGATTGCCCATGATGTTTGTGGCAATGTTCACTAACTGGGGCCACAAGCACCCACAACGCTCGTGCAAGTCGGGCCATGAGCACTACCAATGACAATTGCGTGAGTCGGGCCATGATAGCCCGTGGCAATGCTCGCATGAATGGGGCCATTTGCATGCATCAGCCAGCCACTCACGCAGTCTGGTGGCGATTAGGCCGCAGCTCAATAGTGGGCCACAGCCCACAGGCTGGGACCCCTTGGCCTAAAGCACAGGTATAGCCTTATTCTTAAAATTAGTAAATAGAAAAAAGTTCTTACATGGATAATTTCCTGGTCCCTTGTTCTCCCCTGCCAAAGTTTACTCAAATCTTATTTGAGAAGATATGAAATCTTTTCTACACAATGCAGGATTGAGCATCTGAAACATTTGGAGAAGGAAGAATAACCTTAAAGCAACAGGGATCCTCTCCACAACTTCAGCCCAGTATTCCATCTTTCATTCTTTAGGAATAGCTGCAACTCACATGCCCCAGATTGTATTTTTCAAGACAAGTCACTCACCTTCTGGAAGGCAACAATCCCAATATACTTTACTAGCTGAATACCTATGCTCAGCTACAAAACTATGTGATTGGGCTTTATAAATCAACACTTAAGAGTTTGAATATTAATGAGTAGTTACGATTGGCTTCTCCTCTCCCCTTCTCTTCCTCAGGCTAGCCCCACAGAAGCCTCTCTTCTCCTCTCCTCTTCTCTTCCCTCCCTCGGGCTGGTCCACAAAAGCCTCTCCTCTCCTCTCCCTCAGACTGCTCCACAGAAGCCTCTCTTATCCTACCCCATTCTCTCCCTCAGGCTAGCCCCATAGATCTGTCCCCTTCTCTCCCCTCAGCTTTGCCCCACATAAACGTTTCTTATCCTACCCGCTTCTCTCCCTCAGGCTAGCCCCATAGATCCTCTCCTCTCCCCTTCTCTCCCTCAGGCTGACCCACAAGAGCCTCTCCTCTCCTCTCCCTCAGACTGGCTCCACAGAAGCCTCTCTTATCTTCTCCCCTTCTCTCCTCAGGCTAGCCCCATAGATCTGTCCCTTCTCTCCCTCAGCTTTGCCCCACATAAACGTTTCTTATCCTACCCGCTTCTCTCCCTCAGGCTAGCCCCATAGATCCTCTCCTCTCCCCTTCTCTCCCTCAGGCTGACCCACAAGAGCCTCTCCTCTCCTCTCCCTCAGACTGGCTCCACAGAAGCCTCTCTTATCTTCTCCCCTTCTCTCCCACAGGCTTGGCCCCATAGATCCTCTTCTCTCCCCTTCTCTCCCTCAGATTTTCTAGCCCCTTCTCTCCATAAGGCTTGCCCCACAAAAGTCTGCCCTATGCTATCCCATTCTCTCCAGAGTTATTTTCAAGTTGGAAGGGGGAATAGAATGCCTAACTAATTAGCATCAAAGTGTGTTATAATAATACAGAAAATACTAATGCTCTGATAGTCATTTTGAAAAAACCTTCTTAGTGAGCACCTAGAAGCCAAGAGGAACATACATGGAAAATTTCAAGTTTGTAGGCTTTATGTTTTTCTGGAGATTTCGTGATTAATGTGTGAGTGGTTTTTCTTTTATATATATAAATTTCCGTGAATCAGCTTCTATTAATTTACAGGTTCAAGCCTATTGGCCTCAATCATACAGAAAGAAAATACTCAATTTCATATTAAAAAGAGGCATGTGGATGCAAGATATACGTGAAAGAGGAGGTTTAAAAATGCCTAATTTTAAATTGTATTATGAAGCAGTTGTTCTCTCATTAATTAGTGATTGGTTTAACCTAACAGAGGAAAGAATTCTGAATATAGAAGGTTATGATATGGATATAGAAGGTTGTTATATGGATGGCATGCCTACTTATTATATGATAAGAAAGTGGACAAGACTTTTAAAAGCCATATTCTTAGAAATGCTTTGATAAGGGTGTCGAAGAAATATCAATATAAACTAGATTACAAAACAATATGGGCAATTCCCGGACATATGATAGAGAATATAAATATACTACTGCAACGCTCTCTACATGGGGCTCCCCTTGAAGGGTACCCGGAGGCTTCAACTGGTCCAGAATGCGGCTGCGCGGGTGATAGAGGGAGCACCTCGTGGCTCCCGTGTGACACCTCTCCTGCGCAGTCTACACTGGCTCCTGGTTGTCTTCCAGGTCCAATTCAAGGTCATCACCTTTAAAGCGCTCCATGGCTTACGACTGGGGTATTTACGGGACCGCCTACTGCCACCAGCAACCTCACACCGACCAGTGCGCTCTCACAGAGAGGGCCTCCTTCGGATACCGTCAGCCAAACAATGTCGGCTGGCGACCTCCAGGGGGAGGGCCTTCTCTGTGGGGGTTCCCGCCCTCTGGAACGAGCTGCCTCCGGGGCTTCGTCAACTCCCCGACCTCCGGACCTTCCGCCGCGAGTTGAAGATGTTGCTGTTTCGACGTGCAGGACTAGCCTGAACATAGTTTTAAATCGGGGTTTTAAATTGGAGGTTTTAAATGGGGTTTTAATTGTATTTAAAAAAATTTAGGCCATTCATCGAATTAGTTTTTTACATTGTTTTTAATTTGTACTATATGTATTTTGTTTTTATTGGCTGTGAACTGCCCTGAGTCCTTCGGGAGAAGGGTGGTATAAAAATATAATTAATTAATAAATAAATAAATAAATAAATAAATAAATAAATAAATAAATAAATAAATAAATAAATAAATAAATATAGAACAAAAACTGGAGGTGGTTACCTATAAGGAACTTCTTATTGTAGAAAAGGGTAAATTACAATTAAAATCTTTAAATAAAATGAGAGAAGAAGGGATAAATTATACATGGTTTCAGTATGGACAGTTACAAGCCAGATGGAGAATAGACCAGAAAACGGGCATTATGCAAAATGAGGAAAACTTGGTAAAACAAATTAGAGATCAAGGTCAATTGCATATTAAAAGGTTGTATAATGTATTGATAGAAATAGATTCAGAAACGGAATTAGTTAAGGACTGTATGATAAAATGGGCACAAAACATTCAGCAACCTATAATGTTGGAAACGTGGGAAAAAATTTGGGTCAGAAATGTTAAATTTACACAAGCACAAAATTTAAGAGAAAACTTTTATAAAACTGGCATGTATGTATCCGAATATGCAGGCTAAATGTTGGAGATGTGATTGTGAGGATGCTACTTATTATCATGTATGGTGGACTTGTAAGAAAATCAAAGCATTTTGGATAAAAATCTGGTGGATTATGCAGAATATTTTGAAAAAGAAGATAAAATTTACTCCACAGTTGTTTTTACTGGGCATGATTACGGAATGTACAGTAATAGAGACTAAACTGATTTTAAATTTAATAACAGCTGCAAGACTCTTGGTTGCGCAATATTGGAAAAAAGATGATTTACCTACAATTGAAGAATGGACACTTAAAGTATCGAACTTAGCAGAAATGGCTAAAATTTCTGCGTATTTGAAAGACTATTCTCAAGAAAGATACATATTGGAATGGAGAAGCTGGATTGACTATATTCAAAATAAGTATCAGACTAAGAAGTATCAAATAGTTTATGAGTGAATCTGGGAATTGTATTATATTAAGGTATTAGTTTAAATGGGAAAGGGGAGTTAAGGGTATAAAGGGAGAGGAGAAACTATGGGTTATGGTTTTTGTTGTATTTTAGTTTATGATTGTTAGATTTTATACCCTGTATTTTGTTCTGGGAAGTCTTGGGGGGGGGAAGGGTGGAGGGAAGGGGAAGGGAGGGGGGGAATAATTATTTTTTAAAAAAAATTTTGTTTTTGTAAAACTTTTTTAATAAAAAAAAAAAAGAGGCATGTGGGAAAAGCAGAATCAGCTTTATATATTCTTAGTCTTACCTCTCCTGAAGTATTTTCCTGTCAGAGAAGCTTGGATATGTCTACAGAGTGTAGACAAAAAAGCACAACAAAGAATGTTCTTTCTATGCCAACTCAGAAAGTTCAAACTGCCCAAGGAGCTGCTGATACAGTTCTACAGAAGAATTATTGAGTCTGTCATCTGCACCTCTATAACTGTCTATAACCCAACAAGACAGACACAGACTTCAGAGGATAATTAGAACTGCAGAAAACAATTGCTACCAACCTGCCTTCCATTGAGGACCTGTATATTGCATGAGTCAAAAAGAGAGCTGTGAAAATATTTACAGACCCCTCGCATCCTGGACATAAACTGTTTCAACTCCTACCCTCAAAACAATGCTATGGAGCACTGCACATCAGAACAACTTGACACAAGAACAGTTTTTTCCCAAATGCCATCACCCTGCTAAACAAATAATTCCCTCAGCACTGTCAAACTATTTACTAAATCTGCACTACTATTAATCGTCTCATCATTCCTATCACCCATCTCCTTCCACTTATGACTGTATGACTATAACTTTGTTGCTTGTATCCTTATGATTTAAATTGATATTGATTGTTTCCTGATTGCTTATTTGTACCCTATGACTATCATTAAGTGTTGTACCTTATGATTCTTGATGAACGTATCTTTTTTTTTATGTACATTGAGAGCACATGCACCATGACAAATTCCTTGTGTGTCCAACCATACTTGGCCAATATATATATATAGAATATTCTATTCTATTCTATTCTATTCTATTCTATTCTATTCTATTCTATTCTATTCTATTCTATTCTATTCTATTCTATTCTATTCTACAGAATGTAAGCCACAAGCAGAGATAACTTAATTTTTCAATAAGCGTCCAGACTTTGCTGAATGATTACAGTAAATATGATAGACACAATAAAAAGATTTTCATCATCAAGCATCAAGCCTATTTTTAGGATAAAAAATATGCTTAAAATGATTTGAGAACTACAGAGTAATTTTATGTTGTTCTATCAGTAAGGATCATTAATGTTACTATAGATCAAATCATATTGGCATTTTGAGAGTATGAGCATAAAATTCCCATAAGCATTTTAAAAACCAGAAGGAAGTAATGAACTTATATATCTGAAAGGATTTAAAATCACAGCTTTGGATACAGGCTATATTCTGAAAAGAATACAAAAATTAAGCTGTAACAATGTTCTTTTAAGGGAAGCACAACTTGTCTAAGAGGTTATTCTAGTCTTTGCTACATCCTATCAGTTTTTAGGGCTTGTAAAAAAGGTCTTACTTATGTTTAATGGAAACTGGGAAAACAATAACAGGGGCAAGGGGTTGGGAACTGAACGTGCTTTATTAAACCCAAAAGCCAGGCAGTTTGTGGTAGCAACAGCGTCCCTGTTTCTCACTAAAGGCCTAGTGCCATAATAAATAATTTCCCTGCATGAAGACAGAGGAAAGTGAGGATGCAACAACATGAAATTTTTCATTTTTCCCCATAAATCACCACAGTGTGTAATAATATTTGTTTTTTCTAATGAGTCTCCTGTGATCCATTCTGGGAGCTAACATCAGGGCCTGTCAGAGGGTGATGTGTGGTGTACTTCAGTGCTTTGCGAAAACTGCCGGCTATACAGATTCTTCCCCTTCCCTGCAATGTACTTTATGCTGAGTATTAATGCAGTCAGGATTTCTGAGGACTTGTGGCTCTCTAGCTTGCTCTTCAGTGGGTTTCCAAGACTTACAAAATCCATTTAAAGGAATGTAACAAAGCCAAGGGACAAAGTATATCTGTTGTTATTTGTTCTTTAGAAGGATAATCAGTCCTACAGCATGTTGTCTTGTTGGATAACACATGGATGTGGAAAATCTAACTGCAATAAGAGAAACTGCATGAAATTACAATTCCCCTCTCCATACAAAGATTTCTTTTCCAACACCATGCATCTGATTTAAGCACAACCTTTGGAAGTGATAATGAATTTGTGTTCCCTTTCTAAAAATGAATTGGCTGCAGTTCAATATGTAACTTTTAAAGTAATAAGGCAAAAGAGAAGCCTGTTTAGGAAGCAAAAGGAACTATTTTGCCAATCTCCCCATGGGTGTGGGTACACGAGTGCGTGACCCCCCCCTGCGCTCCCCCACTTTTGATACGCGACAGCAAAAAGGCTCGCTATCACTGGTATAGAGCACTGAAATGCAAAATGTTTGCATATCTCAAAAACTATTCCATGTAAGAATATTATTCAGTATGTCTGTGAAAGAATGGTTTCTCTAGATAAGGTAAAATATTTACAGCTCTTTAGGATCTTGGATTTCACTATGAAAAATCGTCATATCTTTCTAAAACATAAAATGAAATGCTTCAAATATTTTCAAGAACCTTTCAGTGTATTAAGGGGAAATTATCAATTTTATCGATTTTTCCCAACACCACCTCCTTTCTCCAACAGGTTTTTCCATTTCATTTGTCTTTGTTCAATGCCAGACTTGTATGCCATCTGAAATCGCAACTCTTTGGAAACCTTCCTAAGATTGGCAAGATGGGTTCACAAACCAGATAGCACTTCTGACATAGACGACAAGCCAGAGTTTTTGAAATCCTTTGTGTGTAGACACACAGAAAAATGATGATGCTAACTGTGAGGAGGTAAAATTTCTATGGTCTCGACATCCTTGATGCCCTAAAATATATTAGAGAGTAAATTCCCAATGTACAATCCCAACAAATTTGACCCACCAGAACTCACAACCAGGATGGTAGCTGCAGTTTAGCATTTTCCCATGTTGGGAAAGGCTAGTTTAAAAAAGAATTCAGTTTTAACAAGTGAGACTGGAAAAAAATATTGCTCATATCAGAAGAATCTGCCTTAACTTTTCCTAGGTACTACTACTCTGAAGACAGAAGCAAGGCAACTCACATAATAACATTCACTACCTTGACACCATCATCATCTGAGCTACCACTATCAACATTATCACCATGATCATCATTGATATGGCACAGGATCCCACTGCTGAGGCAAAGCCAAGCTGGTAGGATCTTCAGGGAGCCATAACGTGATGGGGACCGAACAATCTGTATTTATTCTTGGCTATTGCATATGAGAGAGAGAGAGAGAGAGAGAGAGAGAAAGAGAGAGGTAGTGAGATAAACACTGCCATGGGCCATTTCCATCATCCACTCACAAGAGTATAATAAAGCCCTTGTAATATACTAGAACTTGTGTGGTCCTGGGCTGTAATTTGCATACTAATTACTCAGTGCAAATGGGAATGCAAGCAGAGGTGGAGGGAAGAGCATGCAGGCAGACGAGAGGCCCAGACTATTTGCTCTGCCATTTCATATCATGCTAACAAGCTAATCCGGCATGCAGTTAGCTCCTGATATATAACTGCTCATTAGTATTATAATAAAGTACATGAAACAACCATAAAACGTTATATACTGCACAAGTGTTGTTTTCTTGCCAATTATCTGCGGGCGGATTTATCACCACAGTTGTTGCAAATTCCCTTCGGTGAGGTTTGGGTCGAATAAAGAAAGGTGTTGGTGGGGGGGGAGCTGCTTTCAAGGGGGAGAACATGTGTTTTCTTAAGTAGCACTTACCAACGCGCCATTTCATAAGGGAGAGAGTGCGTGAGGGGAAAATATTGCATCCTGAGCAGCTGCTGGGAGAAGAGAGGAGCACAACCACTCCAGCCCAAACAAAACAAAAAAAAAGAGCAAGAAAAGAAGCAAAACTTCAGCTTCTACAGAGCAACAAAGTTTGAAGCCCTTCCTACTTTGGGCCCTATTTGGAT